>NC_037648.1:4197672-4892434 GCF_003254395.2 Apis mellifera
AATCTTTATAAGAATAAATATTAATATTTATTAATTAACAATTATTAATATTTTTAGTATTTTTAAAAAAATTGCAAGTATAATGCTCAAGAATAAATATAGAAAAAGTAAACCAATAAATATAGAAAATGAAAAGTTTTAACTATGGTAAATATAGATTCACATATCAATATACAAGAAATCAAAAGAAAAGAAAATAAGCATTAATCAAACAAACATGAATACGAATTCTTTACAGATATACATTTCATTCATTTACATGAATTGTACAGAAATAATTTTTAAAATAGAAATAAAATTTCCAAACAGAATGAATTTTTATCAATGGAGATTATTTTAAAATTCCATATTTTTCAATAATGTTTTACAAATAAAACAATATTTACAAATCATGATACATACTTTTAAAAATCTCACTACTGATGATCTATTGATAATCCAAAAATAGAACATTAAAAACAATGAAAATTTAATTAAAATAAAATAAAAATATTATTATATTTCAATCGGATCATATTTTATAAATTATTAATAATTTAAATACAGAATTTCTTATAGAAACATTGTCGGTTTAATTTTTTCTTGTCTTCTATTTCTTTCTATTTCTTATTAACAAAAAGTTCTATCTATATATATGAATACGTAAATATATGTATAGTATATATGATGATTTCTCCTGTTCGAAATTACAAATCGAAATTTTCCTTCTTAATGGATTAATAAAGGTGTACATATTCAATGACCAATCCATTTATTTGAATCTAATAAATTCTTTTTATGAAAATTCTAAAAAATAAAATTTATATAAATATACCAATAATTACTAATTACGAAAACAGATTATTGAAGATTGTAGAAGATTAGTGAAGAGTGTAGTACTTAAATAGCAATAGATGTTAAATAAATGCAATATTTTTTCAGGATTAGTATACAAAAATATTTAAATTCATTTAAATTTATTTTAAATGTATTTTGTAACAAAATACTTGTAATATATATTTATAATATAATAAGATAATATGAAATAATTTATAAAAATATTATTTAATAAAAGAACATTCGTCAATATAATCAAACATGAAATGAAAGCGTCAAAAACGAAGCATGTTTCGCATTTGAAATAATGAATTTGAAATACATACAAGTAATATTTCGTAATATTTTGTATCTTATTTAAAATATCTCTTACACTATTGATTTTTCGTTGTAAATAACTTGAATTTTTCATAAAGAATGAAAATTGACACAATAAAATTCTATTTAAAACCAATTTGAGTTTTTTCAAAAATCTTAAATACGTTCACATACAAAAATACTAATTACATGGATTAATGCTCTTCTTAAAATTATATCAAAAATATTTTAGCACTTTATTTTTCTAACTCCAGATAATACTATACATATATTACTGTGTATTCCGATTCTTATATAGCAAGATAGCAAAATATATAAACCGAATCAATTTCTGATTATTTTCGAATTGCAATAAGACAATATAATAATATTTGAATCACGCTTGTAAGAGATGTTTAAATCAACATTTGCATTTCTGATTTTTCAGAAATTTCTTATAATCTAAATCAAAATACCATCACTCACTTTCATATAATAAAAAATAATATGATATAAATTTATATTTATGTTTATGTTATATTTATGTTATATTAAATTTATATTTATGTTATATTTCATGAATTTATAGTGAAATTGCATAAGAAAGAAAAATCTTACAAAGAAATTGCAAAATTTATAAATAGAAACAAGTCAACTGTCTAAAAATCAAAAAATGAATAAAATATCGCAAATCTTATACAACTGAAAAAATTATGGAAAAAAGCTTATTATACGAAAAATTAAAAAAAAAATCTACATATTTCTGTTCCAAAAAAATTTTAAATAAATATGAAAAAAAGATTAACTTTTTTTTAAAAAATAAAAATAATTCCTTCTGAAATAGTCATCTTTTCAGATGAAAATAAATTCAATCTTTTTGATTTGAATGGACAGTATAAATATTACATATAATATATAAAAATTATATAAAAAATAAAAAAAATGTAATTATAAAAATAAAATTTATTGTCAACAATAAAACATGAAGATATGTTCTATAATAATATGTATGATGGCGGAATAAAATCGAAAATTTAATTTTTATTGATGAAATATTAGATAAATATAAATCTCAATGTTTTAAAACAAAATTTAAAAAAGTTAAGTTAAATTGGTGAAAAATTTTTATTTTTAACAATACAACAATACAATATTCTGCTTGGATCGTTGTAAAGAATAGTTTTACAATACGTTTTATGTATTTAAAAAACTCCTTTACAAAATCGAGATCAATCCGATAGAATTAACAAAATAATACTAAAAAAATATATGTATTTTTTCATATTTTTTTTAATATCATTTTGATATATATATTATATTATTAAACTTGTTTACATTGTCAGATTTTCTTCTTCTTTATAATTTTATGTATATATATTCTATTTCAATCTTTCATATGTTACAGAATTTCATTGTAAACATAAATTTATAAAGTTTTATAATTTAATAATACATAATGATTCGAAGACTTTCGTAAGCAATTATATAGATATAAAATAAAATTGAAGTATAATAGATAAAAGTAAAAGTAATGTCATTTTTTCAAAACAGAATTTTTGTGTTTATGGTGAATAAACAATGTATAAAATTTTGAAAAAAAAATAAAGTTATATTTATCAATTGGTGAAATTTTAATTACAATTCCTGTCATCACTTACAATCGATTGTAATGCTAACTGAATCTCTATAACATTTACTTACCTATTAAATAAAGACGAATTACTTATCATAATATCTTTTAAATTAATAATTTTTTAATGTAAATGTTTGTTTAATACATTTTTATACAGAATTTTACTATATTAAATAACATATTAAAAAATAGATAATTCTATTTAAAAAAAAATTAAAGTTGATTTTTATTTATATTTCTATAAAAAATTAATAACATCAAAATAAATTTCGAAACTTAATTATTTAATATCCATTCAAATATTTTTCGCTGCAAATAATGATAATGAAAAATTAAGATAAGTGTTAAGATAAGTAATTTTAAGTGAGATATCTTTTTGATTACAATTATTAATTATAACAAAATAACAAATAACATTTTATATCCATGAAATAAATATTTTTCAAAATAGACAAATATTTTCTAAAAGAAAAATTCAATTACAACTAAAACATATTATTACACATTGTTTATTTTAAAAGCTGACTATTATATATTGTTTATATAATTGTTTATTTAATTCTTTTGAAAAAAATAAATTCTTTATTCATAAAGAATTTTAATTTAAATTTTAAAATATTTGTTTTTTTCAATTATTTAAAATTTCGTTAACATACGAAAATAAACGAACTGAATAATGGAATTGCATAATTATTTATTTCGAAAATATAGTAGTTCAATTCCTTTCTGTAACCTAATAATTGAAAAACAAATAATAATGTGAAATAGAATATAATAAAATATAAAAGTTTTATTTATTTTTCAATTTCAACAAATTAAAATTTACAAAATTACATTTCATAATTTCAACAAAATTACAGTAAAATAATGAAAAATAAGTAAACTAATTTAAAATATATTGAGTTGGCAACTAAGTAATTGCGGATTTCGCTCAGTTGAATTTCAGCTTCAGTTGAATTTTTGGGTTTGCTGGCGTAGTCCAAATGTAAAACACATTTTGTTATTTGATAGTTGGCAATTCAGCTGTCAATCAATAAAAAAAATTTTTTGATCGGTTGCGTAGTTTTCGTTTGGCGTTCGTTGAAAAATGGAAAATCAAAAGGAACATTATCGTCATATTTTGCTTTTTTATTTTCGCAAAGGGAAAAACGCATCGCAAGCTCACAAAAAGTTATGTGCTGTTTATAGCGACGAAGCCTTAAAAGAACGGCAGTGTCAAAATTGGTTTGACAAATTTCGTTCTGCTGATTTTTCACTCAAAAACAAAAAATGGTCCGCTCTGGTCCTCCAGTTGAAGTTGATGACGACTTAATCAAAGCAATAATCGATTCGGATCGTCACAGTACAACTCGTGAGATTGCAGAGAAGCTTCATGTATCACATACATGCATTGAAAACCACTTAAAACAACTTGGCTATGTCTAAAAACTCGATACATGGGTTCCTCACGAACTGAAAGAAAAGCATTTAACGCAACGCATTAACAGCTGCGATTTGCTAAAGAAACGTAATGAAAATGATCCATTTTTAAAACGACTGATAACTGGCGATGAAAAATGGATTGTTTACAACAATATCAAGCGGAAAAGATCAGCATTTTTTCATCTAATATTGGGTTGGCAAATAAGTAATTGCGGATTTTTTTTAGAAAATCAAAGACAATTTTTTCATGGAACTAAATAACTTTATTCTGTAATGTGTTACCCATTTTGATCAATGACCTTTTGCTATCTTTCAGGCAACATCATAATCCCACGTTCATAAAATTTCTGGTTTTTATTAGCAAAAAAGTGAATCAGGTACGATTTGATATCATCATCATTATTGAAATTTTTAGCATTCAAGGAATTTTGTAAAGATCGAAACAAAAAGTAATCAGATGGTGCAAGGTCAGGACTATATGGTGGATGTGGCAAAACATCCCAACCAAGCTCCAATAATTTTTGCCGAGTGACCAAAGATGTGTGTGGCCTTGCATGGTCATGATGGAATACAACACCTTTTCGATTTGTCAATTCGGGCCGCTTTTCTTTAACTGCATCGTTTAATTTCGTTAGTTGTTCAATGTAGACAACAGAATTGATCATTCGGTTGGGTGGTAAGAGTTCAAAATAGACAATTCCTTTGTAATCCCACCAAACTGATAACAAAACCTTCTTTTGATGAATACCAGCTTTTGATGTTGTTTGAGCTGGTTCACGTGGCCTGCTCCACGATCTTTTCTGCTTGATATTGTTGTAAACAACTCATTTTTCATCACCAGTTATCAGTCGTTTTAAAAATGGATCACTTTCATTACGTTTCTTTAGAAAATCGCAGCTGTTAATGCGACGCGTTAAATGCTTTTCTTTCAGTTCGTGAGGAACCTATGTATCGAGTTTTTGAACATAGCCAAGTTGTTTTAAGTAGTTTTCAATGCATGTATGTAATACATGAAGCTTCTCTGCAATCTCACGAGTTGTACTGTGACGATCCGAATCGATTATTGCTTTGATTATATGGTCATCAACTTCAACTGGAGGACCAGAGCGTTTTTCGTCTTTGAATGAAAAATCAGCAGAACGAAATTTGTCAAACCAATTTTGACACTGCCGTTCTTTTAAGGCTTCGTTGCCATAAACAGCACATAACTTTTTGTGAGCTTGCGATGCGTTTTTCCCTTTGCGAAAATAAAAAAGCAAAATATTAAAAAAGTATATATTGTATAGGTATAGATACTGTGTAATTTATACTGTAAAATTTTATGAAGTTAATATTATACATATTATAAATTTTTTTTATTATTTTCATATACAAAATCTATTATTTTCATATACAAAATCTATTTACGTATTAATATTCTATATTTTTTGAATTAATTATTTTGTTCATATCTTGCAATTTTATCTTATAGTCGAAACTGATTTTTGCAATTAAAACAGCAATAACGAAGAAGATAATGATTACACTTACATTATACGCGAATTAACACGCAGTTAAACTTGCTTCGTTTATAGTTTCTAACAAAAATTGAATTTTAAGATAACTCCTGTTCTAATTCGATCGTTACGCAATACAGAGCTTCATTTTGCGAGGAAATTGTTAGTTTGATTTCTATTTCTCTTTCATATTTTTGTTACAAAATTCGTTTTATTTGGAGTTAACAGAGTTCTTGAAACAATCCTCGCGAAATTGAGAAGTATAGCAATTTTTATTTAAATAAAATAAAGACGAAAACTATGATATCGAAAATGATAAAAAAAATATTTTTCATAAATATAGCATTTCTTTTAAAACATTTAATAAAAATGAATTATATGAGGATAATATTGTTTTAAAAAATTTTTAGAATTTTTTAAAGACATTTGTATATTTTTTAGAAACATTGAAATATGAAATGATTTTGAAACTTGAAAAAACATTTTCTAATCTTAATGGTAATCAGCATATTTTTTATATTTCAAAAAATTTATTATAAAATGCCAATTAATCTTCTTAAAAATAATAGATTTTGTGGGCGACATAATCCCCAATTAATTCTAAGATTTTCTTTGTCTCACAATCAAAAGATTAGTCATTGGCTATTTATGAGCGAGAATCTGCGAACTTCTAAAATAAATGAGAAGAGAATTTCAAAGAACACGAATATTTGTAAAATTCGAGAAAAAATTAAAAAGTTTTAAAAATTAGAACGTTTTAAATTTTTAAATTATCCAAATCATTAAACAATCCGAACTAAGAAAATAATTCTAATCTTTAAACTATTTAACTTTTAACTGTTAAAATATTTTCAACTATAAAATAATTCTAACTTTGAAATTATTAGAACATTTTGTATTATTGAACTATTCGAATTAAGTGAACTAAACTAAAAAAAATTAATCTTAAATTTTTCCTGATTGAATTAAGAGAATTGTTTATGAACTCATATATAAATTTTTTAATATTCATTGGCATATAGACTTTGTTCTTAATCGTTTAAAGTAAAATTTTATTAACAACAAAACTTTTATAATAAATCAATTTTATATCTCCACGAAAAAAAATTAAAGTAATTATATTAAATCTATCATTGGGAAATTAAAATTGTTATTTCATTGTTATTTATATTTTTAATTAATATTATATATAATTAATAAATTAAATTAAAAGAATATATTAATTTTATATAATAATACAATTTCATAGTATTTGATGAGATTTTCAATATAATCAGTTATCAAAAATTTAAAAAATTCCCTAATTAATCAAATAAAGGGTATAAAATAAAAATAAAAAAATCTATATAATAAAAAAAAATAAAAATAAGAAAATTCCATATTTATATTTAAATCTGTCATTCATATTCCCATAAAAAATATATAAATATTCGTTAATAAAAACTATTTAAATTAAAAGAATGCATTATTTAAATGCAATTTAAATAATTTTTTAAATTAATTTTATATTATATTTTTATTTCATATCAAATCCAGTAATTGAAACAAATTTTAAATTTATATTACTCTGTCTATATAAAATTACAAAAAACTTTTTGTGACTTTTCGTTGCGTCGTATAATGCGTCGTGTTTTGTATTTATATAATAGCTATTCAATTTATACGTAAATGTATGAGTAAAAAATACGTATTAAGGAATAACATAAATTATAATATATAATAATATTTTCTTTTCTTTTAATAAGTGTTTTCATTGTAAATTAAATTTATAATATTAAAAATATTAGTTAATAATACATTACTTATATAAATAAATATGTAAATCTAATAAATATGATTTAATCATAAAATTAAATAAATAAAAGTATGAAAATTAGAACATAATATTTTATAACATCAATATTTGATACTTTAGAAATAACTAGAAATCGTATTCAAACAATTAACATATTAATTTATTCCTATTTATTAAATATATATGATTGGCTTACAAATTTCTTTTATTATTTCTATTAATATTTCAAAATTTTTAAACATTTATTATACAAAAATATTTTTATTAATAGAAAAAATAATAAAATTTAACATAAATATTTTTTAAAAAATAATATATATGTTTTAAAAAATGGAAAAAACAAAAGATATTGGTTTGATTCAATAAAAACTTAAAAATTATCTTATTGGATACAATAATTAGTTTTTTTACTCTACAATTATTGATTTTTATCCTTCTATTTATTATTAGATTTATCATTCTATTATCATTATCGTTCTATTTTAAAGAACAATCTTTTTAAAAATTTTCATTTTATGTTAAATCAATTATTCATATTATATATATATTTCCTTTCTTCCTATCTTTACGTGTTTCAAAGGTAATTGTTCCAGAAAACAAAATACATTTTTACGCTAGAAGTGACAAAATTAAGTTTTTTATTCTCGACAAATTTAAATTTTTTCTAAACCGGTACCGATGATTAATTGATATTTGTATTTCCCAACGATAATACAGCAGTTTATTTCGACGATATCACATAATATTGATTCGATTCTGATCAGCTTTTACTTTTTCGAACACTGTTTGAAATTGCCAGATACTTGTTTCTTCCATAAAGATATCAGTTTCACCAAGTTTCTTATATAAAACTACTTTTAACGTTACAATCCAAACTTACGATCTAAAGTTAAAAGAAGTTTTTACGGCAATCTGATAGTAATCGTTATAAAACTTTTAATTTTAGGGATATCACAGAATTGTCTTTCAAAGTTCGACTCTTTGTTACATTTAAAAGATATTTCATCGTTTAATTTTTTTTTCGTTATTTTTATTTATATATTTATTAAAAAATAATTAATTTTTTCTAAAAATAAATATATAAATAAATAAAAATTATTATTTATTAAGAAGTAGAAAAAAATCTTTAACAACAATAGAATCTTATACAAAAATAAAAAATGAAAAAAAAATTTGTCATATTTAAAATATAAATACTCACATTTAACTTTTTTGAACCTGATACATATTTCACTAAATATTATTTCTGATCCTCTATGGAATAATATGTCACGTATGCATTATTTCGTATTTTTATTAACTGTCTGAATATATTACTATCATTGATTGGTACCATGATAATCGGCGATATAGAATCTCTATGAAATCATACTATAAATGATAATACTACATGCAAAAATCGAATCGAAAAAAAAGAATAATATATTTTTGTAAGGCTTCTCTTTCAATTAATTTAATTAAAGTAAATTAAATTAAAAATTTTTTAAATAAAAATAAATTAGTTATTGGATATAAATGAATTGTCGATATGATATAAGTTAAATAGATAAATGTAAATGTACATTATATATATATATATATATATAGTATATATAATATAAAGTATATATAATATATATAACACATAAGTATATATAGTATAAATAAGCAAAAAATATAAAAAAAAAGTTTTATCGTTTATATTCTCGTTTATAAAAAAATCAAGATAAATATTTACAGTCGTAAAAATGACAAATTTTTAAATTCAATTTTCTTAAAAATATAATTTATAAATGGAAAAATTTTTTTATATTTTTTTCACATATAGAATTATCTCCTATCAATCGTTCAATATCGTTTAATCGGAAATTAATTAAAATTATAACTAATTTCAATTTAATTCGGAATTAACAATTTTTTGTATTTAAAAATTTCTCAAATTTGATTTAAAACAAAGCTTCAAATGAAGAATTAGTCTTTTTTAATTTCTCTTTTTTCTTAATCTTCTCTTGCTTAATCTTTTTTAATTTATTTTTGCATAAAGAATCATCGTCTATTTATCATAATTTCAGAAACTGTACAATCATAAGCTTTTAAAATAATATTATTCTAAAAATATAATTTTAATATTTTCTTAAAAATTCTAAAAAATAAAAAATTTCTTTAAACAAATCATTTATTAGATTAATTATTACTTTTAAAAATCATTTTTCTTATATTTTTGAGATAACTTAACTTTCCCTTTTTAACAATTTTCTTAATTTTTTTCATTTAAAAAATTTATTTAATTTAATTTTGTAATTTACTTTTTCAAAAATTTTGCTATATAAAAAATTTTATAATAAAAAAATATATGATAATTCTTTGATGTTGAATTAGAATATAAATTTAGTATATTAATATTAATTACATCAATAAATTTTTCTTGTTATAATGAGAAAAACATTTTTATGTTATTTTTAATATAAAATTTGTTTTTTAAAGCTATATTTATTTTGCATTACAAACTACAATCCTTAGGAATTAGTTTTATTTTAAAAATTTGTAAATAAAAAATTTTTTGTAATTGTAATAAAATTTTTAAAACATCATTTATAGAATTTAATAAAAATCATTAATTAATAAGAATTTATAGTATATTAATTTATAATTTATAATTTATAAAATTTATAAGATCAATATTGAAAAAAAAATATGATTTTCGATTTATGCACATGATAAAAATTCTTTTTAATCTATAATTTAAGCAAATTTTATTTGGATTAATATAAATATTTTATTAATTAATATAAATTTTTTATTTTATTTTAGAGATATAATATATTAAAGAATAATATATATATTAAAGAATAATTATTTATTCAAAATTATGAAAATTAATAATTGTTCAATATATTTTTTTATTGTTTCTATTATATTCTCAATTATAATATTTTTTTCTTATAATATATTATGAATTATTAATATAAAATGATTTTAAAATAAATATATTAAATAATAATGTTCACAATATAAATATACAAATAAAAAATACTCAATAATAACATAATTTTCTTTAATCTATTCCATAATACTAATTATTTAATAGTAATTTGCCTAATAAAAATATAACAAAATACGTAAAATTAGTGAAAATAATCATTTTAAAATTATTTGTGATTTCTTAAGAAATTTATTGATCAAATTCAGATTTGATTTTAAATATCACCTATAAAATTTTTAATATTACTATAAAAAACATCTTTTATAGATTCTCAGAAATAAATAACAAAAAAGATATTATTAGTGAATTTTCTATTACTATGTTTCCTTTCATCTTAATATGCATATTTCTATGAAATTCGAATCGATGATAAGTGAGGAAAATTTGTCGGATAAATCAAAACGATCAAATAGCAGTTTCTAACAGAATAGAATATCATGATCTGATTGTGGACAGTTAATAGGACGCAATTAGTAACGCGATCCTAGTTAAGTGGCTCTCAAAAGTGATGGACCAAAGTCGCTTCTACACCTAGCCTCGATTATCTTGATAATATGAAATTTAATATTCCACTGATCTAACAGAGATCTGATCTAGATTTAACCCGACTTTAATCCTAACTTAACGCAAATTCGCTTCGGGCACCGCACCCCTAACAAAGGCTCAACGCGTATATCTAAGGCAGACTGGAGTCCAAAGCGGAATCTAGACTTAGGAGACAACCTCTACTTAGCCGCGCAGATATCGTGTCCTCTGTATACTTAATCTATGAGAGACAGGATTACAGAGAGACAATTCATGATTAAATCGATTCTACACAATACCGATCAACCGTCCCATCTTTTACGCTTCAAATACAGAAATCATGTGCATAGTACTTTACTTAACCCTACTAGTTGCTCCTGAAGAACAAGTCATCTTTGTCCGTTACGTTTTATTATTTTTCATGAATTGTGCATATTAGTTTAGATTGGAAATATTGCTATTCGATTCGTTGAGTGCACAAATAGATAAAATATACAGAGAAAGAATAAAAAATTATATATATATTTTATCTAGGAATTATATTCGTATTATTATTTAAACGTTACCTTCGAATAATTTTCATTGTAATATTCGTTGTAATATTCAGATTTCAAGATAATAAAATTTAGAAATAATTATAATAGAAATAGAAATTTCATTATCATGTTTTATTGAATATTTTATTAACCAAATATTCTATTATTTGAATTATAGTATATTTTTAGTATATTTATAGTATATCTTTATTTTTTTTTTTTAACAACTTTTCCTCACTACAAATAAAATTTAATTTGATATTAGATATTTTAATATAAGCAATACAATAATATAAATACTTAAAGTTAATTATTGAAATGAAATCTAAAACATTTAAAAAATTAGAAAATGATGAAAGAACTGATAAAAATATATAAACTAGAAAATCTATAAGCATGATTCGATTAAGTTACGCGCTTCGTGATTCGAGTCATTATTTCTTGTTAATAACTCGTTAACAAACTCGTTAACTTTACGATAATTTTTG
Source organism: Apis mellifera (assembly GCF_003254395.2). NCBI lineage: Eukaryota > Metazoa > Arthropoda > Insecta > Hymenoptera > Apidae > Apis > Apis mellifera. The sequence continues at coordinate 4,209,643 of NC_037648.1, forward strand.
CAGAAGAAAAATGTTTAAAATTAACTCAAGATTCTCCAATTAACATGAATATTTCCATAGTCTTGGGATATTCTGTATATGAATATATGGACATAAATAGCATTTAAATTAAATTGCACTAAATACAATGTATGGAATTTCTTAAACTAAAAAAAAATATAAAAATTTAAAAAACCAAAAATTTTAAATTTTTATTTATAAAAAATTAACTTTGATTTATATAACAAGTAAGTATCCAATATTTATTATTGAACTAACGAATTTTTTGAACAATGAGTATTTCCATCATTATATGTTGATTATTTCACCTTTCGAATTCTAAAAAACCTTTTTGAATGATAAAGGATAACGAGAATTCAAGTTACATATTTTCTAAACGATAATGTTCTAATAAATCAATTCAAAATTAATTTGATTGTGAATGTTCATCAAATGCACATCATTGTTTAAAAGATAAAAGCGACAATTAGTAGTATAACTAACGCCAAGTTGTCGTAAGTTAAAGCACATATAAATCTCATATCATAAGTGAGTATAACAGAGATTGCTCTATTTCTTCCTAATATCTTTCACTTTTTCATGAATAAATTTCACCTCGACTTTTGTGAAAATTCGTTCCATATTTTATCGTAAAAAATATTTCAACAATTGCAATAGATTCCTACTCTATAATTAATTTAAATTATTATTAGATTTTCAGTTAAAATTTAAAAAAATAAATCTGACGTCAAGAAATTTTTTTCATTGATTTTTAATTTTTAGTAGAAATAAAATCGAAATTTTTTTGTTTTTGATTTTCGCCTTATTTTGATTTAAAGAATTGGTTTTAAATTTTTAAATATCTGTAGACAAATACCCTATATATTATAAACATTACAAACTTAATATAAGAAATATTAATAAATCAATAATAATTAAATCAATGATAATTTATTGTATAAGTTAAAATTAAATAAATTAAATTAATAATAAAATTAATTTAATTCAATAATTATAAAATTAGAATTATTTAAATATATGATTATCTAAATATAATTTTTTATATTTTAAATTTGTCTCATATTTTATATTTTAAAAGTTGTAAATAAATAAATATAATTCAATGTCTTATTTGAATCTTTGCAATTATTTGTTAATCTATTTGTTATCTAAAAAATATTTTAAATGAATTATTATTAAAAAAAAACAATTTTTAATGATAAATATTTTCTAGATAGATATGCTTCCAACATTTCAAAATGATTTTCGTTTCTTTTAATAAAATAATATAATGTTTAATACATTAGTGCAGTTATCGATTTTTTAGAATAAAATTAAACAATATAACTAATATTAATATATTAAATTCAGTATAAAAAAAAACCATATTTCTTTTATTAATATTTTTTAAATGGCAAAATCTTTTAAAGAATTAATATTAAACAACTTTTTAATTAAATAAAATAAAAATTAGTTAATTAAAATAAAAATTTGTTAAATATCTGTATAATTGTTAATTATCTTAATCAAAAAAAATCTTAACAAAAAAAGAGATCTTCTATTAAAAATTTATAGAAGAAAATATTTTTAAAATGTTTTTAAAATAAGAATAATAAGAATACTGATTTAATTATAACTGATAATTAGTAAATCAGAATCTTATTTTATCTTATTAATTAAGTTTTTTTTAGCAATGAATACATTTTTTTTCAAGTATAATATCAAAATGTTTATTTCCTTCATGTATCGAAATTTGAAATTAATCGTATATAATCCATTTAAAATTATCAAAAATTTAAACGTTTATCAGTTTCTAAATTAAATTACATTATACCTGACAAAATCTCTATCGGAACGTTATACATCGATTACATTCGACGAGAATGCAAATATCATCCTTTTCGCGCTGCATCGCTGACTCATGATTCGAAACCGCTGAATAATCCAGGATTAATCGATGATTTTTAAATCGTCGCACAATTAACCTCATCGTTGATTAAAATGCCAACACAAGAACACTGTGCTGTCAAAGCGGCAAAATCGTATATATATATATATATATAGTGAAATGGCCTGCGTTAATTTTCGACGATTAACGAGCACGGAGTTCTCTAATTAGACGTAAATTAAAATCATGAGGATCGTAGGTCAAATAAAATAGAAATAATGGCATACATATCCATTCGAACATCTTAAATTTATATATATAATTTCTTATTATACATTTCGATCGTATCGCAAGATTAATATAAATTTTGCTTTGCTAGAAATGTTTCTATCATATTTTTACAGAATTAATGTTTAATTTTTTTTCTCATATTGTTTGAAAAAATTGGCGAATGTGAAATTTATGTGATTTTTTTTTTTATTAAGTGGACATTCTTAAGTGGATTTTTTTATATGAGTTAGATATTAACAACTAGAATTAAAATGGTTTATATTAATCAAGAAAAAAATTTTTTAACCAAACAATATATGATATGTCTGTTTTATCTAAATAATGAAATACTTTTTAAGAAAAGAATATTATGAAAAAATATTCTTATAAAAGTTGTTTAATATAAAAAAATATATTATGCAATATTAAGTTTTTCTATAAATTGAAATATAAAAATCTTAAAATTTTAAACGGAATTATATAATTTTTATTTTATAATCATTAATCAGCATTAATCAATATAACTCAATATATCTACAAAAAAAATATTAAATTATTTATTTTGACAATTTTTATTTTAAGAATTATTGTTTATTGTATGAACTTAAAGTTCAAAATAACTCAAATAAGAAAAAATAAATAAAATATGTTTAGAAAAATTATGTAACTATGAATCATACCATGTAAAAAGAGATTCAAATGTATCATATTATATACAAATAGTATTTTATCCATTTATTATTTATAAACTTAATATGAATTTAAAAAAAAATGATTTGTCTCAATTAGAATTATTTTAATGAATTATTTTTTTCTTTCTTTAATAAGATAAATAATCATAAAAATATCAAATAAAAATTATGACAATATGGCATAATGTCACATAATTACACATATAAATAATATAGATAATATTATTTAAAACATTTCAAGTTATCAGAAATATTTATTTCGTGAAATTGACTTCATATATTTATGAAATAAATAATATATTATTTGGAATAATTAATCATTTTATAAGTGTACATAATCTTCACAAAATTGTGAAATTTTGATCTTTTCAATGCATATATTTTAATTTTTAAAATAGAACTAAATGGATTTATACAGATTGATTGCAATTTCATTTTTAATGCTATTTTAGTTCTCTCGGTATTTGTAAAAATCAAGTACTATTTTTTACAACTTTGTGTAAAATTTAATTTTGAAGTTCGCGGATACTTCGCAGACTTCCGACTTTCACGAAAATTACTTTCATAGGAAAATTTTAATCTCTGTAATTATTAAATGTATGAATTTTTTTTCTTTTTTCATTTTATTCATAAAAGATTCTTCTAATGAATTTTTTTTTATTTGTAAAATGATTTTTGCAATATAAAAATATTAAAAATATTTTTATTTTATTTATTGTATTTGATGTATTATAATTTTTCTTATATATATAATTTTATATATAATTTTATATATATTTTTTTTATGTATTTTTATTATAATAAAATATTAAAAATATTTTTTTTCACATTTTAAAAATTCAAATTTGAAAAAATGTATTTTACGATTTCTTTATTTTGATGTATTTTGTGATCAGAACAGATAAATATGATACGCGACGATTCAAATATGTACATATTGGACTAACCAAATTTTTATAAATTTAAAAAAATCGATTAATCTTTGCGAAATAAATGATAAAAATCAATTTAATTTAATATTTAATCTTTTTTAGATTATTATTATTAGATATTATTAGATATTAAAAATACTTTTTTTTTAATAATTATTTAATATTAATTATAATAGTTCTATGTAGCTACTAATAATAATATAATAATAATTTCGATTAATAATAAATATTGTTACATGAAAATGCTATTTTATTATCATATTATTATATTTTATCATATAACGTTATTTAAAATATAATGTAATATTCCTATTAGTAAATTTCTAATTTTTAGATTTTTAAATTCAAATATAATTTTCATAGGAATTAGAAAAATGTATAAAAGGAATTATAAAGTTTCAATAGTTTACAATAAAAAGTAAAAATCAAATCGATAGAATAAAGATAGTTCGATGGGATAAGAAAATAGGAATGCAAAGCTAAAGCTAATATTAATCTAAATAATAATGAAGTCGATTGGCGAATTGAAATTCAGTAATTTGATTTTAAAAAAGAATTACAATCACAATTCACCACAATAATTAAATTATAAAAAATCATAATTATTATGATATTATTATATTAATCATAATTTTATAAAAAAAAAAAGCAATCTGTATAAGTGTAATTTTATAAAAAATAAAAAATAACAATTTAGTTTGGAAATAACATTTTATATGTTTACAAAATATAATTTTTAAAAGAAATTTAAAATAAAATATTGGGTTGGCAACTAAGTAATTGCGGATTTCAGTTGAAGTTGATGACGACCTAATCAAAGCAATAATCGATTCGGATCGTCACAGTACAACTCGTGAGATTGCAGAGAAGCTTCATGTATCACATACATGCATTGAAAACCACTTAAAACAACTTGGCTATGTTCAAAAACTCGATACATGGGTTCCTCACGAACTGAAAGAAAAGCATTTAACCGAACCCATTAACAGCTGCGATTTGCTAAAGAAACGTAATGAAAATGATCCATTTTTAAAACGACTGATAACTGGCGATGAAAAATGGGTTGTTTACAACAATATCAAACGGAAAAGATCGTGGAGCAGGCCACGATCTTAATTAGATCTTAATAGATAACTGAACCAGCTCAAACAACATCAAAAGCTGGTATTCATCAAAAGAAGGTTTTGTTATCAGTTTTGGTGGGATTACAAAGGAATTGTCTATTTTGAACTCTTATCACCCAACGATCAATTCTGTTGTCTACATTGAACAACTAACAAAATTAAACAATGCAGAAAAGCAGCCCGAATTGACAAATCGAAAAAGTGTTGTATTCCATCATGATAATGCAAGGCCACACACATCTTTGGTCACTCGGCAAAAATTATTGGAGCTTGATTGGGATGTTTTGCCATATCTACCATATATTCCTGACCTTGCACCATTTGATTACTTTTTGTTTCGATCTTTACAAAACTCCTTGAATGGTAAAAATTTCAATAATGATGATGATATCAAATCGTACCTGATTCAGTTTTTTGCTAATAAAAACCAGAAGTTTTATGAACGTGGGATTATGATGCTGCCTGAAAGATGGCAAAAGGTCATTGATCAAAATGGGCAACACATTACAGAATAAAGTTATTTAGTTCCATGAAAAAATTATCTTTGATTTTCTAAAAAAAATCCGCAATTACTTAGTTGCCAACCCAATATTTAAAATGTTATAAAAAAAATATATTATTCATATAATAAAAAAAATCTACATAACAAAAAAATATTCACATAATAGAATAAATAATAATATAGTTCATAATATCTGATATCAGAGATTCCATTATATCTACGAAAAGAATTAAAAAAATTGATCAAAGAAAATGAACGCGTGACTTTTAGCTCAGATTAAAAAATTCTAGCAAAACGATGATCTAGTTTAGGCGAATGTCAACTAGTACTTTTTCAATATTCAAATCCGATCTATGGAAATGGAAACTAACGTGTCAATGTTTGAACAAACTTTACAAAGTAAATAGGAGAGTAGCATGGCTGAGAAAGAAGGCTGCCGTTACTCAGTGTAGAATGGCGATGAAATAAAATCTTTCTCAGTTAAAAAAAGGTTGGTTGTGTTCTCGTTAGTTTCATTTAAATGCGGAATATTCCATATGGAAATGAACACCGGTCGTTTAGAAAGATGACAATTGTCAATTATTCGTTTATGCTCATATTTTCAAAGCATTATTCACTCATTATTTTATTTCACGATCAACCAAAATATTATATATAGAATGAAATAGATAACTGGAATTATCCTATAAGTGATAATTAAAAAAAAAAATTTTAATGAAAAATATTTCAAATAAAAATTAATGATTTCAAGAAAAAAGTAATTATATGTGAATAGTTTTTTCGAAAGTGAATTTGTTACTTTTTTTTTTAATGAAAAAAATTTTTTTAATGAATCTATTTATACAAAGCATAAATAGATTCGTGGAATCTTTCATCAATTTTAAAAATTAAAATAAACACAAAATATCAAATATTATAATATAATAATTGTGTATCAAAATATTAGTTCTATTCATTAATTTGAATCAAATTTTTATAATGTATTTATAAATTTCATATTCATTTTCTATTATATCGTTTAATGCGTACTTTATTATACTAAACTACATTATCGATTTATAAAAATAAAAAAAAATTAACACATATTAATGTAAAACAAAAAAAGGTGATATTTTCAATCTTATTTTGCCATTTTATCCTAAACATCTCTTCATATAACAAAATATTGATATTCCATTATACTAATTGAAAGATAAATATGTTTCTCATAATATAAAAATTACACTAATTTATATATTCTATATATAAAAAATATAAAAAAAATATTGATATTCAAATAATCAACTAATTCTACTATATTTCCAAATACAATAACGAATAAATACCATAATAAATAAAATTCTAAAACTAATTAATTCTTTGTATGCATATTTATTCGTATTTGATAGAAAAATATTCAAAAAGGTTCTTATTCTTCTTAGATGTCGAAGGACACATTTGAATTTCGCGAGATTAAACAAATAGAAAAAAAAGTTCATGTATCAAACAAAAAATCATGTGTTTCGAATTAATCGTATTTCTCTCAAATTGAATGTAATTATGGCATATTTCATGGGATCGATCTTAGATATAGTGTATGGATGATAATCTTCTTTTGCCGTGATAAGTCGAACAGACATATGCATAACAATTTAATGAGAAAGACTTCAGCCTTCTTGTAGTTATAGTGTTAAATAATTTTGTGTGGCGTTAATCGCTTTTGACGATCCTCGAAGGTACTCGAATTACATTCTCGCGCATCTACTGAATATTAGGTTTTTCCATTTTAAAGCCTATTTACACAGACATAGCGAAAAATCTGCATATATTATCCGCTAACAATTGGTAATGTCGCTGAATTATGCAGATTCAGAGTTCTGATATTAATATTTGAAATAAATATCATAAATAAAAATGTAATAGGTAAAAATGTTCCTTTAATTTAAAATAATAATTTGTTTTTATATTAAATAAAGTATATGGATTAAATATATTAAAATATATTTACTGAATAAAATATTATTTTATTCAGTAACTTATACTTATTTGGTTTTATAAATATATAATAAGTATTTCAATTGTATATTTTTTCTTAATCATCATAGTCTTAATAATGATTAATTGAATTGAATATTCTCATCATTATACATGCAATGAAATATTTCAATATTTCATAATATTTAATATTTAATGAACTCTGTTCGCCATACAAGTATAATTTTATGTTAAAATTCGTATTTACATGTCAATAATAATAAAAGTAAATGATTGATTAATATTTATTTAAAATTTCATTTTTTAATCAAAAAATAAAAGAAGATTATTTTTTGAATAAATATATTTTTATTCTTTATATATATATACTTTTCATTTTATTTTCTTGTCATAAAAATTGAAGTAATTTGAAACAATTTAAGATAAGATATTAAAAATTAAAATTATTTTTAGAAGTAAATACTCAGGCAAAACCTAATCAGCTTCTGTAAAAATAAAAAAAAAAAATAATAAAACTATAGTGCAAAGTATATATAAGCCAATGATAGCAAGAAAGGAAAAAACTTGAAAAGATAAAAAAGAAAAAATAACAAGAAAAAAAAACAGAAAAAAACGTGGAAAAAATATATTTGCAATCTGTATCGAGCACGAAAAGTTAACCGTGATTGATACTGATCTCAATGTCGATCAATGTTTTATATTCACTTGTTTGTCCTTCTAAATTCATTATATTTTTTTTCCCTTTTCGAGCGCTGGTTATTTTTACTCGCGATTATTCTCCTCATTAAAAAGAAATGACAAAAAATAAAAGAATGATCGACAAGAAAGAGGACGTGAATAAAAAATAAACGTAGTTCATATTTAAGCATTATAACAATAAATATATATTTCTAAATTGCCATTTTTCTCTTGCTGTGAAATTAAGATTTTAATATCTCTGATGCGATAAATATTAAGAAAAATTAAAATAAAAAATTAAAATTATATGATTATTTTTTAATTGTAAAAAAAATTTGATTTAAATGTTCTAGTATGTAAAATATTATTTTTACAAAATTAATTTTTAATTCATTAGTTTTAATTTTTTGATTTTTTAAGCATAGTTTCATATTTTCGACTTTTTTATTATATTTTTATTATATAAGTACTATTTCTTTTCATATTCTTATATCATAAATTAATTGATATTCAAAATGAATATGTACATATATTTCATTTTTCATTTAAAATGGAATTCAAATTTTTCTATTCAAAATTAATTCTATATAATTAATTCTATATAAAAAAAAAATAAATAAAAAAATTAGAATATTATAAAATATTGAATAAAATAAAATCAATGAAAATATTTTTAAATGTCTTATCTTAAAAGTTTATTCAAATTTAAATAATTTAAAATTAATATAAAAAAATTTTTTCTTGCTATCAGAAATATGAATAATAAAAAAATGGAATTTATATTCCATCCTTATATACTATTGAATTAAAGATAAAATATAAAATTTTTGAATTATATAATAAATAATGAATTATATTATATAAAATAATTAAAAAAATAAAAAGAAGATAATTGTACTTTTTAATAATTAAAATAAATAAGAATAAAAACCAATTAAAAATCAAATACTTGAAATTTGAAATGTTTTATAAATTCATAATTTAATTTAAAATATTCATAATAATAAATTCTTATATTAAATGTAAAATTTATCATTTTTTTTGCAATAAATATTTTTTACTAAAATAAAAAAAATATTAATATAGATAATAAGAATTAAATAAATGTATCATAATAAATATGGTGGATAATGTATTTAGTAGTAATATTTTTATTTAATTATTTTATTTTAATATTATTTTATTTTATTTTAATTAATACAGTGAAATTTAATATCATTAATTAAATAGATAGATAAATTTATTGTAATTATTAGAGTAAATAATTATTAAAAAATAAAGTAAAGTAAATTAGATCACAAAGCAAATCAAACAAAAATAAGAATTCAATCTACAAGATATATCAGGGTATAATTGTTATAAATTTTTAGACATTTCTGTGATTTAAAAAAAATAAAGTAAAATAAAAATAAAAATTAATCAATTTTTAGCCAATTATAAATTGTCATATAAACAATTTTCAAAAAATTATTTTTCGATAAAATATCAATATTATGTTTACATGATCTAATATTTTTGACTTCGTATTGTCCTTTATATTAAGATGAGTTCAACCTACTATATTATAATCTTGAAATGATTTTTACTTCAACTTAAATAGAAAAAATAGAGAATTATATATACTGAGAATTATATATACTGAGAATTATATATATTATTTTATATGATAATTTATAGTCGAAAAACTAATTAATTTTTATTTAATATTTTTATCAAACTCTTATGTTCAAAAATTTGTAGCGACAGTTATGTGATATATCTATATTGTATTGTATTATATTGTATATTACATTATATATTATATTATATTCTGTCATGTTATATCGGCATAGAAACGTTTTAATTGTTTAATTTTATATTATTACTTTTATATTAACATTATTTAATATTTTGAATATATATCTAATCTTATTAAATTCATTATAATCAATAATATATTATTTTAAATTGTTGTTTAATGCCAATATTTATTAAGCCAATATGCAAATATTATGAAATCTAATTTTAATATAAATGTAAGATATGTAATTTGCAATTTTAACGCAATTAAAACGTAAATTTAAAATGTGTCATTTATTATTAATTATTTATTATTATAATTTATATAATATCTAAATTTATTGTGATTTTAAAATAATATTATTATTATTTATTATTATATTTTCAATTATTTTTTTATAATTTGTCTATATATTCTATTTATTTCAAAATTCTTATATATGAATCTAATTAAATCACATATTTAAAGTGAAATATATGATTCGTTTCCTTTATTTTAATATTTTTATGATTATAAATATAATAATTATAAATATAATTATATATATAATTATATAATTATAAATATAATAATTATTTATATACAAATAGTTTGTATATAAATAAAAAAATCAATAGTCATAATACAAAAAAATGAAAAAAATTGTATAAAAATTAAATTTAATAAATGATTATATGTCAAGTTACAGAAATACATCTTACACAATTCTATAAAGAAGAATTATTTTTTCCAATATCAGTTGATTCTATTTATATTAAATTATATTTTTTTTAAGTTAATTAAATTTAAAACTTTTTCATTTTTTTTATAAAAATTTATTTTTTTCAGAAATTTTTAAGTTATTCGATTCATTCAAAATTTAGAACGAAATGATTATTTTCAATTTTTATATTTGCAAAAAAAATTAATTTACAATAAATTATAATATCATTGATTATATAAATTTATTATAATTTCTATCATGATTAATCTATTTAGAAGTAATATTTTAATAATAGAACGAAATATAACATTATTGATTAAAATATTTGTATTTGTCTCTTATACAATCTATTTTTTTTTTATAAAATTTAAATTAATAATAATAATATTTCATACATTTAATAATTTTTAGTAATTAATAATTTATATTTAATATTTAATAAATTATATTTATATTTAATAAAGTAATATATTTAAAATAATTAAAATTAACAATTTTTTAGTATAAAAAACAAAGGAATTTTAAAGGAAATAATCTATATCATATCTATATCATCTATATTAAAAATTTGATGAATCATTAAAAAAAATTAATCTTTATATGTTTCCTATATAATATATATATTCAATTAAAAAATATTAAAAATTCCCTTATCAAAAAATAAATAATATCGAATTATGTTTGTTTTTTACACAATGCAATTTTTATTTTTTCATAATAAATTCACGAATTATTTTTAATACACATTATATGAGTTAACTTGTATATTCTTTATAACATCAAAAAAAAAGTATTAATACATAGTATAAAATATTATGTTAAACGTTATGATTATTTTAAATTACAAAATATCAATATGCGCCAATATTTTTTTATTAAAAATAGTTCCTTCTCATTATTTGTCTTTATTGTAGAGCTACATAAATTATAATATATTTTAAACTTTGGGTTCTATAATTATAACAAAAAATTTAAAAAAATTTTAATTTTAAAGTTTTGCAAAAAATATTTATTTATTGAAAAGTATGTAATGTTTTTATTTATCATTATATATTTTAACTGAGATATCAGAATAATTGTATTAAATAATAACTATAATTAGTGATTAAATTATAACAAAAATAAACAAAAAAAATAAAAATAAAAATATATATATATTTTTTAACGATTTTGAAATTTTTACAGTTTACCGAAAATATCTATATTAATATTTATCTAAAAATGTATTATATATAAATATATCATAGAGAAAATTATTTTACTTTTATATTTTTTACTATATATCTTTATATGTCTTTAAAATAAAATTAAAATAAATTTCAATAATATATTTAAAAAGATAATATATTCTTTTTATTTTAAATATTAATTTCAAAATTCTTCTTAGAATTGAAAGTATAAAAATATAAAATACGATCCATTTTATATTTAATAACTTTTAATATATATATCATCATCCGTGATACTTTTAATATATTACAATTTTTTCAAATATTTTTTTAAATTTTAACATAAATTTTAACTTTTTTTTTTTGCATGTTTATAAAATTTTTTTATGATTTATTAAATTAAAATATTATTATTATTATTATTATTATTATTATTATTATTAATGTTATTGTTATTGTTATTGTTATTGTTATTGTTATTGTTATTGTTATTGTTATTGTTATTGTTATTGTTATTGTTATTGTTATTGTTATTGTTATTGTTATTGTTATTGTTATTGTTATTGTTATTGTTATTGTTATTGTTATTGTTATTGTTATTGTTATTGTTATTGTTATTGTTATTGTTATTGTTATTGTTATTGTTATTGTTATTGTTATTGTTATTGTTATTGTTATTGTTATTATTGTGCTACATATTATCGTAAAATTATTATACAATTCACTTTCATTTTCCATTCAAACTTTGAATGTATGATATTATTCAAATATTCGTAATAACTTGATCGCTTACTATGTATATTGTATTTTATATATCGTATATCATATATGTAATTAAATTTAAAGACTATATGTTAATTATTTATAAATTATTTATAATTATTTCTAAATATGTTAATTATTCTTTATAAAATTGTATTAATTTTTTTAATAATTTTTCTTTAGCTTATATTAAAACATTATATGAAAAGAAATTATTATTATTATCTAATTTGAATATTACAAAGAGAATTATTTATTATTATAATAATTCGTTATTATAACAAAAAATCAAAATATATTTTATTAACAATGAAAAGTGTAAAGTTTCTTGAATAATACATAAATTTATTATGAAATATAATATAGCATGATGCAAAATCTCATGTATATCTAAAATTTCGATAATATTATCACGAAAATTTCAATAAGAAATATATAATTTTACGTGAAACTTCTTGTATTCTTTTAAATAATATCATGTATTTAATAAAACACGATTTCTTATAAGGAAATTAATTTTCGATGTAGAAGAAATTCGAATTTACTAATTAATAGTAAGTAATTATACGAAACTACAAATGATTTTCAATAGTATATATGTAATTAATATTTGGAACTCCTCAAAAAATAAATGGAAGTATTTTTGATGTAACGTATTAATATTATTACTTTGTAAAAAAAAAAATATTAATTAATAATAAAAATATAAAATAATATAAAATATATAAAATATATAAATAATAAAATATAAAAATAAAAAATAATATAAAAAATATAAAATAAAACAAAGTAAATAAAATATAAAAGAAAAGTAGTAAATAAAATATAATATTATTGTAATTATTTTCAAATTTAATAAAATAACTTATACAAAATGATTTATAAAAATATTCAAACATTTTTTTATATTTTTTTTATATTTCTTATTAAAATTTTAATGAATACTTTTTTATTTTTAATGAAATTCTAATATTATAGAATATTAATAACTTATATTATATTACAGAACATAATAGCTTGTACATATATGAATTTTTTTTATTAAAATATTACTTGAAATTAATACTCAAAGTTTCGTGCATTTTTATTTTTAAATATAATTTTGAAATAATGTTAGATATAGTAAAATTTTAAATTACAAAATATAATGTTCAAAATTAAATATTCTAAAAAAAATTTCCTAGAAAAATTATATTCAAAATTTGACAAAATATTGAAATTTTCGAGATTGATTTTAATATTCATTTAAAAAATATTTCTTATTGAAAATGGTTTAGAAAATGTTTTAATGCATACATACAATCTTTTATTAGAATTAAAATTTTTTAGTTAAATAAATTTCCTAGATATTTCAATATTTTTTTCTTTCGTGAGTCATTATATTTATAAATAATTATTAATATCGATTATAATTATATAGTTTTAATTGTAAAAAATAAAATTATCATATAATTTTATAATGAAAATAATAAATATACAAATTTGATAAATAAATATTATAAATTTGATTTATAAAAATCAAAGATAACTTAAATATAATTTTTAGCTATTAATCTACGAAAAATCAATTATATTCATCAATCAACATTACATCAATTATATTAAATACAATCAACATTTTTTGAAACTATTTAATTTTTTTAAAAGCTTTTTTAGTATTATCGAAAAAAAAGAGATATTTTAGATGATAAAGTTAAATGGATCATCTTACATATTGATATCTTAATGTTCAAATACTATATGAAATTTAAATCTTTAATTATTATAAATAAATTTTAATTGTTCTTTTACACTCTATAAAAATTACATTTGTATTTATTTTACAAATTTAACAAAAATTTTTATTTAATTTATGTATTCATTATTCTAATTGCTCAAATGTTATACATCCATGTATATTATGGATATATTATAGATTATATTTTTTATTTGTATAATATCTTGTTCTGTCATATTTTTCTTTATCTTCGTTAATTATTTATAAGAATATTAATAATAATTATAAAAAAATTATAATAAGAATTTTTCATTTTTGAATTATTATATAATTCATTCTTTAAAAAGAGATTCTATATTATATAAGCTATATATAAATATCAATGAAAAACAAATAATTTATTATCAATTTTGAATTTGTCTTTTTGTATAAAAAGAATATCTACATTTGCCTCTCTTAAATATAATAAAAAACGACGTTTTTTATTAATAATCAAATTTATGAATTGTACCTTTTATTCTTAACAAGCAATTTTTAGATTTTTTTACATAAATCAAAAGCAATTTCTTTGAAAAATTTGATAAAAATTGAAATAAAGACTTTTAACTACTAATTCGTTAGTTATTATTAAGAAGAAGAATTAATAAAACTAGACTAACTTTCAAGCATTCTACGTATAACATAAATCAAATTTAACAACAAATAAAAATTTAATCAATAATTAATATATCTGTATGAAATGCACATACAAAAAAATAAAAAATTATAATCTGTAATTCTTAATGAATGAACATAGAACATTTGTTTCATATTCATATCATTAAAAATGACGCGATATATAATGTCCATTTTAATTTCTGCAGATGAAATATTAAAAATCTGTCATAATAAATCGATATTTTTATTCTAACATCGCATTTCTAATATTTAACAAAAATAAAATTTTTTATCGTCCATGGGAATTGTTTATATCCAGAATAAAATTTCATTAAATCTCTTCAAATATTTTTATTCATATTGATATATCTCTTAAACATTTGATTAGATAAATGATTATATAATGAAATAAAAATTTCAATAAATATTCCAGGATTTTTTCAAATTTTGAAAAGTTATATAATTTTGAAAAATTTTGAAAAGTTATATAATAATAAAAGATAATAAAATGAATACGATTTAGGTTGCTCCTAAAAAATGAAAAAAAATATACTTGATCAAAATTATTATTGTGACTCATAAATTGATAATTCATTATTTATTCCTTCATTAACAATTTTTTAAGTTTTTTAAATCACATGCTCGTTATCTTTTTAAATATTTTTTAATTATTTTTAATTCTTTGAATAATTGTGTTCAAAGAAATGAACATTTACAAATGAAAATTGTTAGATAATATTCTAGAAACATGGAAAAATAAAATTTTTTTATAAATCTTTTAAAAAGTTAACTAAAAAAAATCAGAAGCTCAAAAAAATCTTTAATGAACTTAAACAATCCAAATTATTAATGATTTTAGTAAAAAAATGATTGTTGATGGAGAATTGCGAAAAGCGATATAAAAACATAAAACAATGTCAAATATTTATTTAAATGAATATTTAAATGAAAATTTATATATATAGTATATATATATATATATATATATATATATATATATATATGTACTATTATATTTATATAATAATACAAGGCGAATAGATTATAATCATGACTATAACTAACTAATCATGATTATGAACTAGCTGACTGAGAAAACAAATCAATTAAAATAAATGTGACAGCGTATAAAGCTGCTAATTAGTTTCAATTAACTAGATAACTCAAATACATTGCAACCGCAACTTGTTCGCTATGTTTGTATCGTAATATCCGAACGATATGTTATTAACCGAACGTTTTGTCAAAATTATATATTATCTCTATTCACAATAATATATATCATATACATTTTTTCATATTATATATAGCAGTGAAAATCAAAATTTGAAATTAATGGACAACTTCATACAATATATTAATTATTAACGAAAACAAAATCAGAAATATCTTAGAAATAAGAAAGCGATGAATTATAATATTAAGAAATCTATGATCATTTTTATTAAAAAAGAAATGAAAAGTTATTTGCAAGATTCATATTCTTTTAAAAAAATTTGAGCAATTTGACAGTTAAAAAAATGTAAAACTTTTAATTTTATAATAAAATGATTTCTTATATCATTATTTCAATTTCGTTATAAATAAACATATTATTTTATTAAAATATAAAATAATTCATCCAAAAAAAGTTTATCTGTTTCATTATCCAAAAATTATCCAAACTAACAATTTGAAATACATATATTTGAAATCTGATATAACATTCTACTATATGTACTATATATAACTATATGAAATGATTCAATCATAAATCAATCTCTATACGTAAGAAAATACGCATAACTTGCTCACATTCAAAGAATTTACAAGTAATTTGTGAGCCTAGTTTAACAGAGAAAATATTTGATCTCGAAATAGTTAATTCAGGAAGATCACTATAATGCTTGCTATCATTACAAAGGGTGATGAGTGCCATTAGCAGTACATTTTCTAATATTCGAGCGACCTAATTAAATTAAGTAGTTGTTGCAAATTCATTTTACTCCCTTTAACACCACAGCTGAGATCAATATCCTTGCGTTTATTTAGAATAATTGCTGTGTAATCATGTTACAGTAAAGTTTGTGAATGTATTAATTTATATCAAATTAAAAAAAAAATAAAAATTTAAAAGTATCATTAAATTGTTCAATATACTTTAATAATGAATAAATGTAATGTTTCTTAAATTTCTTTGAATCGCGATCTCCTTTTATAATATTCAAATAATTTGCGACTACATCTCATCTTCCATATGAGATAAGGAAAATTAAAAAATTTAATGACTTTATTGCCACAAAATATAACAACATTGTCTTTCAATTTAATAATAAAACAATCATCATGTTATTTTTATAGAATATAGCAATTAATTATAAAATAAATAAATAAAAATCATTAATTAAAAATAACGGGATTTCTTAAAGAACTTCTTCATATTAGAAACTATCATTATTTTTAAGAATATTTGATATTCATCTTAATAAAATTCGATATAAGATAAATCAAAAGATAGATGAAGACATTAAAAAATTTATTTTTTTATTTGAAGAATGAACCTATTATAATATAATATAAAAAAGAAATTATATATACAATAATATACTCAATAATATAAGGAATCTTTTAGAGGAAGGCACTTCTAAAAGCAACATAAAAACATAAAAATTAATATATGAAAAAATTATATATCAATATTAAAATTGAATCTTATAAGTATATTTACATTTAGATTAAATAAATAGAATAGAGAAAAATATTTTGCTTATCTTATTGAGATTCTATCTTAATCGAGATTCTTATATATTTATATACCAATTTTTATATTTATTTTTGTTTCTAAAATCTTGAAATATTCTTCTTAAGATATTTAGCGAATATATTAATTTTGTATACATTATTCAACAAAATTAACTATGAGATAATACTACTTATAGTATATGAAAAATATGTACATAAATTTATTTTGATATATATTTCGTGTTAATTTCGACCGGTTTCGCTCATATTTAACAAATAATTAAATTGCTTAGTATTTGCGATTAAAAAATATACAAGTTACTTAATATAATAATCACTTAATTCAAAAGTCATTTATTATAATGCCATTAATGATTTATGACATTTAATTTTCATTTATTTAAAAAATAAAATATATTCTTTATTAGAATTTAAGACATCCAACAATATATTCTGTCAGAAATATATTATATTTATTTTTATATTTAAAAAATGTTCAATCAAATGCAAATTCTTTAAAAATAGTTTTTGAAATATAGAATATATAATGTATAAATAAAAAAAAATTCAACAATTTTATTATATTAATTGGTTTAATGTGAAATAAATAATGTGAAGTAAAAAATGATATAATGATAAACTTTTATCTATTAAAGAAAAATACGATAAAAAAAATAAAGGAATAATTGGAAAATAATATTTGATATAAAATAAAATAAATATATAATATTCCAATAAATAAACAAATTTTATAAATAAATAAATAAATTTCATATATTTTACACTATAAAAATAATATAAAAATAAAAATAAATTCCAACAAATTTCATATTTATTCCAAAATATATCAAATATATACATAATAAAATTATAAAAACGTATTTTTAATGAATTTTGAATCATTACATTTAATCAAAAATCTTTTGCCAGACTTATATAAGAAATTAAAAAAACATTCATATAAAAAATATTAAGTATATAAAAATATTAATCATAAGAAAAAATTTAAAAATAGAAAAAAATAAAATTTAAAAATTATATAGATTGCAATGAAATATAAACATAAATATTTCATAACATTTGTAGATAAACGAAAATAACTTATTATTATGAAGCTTTTCTAATAATTTTCGAATCATTAAGTTTAAGGTATAAATATCTTAATAGAAATAATTTTTTTATAGAGACATAATAGAGTCAAAATTATTAGATTTTACTTTTAAAAATTTACATTTTTTAGATATTTCACGTATAACCTGCAAAATTATATGGAAAACGTTAATTTATATCTTTCGAAAATCGATTGTAGAAGTCAAAACAAACAGAAAAGTTGGTATACAAAAATATCAATTATTTTTTATTATATACAATCAATTTAAGTTTACATTATATAAAATGAGATGAAACAAAATAATAATGAAAATAAAGCTATCTCCCTCTATATCTTGTTTCGTTTGCTAATATAAACATTAATTGCTTATAATTTAATAAAGCTTAAAACTTTAATAAATGATCAACATTTTTATATATTAACTATTAAGTTTTGTATTTAATTTTTGTATTTATTTTCTTTAATCTTCTCTTTCTTTAATCTCTAGAATAGATTCTCTTAAATAGCCAATGAATATATTAATATTTTGTATATAAAATAATATCTATTTTATCTATCATTTAAATATTTTCTTCATGACTTTTAAGTTCTAATTTAAATGTATATTATACAATATATAATTATATATAATTAATATACAATATATTATTATAATTAATATATATATATATATATATATATATATATATATATATATATATATATATATATACAATTAACATTCCGTATATTTAAAATACTACTTTTTTATACAATTAATATTTCTAAAAAAAAGTTTGTTTGTAATATACAAAAAAATTAAAAAAATGAAAATATTTCTTTCTATTTTCAATAATTTATTTTTCTCGATCTTACTAATATTTTTACGAACAAAAATATTTCGAATTTTTTAATTTTATCTACTGAACAATATTCAAAAAATATTCAACAATATGAAAAAAAATATCACATGGAAAGAAAATTACCTGTAACCAACGAAGAAAAATATCGAACATGCATGCAAAATATTCAAAAATGTCCAGCATTTGTCACCTAACGATCATTGTCTGCTGCATTTTCCCTTTATACGCATACTTACATACATTATTAAAACCGCTTGAATGCACCATTTTTGAATTTGTAGCTACGTGAAATATTCCATGCAAAATCACGATGGTCCCAAGCATCGTCCCTGCCCTCGTTCCCTTTGAATTTATTATAACTTCGCTTACAAGGATGAAAGGCCTGAAACCATACACTACAATGTCTATCCGGCTTGTTCGAACAGAGATCCGATTGGTCATTCTTTTGAAAATATAAAAAAAAAAACTCATTTCATGGATAAGATTTTTTTGTAATCAATCGGAAGGCCATTGTACAGATGATTCATTGATGTCTGCAATTATGAGATTGCCCTTTAATTACGTGATCAATGCATAAATAATTTACAGACAATGGACATTATCAACGAACGCAAAATCGGGTAATTGACGTTGCCAATTGTCCTCTACTAATCTATGCTAATCATTATTAATTGGTATTGCGGAAGTTTCTGCATGATCGATTTGAAGATTTCCTACAAGGAATAATCGAATGCAATTATGAACGTAATTGATCTTGAAATGTTTGATTTTGTATAATTTAAACGCGTAAAAATTTAAGTTTTTAGATGAATTTAAATACTAATGGCATACAATACAATACAATAGCATCAATTTAGACATCACATTTGCAATATCCAAAATCTTTCGACTTTAAAAATGTTGAAGTTATGAAAATGATATAAATGATAAATAAATTTTTTAAGATGTAAAGAAAATTTATCTGATTTATTATTTAAGATTAAATAAATTTTATTTTTATCTTAACATATGATTAATTCTTTGTACTTTGTACTTTCTTTGAAAGTTGTAGCATAAATTATGATAGCATAAATATATATATATATATATATATATATATATATATATATATATATATATATATATATATTTATATATATATATATTTCAATATTTTAAAGATTTTTTATAAAAAAATATATAAATTTTGAAATATATTTATATATATTTTATATTATATATTTATATATATATTTATATATATATATATATATTTCAATATTTTAAAGATTTTTTTATAAAAAAATATATAAATTTTGAAGAATCAATTCTATGTATATATTTAATTCTATGTATATATCTATGTATATATTTATGTATATATTTAAAATATGTATAAAAATTGATATACAAAAATTAATTGTGACTTATTTATTAAATTAAATAATTTAAATTTTATATTATAGAAACAGATAGAATGCGATATCATGTTATATTATCTTCATTTCGTTTCATTTAATGCAAATTATAAATTGGTTATATATAATAAATTTAATAAATAAGTCTCAATCATCTTTGTATATTAATTTTTAATATTTATTTAAAATCAAATTCCAATGATATTTCATGAATGTCAATAATATGTTTGTTAAGGACAGATAGGACTTGTGAAACGATCGGGTAACCTGGCTTTTATTTTCAACAGCTCGAATACCTCCAATAGCATAACAATAATTTATGAGTAGCTATAGTTTCCTAATGCTTTCCAAATCTTCAATTTAAACAAAGATACCACAGAAACAGTCATTTCACAAGCCACACACCTTGTGATGAATCACCATGGAAGCTCACGCAAAAGTCCTGATCCTCACGCGTTGCAACGCGACTTCACAAGGGTCCATCCTTTAAAACCGCCCTCCAATGCAATGATTGATCTCTCTAAGTCTCAATGTATATTTTCACGAAAAGCAAGGATTGGAGGAAAAGCCAAGGATAGTCTTGCAATTAGAATAGAAATAGAATACAAAGCAAATAACGAAGATACAGTTTATATCAAAATATAATTAGAATCATTATTATTAGTCGTAAAGTACTACCATTCGTTCATTCATAATTCATAATATAAATGATTATATAGTAATAAATGGTCCTTTGAGCAATAGTATCAGTTTAGACATCACAATATCCAAAGTCTTTCGACTTTAAAAATATTAATAATATATTAATAATTTGTAATTGTTAAAACTAATATCGAATTATTTTTTATAAAATATTTTCATAAAATATGAAAATATAATAATTTTTCATAAAATTTGAAAAATATTGAATTCGCAAAATGGCTAAATGTTATTTTGTAACATAAGAATATTTAAATATAAAAAAAAAAATGTAATAATAGAGAAAGAAAAAATAACATGAAACTTAAATGTCTTTTGATTTTTCAAAAATTATTTTTTAATTGATTTATTTATTATTATTTTTTAATTTTCAAATTGATTTTAATTTAATTCCTATATATTTTTCTTTTATATCATATAAAAATCTTGTAATGAAAAATACAATTTTTAATTAAAGGATATTTTTATTTTAGAAGTTTATATTTTTATTTATATTTATATTTTTATTTAATGTTTTAATAATAATTAATAATAATATAATATAAAATTAATGGCAATATATAGTATTTTATTTTTTTGAATCAAAAATTTGATTTGTTACAAAATATTGAATATTTAAACTTATTATTATTATGATTTATTATTATTATTAGTATGATCAAACAAACAATTGATTGTGAGTTTCATTAGATATGATCATCACTTACATATAACCTTCATAGAAATTCTCTAATATTAGAATTACAGATTTACATTATTACTATAGAAATCAATATTTTAAATCAATAATTTCTTAATTTTTTGTATGCAATGAATTGCAATTCAATATTGAGCGAAATAAATATATATATAATCAATTCTGTCGCTCAAAAAATCGCAATGAAAATCTCTCGATAAAAAATTACTTTTGAAATTACTCATGAAATTATTTTTAAATATGTGATTATAGATTATCAAATTCTTAAAAATCTTAAAAATAAATACAATACACAATACAATAAAAAAATAATAAGATTAAAAATACAAAATAGTTATATATAAAATTGTAAATTTTTTATTTATTTTTTTTCCTTTCAAAATAATCTTCGAAGAATTCATATTTAATTTTTATTTATCATCTAAATATTTTGTATTTTAATTAATATCATTGGATTATAATTGTTTATCTTTCAAGTATGGAATCAAATAAATATACATATATATAATTATTTTATGTTTTTATTAATTGTATTACTTTCTTACTTTAATTGTATTATTTTCTTATTACATACATCAGACCACAAAAAATAGATAAAAAATCGAAAAATATTGATGTAGATCGTATTCTTTAGAATATCAAAGAATATTATATATATATAAGTTATTATAATATAATATAAAGATATTATTCATTATTGTACAATATAATGTGATGTAATAAAAAAAAACATATAAAAAGTTATAATACTAACAGAATAAAATAAAACAATAAAATATAAAAAAAATAATTCAAGTCAATCTATAATTTAAATATTTATAATAATAATAAAATGGAATGTTAATGTATTTGTAAAATATTTTTGAAAAATCGATTCCAGAGGCTAAAATAAACATAAAAATTTGATATGCAAATTTATTAATAGAAATTTATTTATTAAATTAAACGAATGTTATAACTATATATAATATATTTAAATGAAAAAAAATGACGGAGGATAGAAATATAGCTATCTTACTCTATCTTTGCCAGTTTCAACTAATATTTTCATGTTTTCAATTGCCCAACAAATATATTAATATTCTGCACATTATTTTATTTTTCATTCAATTTTCTTGGATTATCTTAGGTTATCACAATTTATCATATCGATTTGATCATGAACATGTTTGAAAAGATTTTTAAAATGATTGATTTATAGATTACTTAATCTTGTACTAAAAGAAGCAAAATTTTCTTCAATAAAATGGTTCATGTTTGATCGGTCCTTGTACACGCAGATATCTATGCATTTACGTGCACGAACGCACTCGATGCGCTCGACTGAATCTCTGTGTTCCACTCTATGACCCTTGCCCGATACACTGCCTCAATGGTGTTGATTGCTTATCTGAATATGCATAATCATGGTGATAATGACAGCGCTCGACCAAACTTCGGACGCGTCGCGCATATGTAACTAGAGAGCAATTCCCTTATGTCGTATCCACCGGATTCGATCGTGGACAATGAAACCGTTCCGGTATACGTTGTCAGTTGTTACGGGCCGTTTAATCGTTTCGAATAAGATAGTTGACTCGGTGTCGTTCGATTTCATTTTAATTCATATCACAAATCAATAAATATATATATATATATATATATATATATATATATATATATATATATATATATATATATATATATATTTATTGATTTGTGATATGAATATATTATATATATTATATATATTATATATATTATAATTATATATATATATATATATATATATAAACGATATTTTTTTATAGAGAATATTTATAATAATTTTATTTCTCTCTATTTTTTACTATTAAATCTTTCTAATTTAACAGTAAAAATCGACTTCTAGGTGTTTAAATATTTTATATAAGAAAAATGAATAATAAATTTATATTATAAATTAAAATATTTCTTGGTTAAATATTTAATTTAGCGATTTTTCAATTTTGAAAATATCATTACAGACACTTTTTTATTTAAAAACATTTTTATTTCATTGTTGAAATTTCAAGACTTGAGAGAGATCAAGAAACTAAAATATTTTTTATTATTTTAAATAAATAAAAATAATATTCTTTTTTTTCAATTTATTAATATAAATTTATTATATAAAAGATTTATATAAAAATCTTAAATTAGATTATATTTAGATTGGATTAAATTTTTTTTTTATGAAGTTTATTAATTATTATGAATGTTTTAATAATTTAAATTATTAAATATTTAAATTTATAAATAGTCATATATAAATATAATATATATATTATAAATATATTATATTATAAATATAAGTCAGATTAAATTAGATTTCTTCTAATTGTATATTTTATAAATCATTTAATCTTAATAGTTCAAAATAATATTAATAAACTTAAACAATCTTCATATGGCACAAATGTTCATTATACTGTTTTTACAATATTTCTCTAATTTGTATTAGTTTTAAGCATTTAGTTTAGTTTATATATTCGATATAAACAATATAAAATGAATTAATTATGTTATAGAAAGATTGATTGATCAAAAATTTTCAAAAATTAATTTACTTTTTATTATATCAATTATAATAATAAAATATATTATATCAATAAAATATATTATATATTACATAAATAAATAAAAATATATTTTATCTTTTTAATTCACTTAATTACAAAATCAAATATATATGTTAGGTTATAATATAATATTAGATTTAGATTTGGATTAGATTTATCAATTGTTATAGACCATTTAATCATTTCGAAAAATAGTTAGTTTGATATCATTCAGTTTTGCTTCGATTCATGTTACGAATATTTAATATTATTATATTTAAACAATCCTATTTCTTATAATGAATAGTTTATTTTTCATTTTATCGCTGCATTTTTTTTTAATAAAAGAAATATTTATTTATAATTTTAATTATCAAATTTGTAAAAATTAAATAAATTATTACAATTATTCTTAAAAAATAAATAATAACTAATATAAACTAAATATATTAATGAATTTTTTAATAATTTTGATAATATTGCTTTATTAATATTATGATAAATAATTCATTTATTCATAAATAATTTCTTTTTTTTATTTTTATAAAAATTTAATATTCTATTTCTCAAAAAACAAAAATGTTAATATTACCGATGAAAAAATTATCGAAAATAAAAGTAAATGTATGTCTATAATCATCTTTTTCGATTTATTTACAATTTCTTAACATTTAATTATTTTTTACATAATCACTACTGAAAAAATCTATAAATAAATTAATTCTAATTGAAACGAAATAAAATTATAATTATATATCTATCATAAAATCGTTATGAAAATAATTAATAATGCATTCAAAAACTTTCCATTCAGATATATAATTAAAAATATTTTAATTATAATTTTAATAATTTATAATTAAAATGATATTGAATTAATTACATTCAAGCTAAAACAATATTTTTTTTTTTAATTTTGATTTTCAAATTTGAATAAAAATTTGAAAATGTTTTCAATCATTTCAAACATTTGTTAATTCGAAAAATCGATGTAACCGATAATTATATTCCAGGCAGAATATATATAAGATATTCCAAAAATACCTTATATGTGTAAATGTATGTTAATTGAAGATTCCTCAAATAATTCCAAGCAACATTTTTCTTTGTAAAAATTTTCATTACGTTTGCTAATGTTAACAAAAAACATTAATCAATCACGAAGCATATAATCTACTCGAGTCTCGATAGTAATGTTAGATACGTATCATAAATAAGACCAAACAATATTTATCGAAAAAAATATATTGAGTATTATTTTTCATGATATAATTTGATATAATTTTTATCAATAAAAATATTTGTTATATTTGTTATATTAATATATAACTAACTAATATATAACTATATTAATATATAACAAATTAATATATAACAAAGTCACAACGAAAATTTTTGTTTAAAATTAGCTATAGGAATCTTTAATTAATAGATATTTCTTCCTTTTTGGAGATATCTTATATATTAAAACAGAATAAAATACAGAAACAAATTTCTTTTTTGTTATTCAAGCTTTTTTTAATAATTATTAAATGATCTATTATCTAAAATTTATATGATCTAAAATTTTTTAAATAAATTATTTAAAAATTGTTATTTTCATTGATTTTTATATATTTTATATATATTATTATTATTATTATTATTATATTATTATATATATATTTTTATATATAGTAATTTATAATTTAATTTTTATCTTTAACAAATAATTGTTTATGTATAATAATTTTAGATGAAACTTGAATAATAATAGATTAAAAAATAATTATTTTATAAAAATGTTTAATTTATTCATTTATATTATGAATATCTCAGTTCTTTTTGAAATATTAATAAATTTATAGTAAAAGCCTAAGAATAAAAATTATATTACATAATATTATAAAAATTATATTATAAAAATATTATAATTATACTATTATATATTATAATTATATATATAAAATATCATAAATATTATAAAATACTTTTGTCTTTAGTTAAATCTTATTACATATTTTTTATATTTTATATTATATAATATAATATATAATATTATTATTATATATATTAATATAATAAATTTATAAATTTCTTAGATAATTTCAAAACGAATTATTATTTACAATATAAATAAACAAATTAAGAATTCTTATAAAATAATTTCTTAAATGTATTTCTTTAATTCAAATAAAATTAATATAGATAAAAAATTCAAAAAATATATTTAAAAATAAAAAAAAAACTAAATAATTAAAATGTTTTTTTTAAATTTTATACAAACTGTCTTTTATATAAAATCTGGAAAATTAAAGGCAATTATATTATAAAATCATAATTTATGATCTTATTCTATTCTATAATATATATATATATATATATATATTATATATCGCGACTAAAAATAGGAAATAAAATTCAGACAAAAATAACTAAATGATCGATAAATGTGACAAAAAACAAATAATCAACGAACAGGTACAAACACAAAAGTAGTTGGTGTTGAATAAGATTACAAAAATAGAATGTAGTAATTTTTTACGTAAAACTATGTAAGAAAGTGAAATACATATTATCATAAGTGAAACTTTTTTTGTAGCCTTTAAATTCGTTCTATATTTGCATACTTCAACGAATTAAGATTGTTAAAGTTATCTTGGCTTTCCTATAAAAAAAAAAAAAAATTTCTATTTTAAAAACTTGGAGTATAAAATAGATCTTCTAGCTACTCTAAGTTTCAAATGGGATTCTTACTTAATTTCGAAGCAGAGATCTACGACACTAAAATTTTCTCGATTTCGAGTACCAATTTTATTTTCGTGATTTTACGGCGAACGAATTTATAAGAATCTCGTTCAGGAATTCTTATGCGGGACAAAATATAATATCGGAAAAAGAATATTATCAGTTACAAGTTAAAAATCTTCGTTTAGGACTTTAAGATTTAGAAGACTTCCTTTTCTATAAGTTTATCCGTGATTTAATACAATAGCTTTCAAAGGACACAAAGTAAGAAAGAAAAAAATTGAATTTGTGAAAAATATAAATTTCAAATTAAACTTCTTCTTTCTTATTTTACTATTTCTATTAAAATAAAAATTAAAAAAAATTTTTTAAATTCATTTTTAAATAAATTAATAATAAATAGTATCTATTAATTTATAAATCATAATTTTCGAAATAAATTTGGATAAAAAAAAAATAATATTTTTGGAGAAAGAAAAGAAAAAAAGAAAAGAAAAAGAACAACAATATACAGAATATCTCATTTTAATCTATCTACAGATATCTTGAATTTAAAATCATTTTAAAAAATATGAAATTTGTTGTATTTTAAAGAATCATCTTGTAATCACCAGATTTATTTAGATAGAAATACTTTTCGAGATCTCAAAAAATCTTTGCTCTTTTGAAACTATATATTTCTATATTCTATATAGAAATATATAGCGAGGATTAATAGATTATTATTTTTTTATGTTTATTAAGCTAGATTTAAACAAATATAATAATCATCTTAAAATGATCTTTTTTCATGAAACATAAAAAGTTTAATAATATATAATGTTTTTATTTTACAAATCATCAAATATCCAATTGCTAATAATACAATTGCGATAATACAATCAATATGACATCAGGTTCAGTATATAGAAAGTGTTCCGTTAAAAATTGATAATAGAATAGACATAATAGAAAAATTAATTTTGATTATTGTAATTTTGATTATTCGAGAATTGTTTTATATTTTATTTTCTTGAAATACCCAAATTCATTATGGATAAATATTTTTGTTATTTAAGCAGATATTCAGGATTATATATTATATTATATATATGATCAGGATGTTATATTATATATATATATATATAAATTGTTATATGTATGTATAAAAAGAGATTGAAAAAATATTAATTTTATTTTGACGATTACAATCGTGTCGCCAATTTTACATGAAATATTGATCGATACTGACATTATCATTTACATCATCAGCTATTCAATATTTAACGAATGCTATTGCGAAAACAGTTAAATTAACTATGTTTATATAGATAGAATTCAATGCATTTTATCGAAAATTTTTTATTAATTAAATTAATAAAATTAAATTAATAAATATCTGAAACTAGATTAAAAATTTTAAATTTAGGATCCACTATCTCTTATTTTTTTTCTTTTCAAATTACATATATATATAAAATAAAGCGAATATTTTTAAAAAAGTATTCAATAGTTCAAAAATAAATTTTAATCATAGCGATTATCTTTTTTTTTCTTTTAGAAATAAAACAAAAATATAAAATTACGATGTGGATAAAAAAATAATTTATTCATTCAATCGACGATGCTTTATTGTAATAATAAATCACATAAAAATATTCAAAAAAGAAGTGCTATGACATAATGATAACAAATGTTATAATTTTTAATGTCACGTAAAAATCTAAATAATAAAGTTAAAAAAATAAATAGCAAATGTGATAATATTAGATTACTTGTTATATAAATTAAGTGAATTTATATAACACCGTGATATGTTTATAAACAGTAAATAAATGATGGTTATATTTAGGATCCTCTATCACAAGATACCACTATGCATACTATCATATATACATATAGAAGATATTTCAAAAATGAGAACATCCGTTAACTGAATATTCCTGAGATAATTTCAAGCAATATTTTTCTTTGCAAAAATATTCGTTATAGTTTTGTTAATAAATCATTAACAAAAAACATTGATCAATTATATAGCCTAGTCAAGTCGCAATAATAATGTTGGCTCTGTGCCACAATAAGTGGGCACAACAAATCCAAGTAACATATATCGAAGAAAATATATTGAATATTATAATTTATCCATTTTTGTGATATAATTTAATATAATTTATATCGATAATATAATTTTTATCGATAAAAAATATTTATTACATTTAATATATTTTTGCGATATCTTATATATAGATAAAATTCATTGTAATAGTAGCAATAATTGTAAGTAGCAATAATTTCCTACAAAAATCTCAAAAATTATGAATTTGTAACAATGCAGACCATAATCATTGTAATTTTTAAGACATAAGCTTTCGATTAAGTTATCATATACTCTCTAATTCATCGTTCCAATAATTAAACTTGTGCTAATTATTTAGTTAAATAAATAATTTTAATTAAGAATTAATAACTCCGTTTATGTAATATAAAACATCTGACAATTATATTTCTTATACAGAATATTCTAAAAATATGAAAACATTCTTTAACTTTAAAGAAATTATATCAAATAACATATTTTTTTGAGAAAATTTTTGTTTCGGTTTTATATATACTTATATATATAATATATATTTAATATATGTTTAATATTTAATATATGTTTCGTTTAACTGGATATTCTCAAATATCTCACAAGCTATTAAAGTTATAAAAATATGTTTATTTAGTTCAAAAGGGAATATCATTTTGTGCAAATAATTTTTTTATAAATCTAATAAATTGAATAATTGATCGATTTCATTTTTAAAATAAAAATATATAATTTTAAATACCTTAGTCGATCAAAGCATTCTCTTTAAAAAATATTAACTTATTTTCATTAATTTATTAAATATTTCAATTAAAATATTCGGAAAGATGATAATCTTCTTTGATTGGCTCTGATTCAATAGGATAAGTTTTATAAACAGATACATGAAAAAAATATATATACGGTTCCTTTACTAACTACCATTTCGAATTAAACAAAATGCAGTGGAATGTAAAATGCATTAAGAATAGCATACGAAAATAAAAAAAAACGTATATTTTGTTTTTATATATCTCTGCAAAAATTATTTTACTGAACTAGATCCATTCATAAGAGATTATTATCTTACCAATCCGCAATTTTAATATAAAAGCGCAATATTTAAATTGAAATATCTTCTACGTGAATAATTTCTCGATATAAATACGAATATTTTTTTATATAACAATACTTAGATAAATCAATTAATGCATTCAAAATATAAATCAATTTTAAAAAATGAAGTTGACCTTGATATTTCTGCTATTATTCATATTTAAATTATATAATATGATAAACCAAATAAGTTTTACACAAACATTTTTTTGATAACTTTAATATCTTGTGAAATATTCGAATTTCAATTAAATAAAACACATAAATATTCTTATTATATAAATATCCCAATTATCAAATAAGCTTACAAAATACAAATATGTTTGTCCAAATACAAAGCTTGGACATCTAATTCACGAAATTTTATTTATCAAACTTAAATAAAAATTAAAATATATAAAAAAAAATGGAATCTGGAAAAATGGAGTTTGCGTATTTTCAGGAATATAAAAATAGATTAACAAGTTAATAAACATTTAAATAATTAATAACAATAAATTAAATAACAATTAAATAATATAGAATTGACTTGAATTCTTCGAAAATTATTTTGAAAAAAAAAAAAAAAATTTGCAGTTATTTTTAGTTTATTTTTAGTATTATTTCTTGCAATAACATGTATATCGAAATATTACTATAGGTCACATCTACTAAAATTTTACAAGTAGTAGTAGTAATATTTCAAAATAACTATGTATAGTATAGGATCAGAATTTATCAATACTAAGAAAATAAAAAGAGAGTAAAATAATAAAAAAAGAAAAAAATTAGAATTCTTCAATAAAAAAAATTCTAGAGAAGTAATCACAAATTTAAATTATTATATCAAATAATCATATAATAAATAGTTAATTTTTTACAATTTATTCGGTTTCTTTTAATTAATTAAAATTGATTGATTTGATTAATATTTCAAAATGCGATCAATCGATTGACTTTATGAATGCATTATTTATATCACGCGTTAATCTTACTTTCAAGTTAAAAATCATTAAATTAAAATATTAGTTGAGATTAAGTATTATATACATTAGGTATTATATATTATATACATATTTGTATAACATATAACATATTATACATATTTATATAACATAACTTAATATACGTTATATATTTGTTAATATATGTCTATTTTAATTTATAATATATATAGAATTTATTATTGTATATTTATAGATAGGTTCTTACATAAATAGTCACATTTTTAAATATCTAATCTCATAGAAAAATTAATATCATATAAATCAATACTAATATATGGAAAATTGAAATGAAAACTTTAACTTTAGATTTTTTTAATTTTTATTAAATAAGATAGTGAATATAACTGTAAGATAATTGTTTATTAACATAAAATTTAAATATTAAAAATTCATATAAATATGTTCTCAATATAATGTTCTCGATATAAATAAATATGTTCTTAATATATATTAATCTATTATGTTAAAATAATACATTATAACAATTATTTGAATAAATATTTATTTGATAAACAAATTTTTTTAGATTCTTCAAATAATTGATAGGAAGATTTTTTGTAAATATATCTCGAAATAATTAAAAATTAGATAATTTTCAAAATATTATAGATATTTATTATGTAAAAAAATATTATTAAAATGCATATATTATTAAAAATATACTAAAAATAAATGAATAATTTTTAAATATAGAAGAATGTAAATATTTCAATAATGAGCATAATAATAAACTTTCTCATGATTTTCAAGTAATTTCATAATCAATATTTATTTATATCAAGATTCATTTTAAAAAAATAGAAATCCGAAATCGATAAATATATACTATTAATATATACTATAATATTAAATATATATTAAGCCTAAGAAAAAACTAACAAAAATATCGAAATTATTTGAACCGATATCGAATATTTGAATGAATGTGATATATAGAAAAGTATTGAAAAACAAGACTGTATATTAAATTTACTTATTTTATATAGTATATTAAATGTTAAAATAAGAATAAAATGAATATATTATGTTATTATTTTCAAAACAATAACAAACATAAATTGTAAATCAATATCAATTCTTTTCGCGTTTATAAAAATTCAAAACGATTAAATAAATGAGTTTTTTTTAATAACAAGAAAATATGTTGCATATATGTTATATTGGCGTGATATTACTAAGAATTAATATTGCTTGAAAAACATCATGATCCATCAATTTACACGAAATTAAATACATACTATTTTTATATTCGAATAATCAATTATTTTTATCCCAAAATACATTTCGCAAAATATAAATATTTAATATTATATAAATTATATATATATTAATATATAATATTATAATATTTTAAAATACATTTTAAAATATATTAATTTAAATATTTTAATTCAATACTTATTCACTTAATCGATCATTTGAATTTCAATATAATATTCTATTTTAATAATTTAATTCTCTTTAGGAATTACAACTCATAGATTAGAAATCACAAACCTAGATCAAATATTTATGTGAGTCAATAAATTCATTAAATTTTTCTCATTTTTATAAAAATATTGCGAATATAACAGGATTCAAAATGAAATTATCGTTACAAGGATTATAATTTATAATAATTTAAATTCCTTCATTTATGATGCTTTGACGAGATATGTTCGTTGCGAAGGGATTAAAAGTTTACCTGAGTAATTTTGCTGAAATCTCGCGGGAAAGGCGACATCAGTGATGTCGCATTGGCGTTCAATGTCTCGGCTGCTTGAAACAGCAGTTGCCAGTGCACGCACGCCCATAAATTTCACAAAATAGTTCGCATACCATCGTCGTGTAAATAACTATGTACAAAAAATAAGCATTATTTAAATATTCGAATTAGCTTCTTTTATTATTCCATATACTGAGATAAGGATTTTCTTTCATTCATTAAATGAAATAATATTTGGATAAAAATTTCAAACAAAATTGTTTTGAATAAATTTTTAAATCATTTGTAAATGGTTCAATATTAATTTGAAAATAATAATTTTAGTTTATTAATATATATTGGAATTATAAAATATTGATTTTATTCTTAAATTTAAGTTTATATATCTATCTCTATTTTTATTTTTTTCTATACTGTATTTTTATTTTTTTATTTTTTATTTTTTTATGGAAAGTATAATTAATATAGTTAAGAGATTTTTAGAAGATTTTAGAAATCAATTTTAGAAGTCCAAATGAATACAAAAATTAATATATAATAATTAAATTATAATAATTAAATATAATATAATTAAATATATAATAATTAATATCATAAAATTAATATATAATATTAATGTATAAAAATATTAATACTTATTTATTAAGATATTAATAGTTGAATTTTATATTAGACAAATTAAGACAAAAAAATAATAGTTTTGTCTTCATTACATTAATATTTCATTCTATTATTCTCTCTGTTTCGTTTTATTATTCATTAATATAAACTTAAATTATTTATAATAAATATATATGTAATATTTATATATATAAATATTTATATATATATTATTTATATATATAAATATAATATTTCAAATGATATTTTTATATATTTTATCTTTATTTTTTATTTTTAAAATCAAATTTAAAATTACAATTACAATTTAAAATTACATACATTTAAAATTACATACATAATATTCTATATAAAAAAAAAATCTATTTTTTCTTTAATTGATTTTAAGATATATAATACATATGAAATAAATTTTGATTTAATATAAGTTTAAATTAGATTAAATTAAATTGAGTAACAATTATTAATAATAATTAATAATTTGTTTGGAATTTTATAATATTTTAAGAACATTAAAATAGAATAAGTAAAATCTTTTTATATAATTCTTTACAAAATAAATTAGAAGTAAAAATTATAATGGAATCATAATTTATTTAAAATTGTACTGTTTATATTAACAATATGATACATTATACAATATATATATATATATATACAATAAATACATACAAGTAGAATCATATATAATATTTATAACTATTTTTTTTTTATAACTAATTAGAAAAAAATAGCAAAAATTCTAAAAAGATAATATATAATAAATAATCAAAAGATAATCGATTTATATTATTATATATTTTTTGTTTATAAACATATGTTAAATTTTAGTTTAGTTAACTTTTTACTAAGATAAAATGTCAACGTTAATCGATATAATGTTTAGTAAACTTTTTAATGGCATCTTTTTTCTCGCGCACATGTTCCCTAATACAGTATCAATATTTTATCAATTTCTATCAATATTTTCATGTATTCCATTTCGTAGTATCGAACGCTTTGTATAGCCTCAGTATTTCTTCGGTAAATCAATATATCGACATTAAAAAAAAATTCAATCGAATAATTAGTCATACATTAATGTTGTAAGAAATATGAAATGTTTATACAAATTATATGTAAAGTTTTTTTTTCGAAAAAATAACTATCATTACAGTGAAAAATTATTATATCAATAATATTGTTGATTTATATATTGAATTTCAGATTATAATATAATATAATATGAGATTATAATATTTGAGATTATAAAACATTTTAATTCATAACATTTTCTTTAATTTCTTAAATTTCTTAGATAAATTTTTATTCAATTCAAATAAATTAGTTTCTTTAAGAGAAATAAAAAATTATTCGTAACTTTGAACATTAATTTATTTTTTATTCACTATTCATTTATTAGGATTTTTGATGGATAACAATATATTAGTTTTATATTATATTAGTTTACGAATATATTAATAAAATTTTTTAATACTTTCTTATGACATTATATATATAAGATAATCTATTTAAATCAATTTATTCAAATATGTTTAAAAATTAGTAATATTAAAATGTTTTATATGAGAATTAAATTATTTTGAGAAACACAATATGATAAGTCAAACACATAAAGAGCATATCAACTTTATTTTTTTATAAAATAATGCAATTTAATGCAATATCCTTTAATAGAATATTGTACCGAAAAAAGCACATTAGTCAAAACTAGTTAATTATTATTCAGATTAGATATACCATTTGGCTCGCATTATTCTCGAATGGAAAAAAAGATGAAAAAGTTCAAAATAGATTTTCAAAAATATAAATATAATAAAAATTTTCGAATCGCAAACTATCAATAAAACAATAATCTTATTTTAAAAAAAAAAAGAATAGAATAATATATAAAATATAAATATAATAAAAATATTCGAATCGCAAACCATCAATAAAACAATAATCTTATTTTTTTTAAAAAGAATAGAATCATCTCACTCTGTCATTAAACAATTCTAAATCAAAGATTTATGATTTCTCACTCTTATAAATTTCTCATTTTCAAATCTCGTAAAAAAATTAAACAAAAGAATGGAGATAGAATGTTTCAAATCAAAGAATTATTACTTATTTCAGAACAATATTATATTTTATATATAATATAGTACATATTCAATTCATCATTCTTTACAAAAATAATACTATAATGAAAATAATTAATTTGAAAAATATTTTAATTTAAATTTTATAAAATTTATTGCATAAAGAATACAAAATGATATGCATTCGTTCATACTTTTCTCATATTTCAAATAATAAGTTTTATAAAAGTTAAAATATGGTATATATATTTTATGAATAATTTTTTAACACAAATATTTTTATAAAAAAATGGCGAATTGAATCGATTAATTATTTAAAAATATATCAATATTTTCATTGAAGAAAACAAAGTTAATCTTTTAATATTGCGTCGAATTAAATAAATTATTTATTACATTATTTATCATATAATGTAATTTCTTGAAACCATTTCATTTATTTTTTGATATCATCAAGTTTAATATTTGAATGAATTGACTTGAGTCATCCTGAATAATAAAAAAAAATAAAAAAATTGATGATCGAATTGTAGATAATAACTTTAAAAAATCTAAGAAAGATGAAATATGAAACTAATTTCTTTATTTTTTTTTTTTTTGTATATTATATTTAAAATATAATAAGATGTTTTAACAAGTTTTTCTATTATCTATATAAAATGGTTAAAAAAATCCTATTTGGAAAAGGAAACATATCGATAAATTGATTAAAATTATCTTTTTATTTAACGATTATTATTTATTTTAAAAGTTGAATCTCTTTTTTATTATTCTATATATTTTTCATAATCGTACATAAATATAGATACATTCCAATAATTTCTTCACGAATATATTATAGATTATTATAGAATATTTTATTAAATTATAATTTTACATATTATTATAATATTTTAATATATTTTAATATTCATTATTTTAATTCAAATTATTTTATTCAATAGTTTATTATTTATTTAATTCTTTTATTGATTTATTTAAAGACTTTCATATTTTTTAATAATGGATGTACATATTTATATTTATATTATTACAAATATATATATATATTAAATACAAAAAAATATCTATATTTTTTCTAATGATCCATTCTAATATTTTAATCTTATAAAACAAATTAATTATTTTTAACAAAATTGAATAAAATTTAATAACATTTTTTCTTACTAAAAATAATATATTTCGATTATTATATGAATGATAAATGTAAATATATTTATTATGATAAAATTTATATTTATATATTTATATTTATATATTTTTAATCAAATTTATAATTTAAATTAATATATAATTAAATATAATTAAATATATATAATTTATTATATAAATTCAATAAAAAAATAAT
This sequence comes from Apis mellifera, assembly GCF_003254395.2. NCBI lineage: Eukaryota > Metazoa > Arthropoda > Insecta > Hymenoptera > Apidae > Apis > Apis mellifera. The sequence goes on from NC_037648.1 coordinate 4,247,129, forward strand.
CCTTTAAAAATTATAATTATATATATTGCTACATAAATTATTAAGCTGGAAACATATTACTGTAAAATAAGCATACGGATTTATTATTAATCTATGGTAAAACTAAATGCTTTAGCTTTCTAATCCACTGCTCCATACTAATCATAATAGGACAATTAGATTAGATTGGTCATATATTCCATTAATTATGAACAATTGATTTTATCTTTGATAGAAATATAATTATATTTTTATATTTTTATCAAATTATACAAATGTATATAATAATAATTCTATCCAATCAACCTAAATCTATTATATCTTTATTTATTAAATCCCTAATCATTTAGAGATTATAGATTAAGATTGAACGTAAAAATAATAATGAGCAAATATTCGCAATAATATTATTTTTAATATTATTAATCTTATTTTTTATATTCACAGAGATTTTTTTATCATATTTTTCTATGATAAGTTTTTAAAGTCCAAAATTTTACTTGATTTAAATATATTAACATAAATGCATTGCTAAATGTTAGAACGTATAAATACTGATCCATTATTAAATATATGCACATAAATAATACAATACGCTAATTAGCAACAAAATATTAATAAATATAATATATTTAAAATTAAATAATTTATAATATTAACTTTTTTTTAATAAGAAATAACGTAAACATATCTTTATTTATAAAAATATAGATATTAATTATTTTAATAAACATAAAAAATCTATTTTTAATCAATAATTTAATTAATATTGTTGTATAATTATGTTATAAATAGCATAAATTAATTAGTAATTAATTAAAAATTTAAATTAATATATTAATATATTGTAATATTATATAATTGTAACATATTATAACATAATTATAACATATAATAATATATATAACATATAATAACATTATAATTAGCATAATTTTATTAAATATATTATATATTAAATATATAAGATATATTAAATATAAAAATAACATATTTATATTATATTTTATAATGTAATAATCATTAATTATATATATTTTAAATATAAAAATATATAATTAATTAAAATAATTTTACACATTATTCTTACTCAACTCTTATAAATTATTACAGATAAAATTTCACTTCAAGCAAATATAATTTCTTTTAAAAATTTTAAGAATTAAATTCAAAAAGCATTTATTTGATATATTATATTACTTAATTTTAAAATAAATAGTTTTATTTCATATTTCAATACTCTACTCTACATTTCTTACTATAAATTAAAAAAATATTTTTTGTAACGAATTTTAATCTTATCACTAACTATCTACATTTTGTAAATTGTAAAATAACATTTTTCTTCATAAACTTGATTCTTTTAATTTATATATAGTATATATGTACATAAATAAATAAATAAATATATATAAATATATATATATATATATATATATATATATATATATATATTTATATATATTATGCAATTATATTTATATATTTTATGCAATCATTATTATAAAATGATATTCATTATTAAGTATTATTATGGATATGTATCTAATGATATTAAATTGAAAATTAGATAATTAATAATTAATTTAATTATTTAAATTCTTTTTAAGTAAATTAAATTAAAGTAATTAATTATTTTAAAAAATTGTAACTATTTATATTAAGGAAGGTAGTTTCGATGACTTTAACTACAAACTTTATCCTGAGTAATTTCAAAAAGTTTTAGCTATCACTCATTATTTCCTTAAAAAGTTATTAATTATTAAAAATAGAACATTTTCGAAGCGAATATTCTAATATCGGTTAACTGAGATAAGATTTACATTAGATTGTTGGATTATATTGGATTATATTTGAAATTCGTGAATATAATAATATATTTGTAATAATGATTATTATAAATATATTTCAATTTTCACTATTTCTAATTGTAAGCATCAATTTATGACTTGCTCAAATTTAGAAATATAATAAATATTCTCTTTCTTAATATAACATCTCTTTCTTAATATACAATCTCTTTATTTATGTGAAAAATATCAAGTTTTTAATAATTAATAATTTTTTAAGAAATAACGAGTAATAGAATTTGTTTGGATTTGAGAGAATGTCTAACATACGTATATCAAAATTAAGGTCATTAAAGCAATTTCTTCTAACATAAATATTTACCAAAAAATTTTATAAATTTAAAAAAATATATGATAACTTTAATAAAAATAAAAAACTTTATAAAAAAGTATGGTAAATACACATGGTAAATATATGGATCAGCTAAAATAATCGGAAAAATAATGAATTTTTTTCCGTATCTGAAAAATAAAATAAAACCATCAAAATGAAATAAATGAAGCAATCAAACAAAAAAATGGAAGTGTAATTTAACTAAAATATCATATTTATTTTTCAACATAATTTTTCAAATTTCAAAGTTATAAGATTATCAAGAGTTGCGATCAAGTATTATTAACATCACATTTTCGAACTTTATTTGAAATAATACTATTTCAAATTATAAAGCAAATTTATCTAAATTTAATATGATTATAAAAGAAAGATTTATAAATAAAGTTCTAACACAAAACTATATTTTTCTTTGTGAAAATACAGACAAAAGTTCATTATTTTTCAGCGGACTCTTGTCGACGCAATATATTAATAAAAAGAAATTTTTTATTTTTTAATGAAATAACACTTTAAAAATATACTATCTAATATAAAAATATTATATTATTTAATATATAATATAATATATAATAATATTATATAATATTATATAATATATAATAAATACATACAATATATAAAATTTAGTGAAATTTATTGATTTTATAAATTTTTTTAAAACTGTTACAATTAAAAATATATTAAAGTAAATAGTAAAACCTATATAGAGATACTAAAAAAATAGGAAAAAAATTAATATATTGATATTATTTGCCATTGATCAATTACTATCATTCTTAATCAATAAACATTATTTTTTTTTCTATTTTTTTAAAAATAAAATTTTCTAAAAATTTTAATTAAATTTTTATAAAATTTAATTTCTGAAATAATTATATTCATTTATATAGTTGCATAAAAGTTTTATTCATTTCAAATCCATATTTTAGTTTTCTACATATATTTACATATATCTACATATATTCTACATATTTCTATGTATAAATATTTTAAAATATATATTTTAAAAATATATATATTGATTTACCATCTTCAAATAAATGATGCCTTGAGAAAATGATTTTTTTGATAAGACTACACTGATGTGATCACAGACAACAGATATGTTTAAATCAGATTATATAAATTCAATTATATATTTCTTCTCAAATTTCAAATTTGTTTAAATAAAAAATTGATTTAAATAAAAAAAATGATATATATATATGTGTGTATATATATATATATATATATATATATATATATATATATATATATATATATATTTTCTAATAATATTTTCAAATTGTAGATTATCAAAAACATAAAAATTTATCAGAAAAAAAGATATAATTTTATTAATTTCCAAATATCAATAGTAAAAACATCGATGTTTTCAAAACATTCATGTTTCATACATAAAAAATAAGATAATGTTGTGTATTCGATTATGCTGTTTTTGAAAGAAATATTTAAAAAATCCTTAGAATTATATATATTTTTTATAAACATTTTGACGAAATTGGAACGTGATTTTAGGATTTGAGACAACATTTTCCAGCCAATCTCAATAGCAATCATTCTAAATTCGAAAAAATTTATTAAAAATATTCATGGATCAATTTCCTGGAATCAACAGCATATTATATATATCTTAATTATAAGAATTTTCCTTAGATTGGAGATGTCATTCATATATCCAAAAATTCTTTTAAATAAACATAGAGAATGAGGTTTATAAAATTGGAAAAAAAATTATAATATGTTGAACTATTAAACTATTAAAACCTTTAAATTATTGGAATTAAACGATCCGGATTAGAAAAAAAAATTCTAATTTTTGAATTATTAAAATGTTTTTTAAACTTTTGAACTTTTCTAATCTTAATTATTTAACCGAACTCTTAGAATTTTGTGAATTCACACATTCAGTGACAAATAATATAAAATATAAACCATATCAACTTCATTGGTATATGCATTTTGCTTTTGATCGTTTAAACGGAATTTTATAATAAATCAATTTCGTTATTATATATCATAGTTTCACGAACAGATTGGAGCTAACACCATCTATCATTGTTATTTCTAAATATAAATAATTTGAAATTTTGATTTCTTTTAAAGAATATTTAATATAAAATAATTCATAAAGGTAATACTCTCATCACTTGAACATATAATCAATGATTTTTCTTCGTTCATGGTTCAGAAAAAGACTTCAGAAATACAATGTTCAAGGGAAGAAGATGAGTGACCATGGCAAAAGATCTAAGCATGGAATATATAATGTTTTAATTTCGTAGAAAATCTGATGATGTAATTTCAAGAGTAGAGCGATGCCCAGCAATTGTTTCAACCGGCTTTCATTCTTACATTATTCATGGAATCTTTCCTTTTTTCCTCTTCTACGAGAGAAAAACCACCTAACTTTTCTTCTTTTTTTTAATTCTTTTTTCCTTCCTCTGATTCTTACTCTTTTTCCAATTCTCTCTATTCTGTTCCATTTATCTGCTTACCTATCTTTATTCGTTTTTCCTTGTTTTTTGTTCTTCACTCCATTTTTTTCTATTTCTTCATCATTCGCATCTCTCTCTCTCTCTCTCTCTCTCTCTCTCTCTCTCTCATTTCTTTCTATCATTTCTCAACTCTTTCACACTCCCAAATCTATCCATTTTCGTCTTTTTCACAATTTGGATATTTTTTGCTATAGATAGAAGGTTAGAAATGCTCGTGGCAGGCAAGCAGTAATGTTATCATGAAACCTTCTGTCATTGCATCCTTATTTTCTTTCTTTTGCGATCGAGAATAGTTTCAAAACACGGAGAAAAGACAGTTAAGAAAATCGATCGAGGTTTGTGCGCTCTCCTCGCTAAAAAAACGATAGAGTTTCTTCTTCGAATTATGAAAAGTGATGTCTCGTTAAACTCTCCTTAGGGGCAAAAAAAAAGTATGCACTCCTTTCAAGCTTTCGAGCTACATAATTTCCACAATTGAATCTGTCTATTATGGAATTAAAAGATAATAAAAATCTGAGAAATAACAGATATATCGATTAAAAATTTGTATGTATATATATTTATATATATCTTTAAAGAAATTAACAAATCAAGTTTAACTGTCACTGATTAATTTAATCTAACATGTTACAAAATTATATCAATACTCTGTTATCAATAAAAATTATTATTTCCGGATGATAATGGTAATGATATAAAATCTATGTGTAATAATAAAGAAAAAAAATGGATTTAAAATATAAAATTTTAATTATGGAAATTCATAAATGGAAAGATAAATTTTTATAGATAGAATATTATGATATAATTTAATATAATATTCAGAATTTTTATTAAAATTAATATTTTTATTTATTTTGTCTTTACTTTTCAATGTATTCAATGTATTCAAATTATAATATAATGCGTATTATAATGTTTATTATATAAACACTATATAATTTATTTTTTTTTCAATTTAAATTCCTTCCACAAATGAAAACTTTAAAAGTAATAATGATAAATAATGAAAATAAAAAAAGTTTATTTATTAATAATTATTATTAATATAAAAACTAAAAAATCAATTATTTTAATTATTATATATTCATATTAAATGTTGTAATATAATTTGTATTATTCATTACAAAATATAATTATAATTTTCACAAAAGACAATAAATGTATCGAAAAATTTATTTATTTATTATATATATATATATGATAATATTATTATAATATTACTATAATATTAATAATATAATATTATATATATAATTATAAATAATATTACATATTATTATAATATATATGTATATTATTATATATATAATAATAGAAACAAATTTAAAATTGCTTTTATTTGGTTAATTATTGGATTATTTAAAAAAGTAAAAGTATTGAATTTATTTTTAAATTAATTGTAACTTCCAATAAACATTTTTTATAATTTACACTCTTCATTTAATTAATAAAATAACAAATTGTTATTTGTTATTTCTGAAATATCATTTGCCGAATATTTTTTAAATTTTATGATAAGATTTTCAAATAATATCATACAAAATTCAAAATCAAAAATTTGAAACATGATTATCGAAATTAAAAAAAAAAGTTTTAAATTTTTAATAGGAATAAATAAATAATATCTCATTAAAATTTAGAATTTGGATATTATTTTCGCTATAAAAATATTAATTTATCATGTAAAAAAAAAAATCAGGAGTATGTGAATCAATTGAATGAATCAATCAAAGCATCAATATAAAACTTGATAAAGTAGTTTATATTTTATAAATGTAATAAAATTAGTATGAATTTCAACTACAATTAATTAATTATATAACATATATATATATATATATATATATATATATATATATATATAACATTATAATTAATATAACTATATATAATTATAAATATAAAATAAATTAAAATAAATTATTAATATAATGAGAATTTAACATTGACATAATTTAATTATCAATAAACGATTCTCAAAGAAGACTCGATATTCTTTTATTATCGAAAATAGTTAAATTGATGAATAGATTATATCAAAATTAATGTTATAAAATAGATTAGATAAAATAGATTAAATTACAAATTTCAAAAAAAAATCGTGAGAGAAACTAAGATAATTTAAGTTCATATTTTATCATTATAATATCCATAAAATTTCATCCTAATTGAATATTGTAAAATTAAATTAAGATAATTTTACTTAAAAAAATAGTTTTTTAGTTTTACTAAAAAAATATAGTTTTATTTTTAAAGAATAGTTTAAGTTATGATTAAAAATTATAATTATTCGTTGTTTTTTAAATATCATTTAATGTAACATAACAATTATACTATTCTAATATATTGTGTATTACCATTGATCTATCTTCTTAAAGGAATAAATCGTAAAGCTAAGATTTGATATTTTGAATATATTCTCTTTCTTTATTATATTTCATATCTATCGACTTTTGAAAGAATATCCAGAATTACTCTTGATACCATCATTATCAAATATTAATTTACTTCGACGATTATAAACATATTCCGTCAAGATCCTAACAAAGACAAACTTTCCTCGAACATGGTTAAAAGAATTATAAACGAATTCGATTATCGGCAAAAATATAGAAAAGAATTTTTAATAAAACATGAACGCTAATACGTACAAACTTAAAAAACTAGTTTCTTTCAAGAGGTCTCGAACAAAGGATTTCTTTTGCTCGTGACCAACATTAATAAAATGCTAATATCATGATGTAATATTAAGCCGATATTGAATAAGTATTAAACATGCAGCCACTATTGGATGACAAAATTGAAATTCTTTGTGGAAATATTCCGGTTTTTTATGAAAATTATACAAATCTTAGAAAAGCTTAAAATGTCCTTCTTGAAACTTTCGAAATCTTATACATATTTTCAATGAGACTATAATGAAATACTTCATATTTTAGGAATATAAAAGAGATAATTTTTATGTAAATAAAAATACATTATTCAAAAACATGTTTCAAGAAAAAAATTATTATTAATCTAATAATAAATTGTATAATTAAAAGACAAAAATTAGAATTGTTTTTGCAATATTTATCAAAGTTGTTTATGATCTATAATTTATTATTTATAATCACAGACAGATTTGACAATTTATTACTTTCCATAATTCTTACAAAGCGATGCATTTTATCTCAATCGCTGCAAAAAATATACTATAATAACTAAACTTTATTTTAAAGAATCAATAATTTTTGTATTTATATTTTGTATCATTTGCCAATACAAATAGAATTAACAAATATAATATCTTAAAGAAAAAATAATTTATTATAGCGCCCTCTTACTTTTATTTATAATACTTCTGTTCAATAAAAAGTTTAATAGTCGATAATAAATAAATCAATATGTGATAATTATTGAAAATCATAAAATGTTATCTTGATAACATATATATTATAAAAACTTATATCATAATCAATAACGAAAATCGTATAATGTTTTAAAAGATATATAAAAATCACAAATTTTGTGATAAGATTAATTGTATAGACGAGATCTCATTTGTAATAATCGTATAAGTATAAAAAATATATCAATAAAAAAGTAGACTATAATCGATTTATAATTGATAAATGAAATTAATTATATATTACTTTAATTTATTTAGAGATCAAATGGAAATCAGAAATAAATAGATAAATAAATCTAGAATATGAAGCTAAATGGAGATTTATTAACTAAATTACAAAATTTTAATGGCGCTGATATTTTTTTAGAAAAATATATATTCAGATCCTTTCTTTTAAATTATCACGTTTTTGAATTCGAGTTGCGTCACAAAATTCAAACTGGCTGATACATATATATAATTTTATCAATTCTTAATGCATATGTTATTTTTGAACATCATGATGTATGCAATTTTCTTTCTTAAATTTTGCTTCTATTCATAATTATTCCTATTTTTTTTTTTTTTTTTTTTTTTTGATCTTGCTTTATGCTTCAATCTTTGCTTATTTATTCTTGTAGTTTTATAGTTAATCGCAAAACGGTTATATTGTATCATTAATATAATATGTCTATTTCAATGATAATCTTCATTAATTTTCAAAAAATCATTTCAACATGACAAACACATAAATTTAGAATAAATTATTATTAACAGAAAGTCCTTTACAATGATAGAAAGAAATTCCATGCCAATTGTATAACGATCAGAAACAACTTACCATACATATATATAATTTCCGTAACTATTTATATCCATTTTATCACGTTATAACATATTTATGAGCATATATTAATAGTATATATTAAGAATTTATAGGAATAATAAAAATAATAGATTGTGAAAAATCACAGGCTTATATCTACATAATCAAATATATCCGAATAAAAATTCTATGAAATAGTAATTTATTTTTGCAAATATTTCAAAAATTAAATTCGAATGGCAGTAATATGTAAAGAAAAAAAATTATTCAAAATTTTATATTATTCTATTTCAAATAATTATCAATATATTATATATTTTATTAAAATATTAAAGCTATTAACTAATTTTATATATGAATATAAATAGAAATTAATATAAAACGTTAAATATGAAATACTAAATACAAAACTTTGAATAATTCATACTTTAAAAGATTGTAAAGAATAATCCATTAAAATTTTTATAAATACTATTCGACATTAGAAAAATCATAATCTCTCATATGTTATATATCGCAAAATTTATCATAATAACAGAACTTTTCAATTAAATTCTTAAGAAAATAGATTACAAATATTTGCTAATTATTAAGATAAAATAATTGTTAATGACGTTATAGAATAGCAATATGCGGGAGCTGTAGGATTTTTGTCACTTCGACCATGAAAAAAAATGAATAATGCAATGCCAATAAGCATATGGAAAATCTATGTTATAAAATTATTTCTAATTATTATTTATTAGCTTAAATAATGCTGGTAGGTTTCGTTTAGTCAAAAATTTTCATATTTTTTCTATATCAATGATTTTAAAATTCTATATTAACTTTCATAAGAAAGATTGAATGGGCGCAACAAAAAATATATCACAAACAAAATACAGAGAATAAATTTAAAATCTTATGGAATTTTTTATTTCATATTTTAAAATACTGATTGCCTAAAAGATTAGCATTAAGTATATTATGATTTAAAATAACGAATACAAAAAATATATTTAATACAATCATATTATAGAAAATTAGAAAAAAAACGAAAAGAAAAATATAAATATAGATATGTATTTTTAAAAGAAACAACTCATTCAAAATTGACAAATTGTTTCTTGTCTCTTTCTTTCTTTCCAAGTAAATATATTAATTTGATAATATTATTATCAATATATAATTTTTAAAAAATTGGATTTTATTTTTTATGAAAAATAATTTTGATTTTAAATTTTTTAATAAATTAAAGAAATAAATTTTTTAAAATTCTTTATTATAATATATGCAAGCATAATTTTTGAATTTTTTTAAAATTATATGTAGAAAATAAATAGATTTAATAAATATAAAAATTTTTAATAATTTTATTTAATCACAAAAAATAAAACATGCTATATAATAATAATAAATATATATATAATAATATATGCTATATAATAATAAATAATTCTAGCAAAGAAAATACAATATATATATATGTAGAAATTATTATATATATAATATATACTTATATTATAACATATTTATTACTTATAATATTATATTTTAATCTTCAATTTCAATTCAAAAGCATTGATTTCGATATTACCAATAATTACCTGTATAAGAAAATATGAATTAGTTTCAGTATATTTGAATGCATTTAGACAATTAAATATATATATATATATACATTATTTTCAGAAGTAGCAAATTCAAAATCATAACATTCATAGATTTTGGTGAATAAATCATCATAATTGAAATAAAAATTATTTAATTTTATTATAAAAAATTAATAAATTTATTATCTCCTTTCTTAAAAAATATTAATTTTATTCTTCAGATTTAAGTATCTACAAAATACAAATTATATTACAATACAAAATATATTAATTATATTTTTTTATTTTTTCAGCAAGGAATTTAAAAAAACATCAGCAAATATTATAACTATTATATATTATAATCACAGATCTTGGAGGTTTAAAATTTCATCATTAATATATTAATAATAAATAAAGTAAATATTAATATTAGAATACTTACACTTTATTGTAACATTCTTCTCAAAGATGATTGTCATGAATCTGAAATTTTTTTTTTTTAATAACAATTATATTTTAATTATATAAAATAATATATATATATATATATATATATATATATATATATATATATATATATATATATATATTCATTTAACAAATTCAGTTAGCAAATAGTAGACTAATCATAGCACTCATAGATCTTAATGATTTAAAATTTCATCATTAATATATTAATAATATATATATATATATATATATATATATATATATATATATATTATATATATATATATATATATATATATATATATATATATATATATATATATATATATATATAATAATATAATAAATAAATAAAATATTAATACTTAATATACTTACATTTTATTATAATATTCTTTTTCTATATTCAAACATTTGGTACATGAACCTGAAATTTTTTTTTAATAATTATAATTATTTCAATATTAAATATGAAATAAAATGAATAAAATATTTTTATTTTTCAGTTAGCAAATACTATAACTAATCATAGCACTCATAGATCTTGGTGGTTTAAAATTTCATCATTAATATATTAATAATAGAGTAAATATTAATATTAGAATACTTACACTTTATTGTAACATTCTTCTCAAAAATGATTGTCATGAATCTGAAATTTTTTTTTAATAATTATAATTATTTCAATATTAAATATGAAATAAAATGAATAAAATATTTTTATTGTTCAGTTAGCAAATACTATAATTAATCATAGCACTCATAGATCTTGGTGGTTTAAAATTTCATCATTAATATATTAATAATAAAGTAAATATTAATATTAGAATACTTACACTTTATTGTAACATTCTTCTCAAAAATGATTGTCATGAATCTGAAATTTTTTTTTAATAATTATAATTATTTCAATATTAAATATGACATAAAATGAATAAAATATTTTTATTGTTCAGTTAGCAAATACTATAATTAATCATAGCACTCATAGATCTTGGTGGTTTAAAATTTCATCATTAATATATTAATAAATAATTAATAATATATTAATATATTAATAAATAAAGTAAATATTAATATTAGAATACTTACACTTTATTGCAACATTCTTCTCAAAAATGATTGTCATGAATCTGAAATTTTATTTTTTTTTTAATAACAATTATATTCTAATTTATATAAAATAATATATATATATTCATTTAACAAATTCAGTTAGCAAATACTAAACTAATCATAGCACTCATAGATCTTGGTGGTTTAAAATTTCATCATTATAATAAATAATATATATATAATAATATAATAAATAAATAAAATATTAATACTTAATATACTTACATTTTATTATAATATTCTTTTTGCATATTCAAATAATTGGTATATGAATCTGAAATTTTTTTTTTTTTATTATAAAAATATTATATATTTCAATTTGAATAAAATAATATTTTTATTTTTATAGATTTCAGTTAGCAAATACTATTAATTAATCATAGTACTCATAGATCTTGGTGGTTTATATAATAATTTCATCAATTTTTAATTCATAATAAATCAGCTAAATATTATTATTTAATATACTTATATAAGTACATGTATTTTATTATAATTTTTCAAAATTGGTATAATTAATTTTTATAAAAATATTTTATTTAATATAATTATATTCTAATTTATATAGATTTCAGTTAATATTAATATAATCTACATAATATGATAAATAATAGCATTCATAAATCTTAATGGATAAAAATAATTATGATAATAATTATATATAAAATAATTCATTAAAATGATAAAATAATAAATAATTATAATTTTATAATATTATAAGAAAATTATCAAATATAAACGTACTTACATAAAAATAATGATTTTTATCCAACATCTATTTATGAATACTGAAATCAAAAATATAATTATTATTTATATGCATCTTTAAAATAATTAAATTAAATAACTTACCTTTAAAATATATATATTTATATATAATTACTTTATACAATTTTTTTTTAGGACTTTTAAAATAAATATATTAGATATAATTGCAAAGAAGAAATATTAACTAATATTAAAGCTTTTAAAAATAATATTAAAGCTTTTAAAAATAATTCAATTAAATAAATTAATTTATATATAAGAAAAAATTTCAAAATTGATATAAACAATTAATAAATCTTTTTTGCAATATATATCACATCTGTAAATTTACATTAAAATGTATATTTATTAATATACAAATTAATCAGCCTTTTTTGTTGTTCGAGTCTTCTTAGCAGGTAAAGGCTTTTGAGAGCGCAACACAGCACTAGCTCGACGTAATGCAGCCTAAAAATAATTTATTCTTATCATATTGAAAAATTTTTTAAATCTTTATGACAAACAAATTTCATCTTATATCTCAAATAAATCTACCTTAGTGAGATCTATACGATATTTATTTTTTGTAAGCAATCTTTTTAATTTATATAAGGATCGACGAGCTCCAGCTTTCATTGTACATCGAACTGTAGCTTTTGCAGGTTTATTCATAGCTTTAGCTTTTTTATAAACTATTGTAAATCCCTTTTTATCAGATGTATCAACAATACCAACACTTTTTCTATGAATCAAACCAGAATAACGATAGCTACTCAAATTGGTCAAATTGTTAGATTCCTAAAATTTTATATTATATATCGATTTATAAACTGTTGAAAGAAGATTCAAAAAAAAATAATAAACTATAAAAATATATAAAGAATCAAAATTTTTAAATAATTTTAATAAAATATGTTGTACAAACCGTTGAAAATGGTTTGTTAATATTGCGTTTTTTTAAGAGGAACGCATTATTATTACGGATAATCATCCAATTTAAATGAGACGACATAGTGAATTATCTGAAACAGTAATATATTAAAATTTTTATAATAATTCTATTTATATTTATATATATAATTTCATTTATATAAATAGAATTATTCTATTATATAAATATATAAATTTGAAAATTGATAACTATAAATTAAATATTAACCTATAAAATTATTAAACAAAATAAAAATTATCTATTCAAATTATTAAATCTTTAAATTATTTTTAAAAAAATAATTCATAATTATTAAACTATATATTTATTAAACTATACGATAAATAAAAAAATCTAATATTCAAATCTAATATTATAAACGAGAAATATAGACTCACCACGTGTACAGCTAACGAAAAGAAATCAGAAAGACATATTTAAGATGGCGTAAAATAAATGGTAGTTCAAAAAATGTATAAATATCCCTATATAATGTATAGATTAAAACATAACAAAATTTTTTTTAAAATATGATTTGAAAGAATACAATTAATAAAATAATTGATTTATTTAAAAATAATTATTTATTTTATATTATAGTAGTTTTAAAATTCTGTTTTATATTACAAAAATTGTAATTACAATATAATTAATTTTTTATATTTTCTTATTATATTTGTTGAAATGGTAATTCATTGAACATACTCATTATTTCATTCATATCATATTCTTCCTTTTTTTGTTCTTTAATTTCATCAAATATTTTTCGTAAATCTTGAGGAATATAAATTGAGATATCATTTAAATACAAAGGATCATTTTGAGGTAACTTTTGCAAAGTTGCCCACCTTGTTGCAACATCTTTAAATATACACTTCCTAAATATTAGGCAATGTATATGTCGCAGTTTTTCATATTTTATTCTCATAAATCCTAACTTACTCAAAACATATCTCCATGATTTTATTATCTTAGCATTTGCACCAACATGTTTTGAATCAGGACTTATAATGAAAAGAATACCACTAGTTTGCAATAAATCATAAGCTTTTTTACAACATATGTATCTTTGTTTTGGGCAGGGTAAATATTCTAAAAATAAGGAAAATACAACTACTTGAAAAGTGTTTTCAGGCAATTGTAAAACTTGATATTTATCATTAGAAATTAATGTTTCTCGTCCAATTTGAACATTTAAAAAATCACAACGTAAAACTTTTTCTGGTATATCATTCAAATCTATTGCAAATACATCAAACATATCTAAAATCCCAAATGGATTATAACAACTGCCTACATCTAATAATGATATTTTATCAACTAATTTTTCATTATTTTTATCAATATATTTAAATGTTTGAATTTTCTTATTTTTATCATTTACATTATAATTTATAGCGATTTCAGGTTTTATATAATATTTATCTATTTTCTGTTTTATATTTTCTTCTTTTAAATCATATTTTTGTCTTCCACCATTTAAAAAATATTCTTCACATTGAGTTTTAATCCATTCTATTCTTGAATATGTTGAATTTTTGGTATTCAAGTTATTTTCTATCCAATATGTAGTTGCCAATTTTTGCATAGAAGAAGCATATTTCTAAAATATTTATTCATGAAATTCTACAATCTTTTATGAATATTATTTTTATTTTATCTTATTACTTAATAAATAACATTTAAAAACGAATCAAACCTGTAAAATATCTTTACGACGAATATGTCGTTCCCACGCAATCTCAGGACCACAATTCTGAGCTTCTTGTCGCAACGTGGCATGTGTATTTTTAATAATATCTGATAAATATTTTTGTTCTTCTGTTGCCATTTGAATTTTTACATTCACATTATTTAAGCATAATACAATATAATATTTTGCAAAAATAAATAATTTCTTCTAAATTCGTAAAATAAATAGATACATATATATATAAGGATTCGTCTTGTTACTGTAACTTAATGTCCATTTTTGACATTTCATTTAATTTTTGTCGTTAACCCCATGATCAAAACAATGGCGGGTTCTGCATTAAGACGATTAATGGCAGAATATAAACGTGAGAATTACGTTTAATTTATTGCAATTCGCACTTTATTATAGATATTATGTAAAATTGCTTTTTTTCTTACTTTTTTGTTTAATTTTAAATCATAATATAATGAATACTATATAATTTATAGAGTTAACCTTAAATCCACCTGAAGGTATTATTGCTGGTCCAATAAATGAAGAAAATTTTTTCGAATGGGAAGCCTTAATCACGTATGTATTTTAACAAAATATATAATTTTAATTATTAATTTTTTATTTATGATAATTTTTATGTATATTATATATAATAGAATATCTATTTAATATATATTTTTATTTTTTCTTAATTTTAATTAAAAATTTAATATCTGTTTATAGTGGACCAGAAGGAACATGTTTTGAAGGTGGAGTTTTTCCAGCAAAATTAATATTTCCACCAGATTATCCATTAAGTCCACCAAAGATGCAATTTACTTGTGAGATGTTTCATCCAAATAGTAAGATTTTTTTTTATTAAAATATTAATTTATGTTTATTTTTTATTGACTCTTAAAAATTTTGAATTCGTATTTTTTTAGTCTATGCAGATGGCAGAGTATGTATAAGTATATTACATGCACCTGGTGATGATCCCATGGGTTATGAAAGTAGTGCAGAAAGATGGAGTCCAGTTCAAAGTGTAGAAAAAATATTGTTAAGTGTGGTAAGTATGTTAGCAGAGCCAAACGATGAAAGTGGTGCAAATGTTGATGCTGCTAAAATGTGGAGGGAAGATCGCTCAGAATTTGAAAGAATCGCTCAAAAATTAGTTAGGAAAACACTTGGTATTCCATCTTAAATTAAAATGTTTAGTGTTTAATTGAAAACAAAATTGTGTAATTAAAATGTCATATGATTCAGTGCAAATATATTATTTTTAAATTAAAATTTTATCAAAATGTGATATATACTTAAAAAAATATTTTACAATCATGTGTAACAGTGATAAAGTGTATTTAATTAAAAAAAATTAATAACTCAATTTATTAGTCTTAAAAAATGTATTTTATTTTCAACATTACAGTACAAACATGGGTAATCAAATACATATGTATTTGTTTATATTTAGAATACTCTTAACTATAATAAAAGTAACAAAAAATTTTTTTCTTGTGCTCATAAGTATGAAAAATTTAAATTGCAAAGACATTTTATTTAAATTACAAAGTCATTTTATTTAAATTACAATTATGAAAATAGTATTAAATATTTAGTAAAAAATAATTTTCTATTTAATCATTTTACTATATTATCAAAAAAAGGATGATAATATTTTAAATAAATACATAATAGTTTTAGAATATAATAAAATTTGTACATTTAAAACTTATAGTAAAATTAATATTATAATATTAATTTTACAAATTATAAAACTTATTTATAATAATTTATAAATATAAAATTAGCATATTTTTCTAAAATTTGAATTTAAAAATATAAAATTAAATAAATATATTTATTATTCAAATTTTATTTTTTTATATAATACATTTATTTCAATGAATCATTCATTTTTTTGTTATGCATATTGAAAAATGCATATTTTATATCTTAAATATTTACAAAATTAAAAAATTTATAATTGATTTCTGATTATCATGCATCCTTTGTTCTAATGATCATTGCACGCATATATTGATAAATTATATTAAACTAGAAAAAAATAAATTAAAAAATATAAAATTGTAATTTAAATATAATTGTAACTTTTATTAAAATAACAAAGAACTTACATATTTTTAAAAATTTCTTGTATTAAATTTATGTTTGGATTATATCTTTGAAAAAGATAAAAAAATAAATGCAAGTATTTGGAAGTAAATTGATATTTATTAATAAACAATACTGAACTCCAACTTAAAACGCAATATTTATGACTAGCATTTGTCAGTTATTTATAATAAACAATAATAAAAAATTATTAATGTATTAAAATCAAAGTACAACATTGCATTTCTAAAAAATAATTTATATAGAAGTTTTATTTTTTTTTATATTTTTATATAGTTCTATAAAATTGAAAATTTTATTATTTATATTTAATTTATATAAAAAATAAATTTTATAAATATTGAATTTTTAAATAATATATAAAAAAATTTTTGTAAAATATTTGAAACAATTTCATATCCAATTAATTTAACAGAATTCTTTAATTGATAAGTCAATGTTATACTTTGATGTAATTATAAACTTTGGCATTTAAGAAATAAATGACTGCTCTATGCCAAGTGCATTTTTTTGTTTTTGTATAAATGTATAATTTATATATATATATATAACTATCTAAAATGTGTAATAATTTTTTAATTAAATATTATATTGAATTATACATTTTTATAAGATTTAAAAACATTTTATTTAAGAGTATATTTTGATATTATTTATATTTTCTGAAAATGTATAGTTAATTATAAATTTTAATAGTAATAATAATATCACATTTCATTAGCAAAAATTAAAATTTTATATTTTATATATGTTATTATTAAGAACACATTATACAAATATAAAGCTATTAATCAATGTCATACACATTTATCACATAAAAAAAGATTTCATGAACATATTTATCATTTAATAACACTTGGCATAGAATTTTTGTATTTCTTTCTTAATTTTGTTAATAATAATGAAATATAATTAAATAAAGCATTGATATTTTTTCAGTAATGCTAATTTCTTCATAAGAATACATATGTGCAACTTATATTAATGTAAAATACATTTGTTATAAAATGGTACTAATTCTGCTCTATATACCTCTCTTTGTAGTTGAGGTATTATGGTGCCTTTAACCATTAATTATACGCGCATGCTTCACATATGTTTAGATTTATCCTTAAACATAGTCTTTTTCTTAGACAATTTGTTAATAGTAATTGTATTGCAAAATCTACCACGTGAATATTGAGTATAAAATTTGTTTATTTAGTACTGCAAAGTGAAAGTGCAACCAAAAATTTCTGAGCAATATATAATGTATATCCTTTACTATTTCATGATTTATGAAGCTGCACAGAAAAAGCAATTTAAATGCAAAATAAAACAAAAATTTGTTAATTAATTTGTCTAGTAACAGTCAGTACATATTTTGTATAAAAACTTACTTTATCCTTGAAAAATCTATCTTTATATCAATGCTTCATAATGAGCTCTGTATAGCATTACAGAATACAAAATTTATCAAAGTAATGTCTCTGTTTCTGAAGATAAGATTCATGTCTTCAGGAAAGAGACAAAAATAAAAATATATATTATTATAATTTACTAAATCTTATCTGAAGCTCCTTTCTACTTTTCAATTTGGTTAGTCAAAATTGTAAATTGAAAATTTTTCACTTGATTTATATTAATTCTTAATATTAAGTTATAATCTAAAATTTATATAATGATACAAATAATATATATATATAATTCAAGAATATAAATTTCGGAAATTTTATCCGAATTAAAAAAAAAAAACATATATCTTCATAGATAAATAAAATTATAAAAAATTAAATACATAATATAAATTTGAATAAGTGCCTTGCACGATGTAATCTTGTTAAATTTATCTGAGCACAAGAATGTAAACAGTGACTTTGATTACCTTCATTCAACTGTATAATTTAAGGAATCAGAATTCTATAATTTATAATTTTATATAGCACCAGTCGCTAATCAGTTATAACAAAGAATCTTTTACTCTTTCAAGTAGTAAATATTATTAGATCTTAGTTTAAAATTGGCTATAAAGAATGAAAATAAGTATAATACATTTAAAAAATTGCACATTATATATTAATTATCCATTATAGATTATTACTTAAATCACAAAATATATGTATCTAATTTGCCAGATATTAATAAATTCCTGGCAATTTAATTATTCTATAAAATTAAGTAATATACATAAAATATTTACATTATAAAACAATCTGAAACAATGAAACAATGTTCCATCCAAAAATTATTTTTAAAAATGATTATAATAATTTGCAGAAAAATACGATTGATGCTTGAATGAAAATATTTATACTACATTATGATTCCATTAATTCGTTGAATATTTTATCTAAGTTAATCAGTCTGTGGCAGCTACTTCTAAACTTAAAACATGATATAATAATATTAAACTGATTAGTATAGAAATTTTCTATAAATGACAGACATAATAACTGATTTTTATATATGCCAGATTATATTTTAATATATTAGCATTTTTTTCATAATTGCCTACAGAATTTTTTCATAATTGTTTGCATACGTGCATCATATTTAAAATTATTTATTGACTCTATATTAATCATCTAATAAAATGGAACGTCAAATATAGGATGTAGATTATATTTATATTTTTTTCATTTATATTAAAATTTTATAAAGAATAATAAAATAATTGAATAATCTCTGGCAAAAACGTTATTTATTAAATGAAAATTAATAAACCAAAAAATAAGTAAAAAAATTATAATTTCAATGACTAAATAAAAAAAATAATATAAGATATATGGCACGCAAGAAGGATTATTTAATCATTGTTTTGCATTATTATATATGAATATTATACATTCATTGCATCATATGAATTCATAAAGATATATTAAAATTAATAACAGGAACTTATAAATAAAAACTATATATAATTAGTAACATAGAATTTTTTGACATATAAGTGCTTTTGAAATTATTTCATAATAAAATCAAAAACTATAAATTTGAACAATCAATATTAATTTATCTGTACATTTTTAATTACATAAATAAGAATTCTGATTGAAATTTTTGAACAAATTTTATTTTTTGTTTTATGATTTATTTAGTACTTTTATGCAATTAACTATATTGTTCTATATAAGAACTGCATGGAACGGATTATTTTTTTTTCAAACAGATATTAATATTTTAAATTTTAAATTTAAATCATACAATAATAAAAATCAGTTATTCTCATATTTAATCATAATATTATTTAACAATGAATCATATGAAACAAAATCATGTAAAATTTTAAATTTTAAACTATATATTATAAATATTTGGCAAGTATTTCACAAAAATGAAGGACAAAAATTATATATTTGTACCTCACGATAGGCCTTGTGGTGTGAAACAAATCTTCTCTAATTCACCAGTTGAAGAACTAACAGGAGATTCAGCTCTATCATCTTGTTCAGCTAATTGCTCACTGTAATAATGAGGCGTGCTCAGATAATCAATGAGCCGCCGAGGCAGAGGTAGAGTGGGAATAAGATCCCTGCGTACCATCTTCAAAATTACAAATCTGCACGTATGCTGTAAACTTTGAACTTGTTTAAATCTTGACACTGGATGAAGAAGTTGCACACGCATTGGACCTAACACTGGCCGTCGATGAAGAAAAAACAAATATCGTCCACTACGCGAATGTTCTACCGCATTTTCAATAAAATCAACAATTGTATGAGATTTAAATTTTGTGCAACTTCCAAAGCTAAAATTACCTATATATATAACATACATAAATATATATTAAATTGTTTAAAAAAATAAGAATTTTATAAAAAATAAAACTTACCCTGATCGTGCTCTATTCTTACATGTCGTACACAACTGTTAAGTCTAAATGATAAGGAAAAAATATAATGATCATCACTACTATCTCGTACAATGAATGACCCATCTGGTTCATTGGACAGTATTTTCTCTGCAGCTTCACCAGATATTGGGCCCCAATACCATCCATACTATTTTAAATAAAATTTAATAAATACAATATTTTTATAATGTTTTTAATATATTTTCATTATTTTCAGAAACAAAATATAAATTATACATACATCTTTTACTTTCTCAATACTAGCAGCAAAATCCATACTAGTATCTTCTGCTGGTTCATCCTCAACTTTTGGTACAGGTAGAGGTATTTGTGATGGTATCGAAGTTGGACTTTCACATTTAGACACCATTGTTGTAAGTGCATCTTCTGCTTGTTCCACACCTCCTACATGTCCATTGCTTTTAGGCAATGGTGGTAATGCACGTTTAAAAAAAGGTAGCTTTTGTACAGAGGAATCTACCTCTGAGGTAGTATTATTATTATTAGCATGTTGGTCAGAATCAATGCTTTCTTCTTCTTCTACAATTTCGCCCTGTACAATGCTATTTCTCTTTTCTACGAAATGGTCCGGAGAACCCAAACGCCTGAATCTAAAGATATTGCAAAGTGTTTGTTTCAAATTTAATGAAAAGTTTCGCTGACTCTTTTTAATCTTTTCTCTTTCAGAATCAACTTTTTCTTTATGTGATTCCTCTTTTACTTTTTTGTGTTTAATACTAACAAATGAATTTTTTTTATGCTTCTTAACATTACTATTATTATTATTGTTATTGTTGTTATTATTATTATTATTGTGAATCAGTCCATTGCTATTTTTGTTTGAAATAGGAGTATCCATTGTTGAATCTGTATGTGGATTACTATATCTATTGTTATTATTTACACTAATACCTTTTGGCATTGCAAGATGCACAGGTGTATGACTTATTGGAGCTTTATTATCGCGTTTAATTTTATTTTCACTAGAATCACTGGAGCTTGAATATAATGTTTGCAAATATTGACGCACTTCATGTAAAGTCATATGAATTGGTTCACCAATATTATGCATGTGACCATTAGATGTTCGAGACATATGTCGACCAGATGTACCCGGAACGCTATGACGCTTTCCATTTCCAGTTTCATTACAGCATACATCAGATAAAAGTCTCTGTGATTTAATAACATGGGTAATAGCACGAGGTTTTCCACAATAATGCCTTGCTTGTTGAATATGGGCTTCTAATTCACTTTGTGAACTAGCAGATACGTTTCTTCTTCTTTTACGATGATGTCTATGACGTTTAGGCCTTTGCGGTGTTCTAAGATCATGCAAAGGTCTAACTACATCTATTGGTACAGTATAAATGTCAGAATCAAAGGGCACATTGTACATATCACTAATCTCACTGGTCGTTAAAACATCATGTGACATAGCAGAGGTGATAAAACTGCTGTCATCCGCTTTATGACTCAGTCCTGAGGTATTTATTGAATTATGAGAACTGGATAAACGAGAAGATGCTAATGAACATCGTGAATTTGGACGATTTAAAGTATTATATGGAGTAATTAAAGTAGTAGCTCCTTGGCATGATGGTGTCAACAAATCTGTTGCCCAAAGACGTTTTGGATTATATATATTACGAGTTACCACTGGTACATGATTTGTTGCAGGTGCTATTCTTCCTTCTGGCCATGATATTCTACAAGATATTATTAGTGCTTCTTCAATCATTGATTGTACTAAATTTTCAGCATAATCATCTATTAATTGTGGAACTTTTTGTCTCATTAATTGTGCGTAGCTAAGAATCGGTGCAGATGAAGATTCAGAATTAGGAGGAGAAGGGCTATCTTGAAATTCTGGTGGAGGTTTAATAGCTACATCAACCACTTCAACTTCCAGTTTTCCATCAGCATCAGTCCATCCTGGTCCTTTTTTCAATGTATTAAAATTTTCACCACACATACCATCTGAATAATCAAACGAATCTTGCGATAAAGATTTACTTTCTATATCGCTTTCTTGCATCTAAAACAAAAATTAATTAATTAATCATTCAATTTAAAAAATTCTTTATTTTTTTAAATATTTAAACATATTTATATATTTGTATTTTATATATTTTGTAAAAATATCAATATTATTATAATTATAATATTTATAAATTATAGTAATAAAATGTACCTCGATTGCAAGATGAGCTCTAACTGAATCACTAGAAATGGACCCTCCAATTCCACTGCTACCAAGATCACTAAGAGGTCCAGTAGCGCTTAGTGAACAAGACGATGGAGAGTCCATCTCAAATTTTTATTTTATTTATTTATTAAAAGATTTATAATAACCAAAATTTTTGGAAGTTCCACATTGTCCCCTATAATATTATAATGGTATTTAATTGTTAAATATTATTGATTAATTTTACTACTCTTTTTGACAAAATTAAAATTGATTTTCAATTATATTTTAGAAATTCTTACCTGAAAATAGCAATTATAAACAATATGTGAATGTTTCATGATCTTCATGTTTACATAAATACTTGTACTTTTCATATGGTCCATTATGAATAAAAAACTAAAAAAAATATTTAACAAAAATTTATATTAAACTAATCTAAATTTACATTTATAAGTATATAACAATATCTGACATTAATCTTTTTTCTATGATTTAAATATAATTATTATATTTTTTATATGGTTATGTATATTATTAAATTATTTAAATAAAATTTTTAAAAACTTGTTATTAAAAGAATATTCTTTTAATAAGAATATGTTTTACAAATTTATAATATTTAACCTTCAATTATATACTACATAAACTTGGTTTTAAAAATTGAATTACATACGAAATAAAAAGAATTGAGAAAGATATTTTCATGAAAAATATTAATAGTGTCAAAAAATATATGATATAAAAAAAAATAATATGTCTTAATATCACTTTATAAAAAAATTTAAATTCATGTAGATATAGTATAGACAAAAATTAAGGATATTCCTCTGTATGATTCATCTTTTAATTGTCTATTGTGCGAAATATTCGAAATATCTCGATCAAGATACATGCCATATAATGACCACTTTAATATCCCGGTAAGATTGATGTTTGCGTCGTAGATAGTAGTTGACTACGTTTGACATTTCGAAAGTTAAAAGTGAATTTTACGTACTTATGTTAGGTTACTTGTAACTCGATCGCATTCATGTAATATTTGTCAATGAAATAGAGTATTAGAAAAACGTTCATCGTTGTCACATAACGTCCGTTCTACAGACAAATCAATATTTAAAAGACAAACGCGAGTCCTTCATGTTAGTTTACTCCATGTCAGTTCCGTTCCCACATTCCGTCATGCTGAGAAAGAATTCTATTCGAGTACTTTCCGGAATCGACGATGTATTTCATAAAAGGAGGAAGTATAGCCAATGTGATTACACAATTCAAAATAGTTTTATGTAGTTATTCATTTTCAAATGACCAACATTCATAAGTAAAATATTATAATTTTTTTAAATATAAATTAACATTGATTTATATACATTAAGAAATATAAATATAGAAAATCATTAACTTTTTACAATTGATAAAAATTTAATATTAAAATTTTTTTAAGCTAATAATTTTGAAAATGTTACAATATATATAATACAATAAAAGTAATAAAAATGTATCAAATATTTAATATGTTCTATTTCTTAAACATTATGTTAATTGTTTTTATTATTAATATTTAGTATAATTTTTAAGTTATTTTACTTTCTTTCTATCTTTTTATTAACTTAGCTTTTCTTGAAGTTGTTATACATGAATTTTAAAAAGTTCCTAGATGAAAATTTACTAAATACACATGTTATCGATAACGCTATCGTGTTAAATAAGTGCTCATATCTTCGATCTAATTATGCATTTTAATTCATAATTGAGGTGTATACATTCTATATTATGCAATATTATAATTATGCAAGTATAAAACATTTTCAAGAATGGTACAAATGTGTGTAAACAATTGTCAATGTAATTATAGTTACAAAATATATGTATACTTGACATACAATCTTACTACAATACTTGATATACAATCTTCAATATTAGTAGAAGAAATATTTCTTATACAACGACGTATAAATGAAGATAATTTATTAAAACAGGTTAAAAAATTAATATTTTTAAAATTTACATTAATAAATTATAATTTTATATAATAGCATTTTATGTATCATATATTTTATATGTTATATATTTTTTTTAATAAATTGAGAATTATGAAATAATTAAATTATTTCATAATTTAATTATTCAAAATCATTCTTAAAAATATTAAAATTTATTTTATTAATGCTTTGTAATCTTATATTTAATATAAATTGAATAGAATTGAAAAGCTCATAACAAAAATAATCTGACAATTTTTGTCTTTTTTCACAAAATCAAAATTTTAAATTGTAAAATTTTAATTTTAATAATTCAATAAATTTTAAATAAAATTTTAAACAAAATTTATTTTGAATTAATACATAGAATATATGTAAAAAATATATATAAAAATATATATATTATATAAAAGAACTTTATTTAATCAAATTATAAAATTACATGATAAATATATTTATATGTATATAATTAGATAAAATTATAAATAAATAAGAATTGTATTAAAAATCAATTATTTAGATAATGCATTAATGTATTTTTTATCTATCATAAAATTTATTTCAACTTCTTTTTTTATTTCATTGTAAATATTTCATTGTATATAATTAATACATAATAGAGTTATAATATAATCAATATATAATTAAAAAATAGTTTTTATTTATTTTATATAAAATTTTATTACATAATAGATCAATAAATTTAATAATTGCAGGTATAAAAATTAAATAAAAAATTAGAAATATGTTACTCCAACAATTTGCAGATTTTTTAAGCCTTATAACAATAGGTATGTGTTTTATATTAAAAATTCCTCAAATTTTGAATTTACTGACTGCTAAATCAGCAAATCAAATTTCAATTGTAAGTCTTTTATTAGAATTAACTAGGTAAGTTTTATCTATTATAAATATTACATAAAATTTTGTATTTTAATTTAATTAAAAAAATATTTAAATAAATTTCAATATTTCCTATAATATTGGCTCAATTTATATTTCAGCTATACAGTGATGACTAGTTATAATTTCACAAATGGTTATTCAGTATTATCTTATTTGGAATATCCTATTATTCTATTCCAAGAATATATTCTAATCTTTCTAGTCCTAAAATACCTAAATAAAATAAATATATTTTCAATTCTAGTCTCAATATTATATATTGCTATAAGTATTTCTCTTGCAATACAACTTATACCGAAATTCGTACTTACGATTTTAGCGGTTAGTTAATTTAATTAATTCAAAATTTACAATTTTATAGTCATTTTTTAATTTATTTTGTAATTATTAGCCACTATGTACCCCAATTTCTGTCTCAAGTAAGATTATTCAATTATTGGCAATTATTCGAGCGAAAAATGCAGATACAGTATCGCCAATTACATGGTTTATCTCTGCGTTTACTAATTTGAGTAAGTTATTAATATTGATTTCTCTATAGAAGTTTATGCTATATATTGATCTTGAATTACAGCAAGAGTATTTACCATATGGATGGATTCAGCAGATATTTTACTACTGGGAAATTTTGTTATTTCTGTAATTTTAAGTTCAAGTATTATGTTTTTCGCTATTTATTATAAACGAATAAAACAAGATTAAGAAGGTTTTCTTAATTAATATTAAAAAAATTGATTTAATCAAATATATTTTCCATTCAGCTTTTTTTTCTTAATAATTATCAACAAAAAACAATTTTATCAATGAAAAATAGTATTTTAAATATACAATAATACAATGAAATATATTATTTAATTACTTTTTTCATTAATTAAATGATACATAAATTTTAAAAATGTTATTTCAAAATATTGAACATATATTGTACATATTTATGAATATATATTCAAAATGAATAAAAAATTTTATCGATAGATTAAATGCAATCTAAGATTCTATTTACAACTTTCCTCTCAATCGTATGTCTTTCCGATTACAACATATTCCGAGAAAGATTGTAGAAATATTTTCCGAAAGGGGAATTATTAATACTTATTTCTAGAAGCTTAAACACAAATCTAAGTAATCCAACATTAAGAAAACCAAATTATACAATTTAATCGTTTAAAATATTCGAAAATTACTATTATTATTATAAAATCTCATTTGCGAATAAATATAGAGTATGGTAACTGAGCTAGTTCGAGGATCGAAAGAAATATTTAGACAATAGTCTAGTCTGTTGGACCAGAAGCTTGCACGTGTGTAAGGGTACGGAATGGCATATGGTTTCGAAGTGTGTGGACCATCCTTCTTAGAGTTGCCACCCTCACCCCCCTCTCCCCTGCTATAGACCGTCAGTCCTCGATGACCTCCGGCCTGTCAGTATTCACGTATATATTCAGTCTATACCGAGAAGCCATTCGGGCTTCATCAGCATCTCTTCGCGTCTCTCGTGTATTCTCCCGAAAAGAGAACGAGAGTGAGAAAGAGACAGAAAGAGAATATAGGGAAAAGACGATAGGGTCCGACGATAATTTCGAAAGAGAACTCTCCGCGCTAAAAGACGAGATACCAGTGGTGCCGACGGTGGCGGGCTCGATCTGTCCACTGTCAGGATGGCGAGGTGGTTGCTGGTCGCTTCGTTGGCCAGCGTACTGGTCCACCAAACGAGAAACGAAATCCTGACGCCACCGTATTTTAATTTAGCCGAGGGAAAAGAGATCATCGCGTCAGCCACGTGTGGTGTCGACACCCCTGGACCAGAACTTTATTGTAAACTCGTTGGTGCAAATGCCGATCAACATGAAGATATAAATTTGATACAGGGACAGGTTGGTATATATATATTTATGTTCTTTGCTTTATCATTTTTAATTGAAAAATGATCATTCATATCCATAACTTATCTAAGCAATTTTTTTTTTATTTTTCGATTAATAAATTTGAGTTAGTAATTACATAGAGATTACACAAAATGATTACAGAAAATCATTGTAGAATAATGCAAAATTATATAAATAAAATAGACAGACTAAATTAAGGATAAATTTTGAAAAAATATTTTATATAATATTATATAATATTATATTAATTTTGATTAATCTATAGCTATTTAAATATGTCATAAATTTCTTTTTAGTTTTGTTCAATTTTTATCAAGACAATTATTTAATATTTATTTAAGAACGTACATTGCTTATTATTAGTTATATAATTAGATATATAATGAGAATGGAGTTAGGGTTTCAATTTTTATCTATATTTAATCCTTTAAGTCCAAGAGTTTATCAAGCTTTAATCAATCGACCGTTTACTTAACTATTTTTTCTTTTTGCTTTTATATATAAAAAATATATAAGAAATAAATAAAAGAAAAAATATATATAATAGTAAATAACTCTAAATTCAAATCGTGAGCATAAATTGATATATGATACGATTTAGAATTTTATACATAACAGATATGTACATAACAATTTTTGATTAAATAAAGTAAATTAACAATTATCTATTTATTATTTGCATATGTAATTTGATTTTATATCTTTCTTTGTGATGAAAATATAATATAATTTATTTTTTAAATATATAAAAATTTGCAAAAAATTTACAAATTTCTGAATTTATAATCAACTATAAAAATAGTTATATAATAACAAAATCAACTATAAAAATAATAAATAATAAAAAAATTTTGTAATTTATTTTTACAGATTTTATAGTTTTTAATATTATAATTTATTCGTATTCAATAAAGTTCTTCCTCTATGACACATATGCAGTATTAATAACAAGCGTGCTATCGTTCTTCAAATTCGATAAGAGAAGATCGTGTTCATTTTTTATATAAAGTGTGAATGGAACTATATGCTAAAAAGCATCTTTCATAAATGTCTAATAATAATTAACATAACATATAAATTAAGAATCATTTCAAGTGGTTTCCTCATATACAATTTAATATATTATACATTATATATATATATATAATGTATAATAATTATATAATATATAATGTGTGCATAATTATCTCAATCAAAATCTAATAAAATTTTTTGTATAATTATATCATTAATTGTTATAATATCAAAATTTATAAGTATTAACTCTTGATTTAGTTTTACGAAAATATAGTAATTTTTTTTAATCAATCTTGTGATTAATGTTATTTCTAATTAATCTTATATTTATTTGATAATTTTTTAGAATTAATTTAATATAAATTCTATTGCTAATCCAAAAGAATAATTATAATAATCTTGAAAATTATACCTAAAAAAAATACACGAAAAAATATATATTTAAATATATCAGAATAAATAATATATTTATTATTTATTTAAAAGTTGGATTATTTTTTAAATAGTAAAAATTTATGCAAATTTAGAATTAATACGAAGAAGTTATATATATTTTTATCTTAATTTAAAAACATTATTTTATCTTAATTACTATTAACTTTTTACATTTCTTGACAACATATCATAGAACCGTTCCCTCAATCAAACAGGAAATAATAAATTAGATGACCGATTTATTTCTCGCATAACATTTAAAACAATTGACTGTAATATTATTAATTGTAACTATTTATTTTTATATTATGTTTTTCTCATTAGATTATTTCTCATTCTGATTATGAAATAATTGAACGACTTATAAATTTAGAATGGTCAATGGCCATTCGATTCTACAAGTATTACGTATATATCTATTTATGCGGATGAGAGAAAATGCTATGTAGACTAAAAGTGAGAGAACTGATAAAAAGCGTGTGATAAGAATGACCTCTCGATAACACTTAACCATCTTGTCTTCTCAAATTTCGAATGATTGTACTGACACGAGTGTCCTACAATGATTCTTAAAAAAAATCTTTACCATTTGTAGAAATTTTTATAAAAATTATTTGATTTTTTCCTAATCTAATCTATTATATATTCAGTTAATCGGAAAATTTAATCGAATAATTTTAAATTAAATTGTATTTAATTTTATATTATATATATGAAAATTAAAAGATATTAGGTTATTCAACTTTATATTGATAAATGGAATATGTAACCCGAAATGTTGATTATATTATATATACATTTCATTTATAATTTAAACTATAAACTATAATAAGACTATAATTTCGTTTCTTTTCCGCTTTACTATAAAAACTTCTACAAATCAGAATATTTTAAGTTGAACGAAATTTATTTCAAATGATAATTTATTAAAAATCATTTCAAATAACATTATCTATTATCTGATGAATAATGTATTAAGTTTAATTAAGTTTATATTTTTTATTTTATCAATTAAAAATAAAATATTTGAAAATAAATTTAAAAATGAATTATTTGAGGAAATAGCATTTATTTCTTGATTGAAAATTCGTTCTCAAAATATTCAAAATAAATAAAGAAAAACGAAATAATAATTTTAATAAAAATGTAATAATGTTAATAATTTTTGCAATAGAATAATCCAATTTATGTCACAAGTCGATAATGAAATTGTAGCTAGAAGTCATATGCTATAACTATAGTTTGATATTATGTATTGTAATTAAGATTTGAATTGTTTTCATTTAATAATAGTAATATTTTTATTATTTTTCCTATTTCAAAGCAACAATTAGAGAATGAAACATAAGTACAGAAACTTTTATTCTATATATATATATTTTTATATTATTCTATATATATTTCTATATAAATAGATAATTTTTATTTTCTCAAAAAAATAAAAATAGTAAAAGATTAAATAAAAATATTATTTTGATTCGAAAAAAATAAATAATAAACAAATTTTTTATTTTTGAAATACATTTGAAACATTTCTAAAACTATTCAAATTTGAATATTGATAAAATTATTCGATGAAAATTTGTATACATACATAACGATCAAAATTTAGAATTATATTCTTTTTCTTTTCATATTAAAATTTTTAAAAATTTTATTACTAATTTAAAATTAATATTATAATATTATTATATATCAATAATCATTTTTTTAGTTCAATATATTTTTGAAAATTTGGAATCATATTTTTATTTTTTTATATTAAATCTTTTTGTAATTTTACGATTAATATTTGTAATATTTGAAATAAATATAAATGATCACTATCAATTCAAAATTAATTTTTAGTTTTAAATATAATTTATTATTTTATTTCGATAAATTTTTTTTTATGATAATAGAATTCTATTTTTTAAATATAACAATTTTATAAAATAGTAGTATATTATTTTTAAAATTTATACTGTGGAACCCAAGTCCATAAGTAATTAATTTTTTATTTTTGTTTAATTTGTCTCTTATTATTAGAAAAATGAAACAAAATAAAAAAAAATCATAATCTGCTTTTTCTACTATATTTATTTTCGATGATGATGAAAATGATAAATAATAAAATAATTCTAACTTCAATATCTTATCTTAAAATATATTAAGATTTACATATATGATCTTTTAGAACTTTTATCAATCGAATATAAATTAAAATTAAACTTTACATCAAAATTAATATATTAATATATTAATATATTAATATATTATATTAATATATAATATATATAATATAATATATATAATATATATATATAATATATATAATATAATATATATAATATATATAATATAATATATTATATTAATATATTATAATGTTTTTACTTTTTCTTTCAAGAAAATGATGTAACAAATTTTTACAAATTTTTTTTTTGTTTTGTAAATTTTTTTTTGAATTGTAAAATTTATCTTTATATATTATTATAGATTTACAATTTATAAATTATCTTTATAAATTGTAAATCACAATTGGAAAAACCTATATCATATTTTTTAATTTTTACACAAAA
Organism: Apis mellifera; assembly: GCF_003254395.2. Classification (NCBI taxonomy): domain Eukaryota; kingdom Metazoa; phylum Arthropoda; class Insecta; order Hymenoptera; family Apidae; genus Apis; species Apis mellifera. Next base: position 4,279,422 of record NC_037648.1, read on the forward strand.
AAATCTAAAATTTGATTTTTCATCATAATTTAAAGTTATTCAAAATTTCCACTATTTTAAATATATTAACTAATCATTAATCAGATCAGATAAAAAATAAAAATTCAATAAAAATATTTTTTTTTATTTTCAATTTGAAAAATATCAAAATTATAATGAAATCGAAATATAATAATATACTCATTAATACACTCACTAGTAAACAGTTGGGCATTAATCCCAAAAAATATATAGTTAAAAATTTCGAATAAAGTTTTTAAGTAATTATTTATTAAAATATTTGAATAATATTTATTTGTAGCTATTATAGTTAATTCGCTTTTATATAATCTTGATCTTTGGTATTACAATTATTTGCGATTATTATTATGTTTTGAACAATAAATTATTGAAGTAATTTTATTCGTAACTTTAACTATTAAATTTTGCCATTATTAAATTATGATTATCAATGTTAGTAGAATTTTTATTATCTATTTAAATAAAAAATAAAGATCTTATTCTATCTATGTTATAAATTATAATTATTAATCTTAGATTAATAATATAAGATTAATAATAGATTATAATTATTAATCTTAATTAATAAGAGAGCTCCATATGTTAATTAAAAATTATAAAATATTTATGATAGTTTTAAAAAATTCTATAATAACAATTAAAAATTTTTATATACCTTTTATTAAATCGTACGTTGAATTTTCATTAATTAAATTTGGAAAGTTTTTATATTTCTAAGAATTATAAAATAATGAATTATAGATATTAATTATAATATAGATAACGAATTCGATAATAATAAATAATAATTTAATATTTATTATTTTTTTTTATACTTAGGTGTTTTTTTATTTTTTATTTTGATAAAAAAATCTTTATTTTATATGAAATTTCTATTTTTAAAAATTTTTTAATTTTTTTTTAGATTTAAATATAACTGGATCTTCTTTTAAATAATATTATTTTTTTTATTTTTTAATGTATATATTTTATTTATAACGAATGATTACATGATTTTTTAATATATTTATTATAATTACACAATATTATAATTACATAATTTTTTATTTACTTCTATAAATATATTTTAATTTTCAAAAAATATCATTTTTTTTCATTTTTCACAATAGATTAACTTTTTTTATTTTTTTTTTATTAAATAAAATATTTGTACAAAATTTTTATATTTTAAATTATATTTTATATAATTTATTATAGTTTAATACAAGTTTTATGCAAATTAATTGTTATATGATTTTTTTTATGCAATGCACTATATAATGTACTATATAAAAAAATATATATAAATATATATTCTTTTTGAGTTACGTTGAATTACATTGATTTAATTTGAATCCTTAATCTAAAATGAAATTTGTGTTTTTTATGAACGCATTTTTATTTAAAATCATCAAAGATTTACTAAATAAATCATTTAAAAATAATTTATTTTTTGAATAAAGTTTTAAAATTTATTTATAAATACCTTTATTTTCAATTATTTTATTTTATTTTAGTTTATTTAAAGTAATTATTTTTATTTGTCATTTTTTATTTGAAATAAAACCGTCCAATCATTGATGACTAGTTAAGTTATAATTTTCCTTTTGTCTCAATATTGTATATGTGTTTTGCAAAGATCTGCAAAAATTTATTTCAAACGTTAATTAATATTTAATGAGTTTATTTCAATTAATATTGTATTCTTGATCAAATAAATAATAAATTGAAGAATTGATTGTTTGAGAAACTAACATTTATTTTTTAATTAATTATGTTTCTCTCTGAAGATTTTTTTTTTATTTCTTTTTCTAATTTATTTCTCTATAAAATATTAAATTATACATGATTAATATATAATAGTATATAAATATAATAATAATAATAAGTATGTAACATGTAGCAATATAATAATAATAAACAATAATATAAATTTTACACTGCATATTAAAAATTCATTTATTTTTAATAAAATAATAAACAAAATAATAACAAGTAATAGTAAATAATAATTTATTTTATAAAGTGATAAATAAAACATTTAATTGCAAAATAAATTTTTAAATAATTTTAAAAATTAATTTAATTATATTATAAAGAAATAATATATTTTTGATTATAGGTATGTGATTATTGTGATGCTGACAATCCAGAAAAAAGACATCCACCGGAATATGCAGTCGATGGAATGGAAACTTGGTGGCAATCACCACCTCTTTCTAGAGGGATGAAATATAAAGAAGTAAATCTGACAATCAATCTTGGACAAGTGAGTTAAATAAAATTTATCAATTATATTATATAATTATTGTAATACATACAAATTTATAATGTTTTGAAAAGATAAATAAAATTATTATAATTATGCTACAGAAAATAGAGATTTTTAATGATAATAAATAATATTAGATTATGTTTCGTTATAAAAATATTGAATGCTTAGATATCAAACATTTACTAACATAATTTTAACATAAACTTATAACATTTTAAACATAAATTTATTAAAATTTATTAATGTTAATATTTATGAATTTATTTTTTTAATATAGTAATTATAAATTTTTTAAATTATCAATATTCAATATTTTTTTTACAACGATTTCTTTTTTCATTTAATTATGAATCTTGAAAAAATGATTATAATTATTTTTTTTAAAATTTAATATTACACTTGTCTATATTAATCTAATATATTTTTTTTATTTTGATATAACAATGTAATTATTATTTATGTATTTATTATTTATATATTTTTTAATAATGTTGCACATTATTGTTATTATTTAATAAATATTATCATTGGTACTTAATGAATTAAGTAGATTTATAATAAAATTAAAATATTATCTTCTAAAATAAAAAACGATTTTATTTATATCAATAATTAATATTAATATTATATTAAAATCATAATCATTTTCTGTTTTATAAAATATAACTTATGAATATAAAGAAATGTAAATATTATTTCATTGTTCTTTTATTATCTTTCTAGTACAATTTAAATATTCTTTTATTATAAAATTCCTCATCTTTATATTAAAAAATTCAAATATGTATTTACTTCTCCACAATTTTCTATTATCCAATTTTTCAATACAAAATAATTAAATGGCACATAGGTTGTACATAATGTATATATCCCAATAATAAAATATTGCATTTATAATAATTATTGCTATGACATAAATCTATTATATATTCTGTGTCATATTTGATTTAAGTGCATTTTTCTATTATTAAGTATTTTTTAAATACAAAATAAATATAAAAGAATCATTATCAATTCATTATTATTATGTCAAATATTAAATATCAAATCTTTTTATTTGTTAAATAATAAGAAGAATAAAAATATACAAAAATTAGAAATTAAAATTAGAAAAAGTTATTAAAAATTTAAAAAATTTAAAATATAATTATATTACAAATTTTATAAGAACCGTAACAAAGTCATCTATAGTTTTAAGTGTTAAGTTTATTATTAAATTGTAAATATTTATAATAAAACATTCTTTTCTCATATTATTAAACAAACAATAAAATATTTTTGATTTAGACACAAATTTATTTAATAATATCTTATCATTTATTTTATTTTTTATTTTTATTTGACCAAATATAGTTATATATTGAGAAACAAAACTAAATGTAAATAGAAAATAAGTGAAAGGATTGACAACAGCAGGAAATAATGGGCTTGTGGAATGAATATTTTATCTGTAAATTATTTTATCGTTTCGTAGGCGTTTTCCTGTAAAGCGGGAAAGAATTATCTTCGCATCATTTCCGGAGAACATTAGAAAAGATGGATTTTAGAGAGCGGGATAAATATTCTTATATATCTATATATCTAAGTTGGTATACTTAAATATATTTTTATTTCAAGAAAAAAGAATACGAATATTTAATATTAGGAGATATTATTTTTTTTTTTCGATTTATAGGAGTTTTACAATAGTTATATATACTTTTGTGGATAAAAAGTTCGAATATGAAATATTTTTTGTTTCCCAATATTTATACTAATAATTGCAGTTATTTTTTTTATTGATATATATATATATATATATATATATATATATATATATATATACATATATATATATATATATATATTGTATAGTATTTTCTTAAAATATTTTTTGTTATTGTATATTGTATTATGTAATTATATATTATATAATTTTATATGTTTTTCTATGTAATATTATTTCTTAATTTTTAATTTTTGATAATATGTGTGATTAAAAAAAAACGAATCATTAATTCACGAATATAAATATTATTATGAAATTAATATTCTTTAGATGATTGAAAAAACTGTGAATTATGACATATATATAGAATAATAAAGAAAAATTAGCATAAAACTTTTTATTTTATTTAAAAAAAAATGTTAAGAATTTTAGATTGAAAATGAATTAGTTTAAAAATTATTAATTTTTTCCCAAAATATTTTAAGAAATTTTTTAAATTCAACAAAAATTAATTATTATATTAATTAAATATGCTCTTAATTATTCTTTTAAAATTGAAGAAATGGACAAGTTTGGGATGTAGAATATAAACAATTGGAAATAAGAAAATGTTTAAATACATATGTAACATATATAAGTATCTTATTACTTCACAAGAATATAAGTGGAATTTAAAAGACTATGCTTAAAATATCTGGATGCTGAACTAATTTTTTCGATTTGTACATTTAAATTCATTATTTTAAAGAACATTATTATAAAGTTTAATATATTCTAAATTAAATATATAAAATCTAAAAGATACTCGATAGATTTTTTTTAAAACTCAATTCAAAATTAACATTAGAATAATATTAGAATAAAAAATTAAAATGAATTATTAATATTGTAAAAAAATTATTTATCATTTTAAAAGATATTATAATTAAATATAATTTGTAAAAATCAAATAAAATGCATAAATATTTATCAAACATATTTAATGAAATGCATCGAAAATTTTAATAAATTTTTAAAATAATTTAAAATCATTTTTTATAATAAATTTATAAATTCAGTAAAAATTATGGCAGTATTAAATCTCTTTTGATAATTTCTTTTGATAGTATTTTAAAATATAAAAATTTATGAATCATATATTTTTTTATTTTTTTTTATTGTTCAATTTTTTATTGTTCAACTAGAAATAAGTGTCCATTAAAACTACCGCTTTATATAAGTTATAAGTAAAATAATGATAAAATTTGAATTAATAATAGAGAATATTATTAGTTACAAATTTCAATAAAAAAAATTGTCATAGTGTTTTTGAAAAAACATTATAAGAATTTTTTATCTACAAAAAGAAAAGTTTAATTTAAAAAATTATATAAGAAATATGTTGCATAAATATAAATATGTTCTCTTAAAAATTTAAAACATTTTATAAATTTAAAAATTTATAGATCTTGTATATTTTCTAAATTAAGACAGAATTGATCAAGAAGAAATTCGTATAATTAATATTAGCACATTTGAATTCTTGGTATCATTTTTCAATATTGAATGATATCAAACTAATATTATTTTGATTCAAACATTGTCTAATATCTCACGAAAATATTATATTAAATTTGTATTGTATTGTTTTAAAAAATATCAATATCAAAAAATAATATTAAGTATTTATTCAATATTTTAATAATGCATATCTATTTTTGAATATGTATCTAAGTTAATATCGAATCATTTGAATATTATCAATACTATTGGTATCGATTCGATCACTAATAATAAATTGTAATAATGTAATATACGATAATTAGTTTTAAAAAAAAAGTATAATTATAATGATAAAAATGTTAATAAATAAATTTTAATAATATATTAATATCAAATACAACAATACAATCATAATTTATTTTATTTTTTCAGAATTATATAAGTTTTATTTTATATAATCATAATAAATTTATAATAAGTGTAACAAGAATTAAATTAGATTAGAGAAAATCTCTAAAATTTCAATTTTAAAAATTTTTTTTTTTCAAATTTTGTCAATGCTGTTCTTTTTGATATCTATTAGTAATTGAAGTCTATTTTAATATTATTAATAAATTTATTAATAAATTTTATAATATCGTTTCATCATTTAATTTCTTATCATCAAAATATAATCAAAAACATGATATATATATTTTAAATTCTTACCAATGTTCTATAAAATAAATATTATATAATGATTTTTTTTCTTTAATTTTTTTTTTAATTGAAAATCATAGAATAAATTTCATTAAAACATACAAAAATTTTTTATTATGATATACGACAGAAATGTTCAACAAACAAAAAAAAAATAATAATGAACTTCAATTATGAAAAATTATATTTATACAATTATAGTTAATTAAACTTAAGAAAATGGGCTAAGTTTTGTTTTCATTTAAATATGAATGAGAAGAAAAAATGAATGAGAAGATACATCTTTATGAAAGAACAATGAAAATTTATTCTTTATTTTTATAGTTACATTATTACTTCACATTACACATTATACACATTACTTTCATTATAATTACTATTTTATTGCAATATATTTTTGCCAATGTTGTATGTAATTATTTATGAAAAGTCATTATCATTTTCGCTGATCATATTCATCATATAATCTATATTTGACACATTGTAATTTTCATGTAATTTTTAAAATTAATAAAATAATTCAAAAGTTAATATTTGAGTTATCATAAATTAATAAAGTTTGCCATGAAAAAATGATTTTAAAAAAAAAATTTTAACTTTTCTATGAATGCATAAAAAGAAAGCATAAAAAGCAGAAAAAATTTGGAGAAATAATTAAAAAAATATTAAGCAATTGAAATATTTTCTTAAGCAAATATTTTTTTATTCAATTTTTGTCATTAGCAAATTATTTACATATTTATTTATTTATTTTCGAATTCGAATAAAATATTTATTTTTCGTATAATAAAACACAAAACGTATAAGATTCATTTTTTTATTTTCTTAAATACCGAAAATAAATTTAATTTTTTATATATTATTAGCATAATATTTTATTGATTAAAACTATACAATCATACATTATTTTAATATATCAATATTATATATTATATAATGTTAAAGTAATAAAATTACTTATTTAAAATGTTTTTATTTGAATTTATTATTTTTTTATATTTTAAAATGCTTATTTCATTCAAAATAGCATTAATGAGAATTGATATTAAAACATTTGAACTATTTTTTAATTATTTTTTCAAAGAAAAATTTATTGTTTATTTATTATATATATTAAAATCTTGTATGTTTTTTCTTTAAAAAATAGTATTTATTTGAATTATTTTTCTATTAAAAATTCTATTAAATTCTATTTTTTATTATTATTTCTATTTATCTATTTTCTAAAAATTTATTTTTCTCAGTTGACTTTTAAATATTCTTGTTATGGTTCTAAGGTTATTGATCTTTTCGCTAAACAACTTCTCAGAAAGAGAATTCATTTACATCTTGCTAACATGATCTTATGCATTCTCGACCACATGTTCAGAGGTTTCGGGAGAAAATTCACACGTAATGTTTAAAAATTCCAAAGAATTTGAAACATATGTTTCTTAGCTTTTGCTTTTTCTCTTAAGTTAATATTTTCGCATTGAATCTTTCTAACGAGAAATACTATGTTTTCTAAGGAATGAACTTAAATTTTTTCTAATGTATAATAATGTATAACATTAATTTAACTTCCACGTTTGATTTTAAAAATCATAATTTTAAAAATATATGATAGTTTATTATTCATTAATATATATATATAGTTTATTTTTCATTAATATTACAATATTTCGTTCTCTTCTAGCTTTTCAAAAGTATATATGTTATGTAATTTTTTTGCAAAATATTTTTACAATAGATTTGAAAAATTATAAATTGATTAGATATATAGATAATTACTATTTATATAATTATATAATATAACTATAGTTATAATTATATATAAAATAATCAAATGATTTCATGATTAGTAAAATAATAAAATAAAAAATATATATTCTTTAAATTAGATATTAAAATTCAATTCAAATATTTTAAATAATTTGAAGTTATTTTAAAAAAATAGATAATGGAAATAGTATAATCCATCTCAATTACAATTTTGGAAATTATTAAAATTTTAGAAAAATGTAATAAATAGTAAAAAAAATTAATAATCTTTTGGGACAATCAAGAAATTTATCAATTTTTTATTGATCTAGATTTTAATAAAAAAAATTTTTTTCATAGGAGTTCCATGTGGCATATGTCTACATAAAAATGGCAAATTCACCAAGACCTGGTGTCTGGGCACTTGAAAAATCAACAGATTATGGAAAAACTTGGTCGGCTTGGCAATACTTTTCCGATACAGCTAATGATTGTTTAGTCTATTTCGGTGTGGATAGTCACAAAACTATCACTAGAGACGATAGCGTCATCTGTACAACAGAATATTCTCAAATTGTGCCACTGGAAGGCGGTGAAATACCGATTTCAATTTTAAATAATCGTCCATCCGCGCAACATTATTTCAATTCGACTCTGCTACAAGAATGGACGCGAGCTACGAACGTCCGTTTTCGTTTCTTGAGGACGAAAAATTTATTGGGACATTTAATGTCGTTAGTACGAGAAGATCCTACTGTGACCAGAAGAGTAAGTATTTTTGAAATTTGATGAGTTTTACTGTGATAATTAAATCACACATTATATTTCGAACCAGTATTTTTGTTTTTTTAAAAGAGAAAAAACATTTGTTTTCGATGTAATTCAAAATATCATATTTCGTTATTTTATGAAGAAAAGTAGATTTAAATGAATTATATTTTTATCTTTCGCCATGAAAATTTATTTTACAATAATTTCTAATAAATCATAATTTATAGAAATAAAAAACAATATATATTGATAAGCTATATAAAAAAATCATATTTCGATCATTTGCTATGAAAACCTATACATTTGAATCATCATCAATGTATCATGTACCATTATCATATATTATATCATAATATTATATTTTATTTATAAAAACAAAAAAAAAAAATCTGTTATTTGAAATAGAGAAATCTTCGTCGATTCTGATTTTTAGATATGTTGTAGAAGATAAGATTATTGATAATTTTTTTCCTTTGCATGCATTGTTCAACTGTTTCATAGATATTTATAAAAAAAAATTTCATAGAAATTTTCTTATATATATACATCCATAACTCATATATATTGTGATTTATTATTTATTTATTGTTTTTAAACATATCATAGCAAACGGTGTTCAAAATATAATAGATATATCATCAAAAAAATATTTTCTTATTATGATAGGTTTAAATTGTTTCAAATTTTATTCCATAATCATAAATTATTCCATAAATCAAAAACAAAAATAAAATATAAGATAACTTTTTAGCAATCAAAATTATAATGATTTAAATTGCAACGATAGATATAAAAAATAATATCATATTCATTGTATTCTGATATTTATTGTAATTTTGTATTGTATTGTAATTTTCGAAACATTCTAGTATTAGATTTGAGAAATTTTTGAGTTTATCCATTTTTATTTATTACATTCTTAATTGTGTGTTTTTTATATTATTTTTTTACATTAACAGAAAAGATGTTTATGTAGCCGCAGATATATATGTAGAAAAAAAAAAGAATATATATGTAAAGAAAAATTCTATGGAATAATAATGGTCTTTTTTTGTAAATATCTCTAAAACTAAAGCCAATGATGATAACATGTAACAACAATGCAAAGGAAAAAGTTATTCAAAATATAAATTTTAACAATATATTTAAAAATCATTGAAATCGATGACGATTTCTTTCTATTTTAAATTTTTTAATTTAAATTTTTTAATCAAAGAATTATATTGGAATCAATTTAATGATGAAATCTAATAATAAATGTTATAATACGAAGATACAAAATTTAAGAAAAATTTTAGATTTTAACAAATATAAAAATTGATATGTAAAAATACTTATTAAAATTTACTTTTCTATAAGCAATCTATAAGCAACGTAATTTTAAATGAAATAAATCGACAGAAGTAAAATGTGTTGATTCTATCTTCGTTACATCTCTATCTCGTTTCATTTACTTAAATTATTTGTAATTTAAAACAATATATATTAGTAAACTAAATATATAAACTATAATAAATATTTTTGTATAGCAACTTAAGTTAATTTTAGTCTCTAGAGTTATGTTTTAAATTTTTTATTTATTTTGTCGAAATATTATATATAGAACTATATATTATATACAGAAAATATTTTATATCTATAAATAATTTAGGATCAAAATTTTGCATTTATTCAATAGAAATATTCATTCTTATTTTTATATTTCTTATTTCTGGATTGAAACTTATTTACATTTTTTGTAAATGAAAAAAAAAGATAGAAAGTCAAGATAAAAAAAATATCGATGATAAATATAGTTTTTAAAAAATTTTTTTATTTTTGAAATGTTTTAATTAATTTTTTTATTAATATATTTATAAATATTTTTTTTATAAATAAAACCAAACATATATTTTTCATCTTAATCATAAGATTGAAATGGGTCATTTATTAAAGGATTTATAAGAACTTATAAAGAAGATATTATTTCTAAATACTAAGAATTGAGAATTCCTCAACAAAAAGTTTCAAATCCAATTTTATTACATATATATTAGAGAAATTAAAAAGCTTCTTATACATTTTTTTTAACATTAAAAAAAATTAATTAAAAAAATAATTAATTAAATAAATTTCCATAGTTATTAAATTGATAATATTTTATTTCCATTAATATATATATTAATTATACTATATCAATTATACTATAAATATAAAATAATAATAAGAATAGATTCATAATCTGCAATAATTTTTTATCTTATATTAAGTTTATATCAAACGATACAAATTTTTTTTATTTATATTTAGCTATGTATAATTACAGGAAACTAATTACTAAGGCAATATTGAAAAACTTTTTGTTGTTTGCTACTAAATTATAACAAATTATAATATATATATACAGAAGATTTTATTCATTATATTTTTTCATTTTTTTTGTCTTAAATAAAAATAAAAAATTCTCCAAGATTTCTTCGACATTTCATACAGTTCGAGATAGCAATTGCATAATCAATTTGTTTATTAATTCTTTTTTCTCGATGATATTGTCCTATCTCTTTTAAAAATTGATTCGCGATTATTGATCACTTCGATATCGTCTTTCATCTTTTATGTTACGAATACTATTAAGAACTTATATCTATTATGGGATTTATCATATATATCATGTTAAATTCTTTTATAATTAATATTTTTTTAACAGACATTTTAAAAAAATTACATTGATGTCAATCATAAAAATATATATATATATATTGAAGAATCATTTTTTTCTATTGTTACATGTGTTTTCTATTTTTTTTGATCTTTACCTTTTTAAATGAAAATTGATAACAAATAGTAATATTTATTACTAATGAAAGAAGAAATCTGGAAAAACATTTAGCGATTTTTTTAAGAAACATGAAATATCAAAAAGTTTTCTTGTAGTTGCTTTATAAAGAAGTATTTATTCTTATTATTATTTTGTATTTTTACAGGTGTAAAATCTGTCAAAAACATCTGATTTACATCTCTTTTACAAACCTCTTCTACAAAATTCTCAATTTGAAATAATGAAATAAAATAAAAAATAATCTTTTAAATTACATTTATTTATATTATATTAGTAACATTAAAATTTCGTTCATGAATTAACTTGCACAATTACAAAAAATAGATAACAATGATTAATAAGAATAAAAATAAAATTTGAATCAATAATTTAAGCTATATTTATGTATTTGATTATTGATAATAATTCTTTTTTTTAATTTATTAAATAAGTAAAAATAAATAAATATAAAAAAAATATATCATCTTTTATTTTAATCGGAAAAATTTTACAAATATATCAATAAAAGTTTTATTGAAAAGAAAGCAAAAAAAAATGAAAGAATTTTACCATTGCTTTAATTTGTCTCACGGAAATTCAATCTCAGATCAGGATTACATTCCTCGTGTCGAATTTCACGACGTGTTAATGGGATCCCCTTTCGTAATAAAGATGAATCTTTTGCAGTTACATTATAGATCAGTTTCTCAGTTATAAATTGTTTACTATAATGTATGTGTTTACTATAATATGTTAATTTTCATTGTGAACATTTAAGTATGATTTCTTCTGTGATGAAATTAATTACTTTTTATGGCAAAATAGAAACTTTTTCTATTCGTTCATTATTTAGTTTTCACTAATTTAATTTTGAAACAAGAAAACATTTCGAACAATTTTTTCTACATTGGTTCATAAAAATATTTAGACACTGTTTTGTTGATAATCATCTGATTCGGAAATGAATCTGATTTGATTAAAAATTATATATAAAGTTAAGTAATAAATTATATATAGAGAAATATTTTTATTTATGAAAATTTTCTTTAAAGAAATTAAATCGATTTCCAAAGTTTTTAATATTTTTTCAATTTTTAATATAATTTCATTTAAAAATTTTTTACAACAAAATAGAATATTAAAATTAAAATATTTTGTAATTTAAAATTTTGTTCTCGGAATTAAATTACATTTATAAAGTTACATTTAAAAAAAAATGCATTAAAACTTTGTATTGATTTCACTTTTTTAAAATAATATTTGTTTAAAAAAAATTAATTCTATAAATAATTGTATCTTACATATTTATTTTTATTAAAAATGAGAATATTTTTTGAAAAATTAAAAAAAAATTAAAAAATAAACTTTTTTTTATTTTTAATCAAATTGAGTATATAGTAAGTTATACATATATGAAACAATTTTTTTCTTATCGAGCATTATTTAAAAAAATTAATGCGTTTTTTGCTTTTTTAAATATAACTCTGTATTAATTCGAGATAACAAAATTTTATATTATAAAATAATTTCTAATCTTAATGTTCTATTATCTTATAAAAAAAATTTCCAAATAAAATTAATATCAAAAATTAAAAAAATTTTGAAAACTTTGGAAATTTAATTTCTTACTTTTAATTTAATTCCCTTAAATAAATCTTCAGTTAGTAATGAAATTGCTTTATGTATTATATTAATACATGTATTATATTTTATATACAAATTTTCATTGAAATCAGAATTTTTGAATTAGATAAATTTCTTTGTGAAACTCCAAATACTTTACATATTCCAAATTCACTTTTGGATTTAGTTAATTACAAAAACTATATTCACAAAAAACTGATTATACATTTTATTTCTATATGTCCGATCATGATAACATATGCGTTAGTATACAAACATTTAATCTATATTTACATACTATATATACATTTTTTATATTGTGCAAATAAAATATAAAATAAAAAATATACAGATTCTTTTATGCTATATACGAAAAACAAATAAAAGATGAAGTTCTCAATTTCTAAACAGTTAGGTGAATAAATTTTTCTATTCTAGGCATTTATATTTTAATCTAATTTAATCAACAATTCAATAAAAAATAAACTAAAATTTAAGATGAAATTTTGTATTTTATTTTTTCATGAATTTTTAATTATACAATAAAATGCATCATAATATATTGAAATAATATATTAATGTGGCTGCTTATGTCAGAATAGAAATCTATTTAATAATGCCCAATTAAGTATCACACAATCAAAATTGAAACTAGATATGTCAATTATTATCTAGAAGTTATTTGTGTTTTGTTGATATATATTTTAAGTTTTAAAAATATACGGATGCTTTAAAAATTAGAATTCCAATTTCAAGAATTATTGGGGATAATTTGCAATAATTAAATAAACAAAAAGTGCGATAGAACTGCGATATTACTATAATTACCTAAAAGATGAAACATATTCTTTTTTTTTTAAATAATCGAAATAATAATATGCTACTTTTCGTAAAAAAAATGATATGTCATTTTTCTTAACGCAAATCAAAATGACAGATAACAATTGAATTTATATTATTGTATTTTAGTATTTTTATTCCATCAAAGATATCAGTATTGGTGGTCGATGTATGTGCAATGGCCACGCGGATACTTGCGACATATTGGATCCAAAGATGCCGAAGAAACTGTTTTGCAGATGCCAACATAATACCTGTGGACCTCAATGTGCGACTTGTTGCAAAGGATTTGAACAAAAGAAGTGGCGACAATCCACAGCATTTAAAAAGTTCACATGTGAACGTAAGAATAATTTTCTTTAATCTTTTTCATACAATTTTATTTAATCATACAATTAATTTGTTTTAAAATTTTTTTTGTTTCTTTACTATACAAATTTCTTATATTTTTTTAAAAATTCATAATTTTATTTTTCAAGAATATTAAATCGCATTTTAATGATATCATTTTATCATTTATAAAATTTTATACATTTTATGTATGAAAGATTCTAATATTAAAGTTTTATTTTTTTGGAATTTTCACTATTTTATATTTCTAAAATAATTTTGATTTATTTATAAAATATTTATGATTTATTTTAAAATAAGTTTCAAATATTATTCAAAAAAGTAATTTCTTTATGAAGAATCAAATTATCTAATTATTTTATTTCATATATAATTGTAAAATAATTAATTATATCATATGATTAATTAGTAAATTTTATCTTTTATAAAGAATTTTGATTCTATCTAGTTCTAGAAATGACATTTAAATTTATTATGTAGTTACTGATATTATATTTATAAAACCGAATATTTCTTTCTTTAATAAAATTTAATAAAATAATAAAAGAAAAGAATAAATATAAAATGCAGATTTTATGATGAAAAATAGTTATTACAATAACATTATTAAAAATATATATTTATGAATCAAATTATTAATTTAATAATTTTATTAATGATAGATAAAAAAATGTTTTAATATCAATAAAAGATAAATCAAACTATGTATTTGTTATAAATTATCTTAAAAAATAATAAATAAAATAAAATAAAATATAATAATTATTTTTGAAACTGAATACAAAAATTCCCAAAATAAATCATATTAATATTAAGTTTATTAATAAAAATAGAAAAGAGAAATATAAAAATTTATTTATTAAAAAAATCAATATTTATTATTTTTTATTCAAGTTTCCCTTTTTTTAAAATAAGCATTGATAAATGAGTCATGAATAATAATCATTTTTTAAAAATAAATTTGAAAAATTTCTACAAAATTTTGATAAGCTTTAATCTAATATCTAAAATTCATACTTTTTTAGCTTGCAACTGTTTTGGTCATTCCGACGAATGTGAGTATGATCCGGAAGTGGACGAGAAACACTTGTCTTTAGATATTCACGATAACTATGAGGGTGGAGGTGTATGTAAGAATTGTCGGGACAACACTGAAGGAATCAATTGTAATCGTTGCAAATCAACATTTTATAGACCGGATGATAAACCTTTGAACGCAACTGATGTTTGTCAACGTAAGTCATTGTTTCGTTAAGACAATAGATTTTAACATAATTTTAATAAATCATATATTTTTTTATATTATTAATTTTTAATAGCATGTCAATGTAATGCACCCAATTTAACCGGAAATTGCGCGGATATCACTGGCAAATGCGAGTGTCGAAAAGAATATACTTCACCTAATTGCGACAGTTGCAGCTTTGGTCATTATGGTTATCCAAACTGCGTTCCATGCCAATGTTTTAGTAATGGAACCGATGGAGATCATTGCGAAGCAATAGATGGATCTTGTCCATGCAAATTAAATTACGCCGGCCATTTTTGCAATCTCTGCGCGCAAGGCTATTACAAGTTCCCTGAATGTTTACGTTAGTAAAGAAAAATTAAATTAAATTAAGATTGAAAAAAATAGTATTTTTGGAACTTATTATGTTATATGGATCTGTTTTATGTATGTATGTATGTATGTTTTATGTATATATAAATTTTATATATATTATATATATATATATATATATATATATATATATATATATATATATATATATATATATATATAATATTTTAGATTAAAGTAACTTTGATTTAGCATTATTCAATATATTTAAAATTTTTACAAATATATGCATAAAGGATATTTAAAAATCAAGTTTGTTTTTTTTAAATAAAATTATGTATTTTTTAATATATCAAAAAATATAAATTGTTTTTTTCTATAAAAAAAACTATTATATCATATATTATTAAAAAATTATTAGTTTAACAGATATTTTATAAAATTTAATTTTAATAAAATTTATATGAAAAATAAGGAAAACATAAAAAAAATTATTATTTCATATGCCTATAAAGATAAGGAAAATATGACAAGAAAATTGTTTTTTGTCTTTCATATAATAAATTTTATAAAATTCAAATTAAAATATCTTTTAAATTAATAATTTTTTGTTATAATTTAGATATTTTTTTTAAAAATAATATCGATTAATATATTCAAAAATATAATTCTATTTAAGAAAACAAAGTTAAGATCTTTGAATATTGATTTTTCTTATATATTAAAAAAATTCTAAATGTATTGAATAATTAAATTTCGAAATTATTTAATATTTGTCTAAAACATTTTTCAATGATCGACAGTTTCAAAAATATTTCAATCTTTTTAGTCAATTTTATAATTTAACAATTTTATAATTATTTGTTTTTGTAACATGCAGCCTGTGAATGTAATCCTTTGGGTTCCCATAACGCTGAATGTGATGTAATTTCTGGTAATTGTATTTGCAAAAATAATTATGGTGGAAGGACATGCGATATTTGTGAAGATGGCTATTACAATTATCCTCTCTGTACATGTAAGTATTTAATGAATCGTTATATTAATATTTAATATTTTTATTTTAAAACGAATTAATTATACATGAATAACAATTTAATAGTCTGTAATTGTGATTCACGTGGAACTGAGGCAGAAATTTGTGATAAATCAAATGGAACCTGTTTATGCAAAAAGGGATATGGTGGTCCTAGATGCGACCAATGCATCAGTGGCTATTATGGATATCCGAATTGTAGACCATGTAACTGTAGTTCAATAGGATCATCTTCTATTAGTTGTGATGCCATAGGAAAATGTTCTTGTCTGGCTAATTTCGCTGGAAGAACATGCGATCAATGCAGTCCAGGATATTACATGTATCCTGAATGTATAGGTACATAAAATTTATATTTATTGTCTATTTCTATTTGATTTAAATTTAAAAAGTTATAATATTTTCACTAATTTATTTCGATAATGCTAGGAAAATAATTCCAACTTATCTACAAAAAATATTTAATTTAAAATAATCAAAATTAAGATTGAATTTCTATATTTTAAATTAATTTAAATTTATTTCTATATTTTTTAATTATTAATTAATTTAAATTAATTGCTATTCAAAGCAAAGTTTTATTTTTTTTATTTCTCATGTATTTTAATCTCCATATATTTATTTCACATATTTATTATAAATTATATTTAGTTATAGATTAGTCTTTTATCTAAAAATTTATTCTCTATCTATAATAATAATATTAAAAGTTTTAACTGTTTAAAGATGTTGATTTTAATTAATATCATTCATATCACATTAATTTTTTTTAATAATAATACATATAAAATGTCATTCGTAAGTTAAATTGTTTGAAATTATTTTTTCAATATGAATTTATTGTTTATTTAATTTAAAATATTTTTTGAAATTTTAAGTGACATCGATTAATTTAGCTTTAAAATATTTGTATTTAAATATTTTTATCTTTCATAGAATATTAATTTTTATTATACGACAAAAAATATTAATTAAATAATTTCAAACATAATTTAAATAATTTTATAAAAAAATTTCTAAAACTGATAATTCCATTCTAATTATTTAGCCTGTAATTGTGACAGTCATGGTTCGATTGGTGCATCTTGTGATGCAGAGGCTAAATGCCAATGTCGAGAAAATTTCGATGGTACCAGGTGCAATCAATGTAAAGAAGGCTTTTATAATTTCCCCACTTGCGAGGGTTGCAATTGTGACCCGGCAGGTATTGTAGAAACTTTCCAAGGATGTGGTTCTTTGCCTGCTGGTGAACTTTGTCAATGTAAAGATCGCGTCGAAGGCAGGATTTGTAATGAATGTAAGCCGCTCTATTGGAATTTACAACCTTACAATCCTCAGGGTTGTGAAGGTAGGTACAATTAAGTTTTAGAATAAATAATGTAATAAATAACCGTATCCTATTTTTTTTTTATTTTGTTTTAAGAATGTCAATGTAATATACCTGGTGTCATTGGAAATATTGGTGAGTGTGATACAAAATCTGGTCAATGTATCTGTAAACCAGGAGTAACTGATAGAAGTTGCAATCAGTGTGTGGATGGTACGTACAATCTTCAAGAAAATAATTTCTTCGGTTGTACAGGTATGTAATTTTTATATATATCTTTATATTGATGAAAATTATTTTATGTATATTTTGAATGACATCAATGATTGATTGATATGAAATTTAGAGAAGATAATGAGGAGAAAGAAGTTATGAAAAAAAATTAATATTATTATGTTTAAACATTTATAATAATGTGATTTGATTTGATTGGAATTTATATTTTTAAATATCATCAAAAGGCATAAAAATAAAATAAATTTTGTTTCCTCAAAATTATTTTAACTTAATAATAATATAAAATAAATGTAAAGTATAAAATATTATTTATATTATAAATAAAATAAAATATAATCTTTCAATAAAATAGTCGAAAAAAGAAATTGTATATTTTATGATTCGTCCATTCTAAATTTCATGTTAATTAGCCACCAATGTTTTTCAAAAAAATATCTATTATTTCGATAAATACAAATCATATAAATTTTTATCCTTAGACTGTGCTTGTGACATCGGTGGTTCTGTTAATCCGATATGTGATAAACAAACTGGTCAATGTCAATGTCAACCACGTGTTACGGGTCTTACCTGTAAAGAACCATTGAAAGCTCATTATTTCCCTACACTTCACCAGTTTCAATATGAAGCAGAAGATGGAAGAATGTCCAGCAATAGCCCCGTTCGTTACGGTTTCACTGAAGATCTATTTCCAGGATTTAGTTGGAAGGGATATGCGGTATTCTCTGATCTACAAGATCAGATTATCCTAAATGTTTATATTCAAAAATCTTCTCTCTATAGAATGGTCCTAAAATATGTGAATCCAAATAATGAACCAATCCTTGGCACAATTACTATAACTCCAGAAAATCCATCAGAAGTGGAACAACAATTTAAAGTTAATTTTAAGCCAACCGTAAAGCCATCTTTTGTAACTGTTGCGGGACCTCAAGGTAATCTTCCTTCAGCTATGGTTATGAATCCAGGATACTGGTCCATTAGTATCGCTACTAAGAAGAGTCTTTTCCTTGATTACTTTGTCTTACTTCCGTCTGAATACTATGAAGCAACTATTCTGACTCAAAATGTAAATATTCCTTGCGAGATTGGTTACAAAGGACTTTGTAGACATTATGGTTATCCTAATCTGATGATGTTTGATTCTGTTCACGGAGCTGGCGGATTCTTGAACGAAAACAATGTTAGAATCCCTTTGAGTGAATATTTTACAGATAGAGACATTCTATATGAAATTGATAGAGATGAAGTTCCCTTAATTAATGAAAAACAAGAAGAAATACATTTTGACCTAAGAATCTCGAAACCAGGTCCACATGTTTTACTGGTTACTTATGTGACTCCTAAATATGAAAATACTACATCAACGCTTCTTATAGAGGCAAATACTGTTGGTAAAGGAAAAGTGACTCTGTATCCTTGTAAATACACTAGTATCTGTAGACAAGTAGTGACTGATACATATGGCAGAGTAGCTACAATGAATTTCCCCTCGAACTATATCAGCTTGATTTTAACTGGAGAACCTACTTCGAATGTTGCCATTGATTCTATTATTGCTATTCCTTACAATAAATGGTCTTTGGATTATGTTAAACCGAAATCAATATGTGTTAGGAAAAATGGAAAATGTGTAAAAGGCCAATTTCCAGGAGCAGCAGATGCTAAGAAAATCGAATTCGAAACTAGCAGCACAATTTCTGAATCTGAAAAAAGGCCTTTTGGTATTTATGATAACACCACTAAATTAATCTACTTGGATGGAAAAAACACAACTGTAGATATTCATGGAAAAGTCTTACAGCCTGGAGATTATATATTCATTGTACAATATTATCAACCAGATTATCCAGAATATGAGCTCGATGTATTAGTACAAAATGGTAAATTTTACGAAGCAAAGATGTCCGTTCCCCATTGTCCTAGTAACAGCGGATGTCGTAGCATAGTAAGACAAATGGATAACAATATTAGATTTCAATTGATCGAGAACTTTATGATAACCTTCAAGGAAAGTGACGGCAATGGAATATGGTTGGATTATATTTTAGTTATTCCAGCTGAACAGTACAACGAAAAAATATTAAAAAAGATTCAATTCGACCAAACAAAAGAATTTATTAAAAAATGCGGCTACAATCATTTCCATATAAATATCACCGAAGAAGGTTTTTGTCGTGATTCCATTTTCTCTTTGACAGCAAATTATAATAACCGTGCTTTGCCATGTAATTGTGATATCAATGGAGCTATAAGCTTCGAGTGTGAAAAATTCGGAGGGCAATGTCTTTGCAAACCAAACATCATTGGAAGACGATGTGAAATCTGTAAAATGGGATTCTATGGTTTTCCCAATTGTGAACCATGCAATTGTCCTAGTACAGCTTTATGTGAACCAAAAACAGGTGCTTGCATCTGTCCACCAAGAGTCACCGGTAAACGTTGCGATCAGTGTGAAATAGGTACTTATGGATTTCATCCAATTCTTGGCTGCGAAGAATGCAACTGTTCTCCTCTGGGAGTAATCGATGGTGACCTGCAATGTGATTTCTTTAATGGTAGCTGCAGATGCAAAGAGAACGTGGTTGGTAGACAGTGTGACAAATGTCGCCCTGGATATTCTCAATTCCCGCATTGCGAAAAATGCGATTGTGATATTAGAGGAACTACTGAGGAGATATGCGACCAATATACCGCGGAATGCTACTGTAAGGAAAATGTTCAGGGATTAGCCTGTGATATATGCAAGGAGGGTACATTCAATATTCAAGAAAACAATGAAGAAGGTTGTACCAAATGTTTCTGTTTTGGGAAAACTAGTAGATGCGTGTCGGCGAATTTATATAGAACCCAAATATCTGATATGGTTAATTGGGAATTAGCTTTGTTTAATGAGAAAAGTGGAAATATGACATATTTGCTAACGATTCCGCATGAATTCAATTCAACGAGTATCGCAATTGATCTTGCCACTAATGACACTTACGGAAACATTATTTACTTCTCAGTACCAGAAATCTATTTAGGGAAGAAATTAACTTCGTATGGAGGGTTTTTGAATTATACTGTTTATTACAGTACTGGACCATTCGGTAACGCTATTAGTGCTGCTGATATAATTCTTCAAGGTGCTGACACAATTTTACTTTACTACGCTGAAGAACAACCACCGTCATTCACGAACTTTCAAGCATCTTTGGAATTAATCGAGATGAACTTTGTGACCCATAATCGCCTTAGCGCTACAAGGGAACAATTGATGGTGGTTCTTGAAGATCTTCAAGGAATATTTATCCGAGCTACATACTGGAATCCTAGTATAAGAGCGTCTTTATCGTACATGACTTTAGATATAACTACAGAGATTTATTCGCCTCAATACCTTCCAGCAAGTAGTGTTGAACAGTGTCAATGCCCACCTAATTATCAAGGACTTTCATGCGAGGAATGTGCTCTGGGATATTACAGGGTACAATCTGGACCTCACGGGGGATATTGTGTTCGTTGTGAGTGTAATGGACACGCGGATACGTGTGACGTGAATACTGGCATATGTTTGGTAAGTTAATTCAATGAACTGATTCAATTTCAACTTGTTATTGATATCATTATGAACAACTTTTTTCTTTCCATTATTTGCAAAAAACTTTTGTATTGTGTATGCGTATACATGCGTGTGTGTGTGTGTATTATATTAGGATATCCTATAAGTTTTTTTCTTTTTTTTTTTTTTTTTTTTGATACGAAATGAATACATGATGTTTGTTGTTTAAGGTTAATTTATTGCATTATATATGAACCGTTCTGCTTCATCATCTTCTTTCAAGAAGCTTCATTATTGCCTTTTCCTAAAATTCTTGGGATTTATTTGCAAATAAATTTCTCAAGATGGGTTTTTATTTCACTTAGATTTGAACCATTTATAGAAAGAATTTTTTATTAACAGGAAGAACTAATAGTCGGATAAAGCAAGATCTGGAGAGTATAGAAGATGCGATAGAACATCTCAATCAAACTATGCATTTTCTTTTACAGTCAATGCAATATGTGACCAATTGTCGTGATAGCCTCGTCGATTCGCCAATTTTGATCGTTTTTTTATTATGGCGTCTTTCAATTTATCAAGCTGATTGCAATATTTTGCAGAATTGATGATTTCATTTTAAGGAGCTTAGTAGATTACATCTTTTCAATCCTACTAAACAGACAAAAGAATTTTCTTCGGATGAAGTTCAGGCTTCGCGACAGTTGAAGCTTTATTATTCTTAAATCAAGTGCGTTTTCGATGCACATTTTGATACAAAATCCAAGTCTCATCTCCAGTGATAAGTCCTTTTAAAAAATCTCTTTCATGTCACTGGAGAAGGAAATCGCAAACTGAGACACAGTTCATAAGATCGATATCCATCAATAGTGGAACCTAAACTTTACATCATTCGGCATATCCCATCCTGATCACATGATTATATTGTCTTGGGAATGTTAGTGGCATTTACTATTTCGCACATATTATATCGCAGATTTTTAGTGAGCATGACCTTGATAAGGTTCGTCATTGCTAGGCGGCCGCTGTGACCTTCATCTTTCAAGTCAAAATTTCCAGCTCTAAATCTCTTAAATTGCGGATGGTCGTAATAGTTGTAGCATTACCATAAACAGTACAAATCTTGTCTGCAATATTATTTGCACTATCATCTTTTTTAAAACAATAAAGCATAATATATTGCAAATGCTTCCTTTGGCTATTCATATTGAACGATGAAGAAAAAAGTTTTAAAAGAGACTATGTCACTAACGAAATATACTTTAAAGAAGTTCTGGGATAACTGAAACCGATGCCATAAATGATTAATAGATAAATCTGCATATTCATATAAAAATAATCAATTAAAATCATTCCTAGCGTGGTGCAAAAGAAATTTATGAGACATCCTAATAGATAAAATTCATATTAGAAATATATATGTAACTTTTTTATCACAGGATTGCAAAGATGGTACAATGGGTGACCATTGTGAATTTTGCGAACAAGGTTATTATGGAAACGCTACCGGAGGAACTCCCACTGATTGCCTCATTTGCGCTTGTCCTTTGCCTGTTCCATCTAATAATTTTGCCACCGGCTGCCAAGTGAATGAAGAAGGAAACAAAATAAGCTGCGACTGTCTTCCTGGCTATTATGGCGCTCGCTGCGAATCCTGCGCTTCCGGTTACTATGGGAATCCTGAAACTTATGGCGAATATTGTAAACCCTGCGAATGTTCCGGCAATATTGATACCAATCAAATCGGCTCCTGTGATTCCAGAACAGGAGAGTGTTTACGTTGCTTGAACAACACTTATGGCGAAGCTTGTAATCTTTGCGCACCAGGATTTTTCGGTGACGCTATCGAGAGGAAGGATTGTCGCAATTGTCTATGCAAAGAATGTGGAATGGAACATTGCGACAGTTACACGGGCCAATGCTTCTGTCGCGAGAATGTGATCGGAGAACAATGCGACCGTTGCGCGGATAATTATTATGATTATGATTCGTGCGACGGTTGTAAAGCGTGTGACTGTGGAATCGCTTCTGAAAGTAGTCAGTGCAATGATATGACTGGCCAATGCTTGTGCAAACCTGGTGTCACTGGACGCAGATGTGATCAATGTATTTCAGGTAGAAATCTTTATTTCATATTATAAATTAAATTTTGTTCTAGAGAAAGCAAAATTTTATATTTATTTTTATGTACTTTTGATCATATTTGATGAGTAGAATCTAAAAATGTAAATTTTAATATCAGAAAATCATTATATACCTTTGAAAAAGAATAGGATGATAACTTTAACTCACTCAAGTGTTTCCGAACTGATTTATGATTTCTTGTCTTTATTATTTGTTTTTGGATCTCTTACTTTGTGAACAATTTTAAATAAAAAAAAAGAGATAGTAAGTTACTTATTTTGAGATAGATTACAAGATCTGTAATTCAATATTGACCTGTACTTATAATTTTTTTGCACAAGGAATAAAATTGATAAAACTAGAGAGATATTGAGAGATATTCCATATCCAAAATAATTGAAAAAATAAAAATTTAATTGATAATAAATCTAGAAATTTCAAAGAGAAACTAAAAAATTATGTAATTCTATTAAGTAAAATAGTAGATAATTTATTTCTTGCCATTATTACAATTTATGAACAGTAGTATCATTTTTTATTAAAATATTCATGAGATTGAATCTGAATTAACAGATAATTTTTCCAAATTCAAAAAAAAAAAGAGAAAAAGAGAAAAAAAATATATATATATAGAAGTATATATATAATTATTATAAAACTATATATGCCAAATTTTAAATTTTAAATTTTAAATTTTTAAATTTTACTTGTTAAATATTATAGAAGATAAAGTAATTAATTAAAAAACTATTAGTTTTTATTAATAATTTTTATATTAAAAATAAAATTTAAATAAGCTTTCATAATGAATAATAACGAATAATTATATTTTTTGCGTATTAAAATTTGCGGAACGTATATATAAATATATATATATTTATGTTTTATTTTGTATGTATATCTATATATAAAAAAATATTTAAATAAAAAAATAAAAATAAAAAATACATCAAAAAACGCGATTGTAATTCGCTTAAATGTTCGTTCAAGATTTGAATATAGAATCGATCTTTAGTTGATGGCTCGGAATTGTTGTTTGATATGCATACTATCTATATATGATTATTAGAATAAAAACAACAATGAAATTTTATTATAAAAAGAACAGAATTATATTGTTTATCATTGTTAAATATTCGGATATTTTATTAAAGAATATATAATATAATTATAAGATCTTTGTCAAAATAAACATAAAAATTATTTAATTCTTAATTAAGTTATATAATTATGTTTGAGTTCGATAAAGCGAGATGAAGACACAACAAGTAAAAGAGATAAAATTATCTTTTTTATTTTCTTTTATCTAAAAAATGAAAATTTAAATATATAACTTAATAATAATAAGCTTCAATCGATATTTTTATATAAAAATATATTTATTTTTTGATTTTTAGGAATTTTGCAAAGATTTAACATAAATATATTAATATTCTCCATATATAATAACATGAAATAAAATATAAATATATATTCAAAATTCATGAAATTCGATATATATTTCGATATTTATTATATTACTTTATTAAAAATTATATACACAAATTAAAACATAGATATATTACTTATAATAATCTTATAAGCCGGTCTTAAGGAAATTTTAAATCCTAAGTTTTAAATCTTTGATTAAACAGAAATTAGATCAAACAAAATAAAAATTTGTTCAAATATCATCTTTTCAAATTAAAAATTTAAGATTTGATGAGGACATTAGTTATGAAAAATTATTATAAGTTTCTATGATTGCAATTGTTTGATTGATCAACTTAATTATTTCAAAACAAGAATTCAAAAAAAATGTCAAAATATGAACACATGCACGAATGATTTTGATGATTTAGAATTAATAAAAATAACATAAAATAAATGAACTAAAAACTACGCCTTTTATAAACTTGAAAAATTAGCTCTTCTTTTTGATTAAATTTCAAAATTTTGTTTATATTGTAAATGCAGAATTTGTTTAGAACTTAGGATTTCGGATTTACGATCTATTATAGACCAACTTACGTATATCTTTAATATTATATTTAAAAATATGATCTTTAATTTCAGGTTATTGGAACTACGGATCAGATGGATGTACTTCTTGTGAATGTAACATTGGATATTCCGTTGGAGTATCATGTAATACCACTACTGGTCAATGTAGTTGCTTGCCAGGAGTTATTGGAGAAAAATGTGATCATTGTCCGTACAGAAATGTGTTAATTCCAGGCCAAGGTTGCTTTGCTTGTGACTCTTGCACTGGAAATTTATTAGATGTCACGGATGAACTATCAAATATGTTAAATCCTATTTTTAAAGAGTTTAACAATGTGGCCGAGAGTTACTTCACTAATCAAAGATTGAAATTTATTAATGATTCGGTGAATGATCTATATCCGAAGGTGAAACTTTTAGATCCCAATAGAGTGAACTTTTTACCTCTTCAACAAGAGGTTAGTAGATTAGAGTTGGAAGTTTCGAATCAGAAACGCGAGATTGATTATACTGCAGAAGATAGTATAAGATGGAAACTCGCCGCAGAAAATACTTTGGAGAATATGAATTTGCTAGAACAAGATGTGATCAGAGAGATAAATTTAGTTAAATCGACTGTTTCTGAAGTAGAATCCTTAGCTTTGAATATTGAATTGGGTACTGGTGCTAAGGTAGACAGCGCTTTGAAAGAAGCAACAGACATTCTGAAAAGAATCAAAGAAGTATCATTCGTTAGTTTTCGAGATCGCGCAACAGATCAAGCTCAAGAGTCTAATATTCTTCTGTCAGAAATGCTCGATTACAATATACCGGTCAATAATTTATCATCTATCGCTAATAATCTCAGTAACAAGATCAGGAATGTGACTGACAAACTAGATGATCTTCTTGAAATTATTTGGAAAGCTCAAGAATTGGCTAGCACGGTCGACAGATTGAACCAAGAGAACAGAATCGCAGCTGAGACTGGAAATTTCGATGTTGTAAAAAATTCTACTGTGGAGGCTGCGGAAGATTTAATGGCTGGAGAAGAATTAAATAGAAATGCGAGCCAATATTTCGACGAAGCAAATTACAACGTAGATATATTGAAAAATAATATAGATGATTCTACAGATATATTAAATAAAACAATTGCAGAAAATGATCAATTATTAATAGGATTGGTAATTCCAGTTCGAGATGCACAGGATCATGCTGAACATCTTTATAATCGATCTTTAGATTTGGATAATCTTTTGACCGACACAAGAAATACGAATGCCGTGAAAGCTGTTTCAGCTTACAGAAATATCGGAACAGCTATTGAAGCTGCTCGTAAAGCTGCAATAGATGCTCATGACGCAGCAATAAACGCTACAGAATTATCAAATGGTATTGAGCAAATGATGTCGGATTCGCGAGAGGTAGTTTTAAATCTGCTGAAATCGGCCAATAATACTTTGTCGAAAACAATGATGAAACCTGAGAATGATTTAAATAATGCCAAAATAGATGCAGCTTTGATCTCGGAACAAAATAAACGCAATAGAGAAATGTTGGACAACATCGAAAAGATTCTTAGTAATATTCAAACCTCTTCTTCGACAGTAGCTCAAAATGCTATGAATCAAATCATAGAGGTAGAGAAGAATATCAAGCTTTCCGAAGGAGACACAAAGGGTATCGTTGATCAAATTCCAGAAGATTTGAAGAAAACGAAACAGTTGTCAAAAAACATCTCGGAATCCATTCGTGACATATCTCAGGCGAAAAAGCAACTAGACATTGTTGACAAGTATTTTCCAGATATTGCAAAATTATTAAATAATTTGGACAATAATCAGAAAATGATAGAGGCTAATGGAACCGATTTGCAGAGCAAGATCGAAGCATTAAAGAACAAAATTGCGAATGCGAGAGAACTTGCGGATCGTTACAAACTTGGTCTCACTTTTTATAGAAATACCACTTTAGAATTGAAGAATCCAGAAAATTTACCTCTATTGGCTACTTCTACCAAGATATCTTTGTATTTCAGAACGAATACGACAAATGGTTTTCTCCTTTATTTAGGAAATGAAGAAAATATTAAACTACCTCGCTCGAAAACCCACGATTTCATGGCATTGTTGATCGAAAGTGGTTATCCAGTACTTATAATTGATTTAGGATCCGGACCTGAGAAAATCATTAATAACAAATTCGTATCGGACAATATATGGCGTCAGATAATCGTCGAGAGAACCGGCAAGAATGTAAAGTTAATTATTCGCGAGGATATTGGAGAAGGCAAAGAGCAACTACATGAAAAGACACATGTGTTGCATGGTTCGTACTCGATATTTAATGTGGATCAAGAATACTCAAAGCTATTCGTAGGTGGTTATCCATCGTCTTTCAATATGCAGAACGCTGTGACTGCGACCTCGTTCGAGGGTGAAATGGAAGAACTCGTAATAGGAGAAGACACGCCAGTATCCTTCTGGAACTTCATCGATGGAGAGAATAACGATAAACCAGCGATAGAAAGAGATAAATTAATCAATTTCCAACCGAGTACTGGTTACAGATTCGACAAGCATGGATACGCCATTTTGAGAAAGAAAGATTTCCAAATCTCGCCGGATACTAAAAAATTTAGCATTAGATTGAACTTTAAAACGTTTACGGAAGATGGTTTGATTTATTTGATGGGTAAAGGTAAACAGTTCTTATCCTTGGAAATGAAGGATGGTCATGTCCTTTATCAATACGATCTTGGTGAAGGAGAAACAAGTTTGCAGTCGATGAACAAATACAATGATGGAAATTGGCACAATTTGCAAGCTTTAAGATACGAGAAGTCGGGTGTTCTGAAAGTGGATGGTGTAAATGTAGTTAAAAGTAAGGCAAAAGGAAATGGAAGAAACTTGATATCTTCGGATAACATTTATTTCGGAGGATATCCGCCGAATGCTAAACATCCTTATAAACCTGTTACCAATGAAGGTTTCGAAGGCTGCATCGATGAAGTATTTATTTTCGATACCATAATTGATTTGACTCGCAACATTCAAGCATTTGGCGTAATTCCTGGCTGTCCAATACGGGTAATATAACATTTTTTATAAAATAAATATGCTCGTTATATACTGATTTCAATCATTTGAAAACTTATAAAAATAATAGTAATTATTGGAATGAAAGTTACATTTATTGTTTTTGAATTTTAGATATCTTATCAAGAACAGTGTCCTAAGTAATTCTGTTTATAAAGAATGAATTAAAGAATTAAAACTGAAAGATAAATTCGAAACTGTTGATTATATAAAAAAAAAATTTAGACAAAAATTGAATGATTTCAAAAATATTGATATAATTTGTTTTTTTTTAAATGGATATATAAAAAATGTATAAAGTTTATTTTTTAAGTGAAATTGCAGTATTTTTAATGAATGATTCGATTATATTTTATACTGAAAAATCATTATTTTGAAAGATATTTTAATTTTAATTTTATAAAATTTTACATGAAAATATAATAATATATATATAAATATATATAATATAAATTATATATATATGAAAAACAAATATAAATCATTTGATTTATACTTTCTTTTTTTTTGTCAGAGAAATTTTGTATAAAATTTTATGAAATTTAAGTTTAAATATGTTTTTTTAAACTATTAATTTTTCGATATGTATAGGATTAATAAAGAAGTTGCATCAATTGATTTATTAAATAATATAAAATTTATAATAATATAATATTTAATAATATAAAAGATATATAATTTCATTTAAAAAAGTAAACTTAATCTTGTCTACTTACAAAAAACGAATTATTTTGAATTTTTCTATAAAATATTTAACTTTTATTTGAAAATTTTATATATTTTTTCAATATAATTAACAGTTTCGAAATTATTTCAGCTTTCAGATGATTCATTTTGTATAACCATTCGATTTTCAAATATACAAATACGTAAAAACATTTCTAATATTACAATGTCATATTTCTAAAATTTGAAATAAATTTAGATTAAATTTAGAATAAATTTAAATTAGATAGATTTAAATTTGGATTATATTTGAATTATTTTATTAGATTTCCGAATAAGTTTATCTTAGATGTGTATTAAATTTTAATTAAGAATGTATTATTTTGTTTAATTTATTTTAGTAATTGAATACGTTTAATTAGTTTTAATTTAAATATATTTGAATTAAAATCTAATTAAAATAAAAATTCGATATCGATTTAGATTTACGTCTTAAATATTTTGCATTATAAGATTATTTTAAGTTTTATAAATATAACTTGTCTAAAATTTAATTAGTTCCATTTTTTAATATTATGTCTAAAATATTTTCAAACATAATAATGATATAATATAAAATTTAATATGAATATCGCAAATTATATAATTATAATTTATTATTTATTTTTTTGAATTTAAATCAAATATCAATTCAAATTAATAGTCAAAATCGTTATATATTAAGTATATATTTATTATTATTCAGAAGACAGATATATAATTTGAAACATAATTTTTATAATTTATTTTTTCATTTTATATTTTGTATATTGTATAAAGTTACATTTTACAAAAACGTCATAATTTCATTTGTTTTTTTTATCATCTTAAAAAAATTTTTTTTTTTTACTTCATAACTTCTTAATTAAATAACTAATTAAATAATAATTAATTAAATAAGTAACTAAGAATAGTTAATAAATTAGAAAATTTTTGTCTAAATCTACATTTTATATCTTCTATACTTTTAAAATTGTGTTCTTAGCGTACTTTTTTCTAAGGATACAATTGATATGAAAATATTTACTAAGAGAATTTAATAATATAATGGATTTTTCTCAAATTTAAAAACTTCTTGTGTGTTTACTAAATTTGCATTTTTTGCAAAGAGGATTCTTTGAAAAACTTATGATACAATATGACACAAATAATTAGCTATTAAGATTATAGACAAGAAATATTCGCATAAAAATGTGCATTACATATGTTTAATTTTTAAAATGGTTTTTTTGAAAATAATTTTGGCATTTTTTGGATCTTATAAATTTAGTTTATTTATTTTGCAATAAAAAAACATTTATTTTATTAATCTGTTAACCATTATATTATGTATTTTTTTTAAGAATTTGATTTATAATTAAGTTTAAATTAAGTTTGAGTTGTTAAAGTTAAAAGAAAGAAATAATTTAATTTTGTATATCGTATCACTTGAAAACTCTTAAGGAATAGATCTATAACAATAATGGATTATTTAATATTTAATTTTAATTAACTTCTTGGCCAATTAATCAAATCCATTTAATTATTATTTGACCTCTGCGAAGTGGATGGATAAAAAAAAATAATAAATATATTATATCTAATCAAAATTTAATTTAAATTTAATTTAAATTATTCTAAATTTTATTCAGATATTTATATATGTGAGTTAGAAAACATTTTTGCGTATTATATATTGAAATTAAGTTGAGTGATCGTTGAAATATAAGAAAAAATTGTTCAAAATAATAACCTTGATAATATATTTCAAGAGGATTGAAATCGGAGAAGCAACTTCTATTCTAAATAATTGACTCCATTTTAATTATTCGTACAACGAATTAAAGAGTGAATAATAGCTCAATCAAAAACTTATGCTTCAAAGATTATAATTCGATTTTATAAATTATAAGTTATAAATTCATGGCTTTT
The DNA here is from genome assembly GCF_003254395.2 of Apis mellifera. NCBI lineage: Eukaryota > Metazoa > Arthropoda > Insecta > Hymenoptera > Apidae > Apis > Apis mellifera. The sequence continues at coordinate 4,311,216 of NC_037648.1, forward strand.
GAGATGTTATATTGAATCTTATTTATATACATAGATACATCTATGATAATATGCATTAGAATGATCATTTTTATTATTTCTATAAATATATCATATATATTTAATTAAATAATACTTAAAATAATAAGTAATATAATAAGTAATATAATAAATAAACTGATACTACCATATTTATTACTATTTCATGAAAAAATAATATAAATGATGATCGGTAAATGATGATACAATCAAAATAAGCGTGATTCTATATAGAAAAAATTGAAAATATATAATAAAATTTTTTCATATAATCCTTTGTTTTCGATTTAAATTTGTCGACTTTAAATCGACTTTAAATTTGTCAAATACATGTGTACTTAACTATATAATAATCTAATACATGATCATAATTTAATTTCTTAATTCAAATTTGTTATACTGGATAATTAAAAATATATAATAAAACAGAATATTAATATACATAAATTTTATTATTACAAAAATTGAAAATGTTGGCCATTCATCGAATATACAATTTAACTATATTTCTATAAATATAGTTTTCTAGCTATTCTGCTGTTTTAAATGATTGAATGTGATTTTTTTCTTTAATTAATCAAAATTTATAATAAATAACTGATTTAATATGAACCTATTTAAATTTGATCCATAAATAAAAGTTAATTGATATGAGATCAAGAGAACATGATTGCTAAGCTTCATCATAAACAATTCAACCTTCAAAGAAGTCATATCATTTAAATATAAAATTTATCATAATAGTTAATATTCTATTTTATTATATATACTTAATTATCTAGTACAATAAACACAAATCTGAATCTAGGGAGAATAAACCATATATTAAATCAAGATATATCGAAATATATTAAATCAAGAAATAATATATTTGACGAATACTTAAAATCAATTTTCTTGAAAACAAATCATCATATAAAAAGATTTTTTATTTTATATTTTCGATATATTATTTTTTTTATATAAAATCATTCCTTTTTCGAGGATTTCCATTGTATTATCAGTTATTCTATATAAAATTGAAGTTATAATAATAGAAGAACAACAAGCATAAAAATATGAAAGTGATATAATTATAATTTCAGTTACAAAAATTGTTTTATATTTTATACAATTATTTCTAAATTCTCAAAATAGATATATTAGTTACAGTAATTATATTAATTATAATATTAAGCTATTTATTTATTTATTAATTTTAATATTGGCTATTATAAATATATTATGATAAATGACACTTAAAATGTATAACTGTATAATTATATAAATATATATAATATATATATTTAATATATAATATATAATATTTAATATATAATATATATATAAATATATATATAAATATATATATAAATGTATAATTGAAGAAATAACGTTATACTAAATGATGATTTAATGTTACATAGTATTTAGTATATATGCATAAAAAACTTGAGCACTCCGCATGCGCGAAATGCTAAAATAAAATATAAAACAATGAATAATTTAAATTATAACATCTAATGATAACGATATATATTTAACTATATGCAATATTGTTACTGTAATTTCGTCACTCAAAATTTTATTTTATTTTTATGGATTATTCTATAAATCCGATACATCCGTAGAATCCAATATCTGTTTAGAAAAATATTGTAAATTTGATGATATTCATCCATTATTTTAGATATTTATTACTATGATGTATTTATAAAACATATGACGATAATATACTAAAGCTTATCATGGACGTATCATGGACGTATATATATAGATAAAATAATAAGATAATAATAATAGATAAAATAATAAAATAATAATAATAAGATAAATAGACAATTTTTATTAATATATTCGAAAAATATAATTCTGCGGTCTGAACTATAATAATTATAATCTTTGAAACATAAGTTTTCGATCAAGCTATGCTTTCTAACTTATTATTTCAATAATTAGATTAAAAGCATTATTTAAATAGATATAAAGAGATATATAGATTCAATTTTTTTTATTTTTAATTTAAAAAACTATAATAGAATTTCATTAATTAGATGAATAAGTTCATTTAATAAATTTACTAATTATTTCCACTGTTTTTAACTTTTTATTTAAATAAGTGAAATTTAGATAATTAGATTCAATTATACATTTATCTTATTTTTTGAATAATAAAAATTTTAATAATTTAATTTTATTATTATTATTTTTTTTTGTTTAATCTAGTTTGCAAGTTTGGTGTCTTTCGAAGAGAATGCACCCGGCTACGTAAGATGGCACAATATCTCTGTGCCAAATGTTCTTCAAGTGAACTTGAAATTTAAAACTTTAGCAAATGATGGCTTAATCTTTTACGTAACTGATCATGAGAAAGGTGTAGTTAGCTATTTATCCCTAATTGATGGTGTACTCGTCTTCAACAGTCAGGGCGAGGAATTACGAACGAGTTTCGCGAGTATTAAATTCAACGACAATGAGTGGCATGTAGTCACGGCTACGCATTCACACGACTCTTTGAAACTTGATATCGATGACACTAAGAATTTCAGTTCTGACATAGAACCGCCTGTGTTGCAAATACCTTATGGTAGTTTGTATATCGGTGGTTTACCAGCTGTCTTCGGTATTCCTGAAACTGGAGCTATGACCCCATTTGTCGGTTGTATCGGAGATGCAACATTGAACGGTGTTATTGTCAATTTTGCGAATACGACGGAGAGACCTCATGCTCTTCTTGGAAAGTGCAAGTTAGGAGATCCATCGAGTAAATAATTAATATTAACATTTTAATCTTAATTACAACATATTTATTCATTATAAACTCGAAATTGATCGTGAGGATATACATAATTATTATAGAAACACAAAATTCTAATTTTATTTCATTTTTACTAACAATGAATGTAGACATGACAATTAGTAAGTGATATCTTTATTATAATACTATGTATTAGTAATATGCATTTATTTTTCGATATTTTTTGATATTAGTTTGAATGAATTTTGATCTGATATATGCTAAAGACATAAAAAAATAAAAAAAAATTGATATCTTTTCAATATTTATATATAAAAATATATAACTATTTAATTTATTTTCAAAAATATTATTATCCATTTGGTGCTCTAGAAAAATGCTTTTAATACTTTACAATTTTACAAAGATTTCGATATCTATTTAATAATTTATTTAATAATTTTCATTTCTAAAAGCAATATTAAATTTTTTTGCAGAATCTTATATAATAAAATAAAGACATTTAAATAAATTTATATACATTTAAATGTACATAAAATAAATATATAAATCAAATTTAAAATTCAATTCACAATTCATTATAATTTTAATATTTTTTAATAGATAACACATCATATTATTCATAAATTAGATAGTTAAACATTATTATAAATTGAAATAATATTTTATTTATAATATTATTTATTTTATTTATTTAAAATATTAAATAAATATATTTATTCGCATAAAATATCGAACGATTTTTTACTTATTATAATATTTCTTTAGAATAATTTTAGGAAATGTTTTTTAAAATATTTTAAAAAGTATCAAATTATTTAAATATCATCAATAGAATTGATATCAATCTGAGCAGATAGCAGTTATTGAAAGATAAAAAGAAATAATCCAAGAAATATATTGTATTGTTTCGATGTAATATTATTTGTTTCATTGAATCTAAAAAAATTTCCTTAATAGAGATTATTGTTGAGTATTGTTTCGCAGAAAATGCTCGAGTATATAATGTATAAATAATTAGTATAATTAATATATAATTATAATATTAGTCGAAAGATTATATATATTATTTTAATATACGCATGTATTCATAGCTCCACCATATATACCTGAGCTAGAACCAGATATATCTCCACCTCTATTGCCTACAGAAAGTCCAGACGACAATATTGAAATATCTACTCAGATTAGTAAGTATAATATTATAGCAGTAAAATAATGAATGCGATAAAGTAATCTAATCTATAATCTATTAAATTTCGTTAGACATTATCGACGTCGATTTAGATAAGGGAACTGATGAAGAGGAACCTACAATTGAAGGACGTCTTCCTAATTATCACGATGAATTAACTACAACTACTGAAGTTACTACTACAACTCAGAGAACAACTCCGTTATATATCGATCAATGTCAATTGCCATATTATCCCACAGTAGATCCTGATATGGAAAATGCTTGGCGATTCGGTATGATATCGTGACAATATTTTAGATTAAATGGAAAATAATAAATTTTAATTTAAAAAATACTTGACTTATAGGCACCGCAAGAAACAGTAGATTGGAATACAGATCACTAAACGGCAGATATAAGAATGATTATGATTTCCAAATCGATATCAAAACAATGGCCGATAATGGAATCATTTTCTATACGGCGGATCATACTAACCAAAATTTAATAGCTTTGTATGTCAACAATGGAAAGGTAAAATATTAATTTGATATAAAATTTTAAAAAAGAATCGAAATCAAATTTTTATATAATTTAAATTGATCTCTAAAAAAATTTTTAACACAATTATTAATTCATGCATGAAGAATTTAAAAAACTGTATACGTTATTTTCACTTTTTAAATTTTAAATTTTAATTAATATTTTAAATTTTTATTAAGCTGCATTATAAATTTGATTGTGGAAGTGGACCAGCTCTCTTAATTAGCGAGACGAAAATAAATGACAATAAATGGCATATCGTGATATTTAAAAGGAAAGGAAACTATGGACAACTAATTGTTGATGAAGATGAAGCAGTTACAGGACACTCTCAAGGAACGATAGATGTTATAAATGTTAGTCCTCCGTTCTATGTAGGAGGAGTACTTCAAAATATGTCTAGTAAAGTTCTTGATATGATTGTGAGTAAATTAATATATAAATTATACATTTAAAAATATACTTGTATATACTTGTAACAATTTTTAACAATTTTTTAAAAATTGTTCTCAGAGTATGAACGATACATTTAAAGGATGTTTAGGAAACTTTATGGTGAATGGACAACCAGTTGGTGAGCCTACAAATAAAGTTGGTGTAATTCCATGTTCAAAACAAGTTGAAGAAGGATTATTCTTCTTCCCGGGTAATGGTAGCAATCTATATAAACCAAGTGCGTATTACATAATGATATATATTGATAATAATTGATTAAGTATTATTAAAATTTGATATGATGAATTTTAATTATAAAACATTATTCTAGTGGATAATTTCGGTATCGGTAGAACAGTCGACATTCAAATGGAGATTAAACCTCGTTCAACTTCCGGTCTCTTATTATATATTGGTGGCAAACGAGATTATTTGATCTTGGAAATGATTAATGGAACTGTGACATTCCTTGTTAAAACGCATAAAGGTTTAATAAAAACTTCTTTTGAACCAACATATTCGAATTCTTTGTGCGATGGGAAATGGCACAATATTCGAGGTAATATTTAAATTTAATTTATAATATTATAATATTATTAATAATATATAATTAAATTTTAATAAAATCAGGATTCAATAGTAAACACAAAAATTATAACTACACAATAAAATTTTTCTTCCAAGAATTAATTTTACGAAATAAAAAAATATATACAGGACAAATGAAATAAACGCATTATATTTAGTTAATAATATAATTTTCAAAAGGATAAAAAAAAATAATTATGTGGTAAAAAAAATTTTATCTTTGATGATTTTCATCTTATCTTTATGAAAATTCCAATGAATATATCAATGTTAATAGATTGAGATTAATCCATTTAATAAATTCAAATATAATATAAATTGAACTTTATTAATAATTTTAAAAATTTTATTAATAATCATTTGGTAAATCATATTAGAGAACTATTGATAATATATATATTATATATATATATTATAAATATATAATATATAAACTAGATTATTAACATAAATTCGATTTACATTTATTTCAATATAAAATCAAAAGAATTTTTATAATCTATTAATATTGCTCATAACTAATGAAATGAGATAAAAAGTATAAAAAATAAATTTTTTTATTGCATTTTTATTCTATAGTTATTTTCATATCATTTTTTTAACTACTACTATATTGCTTTTATCCTATTGCTATCCTATTGCTATTTCTAGTTATTTTTATTTTCTTTTCTTATTTATTATAATTATTAAAAATTAAAATATTGAATAATTGATGAAATATAAGGATGAGAAATTAAAATTTAACCAAATATTACTATTATATACTTGTTTTCTTTTCATAAAAAATGATAATGAAAATAAAATTAATATATTTTTTGTGCAGCTGTTAAACAGAAGAATGTCGTACTCTTATCAGTAGATTATAAAGCAGCCGCGCCAGGAATTGGCGGTAAAAATGTAGCGGGAAGTCTTATGAGCCATCAAATCTTTATCGGTGGACATCCATTGCTTGGAAAGAGATTACGAGGAAGTATTTCGCAAACACAATATGTTGGATGTATTACTAAGATTCAAATCAATATGAAATCTATAAATCTAGATCCTGAGCATGCTCATGGACATGTTATAACAGGCATATGCTCAACGATATAATTTTTAACAATATCAATGATGAAAATGCACTTAAAATTAATTAACGTTGTAATTTTCTTTCTTAATAATAGTCTTCCAATTCATTTTTAAGTGCCATAAAAAAAAATCATAAATACAATGTTACATAATTTTCGCTCATTTTAATGAAAATGTTATTAATTAGTATTTTAAGTATCTAAGATAGTTGTTCAAAAATAATTGAAAATAAATTAAAATTATCGGATATTAAGTGCCATATCTCAGGGTCCAGTCATCACTGTATTAAAATTTTAAGAAAACTATATATCTTTTAATATAATTTTTCCAATATGCAAAAAAATGAAATTTTCAATAAGTAGAATTTTATTCCAATGCACAAAAGACTGAACGTCGATTTTTCCACTTCTTGTTGTGGAAAATAGAACGTATTCCCTACTGTGCATCCATGGGTATTTATATAACACTCGAATAAGTTAAGTTATAATTCATATTAAGGGAATTAAAAAGAATTTTTTGAAAAGATAATATAAAGACAATACGAATCAATGATAGTTATTCAAAATGCATTGTAATACATAACCAAAGAAAATTATCTTATATTATAATAAAAATCATAAGTTTTATAGTATTGTTAGAAGATTTTGTATCTTTTTTTGTAAACATAAAAAAAATTAGAAAATATTTCTATATTATATTTAGAAAAATTAAAATACAAATTAAATAAAAGTATTTACAATATATATATATATATATATATTTAAATTTTACGTTATTCGTATATGGTGGGAATGTAATACTTTTCATTTATTTTATCATTTTATTATATTTTATTGCATTCTTCTTAGTGACACATGACGCTAGATCCTGAAAATTTTATAACATGCGCGAATATATGTAAAATAAACTATTATATCAAATGATTTACAATACATAAAATCAAATTTATTATGGATATAACAACTATCAATTTGTATATAAAATTGTGTACAATTTTTTGCGTTAAAAAAGCTCTGAGAAAAAATAATTTTCAATATTTAATGCATTGAGTGCTAATAATAATATACTGTAAAAATTTTTAATTTCTTATTTCTATTAAAAACATTTTTTATCATTTTTATTTTTCAATATTATCAAGAGAGTCAATAATATTTAATAGTTAACATATACATATAAACATATAATATATTATGTATATAGAAATAATGTATGTATATACATATATGTGTATAATCCAATATAAAAAATTATAATTTTTATTATAAAATGTATGTGATTACAAAATATAGAAACTACTTAGTACTCAATGTATTAAAATTCTATATTTTCAAAGCTATTGAAAAATGTTATATAAATAAAGATAAAAAGAATTATATGTAAACATAACTCATAATTAACATTAATGTCCAAAATAAAATATGTAATATTGCCTCATGTATTAGTATATATTAAGATAAGAAGCTGTGTTATACAAAAGACTTACATTCAAAGATAAATAATGCAATTTTAAAAAAAAAACTAACTTATTTTGTAAAAACAAGTAAAGATTCAAAAAACTAACTTATTTTTAATGCATTTGTGCAAAGACAAAAAAGCAGAACTTTATTATATATTTATTTAAAAATAGCTAAAGGATCGAATGTTCTACACTAATTCTTGATACATATTTTTTATACAATCAATTTTAAAAAAAAATGATATTAAAAAAATTCGAATTCATTAATTTCATTTATCATATGCTATTAGTTTTAAAGTAATATTTGTATTATTTTGTGAAAATAGCATTCTTATCTTGTATAAATTGTAAACGATATATATGTTTGCTCAAAGTATATTAATTTATTCAAACAATCGTTGTATAGGATGTTTATTTCATATGCACTTTGAGGTGTTTTATTAATATAAATAATATTGGGAAAAGAAGAAATTTTTCTCCATTCTGATATTTGATACTTATTTTTTAGAACACATTCAAATCTTAATAGTAGCAATTACCATATTGATAATTACTATATTTTTCTTTCTTACTTTTCTAAAGTATTATAATAAAACACTTACAGACTTCTATATGTAAAAAATTTCCTGAAATAGTTGACAAATAGTTGGTTTATCAGATGATAAACAAAAAATTCGATTTATAAAAATGTACATGGAATTACGCAAAAAAAATAGTTTACTATTTATCACGCAATTTCAGGAATTTCTCAATGAAATAGTATATCACAGTGTAATGATTCAGACATTCAATTAGTTTTTTGTGTGTGGCAATTGCGTCTGTACAATTGTTTATCACAAGAGGCATGTCATTTGTTTCTTTCAATACTTTTAGAAAGATATCTTGCGATAATTGCAAGATAAATTATGCAAATATTCCAATATCTGCATATAAGTACTAAGATATTCCATGCATTTTCAAGGTTAATCACAATGAATATAACAAATAACAAAAAAGATGGACAAAATATCTTGGCATGCATGGTACATTGGTAGAAAATTTTATTCTATGCCATGTGCAAAAATCATCACTAATCCAGGTTCAACCATCATATCTTCTGGCATATGTGTATTATCACAATAAAGAACTAACACTGCTTGTTTACCAGGGACTCTTTTACAAACATAATTATCATATTGTCTTCTAGAATTCTGTCTCGTTTCAAGGGAATTTAATCCTGGAGGCCATTTTCTTTCATGACAATTTTCCATTAATTCATCTATCACATGAGGTGGGCAATTGTATTCTGATAAAGTTCTTTTTATCATAGTCTGTAAAATTATGTTTAGTTAGTTTATAGAATTAATTAATAATATAAATTTATGAATTACAATACCTGTAATAACTCATCAGGAGTGGAAATCATTCCTCCCCATCTTGTTACTCTTGCTCTAGGAAGAGTAGCAGACCATCTTACAACTTCGTCTCTTTCCATCTGATCAGCAATTGCACGCATTGCAGGGTTTGAAACTCTCAATGCTCTCATAAAATCTTTTAAAAGATGTATTTCTCTCTTATGTTCATTTATTTGAAGTTGTTGTTCACCTAATTCACGTTTCATATCAGCAAGTTTTTGTTGTTGGGAATGTATAATGTTTCTAAGTTCTCTCACACAATTATGATCTTTTAATTCATTTTTGGGAATAATAAGACTACATCCTTGTTCACAAAGCATTGGTCTCTTAGGATTATATTCACATTGCTCCAAATGTGACACCAAACTGTCAAGTTTAACTATGACTTGACATCCATACATAATGTTATCACAACTAATACAAAGGCGGGCCAGTAGATTTCGAAGTATTCTTGGAACTGCTCTAAGTTGAGCAGATGTAATTGGCGTACGATCCAGTGGACAGGTAGGTTGTCTATTTATCCATTCATTAATACATGTACGACAAAAGGCATGTTCACATACAGGTGCCTGCAACATATTGTTCACCTACCAGTTTTTAAGCTAAGCTATACATTTTACAGAATTTGGTATTAAATTTTAAAATATATAATGAATATAAGATATTATTCTATATAATTTATTAAAAACTAAAGTAAAATTATTAAAAAATCTATATCAATTTTATTCATAATAAATACAATCAAAATAATAATATTTATAGGCATTTTGACAGAACGGAAGTCGTAAAAATTTAAGCGATTGACATTATAAAATCAATACTAGATATTTTAATCGATATCTTTTATAAATTAAATTCTTGAACATAATGTATAAAAACAATTATCGGTATACATTTGATAATATTTAATAATCAATGGAAAATATAATAATCATAAAAATGATAAAACTAAATCAGTAAAAAGTTAGGTTAGATTTGTCTAAATGTATAAAACTAGTTTATTAAAAGTATTTAATTATAAATGGACGAAACAGAAATAATACCTGCACAGGATCTTCAAGGACTCCAGAGCATATTGGACAAACTAATTCTTCATCAACTTCTCCTTGAAAGCGGTTCACATCGAACCCCATAATGTGAACTGAGTACAATAACTCGTCTTCGTATGTAGCGACGAGCCTCTCCTGTAAAACTGTAGATCCAGAATCACAAATTCGATGGCGTACGACGTGAAAGCTCCAGAAGTATACCGTTACTTTCCTTGAGCAGCACGCAACGTGACAATAGTCACTTAACGCATATGTATCAACGCATATCGCAATTCTATTTCTTCGAAATTTGATGATTTTCTATATACAATTATTATAAATTATCATAAAGTTGAATCAAATTTTTTGTTTGAATTTTTTAAAATTCATCTTTTAAATTTTTTTTAGAAAGAAAGAAAAAAAATATTATATGATTATCGATATATTAAATTTTATATCATATAAAATAATAAATTTTAAAATATATATAGTTATATTTTAATAATTGGTCATATTATAATGAATTTTATTAATATTTTTACTATTATAATTAAAATTTTTTTAATATATAATAAAAATATAATAAAAACAATTAAAGAATTCACTTTCGAATTTAGTTATATTATACCGCATCTGATGAATTTAATACATTTTCATTTTAATATGTTCATCTCGAAATAAATCATGTTTATCTAATGATAAAATATTTTTGATAATATTCATTAATATTTAAAATAAGAATTTAAAACAATAATTATTTATTTTTAAATATAACTTTAAAATAATTGCTTTTTCTTTTTTATTATTCATTTATACATGTATATAATTCTGATTTTTAATAAGTTTTTTAAAATTATTTAAATAAATCAGTAACGATTTAATTGATATAATTAATTGATAAATATTTTGAATATAAAATACAATATATCATCTATAACTTTCATTTTCATTATCTTTTAATAATATCTTGTTCTTCGTTTGATCATTCACGAAAAATTTATGTAGTTAGACAAATCTATCTATCAAACACATCTACTATCCTAATTTTCGACTCTATCGAACATGATAAACGTCCTCAGAATTAATTGTTAGCTTATATGTTTTGATAAGACCAGAGAGTCGTAAAAAGATAATACAATTGAAAAAGTAAATCAGTATTAGACTTAACATTATAGAAACAAGTTTAATAAATTACGAAGTGAATATGAGTGAAAGAAAAATTTCTATCAACGAAATACAAGGTACATATTTATGTTTTAAGAATCATTTTATTCTCCATATATTATATATTATATTCATATATTATATTATTTTGAAAATTCAAAATCAGAAAAAATATTATAATTTCCTAAAGTATTTTAAATCTATTATAGAATAATTTCTAACATAATATTTTTATTATATTTAAATACAAATTTTGAGCAATTTAATTTTATTATTATTAATTATATAAATAGTATTAAATAAAATATTATTTAAATATTTTTGTAAATAAATATCAAATATTATTTAAAAAATATATCATAAGAATTTAAACTTCGATAATGTAATACTTTATCGAAAATTGATTCGAGTATTTTTGATTATATTTTACAAATAAAGAGCATATATAATACAATAAATTTTGATAAACAAAAAAATTTTATTAAAAATTAAATTTTTTTCTTTAAATTGAACGCCGAATTTTGAATAAAAAGTTATTAAAAAATCTTGTTTAAAATTGAACTATTTCATTGATATTGAACTATGTTCATTGATAAGTTTTAATACGATATTTGACAGGGCAATTTGGGTCAAATCGTTTTATTCTCAGTTTAATTAAACGTTTGATTGAATCGTGGCCTAATTTAAGGAAAATAAATTACTACAATGGTTTCTCAATATTATATAATCTAACTAAAATAATATTTTACTTTTCTTTTTACTATTTCTTGTGATATGATAATAATAAACGATACTTTAATTTCAATTAATTTTCTTTAAAAAAAATCTTTCTTTTCATTTAATTATCTTTAATATATATCAGAATATAAGTATTATTTACATTTTATATATAAAATAGACATCATTATATTAAAAAATATGCATTTTTAAAACTTACCATTGTACACGAAATTTAATCTTTTTCATGATTTAAGTTACATAAATTTAATTAAAATACTTTATTAAAATCAATAAAGATTTGCAGTTAAAGACTAAGATTTAAAATAATAGTACAAATGTGTTATTGTTCCATACGACATTACCACTGTTTCTACTATTAAATGTTTTTCAGATCATCCGGACAATGACGCGGAGGAAAATCAAAAGGTAAATATACTGGATATATTACTATCAATATTGATATTGAAACGATTCATTAATAATAAAAATATAATTTTTCTATCTATCTATGCGTAATATATCATAAGTGATGAATTAACATTATTTTAAAATATTTATAATTTTAAAATTTATTATGAAAATTGTAAAATTATAAATTTGCTAAATAATAATTATCTATATATAATTTAAAATTAAAAAATATTTTATTAGTTTTTGTATTCCATCATAATAAAATCAAATCGTAATAAATCAACATTATAATTTTTTTTATAAATTAATTTAATTTTAAACTTAATAATAAAGAAGTGAAAAGAATATTTTAATGAATTACATTTAAATTACATTCATATGTTCATATCAATCGTTATTATTTCATTTTCATAACGAGTGTCGGCAAATATCTTTGTTAACATTGAGGAATAGAAATACAAATTTGATTAAACAATAAATATGTTTTTTGAAAATTATATGAAAATATCTTCACAATTCGTTTTTTTCAATTCAAAAAAAATCACATAGCCAATAAAAAGAGAAACTAAGAATAATTTTCACTTAAATTATGTATACGTATGCCAATAACAAATACTTTCACTGAGTTAATTGAACTTTGTACATAAGAGGAAGAATATGAAAATGATAAAATTCTTTTAAAGTGGAAGATTATATGTTATTCAAGAAAAAATATTTATAATTCTTAAATAAATGTATTGAGAAAGAAATTTGTTGTATATTATAAATCATTTTTCTACGAATTATCGTTATACAATATATTAATATATATAAACAGTTTAATAAAATAATGTCACGGCATCTTAAATGGATATCAAACTTTACTTTTTTTTTATGTTTAAACGTTTTTTCTTTATCTATTATATCTTATTTTCTTAAAAATTTACGATATTTGTTATCATTTGAAATAAAAAAATAATTGTATGTTGAAAATATCAACGGATTTGAAGTAATCTTGACGATTAAACACGAATTAAATGAATAGAATAATCTGTTTTTTATCTTAATAAACATTTGACTTTATTTACACAGTTATCAAAATACAATAATTACACAAATGTGAATTATATAAACATTGACTGCAACTTTATTATAAGAATAATCATTATATAAGTTTCCTCTTTCGTATACAATCCTTCACATGTTACAATATTCATTATATTCTATAATTCATTATATATATATATATATATATTTGAAATGCTTTAAATATATATATATATATTTGAAATGCTTTAAATATATATATATATATTTGAAATGCTTTAAATATAGTACATATATTGCCATATTGAAAATTTTTTTTCAAAAAATTATTAACGCCACTGCAATATTACATTTTTAACGCAACACAGTTTATCAATATACAGGCGGTTTTAGCGTAAAATTAAATTGCTTATGAATTGCTCATAAATTAAATTATTTATTAAATAAAATTTAACTAAAATTTTTGCACATTAATTTTCTTATTTATTTTAATTTAGAATCAACATTTTAAAAAAACTTTAGATAATATGAATATAAATATAAATCGATATACAAAATAAATATTCAGTTCGAATTTTTAACCTTTAAAAATTTATACTTTTAAAAATTTTGATAAAATATAATCATTTAAGAAATATATATATGAAATTTCACAAATTTTAATTTTCTACACATAATTCATATTTAATTAAGAATTAGTTAATTTCACTTATACTTGAAAAATTTTCAAAGTTGATTTATTTAAAAACAAAAAATTTTATTTTTTCTTTTCATTTTATTTTTCCATAAGAAATCTCCAGTTATATATACAAAATGGAATATTTTTTATATATTTAAGAAAGAAAAACGCGAATTGAACTTCAATGTTACTTATTTATAAAATTCATCATTTTCTTAAATCTTTTAAACATTACGATATTGTATTTACATTGGAAATATGAATCTATAAATTTTTACTTTAAGTAAGAAGATTTCATAAGATATTATCTTAGATTACAATGATAAAATATTAGATTATAATGATGTTTCATAATGAAATTATGAAAGTTTAAAGTAAAATAAGTAAAATACCATTTCAAAAAATATATTTCAAAATATTGCATTCAATTAATATTTTATATCTATATTTTATAAAATATAAATTTCTTAAGTTATTAAATTACCTTTTTTTTATGCCTTTAGCATAAAGGAAATAATATAACAATATAATTCATCAATTAATAATATCTTATCGAAATATAATAAAAATAAATATTTTAAGATCCATTATTATGTTCATATATTTTATTTATTTATTTTTTTATATATATTATATATATAATCTTTTTAAATATATTTTTTAAAAATAGAAATTATGAAAGAGAATTTCAAGAAATTGATTAATATTTATAATAATTTCTTTTATTTTTATTTTTCAACTAAGATTAATGATGTTACAAATATTAATTATTTACTATGATAAAAATAAATATTATTAAATTATGAAAATCTTTTTTGTTTCTATTTTGTTTGATGTTTATAATATGTTTATAAGATTTATTTATGCAAAATATTTAAAAAAATCCACACATTAAGAATATTCTCTATCATATTCATTTTGCAACATTATATATTTTTTTATAATAATTTTCTAAATATTAAATTTTTGTATCGATATTGTAGTATATTTCAAAGTTATATATTTTACTAAAAAAAAAAAAAGTTATATACTAAAGTTATATACTGTACATTTTTTTTTAATAGTTGAATTGTAAAAATGTTAAAGTAATTATTTAATATTCAATTATATTCAATTATATTCAATAAATATTTTAATATGCATTTCCCTTTTTCATGTTTAAAAATAACTAATTAAATTGTTATTTTTAATATATTAATTATTATTAATATATTAAATATATATTAATATATTAATATATTTTAAATATATTAAATATATATTAATATATTAATATATTTTAAATATATTAAATATATATTAATATATTAATATATTTTAAATATATTAAATATATATTAATAATTATTCATAATTATATTGCACGTAAAAGACAAAAAAAAATTATTTCAATTAATTATTTCAAATTCATATTAAAAATATATAATTGAAATAATTATTATATATATATTTGTAAATCAATTAAATATTTAATTTTTATTTAGTTTTTATTTAGTTTTAATTAATATTTGAAATAAATTTAATAAATTTTACTTAAATAAAAATTATCTAACATAATTAAAAGAATATTTCTATGCAAATATTTTTATTTCTTATTTTTATTTTTTTCAAATATTTTAATAATTATTTTTTAATAATATTATGGAAATATCTCGATGTTTTAATATCTCTTTCAAATTATTTCAAATTTTTCTGATATTTGTTTTATAAAAATTTTTCGTTTATATTGTTTCTTTATAAACGCTATCTGAACACAATTCAGTTTATATATAGCTAAAATGTTAAATTAGTATTAAAAGGGGGGGGAAGGAGACTTTCACATTGTACCAACTATTACGCGAGTCGTACAACTACCTAGCAATGTTCGTCAATGCCACCGTCAGACTTAATCGTGATACTTACATATTGTAGATACGCAACAAAATCAACAGTATAGTTTCAACTTCCAACGGCGACGAATATTATTTTTCTTCGAAAAGATTTAAATAGATATGCTCTAAATTTTATAATTAAAATATAAATACATTTTAAATTATAATTATAAAATATTAATTAATATATTAAAATATATTATAATATATATTATAATATAATTAAAATATTAATATAAAATTAAATATTACAAAATATAATTTAAACGTTGTGATGTGTGTTTCTAATTTCTTTTTTCTTTTTATGAAATATATTTTACCTGGAATGTAAATATTTTTATTTTTAATGCAATTATTAAAAATAATTTTAATAATTTAATTATTATAAACAATTCAACATATATAACAACTTTTCAATAATATATATTTTCCGTATGTGAAACTTTTTTAAATACTTAATAATAAATTTTAAAGTAATTAATATTGTGATTTGTGTCAAATAGTCAACGATCACAATGGTTGTGGAAAGTGCGACAGATACGAAGGTAGAAATATTTTTCGATGTCTTCTTATTTTATCTCGATAACATATTAATATAACATGCAATGACAAATTAATAATTGATTAATTAATAATAATTCGATTCCTTTCTAAATTTGTGAGTGAATAAATTTATATTTTCGATCAATCATATGAATTTTTTTTTTACTATCTTCATCCTAATTATATTTATTTTATTTTTCTTCTTTCTTAATATCATATTCTTAAAAAATATATTGATTTTTCGTAAAATAAAAAAAATATATATTATTTTTTTAATTGAAAACAATATTTCATTATTATTAATATTATATTCAACATTTTTTTTTATGAAAAATTAAAATACAACAATATACATTTTTTTTTTTTCATAGAAAATATTCATTTCAACTTGAATTTTACTAAATAGATTTTAAATTAATATTCTGTTTTTGCTTTTTTATTAATTATTATTATACATAATTATCAAATATACATACATATAGAGTATATAAAAAGTAAGTGTAAAGAATTATAAATGTAAATTATAGCGTAATTCTATACCTCTGAAAATTTGTAAATAAAAATGCGTATAAAAATGACCTCAAAATTCAAGATTAAAATTTATAGTAAATTTTCTTCTTATTTTATAATATTCTTTTCATTAGAAGAATAAAAAATCTCAAGTTACAACTCAAATCATAAATTGCAATTTAATTATCAAACTGTCAAACTGACTTGAAAAGAAATTTTATTATATTATATTCTAATATTAAATTTCTATTATTTTTTTTCGAATTTATGTTATTTAATTATATAATATTTTTAGTTGTTTGAATTTGTTTTATTTATAATTTATTTATATTTTTCAGTCAATGAAAAGAAAAATATATTTCAGATTTATCATTTTATATATATATATATATATATATATATATATATATATATATATATATCCTATATACATGTCTTGTAAAGCAACAACTATAATATACATACATTATATACATTAGAAAAAATCCGTTTTACATGATAGTATCAGCAGATCATAGTAATAATACTTTTTCTCTTCTTTCTTCTCATTCACAATAATGAAGCGAAAATTAGACACATTCGAAAAAAGATCTGAGATCACTATTGTGAATGGAATATTTCCATGAATGAAATAAATTCATTTCATAGATATTTGTGCTATTTTATTTCTGCGCTTGATCATCCTTTATTTTCGACAAATTTTTTTATAATATTTAAGCAACATTGAAGTCTATTTCTAAAAATCTTTATATATTGAAACACATTGAAACACATAAGCATCAAGTCAAGCAATAAATTTAAGTTAATAGTCACTAAAAGCTAAAACATTATTCTGTTATTTTTAATCCTGTCAACCATTGACTTAAATTCATCAGTTGAATTGATATATATATCACAATATGTTTAATGTTTTAGAAATACGAATTCAATACTGTTTAAATAATGGAAAAAAAAAAAAAGAAAGAAAAAAAGAAAAAATATAAAGAAATGGAATATATAATCTGGAATGAATCCATGTATATCTACAATAAATATTATTTTCTTAAAGAAAAAATATAAATAAATTATAAATAAAATAAATTTGAAAATTAGATATATATATATATATAAATATATATATATATATATATATATATATATATATATATATATATTTCTTGAAAGTTTACAAAATGTATTGTGTATGTATATATGTAAAGTATATATATATATATATATATGTATATATACTCATTGATTATAATATGACATGTTCTTGATACAATATCAAAGATAATATTAAGAAATTTTTTTAAGTAATTTTATTTTATTATGTTATTGATATTTTCAGATTTTTTTTTCTATTTTTCAGTTCTGTCGTTATTTTCGTAATAAATAATCATTTAAATCTGTAAAATTTTTCTTTTATCTTATATTTTTGTAGATAATTAAAATTAAACTCGCTGAATCATTATCGTTGATATTTATAAGGATCTTTTCAATTTTAATGTTTACTATTTTTATCATGTTTTTATGTCATCGCAATTTCTACAAAAATAGCAAAAACGTTAAAAACTTATAAACAAATTATTACATGGCTAATTTCAATTCATGGTTTATTTAAAGAATATTCTTAACTTATCTCATTCTTAATTATTTGAATAAGATAAGTTTGAATAAGCAAAAAAAAAATAGATAAAAAAATATATCCGTACAGTGTTCTCAATTTTACATGAAAAATTTTTTGTAACAAAATAATAATAAATAAATAATTATAAATTATTATATTAATTATTAAAACTGATATTTTTAATTTAAAACTGATATTATTAAACGTAGAATAAAGAAAATAGATTTTTGAAATATATAAGTAATATATATATAAGTATATATATAGTAAAAAATAAATATTTTTCATATGATTTAGAATTTTTCGAATAACTTCTTTAGAAATAAAAATGACTTTTTTAAAAATAAAAAAATAATATTTCAAATATATATTCTAATTTCATTTTATACAATATTATGAATAAATAACTATTCAAAGAAATATAAAGAAAAATACTTCAAATAAATAATTTTTTTTAACTTTAATATTACAGTGCAATTATCGTTGAACTATATACTAGAAATAGCATGAATGGGACAAATTTTTATTTTATTAAACGAAATATTGTAATCATCTTGAATCTAGTGAATTTTATTATTATATATTTTTATGATATCTTCAATCATATTTTTAAAAATTATTATCAATTCATATGCAGCGTATTAAAAATACTGATTGAAACTTATTAATTTATAAGTAATTTATTATTTGTATTAGATGAAGTGAAAAATTATGTGATAAAGATAATTATCTTGGTCTATTTCCATTTCATTTCTTAAATATAAAAGACAAACTAAAAAAATAACTAAACAAATAAAAAATATATAAGACAAACTTCAATTGCTTAATATCTTAATAAATAAATTTTAATTTATATTTTTGATATATCAATTTTTATATAATATTTATTTTAGTTTAGATTCAATTTAAAAAAGATGTTCCATAAATATATTATCATTCTATAATAATGACAAATAATTAATTGTTTTTTATGTTTCAAAATAAAATTTTTCCTATTTTTTGGAAAGAGTTTGTGAAATATTGTTATCTTATTTATTTTTTATATTCTCTATTTATTTCTTAATTAATCAAAACTAGTAATATAAAATTAAGTATAATATCTTTAAATAGTAACTGAACGACTTAAATTTTTAATGTTATATTTGTCACATTTATAAAAGAAAAATAGAAAAATGAATGAAATATCTCATCTATGATCACATGATCACGTGATGTACAGACTTTTTTCTTGCATTATTGATGAATAATCTTGAAAATTGAATATTATAATACTTTTAATATAAAATATAAGATTTAATGCAAAATTGAGATATTTATTTATTAATTAAAAAAAAATATATTATAATTATAATATCTAAAAAAAATAATAATTAAAAAATTAATATCATTATCTTGTCTTATTATACTCATGTTCCATTCAATATGATCAATTTATGAATAAAAGAAAATGCACTTTTTAAGAATTAAAGATTAAAAAAATAATAATAAATATATTAATAAATATAAGATAAAATTTATTTAATCAACTATTGGCATCATTATTATAATGAAATAATTGATTTTTCTAATAATAGAAATTAAAATTAGACTAATTATTTAACTTTTATCCTACACAAAAATATAGAATCTATTTAATATATATATAAATATATCATTTCTTTCTTATAAAGAAACGTTTAGATAATATCATCAAATATATCATCTCATTTTGTGTTATTATAT
This sequence comes from Apis mellifera, assembly GCF_003254395.2. Taxonomy (NCBI): domain Eukaryota; kingdom Metazoa; phylum Arthropoda; class Insecta; order Hymenoptera; family Apidae; genus Apis; species Apis mellifera. The sequence goes on from NC_037648.1 coordinate 4,331,915, forward strand.
TTTTGTGTAATAGCAAAAAATTTGTTAGATAGAATTGAATAATTTCAGAATGGAAAAATTTTGATGTTACTAATTCTTTTTTTTTTAGATAATATAAAGAATATATAAAAAATAATAATTTTATTGATTAAAAAATAAAAAATAAAAAATAGAACATAATTGTCTCCGATGTTTTTTGCGTTTCAATTAAAATAAATATATTATTAATTCTAATTATAAAATTTAAATATTTTTAAATATTATAAATATTTTTTTATAAATATAATTTATGTTTTAGTTTCATTTTCCTCAGTTTTATTCAATTATAATGATACAATTATATGAAAAATTTTTGTTTGAGAAAATAATAACAAACTAATTTTTTATTGTATTTATTATTAAAACTACAGATTAATGTAATTAATTAATTGCTATTTCGAACAAGAATAATTTTTTAATTTATTTTTTTAATTATTTTTTAATTAATTTTAATTGTACTTCAAATAGCATCGATGGCGCAAATAATTGAAAATTATGTGTGATAATCTATTTTACAATAAAGGAAAACGAATTCTTCTTAAATCAATAATAGTGACAACAAAGTTAATCGAGTTACATAAAATATATTAGCATTCTTTTCGACTTTACAAATTCACACAAACAAATTCGAAACTTTATGGAACAAATTATACAGTATATTATTATCATTTTATTTCTATCATTTTTCAGAAGATGAAGTATCCCAAATCGATATTTTTCATCGTTAGTAATGAATTCTGTGAGAGATTCTCTTATTATGGAATGCGTAGTACGTAAAAAAAATCAATATTCATTTTTCTCATTATTATTATTTTTTTTCTTTATCCTTATAAATATAAAATTCCAGAATAATAAAATCCTTGATATTTATGTTCTTTAATTTATGTATTTCATTTGATAGTAATTTAATATCCATTCTCAGATATCATTTAATATTAAATAATTTGTTTATTTAGCCATATTGACGCTTTATCTAAAGAATCAACTGATGTACAGTTCTAATACATCTACGGTAATATATCATGTCTTCTCGATGATGGTGTACTTTTTCCCTTTATTTGGTGCGATGCTGGCAGATTCGTTATTGGGAAAATTTCGCACGATATTCTATTTAAGTATTGTCTACGCCATAGGACAAATTCTATTATCTTTAAGTGCGGCACCTCCCTTGGGATTACCAAGCAGGTAAGACTAATTTTTATTATTTTTATATTAATTTTCGTTCTTAATTATTCTTAATTTAATAAATTTTCTTATCAGGACATTTCTAAAATATTATTAATTAGACAATGCAAAAACAATATTACTGTTTTATTAATTTTATATCTACAATACGTATAGTTTTAACATATATAGTTTTAAACAATTATCGTGGAAAAGAAATATTTTTTAATTTTTATTGTCATAACAAAATACTTTAAAAAATAAGTAATTTTATTTAGATTGAATATTTTATTCTTATATTTATTCTCCATGTACATAAAATTAATTTGATTTAATTAATTTGTCTAAAAGTTTAATGATTATCAAAAAAAGTTTTGATTATTATTTTTATTTGTCAAAATTTTATCAACATTATTATAATTTATCACAATTATTATAATTTTAAATGTAATAAATAGTTTATATATGTTGGATATTGTAGCGGCATTCGTTCGAAGCAATATTCAAATTTTTTTATCTTAGAACATATAAATTAATTATTAAGATTCTATAAAATATCAAAAAATCTATATTATATTTGTTTCATCGATCTCATAAAAAAGTATAACTTTTTAACTATTTTTAATTCAGCTATTTTAATTGTTTTACAAAATAATAGAAAAATATTTTCTTTTTTTTTTTTGTTATAAGAGAAAAAATAAATTATTTTTATTAGCTAATATATTATATTATAGTATATTATAGTATAATGTAGTACAATATATATATATATAGAGTATATTATATTATAATATAGTTTATTAAATAATACTTAATAGTATATTAATTTTTTAGTAATACTTAATAATATATTAAATATTTAATGTAAAAAAAATATAAAATGTAAAAAAATTTTTCAAAAAATCTATTTTAAGAAATTTTTTTATAAATTATAATTATTTTATAAAAAATAATATTATATAATATTATATTAAATAATATTATATTAAATAATAATAATATTATATAATATAAGTATATATTAAGAATATATAAAGTATATATTAAGTATATAATAATAAGTTTGTAGAAAATATTTAAAAATATTTATTATAACAATAGTTATTTATTATTTTTTTTTTAATTCAGATGAAAAATCTTAGATATGAATTTTATCCATAATGAGATTTGAAAAACTTCACTTAACATTAAATATTAATATATTTGTAAGAAAATATTTCGAAAGTTGATTCTATAGACTAAAACACAAAATTTAGTAGTATTAGTTAAGATTTATTTATTATATAATTTTTTACATAGTTTAAATTTGCAGCAATATGATAGAAATATTCCATACTGCGTTCATTTTACTTCATTTAAATATTAATTTCTTATAACCAATATTTTTATATATTAAATGTATTTGTTTTATAAAATCGATTTTTCAAAAGTATAATATGAATATTAATATGTTATATAATAAAAAATTCAAATAGAATTTAAAATAGAATTTGAAACTTTAGAATTTTTGAAATTTTTTATAAAATAAAGATTTTAATCAAAATTTCTATTTAGATTTCTGATACAAATTCTGAACTTCAAAACTTATCAAGATTTTAAGAATTCTAATTATATTTAGAATAATTAAATTCTTCATAGTCATGAAAAATTTGAATTTTAAAGTTAAGATTTAAATGATCATTATTATTCAGCATAACAAAACAATTAAAAATCATTACAAAATTCCGTTTATTGTTCATTATGGAGGAGAGGATATTTTTAATCTACATTAGAATAATTATAAATAAAAAATTAAATGAATAATTCTAAAAAATTATATATGAAATGTACTATATAAATATAAGTATTGAAAATAAATACGAATTATAAATTTATAAATTTATAAATTTTTTATTTTTAATAAAAATTAAAATTTTTTCTAATTATAAATGAAATTGAATGAGTAGAAATTCGGATAATATAATAATATGATACAATGCAATTTTCGAAAGAAATAAGTATAAAATTACTTTAAGTATAAATTAAGTATAATTTATTAAGTATAAATTAATAAACAAATTTTAAATATCTAAATATGAATATCAATATGAATCAAACAGTAATATATCATATATACTATATAATCATATATAAATTTCATTGTTTAATCAGAAAATAAAATAGAATAAATTTTTTAAAAATTTTCTTTAAAATTTTCTGTTGCAATAGAAACAAAAAAGTAATTAATTATACAAAAACATTAATTAATAAAAATTATAGAACATTATTGAAATTTTCATTTTCTGATATAAATTTAAATTTTAATCACTTAAAGATTTTATGTATTATTATTTACTATTTTATATATATATATATATATATCTACTATAATTTTTTGTTCATTTAATAGAAATTCATATTTATATGAAAGGATTTTATAGAATATTTTCTCTTAAATATATAATAATATATTAAATCTTATGAAACTAAAATTTTATCTAATTTATTTAATAATTTATTTAATAATTTATTTAATAATTAATTCGTTTATTATATTTTTTATATAACAAAATATATATATATTTCTTATGTAATAAAAATATAAAATATATTTTTAATATATATTATATGATACTCTATTATATTATACTCTAACTATTGTTTAGTTAAGTATTATTAAAGTATTATTAAAACTTCTTTCGTATAAACAAAATTTCATCATATATAAATTTATTAATTAATAAGTTAATATTGTTCAATTCAATTTATATTATAAAATATAATGTGTAAATAAAAATAAAAAATATATGATAATCATTTTCAAATTTGAACTAATTTTTAATTATGTTTATTAAACATGTAACTTTGCAGAGAATGTTCATTACTTAGCCTACTTCTTATAGCCATTGGCACAGGGGGTATAAAACCTTGTGTGGCTGCATTCGGTGGTGATCAATTCATGCTACCGCAACAGGAACGATATTTGTCCACATTTTTCTCCTTGTTTTACTTTTCGATCAATTCTGGATCGTTGATCTCGAGCTTCTTGATGCCCATAATACGTAATGATATCGCATGTTTTGGTGAAAATACTTGTTATTCTTTAGCATTTTTTGTGCCAGCCGTACTTATGATTTTATCAATCAGTAAGTTTTTCTATAAAAAAAAATAAAAAATTTTTCCAAAGTAACGAACTAATTTATAATATAATTAATTATTCTGATTTTTTTTTTTTTAGTATTATTTATCTTTGGTAAACCTTTGTACAAAATAGTAAAACCTACAGGTAATGTTGTGTTAAATGTTTCCAAATGTATATCGGTAAGTTCGACTATACAAAATCATACAATTGATTAAGGAAAAACTAGATAATGTGATTTACCTTTAAAAAAAAAAATCAATAAAACATTTTTCAGTACTGTGAAATATTGATTATTTAAATTAATTGGAAGATAAATACTTTTTGGATAAATGATTTTTTGAAATAATCAATTTGAAAATATTGATATAAATCAAATAAAAAATATTTAATAAATAATAGAAGTGCAATATTTAAAACAAATCCAATTTTATTTCAAATAAAAAAATTATTTCGAATAAAAAATTATAACAAAAGATAATAAATAAAAATAAAAATACATAATACTATAGAGAAACTAATAAGCCTTTATATTTTAAATTCTTAATAATATTTCAATTTATTTTATTTTTATATATATATTATTACATATTTTAAATTAAAAAAAGCAAATACAAAAATAAAATTTTCTTTTAATCTAATTAGATATAAAAATCATACCATAAAAATAATTATTCTAGATTAAATTAAATTAAGCTAGTAAAAAATATATTTAAATGTTAAAATTTACAATAATCTTACAATAATCTATACTAATCTATATTGTAATTAGATTTTACACACGAAATTATGTTCATCTTTTTTTCTTTTTTTTTTGCTCTATTAATTATAATAAATGTTAAATGTAATAAATGTTAACTCATATTGTAAGCAATCTTTTTTCATAATAAATTTTAGAAATTTATAAAATATTTCAAATTATTCATCTTTAATATTTACAAATTAGTAACGTATATTAAAATTTCATTTACATTTTGTAATTTCGAAATCATGACAAAATTGATACGAAATAATAAAATTAACATAATAAATTAATAAATAATTTATTTTAAATATTGTTATTATTTTATTTTTTAATATAACATAATAGTATGCTTGTTAAAAAGCTTTGCAAATTGATGTTTTTTTACAGAAATGTCAAAATTATGATTTATCTCTAAATTGATCAGAACATTGATAAATCAGTTCTATCATTTATAATGTTACAAATTAAATAATATAATTAGTTGTCTTGCACAATATAATTTGTTTATCTTCTTGCGCTCTTTTTTCTTTCTTTTTAATGCATCATATCATGATACATATTCGCATATAAAATGTAAATAATTTTATCTCTGATTATGTTTCATTAATTATAATTATTATTATATATAATATTATTTGTTGTATAAAACGGTTTAGAAGTTTTGTATTCAATTAACTAATATTAAATATATTCTATCGGAAAATACATTTTCAATTCTTTTTAAATATGTAATTTAATTTATTTCTTAATTTTAACATCAATCTTTTTTTTTATTACTCATGATATAAATGAAATTTTCAGATAACGTATTAATTACTGTATTAATTACTTTTCATTTCTTTTAAAAAAGTATTGGTAACTTTTTTTTTCTTGAAATCATATTAAGTATTCATTTTCCTTCTTGTAAATATTGTTTTGTTTATATAGGAAGTATAATAATGTACACATATTATATAAACACATATAACACAAATTATATTTTTTAAAATAATATAAAATTTTAAATAAAAAATAAATTATCATATTATATTTTGTAAAAATTTTTTATTTTTTGGTTTTTCTATAACTATAATAATTGTAAAAAATACAAGATTCATATAACCATATAATCATGTACAATGTATATGTATAGTTTTTTTAAATATAGCAATATCAGATTTCTAATAAAAATTAAGAAAACAAATATATGATAATTTAATATATAATTAATATATGATAATTAATATATATTATTATTATATTATTATAATAATATATAATATCTTTGGAAATAAAATATTAACAAAAAATTTAAATAATTTAAAAATTTAGAATGATTATTTATAAATAAGGTTATGTAATACATTAATAAAATTATATAAAATTGTATAAAAAAGTTAAAAACCAAATTATTATAATATTTATTTATTTTATTATTATTTATTTATTAATAATCGTACTTATTGTTTTGTCATATTTATAAATAATCATTATCAATCAAAAATATTCAAATATACTATTATTTATTTTTATGTATAATATATTTGTATAATTAAAACAAAAGTAATATATTTTTCTCAATAGAAAAATATTATCTAGTTTTTTTTTAATTAAATTTTTTTTAATTAGATTTTAATATCACAATAGTAAAAATTATTTATGAATTGTATTTGAAATTTTAGCATGCTATTTATAAAAAGATAACATCAAAAAATGTTAAAAAGGATTATTGGCTCGATTATGCAGATGACAAGTATGACAAATTGTTGATAAATGACATAAAAGCAGCTCTACAGGTAATGATATTATTTATTCCGATACCGATTTTTTGGGCACTTTTCGATCAGCAAGGATCTCGATGGACGTTTCAAGCGACCAGAATGAACGGTGAAATTGGAAACTTCCTACTTCAACCAGATCAGATGCAAGTGTTTAATCCTTTTTTGGTTCTTGCGTTCATACCTTTGTTTGAAACTTGTCTTTATCCAATCATGATGAAATTTGGCTTTCGAACTCCGTTAAGAATAATGGTAATCGGTGGCTTTTTAGCTGCTTTATCTTTCGTTATCGCAGCTATCGTTGAATTTCAACTCGAGGTACGTGATTAAATTGAAAATAAAACATATATGTATAACAATAAAATATATACAATACAGTATATATAAATCATTAAATACAGAAAGAAATTTTTTTAATTGTATCAAGATAATTTCATAAAGAATATTTTCAATACATAAATAATATTAAATAAATTTTTTATTTTTCAGTCAACGTATCCAGTTTTACCTTCAAAAGATTTTGCGCAATTACGCATTTTCAATACTTTAAATTGTTCTATAGAGGGAAAATTACGAGACGAGAATGAATTATCGCAAGAATTGTCCTTTATCGTCAAAAGTATGGATATGTGGGAGAATAAATATATTAAAGCAAATGGCCAAAAAAATTTTAGTTATGAAGTAAATTTCAAGACATGCAATGAAGCCGGAATTACGAACATATCTTCAAATAAAATAAATGGTATGTTTATAATTTCACAAAAAATTATTTAAGAATTCCAAAATTATTTAAGATAATCTTTATTTAATCTTCGACAGTAGATTCTAAGTTCTTAAGATTTGAATTGAATAATATATTGGTTAAACGGATATATACGTAATCACTGTATAGTATTTACTTGACTTGACTTCACAATATAACTGTTGTAAGCTAATCGAGTTTTTATAATTTATCAATTTAAAAAATGTATTATAATAAATGTTAAAATTATATTTTACAATCTTTACAGTATATATCTTACAATATTTTAACATTTTACCATATTTTCAAATTTTTTATCGAATATTGAAATGTAAATAGGATAAAATCAAATAACCAGTTTGCATGATAGTTTAACACGATTAGACTTGTAATTTTTGTATTTGCAAATATCGAAATAAATCACAGTAAAATTTTGTAATGTTTTATAAATGTTTCTAATTTTTATTTGTTAAATAAATTACAATACATTTATATAAGATAAAAATAAGATAAAATAAGTTTAAAAAATATTTTTAAATAATAAATATAAGAATAATTATATTTAGAAAATAATTATTTAGACATTTAAAAAATAGATATTTTCGATTTCGAAAATGTTTTTGAATATGTTGTAGAAATCAACATTTTGATCAACTCTTTTCTATTTATATAATCTTAGCCTAAGATTTTTGAAATATTTGCAAAAATATGTTACTACTATATTGAATTTCACACATACATATGATTTATAATAACGTGTAAGTACTTACATCAGTATGCAATCGCTTATCTACAGTTTCTATAAACATATCGCAGCGACCGATATTATAAATGTATAAAGAACCATTGAAAAAGCAATTTTCTCATGAATTCTGATCGATTTGAAATATTTCAACCAATAACAAGCTTAAATATTTTATTTTATTGGATTTATAGAATGCGAAAAATAATATATAAAACAACTGGAGAGTGAGAAGAGGGCTTAAATTATATCAAAATTATATCAAAATTATAACAGAAATTACAAGAATAAATATTAATATTAAGTGTAAGATTCATATTGCTATCATTGCAATTTCGCTTGTTCAAGGATTGTTTTATAATTTATTTTCCTTCAAATCTACAGAATTCAAGTTATAAATAAATAGTATATCTATTTAAGAAAACGAAGCAGTAAACATAAATATGGACAATTGTTACATGACTACAACTATTAATTGCTGATTGAATCATTTGATCTAGCAAATTGACATTGTTATTTTATTTTCAATTTCTGAAAATTTTTACATTTTTTAAAATTAAATAATTTTTTTAAAAATACATCAAATGAGTTTTTTTTAGTAATTATTCAAAATAGGAAATAAAGTTAAAATATAAAGTTTATATTTATTTTATATTAAATATTTATTAGTTTTTCAAATATTAATAAAGAACTTTTAGTACATATTATAAGTAAAAAATGTGTGATTTTTGACAAATGAAAAAAATTATGAAGCAGGACTCAACTTCTTTCTCTGCATCTATATTCTAAAAAATATCTATATTAACTTAACCTAATCTTATTTATTTCGAAAATTAATAGTTACTTTTTTGATTAATGAATAAATAGATGAATGAATAGAAAACTAAAACTATAGAAATTGCCAAATAGAGAACGTGATGCATATAGCAATATAATATACAAAAGCAAAATAAAAAAATGATAAGCTTTTTATCAATAAAATCTTGGAATAAATATATGAAGCTGAATTTGATATTTAGATCTGTCTGCATTTCCGAATAATCAATCGAAATAAAAATTGGTGAATTTAAATTAGATTAAGTTAGATTCTAAATGTCAAATTTCTTTTTTGTTAACAAAAAAAATATATAAATATAATATCCGATTTTACTTATATTACATTATATTATATTACATTATATTATATTACATTACATTACATTACATTATATTATATTATTATATTATATTTCTAATTATATTTCTAATTATTTTAAAAAATTTTTAATATATTTTTTTTAATTTTTTCAATCATTCTAGTATTATTAAAAATCTGTTGATAATATATAATTTTAATGAAAAAATTATTTATTTCTATTTATATGTATTTAGTAGCAGAGCTCTAAATGAGAGCTCCAAATTTTATCCACGTCTATAATGAAATTTTTTAATGAAATTTTATATATTTTTAGGAAGCATTTTTGTAATTGAAGCCGAAGCAAATTCTTGGATTATCACGCCAGAAGGTTTTGTTGATTATTATAAAGATTCGATAGACAAATCAAGAACAGGTGATCCTTTAGTGCGTGGTCTTATTTTTGTAAACACATTAAAATCTATTTCCTTAGAATTGATGAAGGATGGTACATCTTTTCTTAAATTAATGATGAATGGCACGTTTGACAAAAATGAAGAATTAAATTCCATCAAACCTAATATATATGATATTCATTTAAATGGTAAAAAAGTACAAAGTAATATTCCCTTCAAACTTGGTGGAGTTTATACAATAGTAGGATCTGTTATTGAAAATAAAACGAATGCTGCAATGGTAACGGTGACTGATCCAAATTCAGTACATATATTATGGTTGATTCCTCAGTATGTTATTATTACGATGAGTGAAGTCATGTTCTCTGTGACTGGATTAGAATTTGCATTTACCCAAGCACCTAGCAGTATGAAATCTCTTCTACAAGCTTGCTGGCTATTAACAGTAGCTTTTGGTAATCTCATTGTAGTCATTGTTGCTGAAGTTTCCATCTTTAATCGACAAGTAAGTATAAAAATGAAAAAGAGTGAATTAATTTTATTTTTAAATAACTAATATTAAATCTATATTAATGTTCGCGAATAGTTTGCAAAGATTTTACCAAAATCTTACTTTACAAAAGATATCTTATTTAGTATTCGTAGTTTACATTTTGTTCTTTTTATTTGATGTTCGCAAAAGAGCTATTCATATTACTTATAAATTCGTGAATGTGAATTCAATTGATAACAATCTTTACATAAATAAATGTACAAACTTTTGATAGAAATATACAAGATATTCGATTATATTTTTTGAATTAACATTTTGGTTAATTCAAAAATTAAAGATTAAAATAAGATAAAAATCAAGAATAAAGTCATTCGACTTCGTTTTTTAATTATTAACAATTGAAAATTGATGGAAATAATATGGGATATTATAAAGAGCACAATAACTCTCAAACTCAATAACACACGAATAATATTTTATATAATTCTTTATTTTATATAAGTCATAGAAAAGAGAAACCGACGAAATAAATGAATTGATCCAATTACCCGTTGATTTTTAAATAAATTATCAATAAATAAATAACAAAATTGAAAAAACAATTCTTTTATTTTTAATTTTTTATTTTATTATGAGTTAAAATGTCATTCATTAAATTTTTAGTACCTCGTATTTATATTTGAAACTAAAGTTTTGCATAGAGATGAAACAAAAAGTTTGAAATTAAATACGAAAAAAAAAAGAAAAAAAATAAGACGAATCTTGATTAGCTTTCTTTTCATCGACTTTAAAATATATATTGTAAAAAATATTTTGAATAATTTTTTTCTTTTACACATAACAGACAATCGATTTTAGTTTTTGAATTATTAAGATAAAAAACCTTAGCAAAGTTATACGTCGTAATAATGTATCAATAATATGCAACTGTTATTTATCATCATGTTTCAATAAAAACTATCATTTGATAAAAAAATTTATCATTTGTTCATGTAATTAAAAAAAAATTATAAATAAAAAAATTATTATTTTTTTTTAAATTCATTAAATTAATTTATTCATTTTTTCTTATGAAATTTTAATTATGAAACAATATAAAGAAGTAAATATTTTTTTTTATTACAAACATAAATTTCATTGTATTGCTATTTTATTCTCCATAATCTGAAAAAATTTTTAGATCTTATTATATTATATATGTATGTTACATAATGAGTAATCTTTTTTTAACACTTTCTGGATAAGATAATTTTTAATTTGAAAACAGGTGAAAATAAAGGAAATGATTGTTTAACGTATCTTTATTAAAAATTTTTATTTTTAACGTGATTATCAAATTTTTATTTTGATTGAGATCGTAAAAAAATATAATTTGATTATATACATATAATATATGTGTATATATACATAAAAATTTTCCAAAAATGTGTTATTGAATATCTGTTAACTAAATATTCCTGAAATAATTTCAAGCAATATTTTCCTTCGCAAAAATGTTTGTTACGGTTTTATTAAGTTATTAATAAAAAACATTGGGCAATTACGGAATGCGTAGCCTAGTTGAACTGCAATTATTGCCAAGCGCAAATAAGTTCAAACAATATATGTATATCAAAGAAAATATGTCGAAAATATGTTGCAGTTTATATATCATTGTTCGTGATATAATTTTTTACCGATAAAAAAATATTTGTTATATTCAATATATTTTTTTCAATATATGTTGTTTCGATTTTCTTTCAAAACAATAAAAAATGGAAAAACAAGTTTCTCAGAAGCTGATAGAAAATATGATATAGTTATGTGTAGTAGCAAATATAAATTGTACTATAACACTTTTGCAATTAAAACAATTCCTTGTGTAATTAAAGAATGACTAGAATGTAATTCTAGATTAATTCTGTCATCAGCATTAAATATATTTTTTGTTTTAATATTTTTAATATAAAGTTTTATATTATTTTATAAAATTCGAAGCAATTTCATTTAATCTAATATCTATATCATATGATTGGATAATAAAATTTTTTTGTTTTCTTGAATATTATGAATTTTGATATATGAATTTTGTTTTCTTGAATATTCTATGAATTTTCTTAAAATTAATTCTTAAAATAATTTAATATTGGGTATATTTTAAAATTTTCCAAACCTATGATTTCATTGTTTTCTAACACCTATCTTCGATACTTTAAATCATGATATGAATTATATTGATTTATTATAAACATATTTAAATTTGTAACAACTTTTACTTTCTATGTTTCTTCTCTATTCAATGTTTGTTCTTATCTAACAATTTAAATAATTATGTATAACAAATATATAAAAATCTTCGTAACATAATTATATACTATTTATACATTATATGATTCATTTATACAATTATCATATGATGTCATAAGATAAAACTTTTCGAATTTATATTTCAAAGATTTTAGAGAAAGTTATTTCTTCTTCCAAAATGCATTTATTTTATAATATAAAGTCAATATATCTCTTTTTTATATATATATTTCCCTTCTTTTCTCTATTACTTTCAAAAATTTTTCACATATAGTGAATATACATTATCTATATTCTACAGAAATAATTTAAATAATACTAAAAACTTGAATGTAATATCAATTTCCATTAAAAACAAAATGATCTTTTGCGATTTAATAATTATTTTATTTATATAATTTCATTTCTTTTGCATTAATTAATATCTTATTTACCATTATAATTATTATTTACAATTTCAAATATATCAATACCAATTAAATATAATACATTTATGTGAACTATTTTTATCTTATTATAGAATCAATATATATTTATTATTATATATTTAATAATATATAATTTAATTTAAAAGAAATAAATATTTTTTTATTCTCAACAAATTTTCATTAATCTTCATTAAAAATATTTTCAATATTACTGACAAGAACAATAAATTAGCGATTCATTTATTTTATTGTAGATGTAATGAAAAATGAAATTCATAATATGATTCTTTCATAAGTATGTATTTTTCCTCGACTTATATAATACATTAAAATCGGATAATATATCATGAAAATTTTTTTTTTATATAACATATCATATCAAGATATGTTATATATCAAGAAGATGCAGTTTTTTCAAATTGAACAAAGTATAATAATAAACTTACTTGTATACATTGTATAAAACAACAAAATTTATATTTATAAAATATATTATATATTTATTATAATTTATTATATTATATAATAATTATTAATAATTTATTATATTTTAAAAAATGTATTTCTTTATGCTCATAATTATATTTTATAATTATTGGAATTATTGATTAAAATTTCACATGAAAAAATGAATTAAAAAAAATTATAATTTTTTTGCTCATAACTTTCTTTTAATTACATAAATAATTGATAAATCTTTTATCAAACGTTAATTCTTTTTAAAATAATTTTTTTTCTTATATATCTCTTATAATTTGCGAATTCCATAATGCAAAATCAAAAAATAGCCGAATTTTCATAAATCAATTTTTAGAATGAATGAAACAGTAAAAAAACTGCTTAATATATACTTATGTATTATATATACATATATATATCTCTAAAGTTTCAAAATTTTTTGAATTTGCGGATTGAAAATCTTTTTTATAAGTTTTCGCGGTATATACGGTATATACAGAATATTAATATATTTTTGAAATTTATAATATTTTATAAATATATTATTATTAAATATATTATAAATATATTATAAATATATAATTATAATATTTTCAGAAACTATAAAACAATTTCAAGTTTAAGTTTTAAAAATTATTAACAAAATTTGCTAGCTTTTAATTCTTAACAAAATAAGTACTCTTAAAAAAAAAGAAAGAAAAAAAAATTTTAATGCCATATAAAATTGTTTTATTTCTTGAATTTAAAAATCAGGTTACCATGTATATTTTTATAATAATTCAAGATTAAAACCGATTACTCAATTATTTTTACATCATGATATATTGAAATGAATCATATATTATTAATCTATCCATAATATTAAACTTGTTTAAAAATTATATTATTTAATATAATTTTTTTATTTTATAAAATTCTTTCTAAGATTAAGACTAATATATTTTTTTTCATTTTTATTGTTTAGGCCTACGAATTCTTGCTATTTGCTGGATTGATGTTTATCGATGTGATAATTTTTGCTGTGATGGCGAAATTGTATAAATATGTAAATACTCCGGAAAATGAAGAAATAACCGAAAATATTCAAATGGATGAAAAAGACGGAATAGTTAATAAAGCCTTTAAAAACGATCAATAAACAATACAATTATTATAATTGTACAGTTCATTACCTTACTTTTGTATAGATATGTCCGTTTTAAAATAATTAGAATACAAACTTAATATTGTAAATATTTGTTTTTTTAAATATACATCGATTGAAATTTAATAATTGAAAACAATGCAGGATTATATCAATGTGTCATTATAAGCAATATTTTTTTTAATTGATTCTTTTGAAATTTTTAAACAGAAAAAAATTTAGTATAATCAAGTTTAAATTATTTTTTTCAAAATAAAAAAAGCATTTGTATAAAAAATATTTTACAAATTTTGTGTAAAATACAATTATTAAATTAATTCAAAAAATTTACATGAGTGAAAATAGAAAAAAAAATAAAAAATTATAATATATAAAAACATGATAAAAATTTATATAATTTATAAAATAATATTTTAAAATAATATCAAGTGTATAATCACGTTTTTATATTCTCTATAATGTTTATTCATAAAATATTAAATCCTAAAATAATATAATAATGTTTTATATATAAATATTTATATTATATTTTATAAATGTAATATATGAAACTTGTAAATAGATATATCACTATGAATAAAAAATATACATATTTTTGTAAAAATTTAATCATTACTCGATAATAAGTATCTGCTACTTTTTATGTTATTATAAAATGATTGTTTTGACTTAATAATTTTATTATATATATTGCATATATTATATATTATTTTATATATTGGATATATGTACTATTTTTATTTTTCAATCTTTTATTTTAAATTAAATCAATGCATTTTATTTTCATAAAATTTATCATATAGATTAGAAAATGCAAATTTTTTATAAAATAAACAATTTATTTAGTAAAATAATAATACATCATTTATTTGTATTTTACACTATTTTTTTTAATTAATGGAAGAACGAAAATAATAATGATAACGATATATACCTATACGAAACATATCGCGAACATGAATTGCAACGTTCCCATTGCATCTATGCTATAGTTCACAACACGTACAATCATGCTACAAATCACTATACAATAGTCTATTTGTACACAGATTGTCCTTTCATATAGTATCCTTTTCTATAAAATTTGACGAATTTATATAATCGACGATGCAGTGCTGTAAAGGCATTGAAAGGCTAACAATAAATTCATGCTGTTGTATTTTAATTATCGATCTACGATCGATTATTATTAAATAGACAAATCTTTAGGAGATTACTGTTTCCTCTTGTTATATATCATATAATATAATATTTTCCACAGATATTCGACAATGTAAATAGTAACTCTGAATAAATTACATAGTCGGCGCTAATTACATATAGTGCTTAAATTTGTCAAAATAAATAATCATTTCTATATCTCATGTTGGGTATAATATAGGCTCTTTTATCTTAAAACTGTTCCAAGATTAATAGTTATAGATATTATAGAAAAATAAAATACATATTTTTGTATCAAGCCAATAAATTATATATATGGCATGTATAATTAGCTAATATTAAAGGAACAGCATTTTTGTAACAAATATAATATATATACAGAATTTTCATTTCATGATACAAATCACAGTAGTAATGTCAAAAGCAACAGCATATGCAAAATGGAAGTTATTTTATCATTTTTATATATCAATTTTGCTTGTGAATGTGTGTGCACGTTGATTTTTTAAAATTTTACTTGTATAAATCAATCAATATAATAGATTATATAAAATAAATTTTTCTATTATAATATGACAGATTGCAAATCATAATGATATACAAATAATATACAAACATTTTAAAAAATTTATATTTATAATCAATATTTATTTATATAAATATTTAATATTGTATATATACGACTTGGTACTTATTATGAATTTCAAGTTAAGTTATTATTATATAATATTTTATTAATATTAATAATTATATAATAAAAATATTCGATAAAATAAATTTCAAATTTTAGTATATTTTTTATAAAAACATTGCAAGAAGATATATTTTTGTTGTTAATAATTAAAAAAAAATATTTTTTTTGCCTCTAAAAAATTTAATCCTAACAAGATTTAGAAAAGACATTTTCTTGTATTATTAATATCTCCGATATTATTTTTTTATTCTTGTTGATTTTATAAAGTATATCTATTATATCTATTGTTTATATATTAAAATGATTTAAAATAATCAAATAATGTGAAATTATAGCAACATTCTATTTTTTAATGATTGGATTTATATCATTATGATTCTCAATTTGCTTTATATCAAATTAATTCTATTATTTAAATTTTATAAATACTTTCTTTTCTTTAAAAAATATTAAATTTAATATAGTATCTAACTTTATAACATAGATTCATAATTTCAGCATAAATTATATATAATTTAATCTCAAACAAGTTATTAATAATATATAATAATAAATTTGAATTAAAATTTTAATTTAAAATGTAAATTTATTTTTTATATTTATCAGCACTTCGAAATCATAAAAATTTCATTTATTTTCCATTGTAAATGTCAGTGATTATTGATATATAGTGAGAAAAAGTATTGAAAACATGCATAACAAATATTAATCTCTAGATTTAAAAATTATAATCAGGTATATAAAGTGATTTTAGATATTATAATATGTTTAATACGATCTCCAATCTGTACTTATATATTTTGCAAGTGTAACGGTGAGTAGAAAAATAATGTCAATCAATATAGCTAACCGTACTTGCTATGAAAGTACAAACTATAGTACATCATGGAGTTAAAAAATATGTGTTTTCAAACAAACACGATAGTTTGTAACGATGTAGAATATTCATCGTTTCATATAGTATATCTCTTGCAGAAAAATGATCTTATATTCAGACCTTTAGTTAATTTTCTATTTTGACTTCCCGCGTCATATAAATATTAAAGTTGTTTACATCCGATATATAGATAAATATTTCCGATATGGTACATTAACAGTGAGTTAAGCACCAGAAAAAATATTCAAATTAAATATATTTAATATTTATTCAAACTATATGTGGTCCTCTTCTTTGTTATTTTGTGCTGGTGTTGCTGGTGTTGGATCATCATGGAACAATGGATTCTTTACTTCCATTTCACCAGTCTTTGTAAAAAAAAAATATATATATATATATATATTCGAGATATATATACAAAACATATATATATATCTTTATGATTGAAAAATGAAAAAAATGAGACAAAACTTTCACAAATATGATATGATATAAAAAGAGAAAAATTTCAGAAATATATTCTTCTCTCATACAAATAAAAAAAAAAATTTAATAAGTCAAGAAAAATAGAAGGAGAATAAGAATTCATAAGAATTTTATTTTTCATATGATTTAATAACTAAAAAAATTGTTTTGTTTAATGCATCAAAGTTATAAAAAATTTAATAAATTATAATAATATATAATATAAAATATAATATTAATTTAAATTCTAAATCTACTCATTAAATTTTCACTCATCGTCTTCAATTGCATTGATTAAGATTTATGAAATAAATATAAATACATAACTTACAGAAGCTAGCCCTGGACATTCATAAACAGTATAGTCCCCTTCTTCATTTTCTTCCTCGCTTTCTGCTTCAGATACTGAGCCTGGATCTCTAGTTGCAGAAACATGACTACACAAATCATTATCCAAACAATATACTCTAATTAAAATAAAATTTCTTAAAACCGTTTCGATACTTTTCGAAGTTTTGAAATTTAATAAATATTATCTCTGTGGAATTCCTATTTACTTTAAAAAGTTTTAAAAACCGAAAAAATAAAATAAAAATTACTATATCAAAATATTATTTATATGACTTACTTTTCCATAGCGATAATTTGTTGCTTTTGATGTTGGAAATGATACATCTGTGCAGACTGAGCGAGTCTTTGGTCTCCCGAAGGTGATATTTCTTTATTCGGGCCAGTTACACCATAAGCTGGATATTCTATGTCAGCCGCCGCTTTAGCGCCTCGCTTTAGTCTGCAAAAATTTAATGATATTAATGAATGTATCATTTATTTATTAAAGTTAAAAAAATATAAAGTTAAAAAAATATTATTTGTTGTAATACCTGCACCATGTTAAAGCGATTAAAACGAAAATAAATATTGCCGCTGCGCTACAACCTGCAACAATAGCTGAAAAATAATCGAAAAAATGTGATTTTTCATAAATATAAAGTGAATATTGGATAACTGAAGCTTTGCAATTATCCAAAAAAAATATTGATTATTTTTAATATAGCTCGATAAGAATTTAAAATTTGTATGTTAATTTTTTCTCAAGCATAGAAAAGAACACAGAATAAAAAAGAAAGAAGATTTAGAGATTTTCGAAATTCATAAAAACATCAAAAAAATATATTGATATTAATGCAAAAGTAAATTTTTTATTTCATTTTTTATTTTATTGCAAAAAAATATTTAGTTAAAAAATGATTAGATATATTAATAATAAATTATTCTGTTTTATATTTTAAATAATTTGAAGTTTGGTTTCTTAATTGACATTTAAAATTTTTTTCATAGAGAAAGTTGAAAAAATATGATTATTTATAAAATATATAATATATATAAATAATGATAAAGTATAAAAGGTACCTTTTTTCAATGAATTTGAAATATGTTGTAAAAATTAACATTTTTTTATATCTTTAATTTGCAAGATATTTAAAAAAAAATTGCTATATGTTTACGATATAAAATTTTGTCTATATATATGCATTAGACAAATACATTACGATACCAAATTATATATATTTAACAAGTGAATGAGCATCTTCCTATCTTTCTTCGAAAATATGTAAATATAAAATATTAAAGTTGCATTCTGGCATTCCACAAAGATATTGAAAAATAATTAGTTCTATTGAATTTTCATTTGATTTAATATTTTTAAACTTTTTCTAGATATATATTAAAACACAATATATGTAAAGAAAATTTAAGAATATTATTTTATATAGGAAATATAGTAAGCTGCATCTATGATCAAAAAAATTCATTTTAAAAAAACAAAATTGAAAATTTCATATTCTCTCATATTTTCTAGTCTATATATCTATATATCGTATATATCTATATATATAAAATATAGATAATATAGATAATATATATATTATCTATTTATCTATATTATCTATTCATAAAAAAATTAATTATGTCAAATTCCCGTGAAATTATTAAGTTTTTATTTGAAAAATTATCATAATAATTTGACAAATATTCGAATATCGATTTAAATGAAATATCTATGTATTTTTAGAGGAAATAATTTTATAAAACACATCTTAGACATTAAAAAAAGTTCATATACACAAATATTCGATAAGATTTAATTAACAAGTTATAAACATTTTAAATTTTAAATAAAATAAAAGCTATAGAATGAGACTGCAATACTATATCGCAATATCATAAAGTGGAATTCCTTGATAAAAAGTAAATGTATTTTTGAATTTTGAAATAATGAAAATCAATCTTTGAAACTTTTAATATAACTTTTTTAAATGATTTTTTTTTTGAAATTTAATTTTTTTTGAAATGTTAGAATTAATTTAATAAACAATGTTAGAATTAATTTAGTAAAAAATTTTTAAATATTGCTATTAACCAGAATCACTTTATTTAAATCTATTTTAAATCTTTATTTAAATCTACAATTAATTACTAGTCTATAGAAACAAATCAAAACAATTCCAATAAGGATTAAAAAAATTGAATATTTTTTTTTTACATAAAAAACTTGCTTCTTTTATTTAAATTAATTTGAATTTCATAGATCTCTGTATATAGATTAATGAATTACAAATCATAACAAATCTTTATGGATCTTTATTTTTTATTTTGGATTTAATATTTTTTATTTTAATATGAGATTATTGAATCAAAAATAATAGATGAAATTAAATATCATAATTTAATAACATGAATTAATATCACATATTAATATTATATATATCCATGAATATCTTGAATATCATGAATGCACATTACAAATCACATTATTTTTTTCTTTTTTTGCACTATTATTTCCGAAATATTTTAGAAACAAATTGAAATAACATCTTAATTCGAAAAATTGTTAAATAAAGCTTTCATATCTAACATACAAAATATATAAAATTCGGTTTCAAATATTATCATCTCACTTTTTCTTTGTATCTATCATCTTTTTTCGATTACAAATATTTAATTGTTAGCAATTCTATTTCAATAATATATTGTTAGAATAAGAATATATCAAACAGATTGTAATAATAATATAATAGATGATCGATTAAAAAGAAATTAAAATATGATAGACAACACATATGATAGAAAAACTTATAATTTAATTACATAATCACGTATATAATTACGTAATCACATCCTACTTGTTATGTTTTATATGTTTTTAAAATATATCCTTATTCTAAATCTATTATATATGTAATATATATATATATATATATATATATATATATATATATATATATATATATATATATATATATATATAGAATAAGAATATATATTAGCATATATCTCTTTATTTTATATCATTATTTTACTGAAATTGAAACATATTGCAATGTATGTATCGATTTATAATGAATTTAAATCAATGTCTTAACACAAAATATCGAAATATCATTCTATCATTTTCAGCGTTCGAGCTATTAGAATCGATGCATTCATCGCAATATATTTCAATGTATATAGGAATATATTTCTTCGTGTTAAGAAATCGAGTTTGATGAAATAATATGTTCGAATATATGTTTAGAATAAAGTTTTAATTTGATAACTTTTAAAAGTAAATATTATAAAAGTATTATAATTATAATTATAAAAGTAAATGATAATCATTTATCAAAATAATTTTATTTGAAGAAATTAATACATACTAGTAACATGAAAAATACAATCATACGGATCATACGGATTTTCAATGAACATTATTATGTTAAGATGAAGTGTTATAGATATGAATTTTAATTTTTATTGTTGAATTTAATTTGAATTGTTATTTTTTTCTAAATAATCTTACATCAAAATAAGAAATATTGATTGCAAATGAAATAGAGTTAATTAATTGTCTTAATTTATTGATACATATTCAATGATCTATAAAATTCAAATTGATTTAAATATTATGGTAAAATATATAATAATTTTTTTTTATATGTCAATTCTTTAACATATTAATACTATATTATTAAAAGAAACAAATTTATGCGTAGAAAAATATTATTCATTTTTTTTCTTATTGTATTTTGATTTGTTCCTATGAATTTCAATACGGCTATTATTGAATATAATATAACAATCTATAAATTTTAGTAAGTAAACTGATTAAGTATGATATATGGATTTAAATAAAATATAGAATGAATATTGAAATTAACTTGAAGTAACTTTCGAAATAAGTTATGTAATATATAGTAGATTGCATTATATTATACTAAAATGTCGAAATAATTAATTATATATTTAAAAAAAAATATTTAAAAAATATGAATTTCTCTTCTTTTTATTAAAGAAGTATATTACACAAATGATAAGTATTTTCTATTATTGTTTTACTTTATCTAAAGTACTTAAAATTCTTGTAATTTGTTAATTAAGTCTTATGTATATCAGCTTCTTTCATCGTGATATTTGATATTTAGAATCCACTTTCATTTCCTCTGTATATACTAATGTCTATACATTAAAATTTAAAAATTTATTTTCTTAAAAATTTGAATGGAATTTTTTTTAAAGATTTTTTTAAAAATATATATTCGATTTTTTGATAGAGAAAACATAAAAAACCAAACATAAAAACTATTATGAAAAAAATATCAATTAAAATTTTATTAAATTATAAATAATTTAATTTTAATTAAAAATACTAGATAAGTAAACATTGTTTACAGTATTACATTACAGTATTTTTTATGCCGAATCAATGCTGCAAGAATAAATAAAAATTTTAAAAACTTATATTCATATCATTTTAAATGTACAATTATTTATTTTAGAACATATAATTTAATAAAAAAAAAGATTATAATTATATATTATAAATATCAAAAGACACCAATTATTAATAACATGAAATGAAGCGATAAAGGAAAAAAAATGGATTTTCGATTGAAAATTTTAACTTCGAATATTTATTTCTATATATAGTTTCTAAGGTATTAATGAAAAAAAAAATTTTATACTATATATTAACAAATTGCGTATACAAACATTATGTATCTAAATATTATATTATCTGTCCAAATCTTACTAATATAACGATCTTCATTATAATAATTATTATTGGTGATTATCAAGTAATCGACATGTATAGTATAACACTATAATGATATCGGCTTCTATATATTATAAAATTTCAACATGAGGATTATTCTGATATTTCTTCGTGAACAAAAAATAATATAATCTAACTCAATTCTAATCTAATTCTAATTCTAATCTATATGAATGATAATATTTGGTAAATCAAATGTATTTAATTCTTTAATAATGAATAATTAGATTTTTTTTCAGCTATCGAAATTAAAATGTAAAACATAACTGCAATAACAATAGAATAAAAACTATTCAAATAGAAATAGGATTAAAAATATATAAAGTTCATATAGATATGATTATTAAATTTTTGAAATTTTGTATTTTTGAAATCGAAAAGATTTTAAAGATTTACGAAGAATTGATGTAGACATTATGTATATAACAATTCTAATTATTACAATTTAGTATATATTATTGAAATTTTATATGAAATTTTATATAGTTCTATAATATAATTAATCACTAGAGCACCTATTCAATAATCAATGATGATAGCTATTATAACGAAGATAGTTACTGAAAGTTTTGATTTTATTATTCGGAATAAGGAATTCTCACTGATTTTATGATTTTTGAATATATTGTTGAAATCGATATTTTGAACAACTTTTTTTTATATATATTACTACTATTTAGTTATATTTTTTGAAAAAAAATATTTATAATATAAAATATTGTTTGAAAAAAAAGATATTTGAAAAAAAAATCATTACTTTTATATAGAATTTCTCTTATACATATATATCCGTAGCTATATATATATATATATATATATATGTAAATATTCGACTGTCATTTATCTGCTGTTTTTATAAATATATTGTATCAACGATATATAACGGATAATTTATTCAAAAAGCTATTTTTTATGAATTACTTTAAAATATTAAATTTAAAATATCTCAAATCTTTCAAAAGATCCTTAAATTTATCATTATTCATAATTCATCATTCATAATTCAGAAAGTAGATTTTTTACTAATTCATCCTATACATCTTAGCTGTATGCCATGTTTATATTAATTGAGAATAATGATCACATATCATCACTTATGCAACTGCGAGTGTATACATATAATAAATTCTAATAATTCTGTACCAATAACAATTTTTTTGCAAATATTTCGAAAACTAGGCTGAATGGCAATAACATATAAAACAAAATTGTTCAATGTTAATTTCTATAATGTATTTAAAAATCATCAAAATTAGCAAAGATTTCCTTATTCTAAATAATTATCATTACATAATTAGAATAATCAATTATATCATTTAAAGTAATATAAGATATTCTTCAAATTTTCGATTTGAAAAGTTCAATTTGGCAAATTTTATTATAATATGGTACAACTAAATATTATCTGCATCTCGCTCTATCTAATATAGAGATGTCGAGCTTTTCCCTCATCGACAGTTGATTTTGATTAACTGGTGTTTCACTATTCCTACATTAATTCCAGAAGCTGTATGATTTTTTTTTTAGTCAATTGATCCTTCCATTATGAACAAGTTCTAATTAATATTTATTACAAACAAAAGACTTCTATATATCTATACAGTTTACTTATATATATATACTGAGATTCATGCAGTAATTGAAGAAAAAAAGTAGATATAGAACTTTCCCCTATGCCCTATTAATCAAATAAAGAAAAGAAAGAAAATGGTATAACCGGTTCGATATTTCTAATCTAATGAAAAATTAAATTGCTTATAATTTAATAAATAAATCAATATTTTTTTATATGTTACGTTATCTAGATTTTATTTTGTTATCTAGACTCGATTTTCCAAAAAGAATATATTAATTTATATAATTTGCCGTAATAAAATTCAAATAACTATATTATATTAGCTTACCAATAAAATATATATCATTATTCAAATCCTGATTTACAGGTACAAACAATGGATTGTATTCCGTTCGTCGTTCCAATTCAGCTATTACTGGATCCGTATCCTTAAATTTGGATTCAATATTTCTTGGATTTTCCTCACGTATGATGGGTCCATTTACTGTTATTATATTTTCTTGTTCCCATTTCGTATTATTTTTTATGGATTTTTCGAAATCCGAATTGTCTTTGTTATCTATTATAAGTATAATAACGCAATATTATATAATCATATTATATGTTATTATAGTATATCATAATAAATTATTTTAAATTCTGTCTTTTAACTTTTAAATAAAATTAAAAAATCATATGTATTTTTAAAGATTTAGAATCAAATCTAATTTATTTTTTTCTAAGAAAAAAAAATGATAAGAAATTTTATTTTTCACGTTTATTTCGAAATATAAAATAGAATATTTTATTAAAAAGAGTATAATAAATGAAATATATTGAAGTTTGACATACCTAACGAAAAAAGAGCGTTGTTATAATATCTAGGATCGTTGGGTTTTACTGCGAATGGATATGTCTCGGGCAAAATTGAATCCTCGAATTTAAAAGTGAATTCTGGTATGGTCACTTGCGGTTTTTGTATATCAATTTTGCTGTTCTCGTTAATTGAACCACTGTAACTTCCGTGGAGTCCAAACAATGGTTCTTCCTTCATTCCTCTGTCGAAGTTTTGATCATATCCATCTTCATTATCGTCTTGAAAATTCATATCCTCATCATCGTTCGTTTCATGAGGAAAATAAGGCATCTTAAAGTTCACATATTTTAAGGAACTTTGAAACGGATTCAACATTTCATAAAGCGGAGAATAATGTTCCCTCTCTTGCACTAATTCGTTGATCGGCTCGTTGTATTTTATTTGCCGATAATTCCATTCTTTCGGTTTCTCTTTTCTTAGAATTTCGGCCAAATTTCTTTTATTGATCAAAGCTTCCAAAAGTTTCTTTTTTTGGCGATATAAATCCAAATGATGTTTCTTGTAAGGTTGGCTCCCAAACAATGAAGGATAATGCATTTTTTGTTCCTCGAGATATTTAATCAAAAATTGCTTAAGTGCAATGTTCGAAGATTCAGGAATATCATCTGAAAAATATTCACATTATTATTCTTGTGTAACTGTAACTGTATTCTTGTGTATTCTTTAACTGTTTAAAAATTAATTTTTCTTTGAACAATTTGTTACATGTTTGGAAATGATATCTAATTTCTAATTTCTCGCATTTATTAAAGAAAACTAAAATATCGATTGACGATTGTTTCTTTTATCGATTTTTTCATCCTCGATTTCTAGTATCGATTCTATTTTATATTTATATTAAATATTTAAATCTTTCCATAAATTCTTTTCTAAACTTGCTCTTTCAATTTTTTATCTTTTATTACTTTTTATTACTTGTTTATCTTCTATGCTTTATTTCTCAGATTACATTTAGCTAGTTATTGTTTTTTATGATTTTTTAATTATTTTTCTCTTTATTTCTGCATTCTTTCATAATACGATTGTTTTAAGTCGTAAATAGTATCAAAATTTTAAATCGATGAGAAAGTATTTTCTTAAATTTACCGATAAAATAAATAAATTTAGCTTCTATATTATTGTTTACGATAAATTTATCTTATGGATAGTATTTCCATTTCATAAAATATTCTATTCTTGTTTAAATTTAAAAATCAATATAGATCAAGCTTAATACTAATACTTATTAATACTTATAATAATAAAAAATAATAAAAAATAGATCTATGTTTTCAGTCGCTCATATTACACATATAATATCAATGTAAAGAAGATATATATAATTACAATTATTAAAAAGATATATATAATTATTATTTCTAAAAAACATTTGCTATATTTTTAAAATAAATATTATAAATAAATGTACATAACAATAATTTAATAAGTATGAATTATAAAATAAAAAAATAGAAAAATATACAAAAAAATTTACTAATAAATTATACAATAGTTTTATAATGTTTACATATATATTAAATGATTCAAAAACTACATGTATGGGATTATTATTATTATAATATTATAATAAATTGATTTAAATATTTTTATATTCATGAAATCAACATTATTTTTTTATCACTAAAATAATACAATATATTAATTTTACAAAAACAAAATAATATTGGCAAATTGTACAATATCCATTCATTATTACTTTATTTCATGGTGATATCAGAATAGGAATTTCCTGTGGTTAACAGAAAAACTACTTAACATGTATACATGTGCGTTAACTTTGATAAACACATATGTATCTCATTTCTATTCAATTTAAAACTAGATATAATATACTTATACTGTAATAATTATCTGCGCATTTATTATTTAATTAAATAAATAAACTTTTTTAAATAAATTATATATTTGAAAATGAATCTCTAAATTATTCAATCAAATTATATTTCGAATAAATTAAAAAGAAATAGAGAACATCTCTTTAACTTCAATAACGTTGTACACACGCAAACATATGTAAACTTCAAATGAATCTTAAACATTTTTCATAAAATTTAACACTTTCACTCAATCACAGCTAAAAAATAAGAAATTAATCAAAAATAAGACTAATTTTTCATAAAATTAGAAATAAAGAATAATGTGAAATGATTTATTATCGTGATATATGATGATATTCATGGTATCGTACAATGTGGTTCGATTTTTCGAGATTTTTTAAAATGTATTTTCGAATTTTATTCAAAAAACATAAGAATAATGATAAAAACGAAATGAAAAAAAACAAAAAATTGTAGTAGTTGGATGAAGAATGATGATACATCTATATAATGTCATTACTCTCGAAATAACAAGTGTTTTTGGGCGAATAGATGATATGTATTCTCACCTTGATAAAAATCATGTTCACCGGTAGAGAGAGTGATGAGAACACAGCAGGGTAGCAGCAGCCATGTGCAGGTACAGAGGGTCGATGTCATCATCACCGTTTCAACTGGCAGGTGTCGGCCAGGTGTGGTATCCACAGGTTTTTATCGTCGTTCTGTCCGTCGTGGTTCCATATGTAAGCACGTCATTTCATTGAGGGCAAACAGAGAGTTTGCGCGGTCAAGTTCCGCTGCAATCAATACTACCATTACCCTTTCCACCATCGTCGCCGATGAAACTAACATTTGTCCTTCTGCGTATTCTATATTTCTGTGTTCGATGCCCTGTGTTTATTATTTTTTTCTTTTCTCATTTTATATATATTATTTTGATTTGCGTTGGGAAATGATGTTTACCATAAAATCGAGTAATGAAATTGAACTTCAAATAAATGAAGATTATTAATAATGATAATAATATTGGATAGTGTATTATCCTTATAAATGAATATAAAAGTAGTTTTTTTTAACTTTTTTCAATTATTATCTCTTTTCTTAATATTATAATGTAATTTATTCTCTTATATGAGGTTAAGAAATAAAAAATATTAATATGATTTTATCGCCACATAATAATTAGTGATTTTGTTTTTAAATTGCAAAGGAATATGATATTCCTGTAAAATATTAAAATAACTTTTAAAAGTCATTAACTTTCTAAAAATAATAATAGCGACCCCTGCAAAATATTTTGCAACCCCTTTATAAATTGACTTACAAGTTGGGAACCATTGATACAGAATATTCCGAAACAGTGTTTCTCAATTTTCTTGGATCAATGATAGATTGAAAATTTTCATTCAATTAATTTTCATGATACATTATACTTTAATTTTATTTACTTGAAATTGCAACATACTTTGATATCTATTTATTATTTGAAAAAAATAATAAATAATTTAAAGATATTATTAAATAAAAATATTTATAATATATTTTCACGGTATAGAAATATAAAACATATTAATATATTATGATACAATATTAGAAAATATTGTTTTAAAAGATTACAAATTTATACATTTTTTACAGATTTTTTGGAATAAATAATATATCTTAGAAAAAAATATATATATTTATAGAAATTATGTAATATTTGATTTAAATATTTAAAAAAATTAATATTTGTTTTATATTTAAAATAAATTTTAATTAGTTTTAAAACAAGTTATTTTTAATATTTGAAACGTTCTTTTATAATAAGAAATAAGATTATTTAATATTCTATTCACTTATATTTGAATATATGCAAAAAGTTTGAAAAAAAGTATTGACTCATAAAATCTAAATGAACAAATGAACAAATTGAATAAAAATAAATAAATAAACTTAAAATATAAAAGAACTTACAAGAAATTTTGTATTAGAAATAAATAATTCTTAAAAATTTTAAGCCTGCGAAATTATCTTCAAATAAAATTCATAATTTTAATTAATCTTTTGCACTATAAACAAATAATTTAATAATAACGAATTTCTAAAATACAAGATGATTATATTTTCAACAACTGTTCAAAGAGTATTAAGAGTATAGTCTATATTTGACACAGATTACACACGATATACTCGCTTTATTTTTTTCAGTTGTAAAAATATTCAAAGCGTATTAAATTAGATTTAGGTTAGAAAGTATAATAGAAATAGCTTTATTAAAAAAAAGACATTATCTATTAAAATAAAGTGATGAAAAATAATAATAAAATAAATAATAAGATAATAATAAAATAAAAGATAAAAAAAAATAAAAATTTTATTATATATTAAACGCATAAAATATTGCAAATTTATTTGTCAATATGGAGAAAAAATAATTCATTAAAAACATTAAAATATTTTATTTTATTTATAATAAAATTTATAATATTTTGTATTGTCGAAAGAAATTCATTTATTTTTATAATATGTTTTTATCACCTTTAAATTTTTTAAATTTAAATTTATCATTATATATTCAACGATCTCTCAAAACATTGATTCTGGCGAATGATTTACTGTGCGGGATATTTGAACATGAATTATGACAAGAAATACAAGTATAGCTGTAAATATTGTAGAATTTTATAATACATGAGAATACTTATACATTTCCTATAATTATTTAAATTATATATATAAAATCTTTCTTATATATCTTATATCTTATATATATATATATATATATATATATATATATATATATATATCTTATATATATATATATATATATATTTTATTTATATATATTATATATATATATAATATATCTTATATCTTATATATATTATTTATATATATTATATATATATATTGTATTTGTACTGTAATGACTGACGACATTTATATATTTTCCACATTTACTTATAATAAAATCATTCTGATATAATATGTATTTTTGTATGACCGTATGACTAATAAAATCATTGTTTTCTTTACATTTATAGAAAGAAAGAAATTAACACTCAATTTTTGTGAATCTATTAATTTTTTTAGTTATGTATCAAGATCACAAATCAGGGATTCACCTTTAGAAAATGCACGTGAGGGTTTTTTATCCATTATTTTTTGTTTTCTTTTTCGATTGATTACTCCGTCTGCTGCATCCATCATTCTTAAAATTTGAGATTGGTCAGAACAATCAACTGGGGCAACAGATATATCTCTGACCGCTCTAAACTTGCCGCAATTATTCAAATGTTCGTTTTCCAAGCGAAAAAAATTCCATATGAATCTCCTATTAGGAAGGAGTAAATATTATTTTGAAATCGAAATTGATTATTATCATTTATTATATATTATTTCAAATATAATAAAATAATATATAAATACTAGCATAAAAGCATAAATTAAACTATTAGTTGATTCAACATGCTGAGCATGCAAAATAATATGCAATATACAAATAAGGAAGAGGGAATTCAATTCATTAATAAATGAAAGTTATGTTTTTTATCTATATGTAAATGATTATGTGTTTATAAATAGAGATTGTTGTTTATAAATATAAAATTCATGTTTACAAATTAAAGTATATATGAATAAAAGATGCAATTACAAGATAACAATTTCAATGATCACATTTGATAATTTCAAATGTCGTCGATTCATCACCGTCATTATTTGTACAATCCATAAGACGTATAGCCGCCTTCGGTTCATCATTTTCATTGCGTCTGTAAGGCCCTATGGAGATGTCTCGAACTGCTCGAAATTTGCCTACATTGTATAGGTGTTCGTTTTCCAGACGAAAATAATTCCACATGTACCTTCTATCAACTGATTAGTAAGGCAAATTGATACAAAATATTGCTTATAATAAATTAAAATATTTACTATTATATTATTACTAAACTAATAATAATTAAAAATATCCTCTATTATAAACCAAAATAAATTGAATTTAAAATTAAAATAATAATTATTTAAAATTTAAAATAAAAGAAAAAAAAGTGATAAAGGAAATGAATAAAACAAGGATAAAAATCGAAAACAAAAATTTTATTTATATTTATTATAATTTATTAGTTTCACTCAATAAATCTTGTTTGTCTGACTGAAATGTACAATGATTTTAAATTTCATGCAAGCGAAAAATGTTGTTAAGCTTCACTAAAAATGATATATTATAAAGGATATCCCAAAATTCACGCAAGAAGTAATTTTAATGGAAAATACAGGTTTATAATTAAAAATTGTAATTTTTTATTGATTTATAAAATATACAATATAGAGTTATATATGGAATATCGAGTAAATGACGAATCCTCCACGTCTTTGTTGACACATACGTATTCTTGCTGAAATTTTTCATGACCGTTTTGCATAAATATAGCTGAATTTAATATAACGCTCAATTTCCTTTTTTAAGCTGTGAATGATCGAGGGCTTATCGGCATAAATCTTAGATTTCAAACTTCCCCCCCCCCCCAAATCCAACGGTGTTAAATCGCACGATCTAAATCAATTCTGATCACTAAAATGGGAAATTACACAAAGGAAATGATTCGTATAGTAATTGAATTGTTTCTCAGACTGTGGCATTGTTTTGTTGAAATCACATGTTGTCCACATTTATATCTTACAATTTAGGCACAAAAAATTGAATCATGTCGCGATGCGAACAAGCATTATTAACTATTATTGCCTAACCGCATTTTCGAAGAAGAATGATCCGATAATATCTCCAGCCCAAAATCTCCACCAAATAGTAACAATACAATTTCTTAATAATCACTTGATTTTCTAAACTCCAAATACGACAATTTTGTTGTTTTGATTAACCAATACATCAAGAATGAAAACGAGCCTCATTATTGAAGATGATTTTGTTCGAAAAATCAGCATCCTTGTTGTTGTTTCATAATTTATTCAACGAATTCTATTCGTTGTCAATAAGTTCTATTGTGTGGTCAGTAGGCTTCAGTTTTTCTGACTCAATTGAACTTTGTAAGTATGAAGATGCAAATCTGTCGTGAGAATACGCTGTAGAGAACTTCTCGAAATGTCCAATTCTTGACCACGATGTCCCTGGATTCTCAGCAATACTGAGAATGCTTGAACTGAACTTATGAACTGCTTCGATGTTTTATGTTGAAGGATGGCCAGAATGTTTAAAATCACTAATTGATCCAGTCTATCTAAATTTTTTAAATAATTTTTTCACAGTTGATGAAGAAATCACTATTCTGATTATTTTGATATTTTGTATAAAAATTGCGAACTGTAATTGCCAAACCTTATTTTTAAAAATTGCTTAACAATAAAAACGCGTTGTTCTTTCGTGTGACACTTTATTTTTAATAATCCTGAACTATTAGCTGTCATGCTGTCTTTTTTTTTCATTGGCAATACTTTACCACACAAATCTTGCGTAAATTTTGGGACATCCTTTATAATGATGTGCAATATGACATATTTTGTACACATTAAATGTGTATGTACAGTAAAGTTATGATTTCTAAAAATGTATTTTTATTGCTAGTAATATTAATTTATTTTTAACTTACCTGAATACTTCTAATGGTGCAATTATAGAAACCATTAAATCTGCATGTACGTATCCCATTTCAGTAAGAGACAATGAAAATGCCCAACCAAAACGAAGTATAAAATCTTCAATTATTGCAAAATAATAATAATACTAAAATATAATACAAATATTATTATATAAATATAAAATTATTATTTTTAATTTAAATTTTAATTAATATATAAGCAATCAAACTTACTGGAGAAGAATAAACAATTTCTTCCCTAAGAAATTTGTTTTCTCCTGCATTACTATCAAATAATCCCCAATCTAATTTTATATCCCATGTATATGTAAAACAAGAACTCATAATACTTGCAGTTATCCACAAATAAAAATAAGGATTTTCAGTAGATAATACATAATACTCTATAAAGAAATATATATTTTTCTATGTAATTCTTACATTATATTAATTATATATAAAAAATACTTACTAGCATTAGTTAAATGTAAATAAGAAAATACTACAACGAAAAAACTAGTAGCATATTTTGCTGCATTTATAAGGTGAGGAAAAGCTTCTTTTGTATCTCTATATCGCCGTAAACATTGTGCAAATCGGAACCATGCTGGCAAACAAGCCACAAATGGTCTCATTGAAAGTTCGCGCATAATACAAGTTTCCGCATCTATCAAAAAATGCATTAGATAATTAATTTCCTAAAATAAATTAAGTTCTAAAATAAATAATAAAATTTGCAATTATAATATTTAGTTACAAACCAGTGACAGTGGTCCATGAAGAATTTTGTACATAAAAGCAAACAAAATATTGAAAGTCTAAGAAAACAGTATGTAGAGAATTAAGTTGATCAGCTAGCCAGAAATCAGCAAATCCAACATAAAAAAACGGCGCACAAAATATTCTACCCAATACACGGAGTGCCCAAAATCTAGCTTCATAACGTAATGTTTTCGTTGGATTAAACAAAAATAAAGCTAGTAATATATATAATAACATCTGAAAAAATATTATTTATATACATGTATTTTTAACAATTTTATATATTATAAAAACTTACAGGTTGAACAAATGGTGGTATTCCCAATGTTTCACTATATAAAAAACCTAAAATTGATAAAGACCAAACTAATCCAAACACACTAGCCATTTCAATAATGTGCTGAAAATATATTATATATTATATATTAGTAATTTGTATATAAATAATATAAAGAATACAACCTGTTCTGATAAATGATTTCGAGGATCAAGTTCAAATATTAAAACATGATTTACACCAGAAGATCTCCATCCATATACATTAATTCCCATAAGAAAAAGAAATTGAATCATAAGAAGTGGTCCACGATATAATCTACATAAAACTCGCCAATTATTATTATTTCTATAACGTGCACCTATAAAATAGATAAAATAAAATAAAATAAAATATTGATTTTTTATTTTTATATATCTAAATTTTATATAATAAAAATATAATCTTACCTGAAAGTATTACTGCTATAAGAAGAACAATAAAAGCTCCTGAAAAAAGTCCCACTTTAAATGTAATCCATGGAGAAAGCTGTTCTCCAAGAGGAGGGACTCTTAAACGTTTCATAGCACGTTGTCTATCTCCATGTTCTAAATCTCTGGTAACCAATGCTTCTGTTTCTGCAATGAGTCTATCTATATCTTTATGAGTATGAAATAATGCTGTATCTACATGTTCTGCTCTCCATTTTGCTCCAAGATCTATATTTAAAAGCTAGGATAACAATTTCTATTAATTAATATAATATCAATTTTTATATACATTAATTGTCTTTACATACTTTATCATGTTTTTTTAATATTTTTCTAAATCCAGTAAAATTAAGATTCTGATAATTTTGAAGTAAAATGAGAAAAAGATAAAATTCAGAAAAGGCTAATTTTAATTCTTGAAGTTTTCGTGCTGAAACTGGCTTTTTATGCAAAATATTATTACGATAACGGATTTTATGACTTCCTTGTCCATTTTCAGAAGCAGATAGAATTTCACTTAATTCATTATTGAGAGTTGCAAATCTACGCGTTGCTTCTGCTAATTTTTCTATAATAAAATAAATAAAAAACATTTTTTAATATAAATTATAAAAAATTCAAAAAATAATAACATTATAATTGTATAATATAAAATTTACCTGAATAAAACGTATTTATTTTTGCTAACTCCTTATCACAATAATGAAAAAATTGTTCATCAAATTTATTAAAATAACGTTCTAATATATGTGATTCTGTTATATCTGCAGCTGGTGCTTGTTCTACTGCTGCATAGAGTAATGCTTTCATTTCCTATAAAATGTTCTTTTTATAATATAAGTTTTTATTAAACTTAATATAGTTATTACTACACAATTTATAAAAAACATAGGATTAAAAATGAAAGTTTTTATCTTACCTCGTAATTTATATATTGTTTTCTCCATTCTGGTGTAATATGAGCACTTAAGTGCTCTGCAAATTTCATTTTTTTTAAATTAATTAACTTGATAATCGTAATATTTCAATTTTATTAACTGCACTAATATATATAATAACTATATTTTTAATAGTTTATTAAAAAGAACCGTAAGTTATTTTAGGAAAATGTTGTACATACGATAGATATTTCAATGTAGAATTGATTTGAGGTTATAGTATATATACTATATCATATTGCAATATCATTATTATATTTAGTATAATTCGATAGATTTTAAACGTTTGTATTATAATTTTAATCAACATCAACAAAGTTTTATATCCTATTATAGCTGTTATTTTATATTTAATTTTTCCATCACGAGAGAACTAATATTGAATAAAATTATTGGTTATGTCAATATTTTTAAGATATAAACAAATGCGTTGGGTAAGTAAAAATATTTTCTATTATTTTTTTGATAATATATATATAGTTATAATTTATTATGAATTATTAATAGTTATTTCAATATATGATTTTAAATTTAAATATTGATTTTATTTTATTTTATTAGTACTCAACAAAACAAAAAATGAAAGTTATAGATTCTGTAAATGAATTAATTTCAAACAATGAATTTAAACATAGACAACATCCAGGTATAATAAAACTTAAAAGAATAGAACAACCTAGTTGGCTTATAAAAACAATTAAAAACATTTTACATGGTAATAAATATATTTTTTATTAGAATATAATATTTATGATTATTATAAATAAATATTAAAAAGAAAAATATTTTTATTTATATAGATGTAACAATTTCATCAAAGATGATTAATGAAAGTAGTAAAAAATTAGCAATGCATTTGAATAATAGGCATCCTCCACCAGAAAAAGAAGATATTAATTTAAAATTACAAGAAGTGCAATCAAGAATATATCCACATATTCATGAAACACAAAATTTAAATAAACATGATATACTTAATGATCCAAAAGCTCTTAAGCTTTTTAAAAGTCTTATATATAACTGGTCACCAATTTCATATAATAAATATATTAGTTTAGCATATTTAATTAGTAGAAGTATACCTGAATATTCTGTTTTATATAAAATTTTTAATGAAATTGTTAATTGTGATAAAAAGTTTATACCAAAAACATTATTTGATTATGGTTCAGGAACTGGCACAGTTATGTGGTAATATATATAAAATTAAATAATTTTTATTTAAAAATATTGCAATAAAAATATTAAAAAAATATATATTTAATTTTATTAGGGCAGCTTCACAATTTTGGTATAAATCTATCAAAGAATATTACTGTGTTGATGTTTCTCGAGATATGAATGAATTGTCTGAATATCTAATAAAAAATGCTACACCAAAAATTAATACAAATTATGTTTTCTATCGACAATTTTTTCCTGCATCTCCAATTGTAAGAATATAACTTATACATTTTTTATAACATTGAAATATCTAAAAATAGACTTTAAATATGTTATTTATATTATAGCCAACTTATGATATTGTAGTAAGTGCATATTCTTTATTAGAATTACCAAACCAAATATCTCGTCTTGAAACAATTTTAAAATTATGGAATAAAACAGAACAATATTTAATTATTGTAGAACAAGGAACAAATGTAGGATTTAAAGTAAGTCATATATTATTAAAATTTATTTATTCATTTTAATCATTATTTAATAATTAATAATTTTATTTTAAATAGATAATTAATGAAGCTCGAGATTTCATACTTAATTATAAAAAGAATGCTTGTAATGTACATGTATTTTCACCTGTAAGTATTAATATAATAATTATTATTATTTAACAAAAAATTTTATTTTGCAATATTGATTAAATGATAGTAAATTGTTTTCCACTTTAAATATGAAATATTTCATTATTAATTTTGGAAAACTTGAAATTTTGTAAGAATGGATAATTTTATCCAAAAGTAAGATATTATATTACATGGAAATTAAAAATATAAGTAATTATTCAATTTAATTTTAATCAGACAAAAGTTCTAAAAAATATTGAAATTGTGTTGTGAAAAATAATATTCATAATAATATTCTGTATTTTTATTAAATTGTTTATTTAATAAAAATTTATATATAATATTTATATATATATTTTTTATATATGTATTTATAATATATTTTATATAATATCAAGTTCTATATACTAAAATTAGTGCTAAAATAGTTTTAAATTCGATTAAAAATTAGATAAAAAAAATATTTAATATGAATACATATTAAACTGTTGCAATTTTTTTTTTTTTAA
Organism: Apis mellifera; assembly: GCF_003254395.2. Classification (NCBI taxonomy): domain Eukaryota; kingdom Metazoa; phylum Arthropoda; class Insecta; order Hymenoptera; family Apidae; genus Apis; species Apis mellifera. The sequence continues at coordinate 4,369,401 of NC_037648.1, forward strand.
TAGAATTTAATAGAATCAATGATTATATCAATATCATTTAAATATATAGGATGTTATATATATTTCTAAAATAATTTTGAAGGATCGATTTTACAGATTAAAACAAATGCAAAAATTGATTATTGATATATAAAAATATTGGTTGAGACTTATTAATTAATTTATAAGCAATATAACTTTATATTAGATGAAATGAATAAAAATAAAGTAACATGACAATATAATAAAAATAAAAATTTCAAATTTCAATTATATATAATGATTTAATAAATAAATTAATTGATATTTTTGTATACTAATTTCATTGTTTATTATTATTATTGTTCTATGATTAATAATCTATATATCCAATTTTTATATATAAAATGTTTGAATTTTCTTATATATTTTTGAATATGAAATCAGAAATTATTTTTTAATCATCAATTAAAATAAATTTTGATTTTGACTTATTTAAATATAATTATATTAAATTACAAAACAAAGATGAAAATTAAAAAATGAAATTATACTGCTATACTGCAATAAATAGAAAATTTTACATTGCATTGCACAGAATGTATAAAAGTTAATATAAAAAACATTATAGCATAATTCTATATCTCTGGATTGGAGAAAATCTATAAATAAAAGTATATTAAAAAATGATCTTGATATCGAAATTCAAAATCAATTTTTTTTTTATTACATCATATTCTAATTATGAAGATAAAAAGTCTCAAAGCAATTATGAATCGTAATTTAATTCTTCTTTTAAAAAGAAAAATTTTTTCGAATTAAATTTAATTTTTGAATTCATTTTATTTATAATGTTTTTTTTATATTTTGTGATTTAGATATTTATGTGCTATAATAAACATTATTTTTTTATCGATGAAAAAATGTAAGCAAAAATGTAAATAAAATGAAAATTAATATTTTTTTTTTTTTTGCAAACTATGGTTTTTTTAGACTTGAGTTTTTAAATGAATAGAATACGATATAATAAAAAAAAATTGAATCGAAATCAAGATAAATAAAAAATTCATTTTGAATATTGAGATTAAAATCATTTTTGTTTTTATTATATATATATAATATATATATTATATATATTATATATATATTATATATTATTATATAGATCTTCATTAATCCAAAGATATAGAATCATATAATGCTTTTTGCTTTATTAAAGTGCAACTTATTGTGGTTTTTAATATTGCTCAAAATGGGATGTCTGAATTGAATATTATCGCTTAAAGGATTAGGATTATAAGATTATATAATTGTTTGTATTGTGAACTTTGAATGAACTAATGATGATTATCTCTAACTGTTTGCAATTGATTGATAAGTGAATTCTATCTCGACTGAATTTTAATTATTTTTAGAAAATTGTTGCGAATCTTGATTCTTTCTCCAGTCATTATTTTTCGCAAAAATGCAAACTAAGAAGAAATTAAAAAAAACCAATAGTCACAAAAACAGTTTCCTTTAGAAAATCATATCACAACGCGGAGATTAAAATTCTTGCGACTTTGTATGATTCGTCACAAAGCATTTGATACGCAAATGTAATATGTGAACTATCGTTATTATTTTTATATATTATTTTATAAAAAAAAATTCCCAATTCGGAAATTCAAAAAATTATGAAATTTTGAGAATATATAGTACTTATGTAAATATATTATTATGCAATATTTTTTACTGGTCGAATAATCAAGGGAAATCAATTCTTGAAAATTCGGCTATTTTTCAATTTTATGTTATAATTCACAAACTATAAATTTGCAAATAAAAAAAAATTTAAATAAAAGTTTTTTTTTTTCATAAAAATTTAATATTATCCGATAAAACATTTATTAATTATTATTAATAATAATTAATTTATACAATTAAAAAAAATTATAAACAAAAAATTAATAATTTTTTTTAAATTTTCAAACATTAAATTTTAATTAACAGTCTAAATAACTATGTGATAGTATAAAAAAACAAAATAAATATTTTTATTTTTAATAAATACATCTTTGTTATTAATTTTTGTTGTTAAATTTTTAGAAAAAAATTTATATTATATATTTCTGTTTTTTATTAAATAATATTGGATCAAGCAGATGAAAATAGAGAGAAAAAAAAGAAATTATTTTATAAAATTTTTTTAGTTTTAATATAGTTGTTAAATTTCTTTATTTTTTATGCATTATATATTATCAAAAGCATAAAAAATGTTATGACAAAAATATAATCTATAGCCCGTACTACACACAGTTATACTATACTTTCAATAATATTAACTTCCTGCAAATTTATTTTTTCACTTTTTATTATTTTAAAGAAACAAAGTGCTGATTTTTGTTTACGCGTACAAAAATCTTTATTTTAATCATATTTATATTATGTAATATTTCTCCATATCTGCAAAATTATAAAAATTATTTAATGAGTGATTAATAAATGTTTATTTATCGAAGACAAAATATTTTATTATTAAATTGTTAAATCATTATTTACATTACAAAATCAGTCTAATCACAACAATGTGTAATAAAAATATTTATAATCATAGAAATGATATATAATATTCTTAATATATAATTTTGCCATATTTTTGAGAACTTTATATAGAAATTTTCCGATCTTATATTATAAAATTATAATATTAATTTACATGTGCGAAATAATATAATTAAATTACAATTTCTCATTTATAATGAATTTTTATCATAAGATATTACGATGTATTTTATTTTATAAATAGCAATCATACTATTATATATATAAATAATATAACAAGTTTCTATATTTACAATATTTATTTTAAAAAATTCATCATCATAAAAAGTAAATTCATAATGTATGTATTATTTATTTTTGTTTTATTGAATCTATATTATTTGATATATATATATATAAAATAATAAAAAAATTGACAATTATGTTAAAAATAAAAAATCTTATAAAATAATTTTAATTTACATAATTTTTTTTCTTCTCTATTTTGATTGATCAAATAAATAAAATTTAATAAAAAAAACAAATATTTAATATAAATTTTCCTATTTTTGAAAATTCACCAACAAAACTTTATTAAAACAACAACAAAGCTTTAAAAACAAAAACTACTTATTCTGTTATTTTATCTATCTCAAAATAACAGATTTCATATTTTCTTTTAATTATATAAAATATGAAAATATTTTTTACGAAATTAATATTGTGATTTATTGAGATAAAAATTTATCTATAGCTATTTATTTTCCTAACATTATTTTAATTACAATCATTTATATATAAAGTAAATACTTAAATACTATAGGCTGGTAATAATATTAAAGCATGAAAATTATAACTTCTAATTATATATTTTTTTATTAGATTTTTGTTTTGATCTGTTTAAATTTAAAATCATTTTAATAATTTTTTCTTTAGAAATATCTACAAAATAATAAATTCTTACTAAATAAATAACGTTTCATAAAAATACAAAAATATCTGGAATCCGTTTATCAATACTTTTTTAAATTTAAAAATTTTTTACAATCAGAAAAATTATATAAAATATTATTTCATATTATTTTATATAATTTATTTATATTATTTATCGTTTTCTTTTAAAATTAAATTAAATATTCGAACATTTTTTAAAAATTTTTTTAGATTTAACATAACATTTCATTTTTTGGAAAAATTTTGTATTTTTATAAGACTTTTTTTTTTTAAAGTAAAACTGATCAATTTTGTTTCCGAATTTATATTTAACTAAAAAAATTTAGAACTATAGATTTGTAAAATCATTTTCTTATATTTTAATCGATTTAAAAATAATATTTATGTTAGACAATATTATATAATTATAATTTATATTATAATTTATTAATTTTTATATTATATTATAATTTATATTAATTTCTTGTACAATTATTTCAGTGTCCTCACGATGCTCAATGCCCTAGATATGCGACAGATAATACTCCTTGCAATTTTGAAGTTTCATATTTAACATTACCTATTGGTGAAAAATCTCAATATAAACATGAACGTTATTCATATATAGTTCTTAAAAAAGGTTTATTTTCAATAAAATATAATATATATATATATAATAAAAAGAATAATACAAAATAAATTATTAATTCTAATTTATATAAAAATAATCTATAATTTTAGCTAAACGTTCCGAAAATGATTGTAAGTGGCCACGAATTGTCAGACGAGTATTAAAACGGTCTAAACATGTTATATGCCGTATGTGTACAGCTTCCGGAGAATTAGAAGAACAAATTTTCACAACATGGAAAAACGGAAAGTCTGTATTTTTTAAATAAAAAAGAATATATTATATAAAAGAATTGAAATCGCATTAATGCAACATTTCATATTTTTAGAAATACATATCGTTGTGCTAGATGTAGTGAATGGGGTGATCGTCTACCTTTTGAAAAAGAAAAATGTTAGAAAATAAAAAGTAATATTTGTAATTTAGATATTACATAATAAAAAATATTTAATTTTTTTATTCAATTCTTCTTATTTTTATCTTATTTGATATTTTTTGATATATTGTAAATAAATTTATTTTTAATAATAATTAATTTATTGTATTTGATAACATAAATAAAATATTTAAATAAAATATTTAAGTTTTATAGCATTATAAAAAAATGTTCTTAAGACTGTTATTCAACTTTTTCCTGAAAATAAAAAATGAATAAAAGCGTAGAGGGGAGATTTAAAAGCCGTTTCCAAGCTGGTCCACGGTCAGTTTTGCTTACACAACGGAAGAGTGAATTTGTCAAATACAAGGTAAGTGATCAATTTAAATATTTTAATGAAAAGACTAATTTAAAACTACCACTAACTTTTTTATTAAAAAAAATTTTATATAAAATTAAAAATTATAAAATTATTTTATACATCTTATGTTATATATATATATCAAAAGAATTATTCGAATTTAAACATTTTATTTAGTTTTAAAATAAATTTTTTTCTATATTTTACATTTTATTCATTACATCTTTTTAACAATATGTATTAATTTTTTTTAATATAAAATCAAAAATACATAATTGTTTTTGAGAACTAACATTGCTGAAAAATTTTGTAAATAAATTTTTATTCAAATAAATTGTATAATATGATTATTATAATTGTATAATATATAATAGTTATTCAAACAAAATTTTTATTTTATTTTTCTTCTTTACTATCTTATTTTATTTTAAATAATATTATTTAAAATATAATATTATAAAATATAAATTAATTTATCTTCTCTTATTTGATACTTAGATTTTTTTATTTGATTTATAAAAATAATAAAGATATTATTTTATAATGAAATAGTTTTTCTATTTCCAAAAGTTATTAGTTTTTCTATGGAAAATTTTTATTTCCATTTTTTTTTTATCTAGATTTAAATATTGTTCACTGCCGAAAAGAAGTTCACGGGACAGCACAAGAGGAATCCTTCACTTATCCCCATTTTTGACGCTCTTGAAGACCACACGTTTACCCTCCTGATATCATATGTTGCATAAGATTTGATTTTTCATTTGAACATGCAAAATGAATAGAGGGTTTTATATCAATAAGATAATTTTAATAAGATATTATTTTCAATTATGAAGTCATGTGAGAAATTATATCTTATCGCTTCAATAAATCCTATTATTTTTCTGTTACACAATCGAATTAATATATGTGTAACAAATATATATTTATAAAATATTAATAGAAACAATGTATAAAAATAAGCATTTCCCACTCTAACCGCATTCCTTTCGTGGAACTTTTCTCGTAGTGAACAGTACTTTCTTTTTCGTACTTTTTAATTTGCATTATTTGATAATTTGAACAATGTCAAAAAAATACCAAAAATTTTAAAAAAATATATTATTCACTTCAACAGACAAAAAATGATTTTAAAATTTTCAATGTTAAAAATAAAATGAACTTTTGTTTTTTTTTATAAATATTTCACTCATTTGATAATATTTAGTAATAATATTAAATTATATTTCATAATTTGGCATTTTTGTTATCTTGATTTGTTATTTATCTTTTTTATTATATTATTTCTTTCATTTATTACATCCTTTTGATTTTTCAAATATATATGAATTGTTTTATACGTAATCATAAAACATAAGTAATTTCAATTCATTTCATCAAAAAAAATTGATTGATAAAAATTTATTAAAAACTTTTTTTTGTTTCTCAATCTTTCAAAATAATTTATCTTATGATTCATATTATGATATATTCATATCATAATATACCATATCATGATATCATATTATGATACATAATATAATTATGTATCATAAAAATCTTAGTTCTATGAATTTCAAATATTATCATTAGATTGATTGTAACTAAATTTATTAATGATTAGATGCAATTAGCAGATTAATTATTGATAAAGTTATTCTAAAGTTATTCTAAAATTTTTTATTTTCATTATATATTTTTACTAGTTAGAAATTTATTAATTATTCATTCATTATTATTTATTGTTTAAATAATAAAAAATAATAATAAAAAAATATATTTATTGATAAAGATAAAGATTTAATTTAAAAAGATTTGCAAGGATAATTCGTTTAATCAAAAGATAAAAAATAAAAAAATAAAAAAACAATAGTTATAATATTCATTCTTTCATAAATATTAAATCCATAACTCGCATCAAAGTTTGAAAAATATAAAAAGATGTCATGTTTAAAAAAAAGGAAACAAATCTTTAAAATATACATAAATCGATTACGCAAGAAGTTATGAAAGAATGAAAGTGAGAGCATGTATCAGTCCTTCCGTATGTGACTTTCTCTCATAAGTCGTCTCACTTTCTTTTTCAAGAATTTCAACAGAAACTCGTGCATTTTGGTTTAAAATGTTCAAAATCGGATAATATCGAAATCATGAATTTTTTCAATTACAGAAATTGCCATTAATTTTTTAGAGTTATTCTATAAAATACACTCTTAAAAATTTTTCTATATTTAATCTCGATTAATAATAAATGAAGTTCTCAAAATAAATGAAAATTTTTAAAGAAATTTTCTGTGTGTAAGATATTAATATATTCATAGAATATATTTTGAGAAGCATTTTAAGAGATTAAAATAAATATATATTGATTGAGATTTATTTATTACAGTGTAGATAAGTATTCAAATCTCAATTTTGAAATCATTAAAATGAAAATTCGAATTAATTCGAACGTAATTCGAAATTTAGGACTTTTAAAATTTTTGATAAGTTTTATAAGATTTAAAAACTTTAATAGTTTTGGAAGATTTGATTGAATTTTTAATAGCATTTCTCTATATTTGAATGAAATCAAATATAAAAAAGAATAACAAGAAAAAAAGATATAGATTTGAATATTGAAGTGATAAAAAAATAAATCGAAGATACAAATTAACAAATATATATGCATATCTCATTCTTTTTTATAATTTTACATTGAATTTTACTTTATTTACTTGCTCTTTTTTTAATATTCAATTCTATTATATAATAATTACGAGAAATGCCACCAAAAATTCCTAATATATATATGCAAGATATTAATATATGAGATTTTTGAAAAGTTATTAAAATAAATATAAAAAGTGATATATGTCAGTAATATATTTATTAAGTTATAAGCAATTTAAGTTAGATAAGGCGAGAAAAGAACAATGGACATTGATGATGTAACAGAGACAGACCAATTGTTCTATTTCTATCTTGTTTCGTTTAAAATTTAATTGCTTATATTTTAATAAATAAATTTCAATCCATATATTTCGTATATTAATACATTTTCTTTAAGATATCTTGCTTAAATTTATTCGTTCACACATAGCTAATCCTATTCTCATAGTTACGCGATTTATGATTAGCTGATATTTTTAATAATTCATTAATAAGTCAACGAAAATTTTTGTAAAGAAAAATATTATTTACAATTATCTCAAGAATCTCTTTACATATATTTCAACATTTTTGTATATTATCACAACACTCTGTATATATATATATATGTTTATAGGACATTTTTGAAGATATGGATACTAAATATCAAAATAATAAAAAAAATTCATATATATATATATATATGATTTAATTATGATAACTTAATTAATAAGTTATAATGAGTTATAATAAGCTTTAAGAATTTTAAATAATAAATTTATATTAGATACAGTGAAACAGTGAAAGAAAAGAACACTCAGTTAGTACTAGTAACATAACAGTCTTTCAATAAAAATAAATACACTAATATTTTTTTATATATAGATGACTATTTTTGATTTTTAGTAATATAAAATATATGCATTATATAACTGTTTACAAAAACTTATCTAAAAAAGTTTCAATAAATTCTAGAATATTAACATTATATAGTATTTTATTTAAATCTATAGTTGAAAGCAAAATAAAATCTATAGTTGAAAAAGTTGCATAACATTCAATTTGCTTACTTATTAATATAATAGAATAGAATACATAGAACCAAATTAAAACACATTTCCATAAGATTTTAGATTAGAAAAATTGAATGTGTTTTTTTTACACACATTTACTTATCCTCATATACAAGAAAGTCATAATAAAATCATTTGAATCAATTTGAATTTATAGATTATTATTGGAAAAATCTTTGTCTCTATTTTGTTTGAATTCAATATTTTTTATTCCGATATGAGTGAATAGAAAATAATAATAATAATAATAATAATAATAAATTCAAATTCAATATCTATATTTTATATTTATTATATCATATTAATATCAAATTTTATATCATATAATAAAAAGAATTATATAAGCATTTATAATATTTGCATTTTTTTTTACATTAGTATTAATTAGTGATATTTTTATTAATTATTCATAATTAATTTTTTTAAATAAAATTATTTTGATAATAAAATATACACGATAATTAATTATTACTTATTATAAATTATAATTTAATTTTATATACAGATTATTTATTTATATAATATTATTTTAAATATGTATTCAAATTGTATTATTTTAAGATTTTGAACTTAACTCTTCAATATAAGACAATGTATTATTGAAATAGTGTTGCTAACGTAATATTTTTTTTAAACGATATAAGATTGTTGCATAGTTATATTATATGACATTTATGTATATTGTATATTGTATATTACATTGAAATTCATATATGAAATTACACAGAAATAGTGTAATAAAAGAATAATAATGTATTTATTTTATTCATTAAAAAACTCTATTATGCAAATAATATTATAATATGGTACTACCGCGTACCCAATTGAGTGTTCTCTGTCACCTCACTCTATCTAATATAAATTTAAAATATTTATAATTTATTAATTAAACCTTATCGAATATATGTATATATGAACTTTTTTTATCATTTTGTCTAGAATCTTTCTAAAGATATCACATTTTATAATATTCATATTCGAGATAATACTCATTTTTAGGCATATTAAATATGCTAAATACAAATTTAATTATATGTTCAATTTTTTAAGAGTTATTAAAGAGTAAGTTTTCTCTATAAAATGATCTCAATCCAATACTAAGAAAAATTTTTTAAATTTTATAGAATGATTTGAATAATTTAAATTTATAAAAATTTAAAAAAAACTTTTTTTTAATTTTTCATACTATAACAAAAAGCAATTTTTGAAAAAATAAATTTCAAGATTATAAAAATAAAATTCGTAGAATTTTCATTAAAATTTTTTAAAAAAATTATTATCATTCTGTTATCGCTGTTTTCAAATACAAGAAAATTATTATTTTATAAATTCAGAAATAAAAAACTAAAAACTTTAATAAATTTATCTTATACGATTATTTTTCCCAAAGTTATAGCATTTTAAAAATCAATGATTAAAATTTATGATAAAAATTTATGATCCTTTAATTTTGTTAAAGATAAATGATATCTAACTTTACAATAATGCGAAATAAATTAAAATTAAGTCAAAATTTCACATTAAAGTTTTAGTACTATAGTCAATGTTTAAGTTCATGCTTGTTATTTTAATAAAATATTAATAAAAAGATGCAGTTAAAAGAAGCAAAAAATAAAATATCTATAAAAATACCTTAATATTATAATAAAATAATATTCTATTAATCAAAATAATATTATAATATTATATAACAAAATTTATTAAATAATATTATAATAAAGAGTAATATTACTTTATTGTATATTAAAATATTACATATTTAATAATACAATTAACAAATTTTTTATAATTACCATTTATCAAAAATTAATTTAATTTATTATCTATCTATTATCTATTAATTTATTATCTATAAACGAAATTTTTTTATAATTTTTTCATAATAATTAAAAAATTATTAAGAAAATTAATAGTCTTTAATGATTTTTGAATGATGAACAAACATATAACATATTTTAATATGCTAATATGTTATTTTTAAAATTAATATTAATTTTTTTTAAATATTTAAAAAGTTTTTAAATATTAATATTAAATATGCCATTTTTTTGAAATCAAATTTCATTGTTACAGAATTTCATTTCATGTTTTTTTTTTAAGCTTATCAATTTCATTTTTGCATATTCCTTTTTGATATTTTCTCATCAGTTTGTTTTACAACTGCTCAATTAAAAGATTCGAAATTCTGTGATAATCAAGAAATAAGCAATATGTTATTTTTCTTGATAAATTTTTTAATGACTTTCGAAATATAATTTTGAATATCTATATTATTATAATATATAATATAATATAATAATTATTAAAATTTTAATATTTTTGAGCATTTTTTTCTGAAATGTGCATTAAATATTCTATCATGTAATTTAGCTTCAAAAAAAGGTAATTTCATTTGAATGATCTTTATTAACAATTTCAATTTTTTTGTTTTATCTATTTAGCATTGATAAATGATTTCTTTTTTCCTAAAATAATATAATCTCGATTCTGATATAACATTTCTTTTTCTATCCAAATATCAATTTTCAAATTTTTCGAGTATTTTGAATCTTTTTGTAAATTTTCTGTTTTTTTTTTAATATTCTAAATTTTATAATTTATTTTAAAATTTTTTTTATTTTTTTTCTGAACTAATAATCTTTTTACATGCTACAAATAAACAACCATTAACAATAATTAGAAAATATCTTATTATTCTAAAGAAATAGAAGAAAGATAAATTATAAAATAATAATAAAAAATATATATATTTAATTGTGAATTTTTATTTATAAGATAAAATATCTCGTGATAAAAATTTATTTACGTCAATTTAGTTTCCAATTAACCGATTGAAGTTTAGAAGATAGTTTCACAAATTTATTATTATTTGAATGTAGTATTTTCACAATACTTTTGCAATTTTTTCGTTTTGATGTTCATTAATATATTGAGATAAAACTCATATATATTATAATTAATGTCAGAATATGTGAATAAGAATTTAAATTGCATTAAAATTATTAGAATTATTTACAAAATAATATTTTCAATTCGCAAAAGAGAAGTATCGAAAAAATCGATATATATATATATACTTTATCTTATTATAAAAAAATATTTCCAAGTGAAATTATATTCAAAATAAAGAAATATTGAAATTTTGAATTCATGCCAAAAAGATTTTCTGCTGTAAAAGAAATTGTTGCATGTATAATTAATTATATTTTAAATGTACTTACTTTCATTTAAAAATAAAATTTTCGAATTTCTTTATAAGATAATTTACAACGATTTTTGAAATTGATTATACCGGATAAGTATATTTTTATGCATCTATTTTCATTTATATATAAACTGATTTGAAAAAAATTATATAAAAAATACAATACCTATACGAAAAAAATAAAATATAAACTCGATATAATCAATAGATCAAAATTATTTTCGAATTTTATAAAATAAAAAAAAAATCATTACATAAAATTCTACTTAATTTCAATGGGATTATTTTTATTTCATAAGATTACTTAAAAATATATATAAAAATATACATATAAATATATATAAATATAAAAATATATATAAAGTAAATAAGAATTATTATTTAATACAAAATATCGTTTTATATTGATTGTATTAAAAAAATACTTTAAATGGATTATATAGCATTTTAAGAAATACAGCAGATAAATGCAATTTAAATTTTTTAATATCTTAATTTTTTTATGATATCAAAATGATCTAGTGTTTTTTAAAGTCAATATATTATCAATATATATAATATATATTTTTTTAGTAAATACTTTTTAATGGATAAATGATTATTTAGCGATTTATAATATGATGATTTTGAGTTGACATTGATCTTCAAAATTAGACAAAATTTCAAATCATATATTGAGTAAAACATTTATTATAATTCCAGTCTTGTGTTTATAAACATTTATATTTATATTATATTAAACATTTATATTTAATTTAATTTATATTAATATATAATAATATATAAAATATAATTTATATTAATTTAATTTATATTAAATTAATTTAAAATTACAATATTATTTTAATATATTATTCTAAAATTAGCGAACAATATACAGCGAAAAAAAAATTAATGTTACAATAAAAATTAATGTAATAATAATTAAATATTTTAATTATTATATATTTATATTATTAATTTTATACATTAAATATAATTAAATATTAAAATATAATTAACAAATTAAGACATGAATTCAAATAAAGTAGTTTTTTATTAACAAGATGGAATCAAATTAATAATGATAATCACAAAGATTTGATACTGTTGATATCAAATCTTAAAATCATTCAATATATTTTTAAGATATTAGAAAAATTGTAAACATTTATAAACCATTAATTTTTGCAATATAATTTAATTGAACTACATTTCTTAATTTAATTTAATTTTTATTCCATAATTTTTGTTTTGTTTTTTTGATCTTCAATGTTATTCTTAATTATATAATATTATATTATAATTCGATATAATTATGCAAATATATTTTAAAAAATTCATATTTTTCTAATTTTAATTTTGATGTCAAACAATAAAAAATGTAAATAATATGATATTCATTATATTCATTATTCATTCATTATTTATTAATAAATATTTAAGTTTTAAATATTAATATTAATATTAAGTTTTAATTATTTTAATATTTGAATAAAACTTATATATAAAGAAATAATTTTTAAGAAATTATAAAAGTAATAGATTGTTTTTATTCGCAGAATGTTTTCCATGGTGATATTGTGTATAGTACTACTATTATTGCTGCTATATCTTGGCTTGCAGAAACCGAAAGGATATCCTCCAGGTATTTTATTTTAATAACATAATATATTATTTATATTTCTTAATATATATAATTATGTGATATTACATGACTAATTCCCCAACTTTTTAAATAACGACATATTTCAATTTATTCACTGTAATTTTATTTTAGAAATATATAATATTAACATCCAAGAGCAAATACATTTGCTGCAAAATAAATTAGATCAAAATTTTAGTTTATTTTCTTAAAAAATCAATCATTTTAATATTAAAATTCAATGATATTTTTAATAAAATTAAACATTTATAATTTTCTTATTAAAAAAGAAAAAAATAAAATAAATTAGAAATATTATTCTTTCTTAAATGATATTTTTGAAATGAACACCTTTGTGTAAAATTTGTTTTTGATTTGATTGATTTGATATTTTGTTTTATTTCCTTGTTATCTCAAAAATTGTAATAAAACTATTTTTTTAAATTTTTAATATTTTTATTAAAATTTTTGAGATAATAAATTTTTTAGTTTAATTTTTTAGTTTATTTTTTAAAAAATTTTAATATAATAAAAAATAATGAAAGATAATATGAATATATTCATCAAATAAAATTAAAAAGTAAAATTTATCAATTATATCTTAGTTTATTTTTATTTCTAGTTTACAAAAGCCCACAAATTTCAAAAATTAATAAACCAAAATATTTATTTTATTCTCTTTTTAAATTTATCTTCTAATGTAGAATTTTTTCTTAAATAACTAGAAATCTTTTTTGAATTTTTTAAGTGAAAAATAATATCAATTTTTTATTATTTGAAAAGTTTTATCGAAAGATAATTGTACAGAAAAAAAATTATCCAATTTTAATAATCTTAAAATATGTCATTATTTTGAATAATTTTTTTATACATATTATTGTTATCATTTAATCTTAGTTTTGAAATATTCAAAAAATTTTTTAGCACGATGTTGTCGCTTATCGATGATTATTGTTTTTATATAATTTAACTAAACTTTTTTATGATGTTAATAAAATATTAAATATTTCATACTAAATAAACAATTATAATACTAAATAATGATAATCTAGATTAAAATTGTAGAAAAGAATATATATAGGAATATACATATATGATTACTATTTAATATATTTTTATTATATTTTTTAAATATATTTTAAATTTTATTGATCATTTACTAGTAAGAATAGATTCTAAATTAAATTTGAAATGTTATTAAAAATATAATTTTAATTAACTTTTTTTTATATTGATATAAAAAAAATATAACACAACGACCTATTCATGGCATTATATTTTATAATAATAAAAATGGTTCATAATAAAGTTTTAATATTTTAATTAAATATTCAAATACAAATGAAAATTCACATACAATCATTAATTATAAATATACAAATTCTGAAAATTCTATAAAAGTTCTAAATTTAAAAAAATTGTTCGAAATTAACAGATTTTATTTAACAGAATTTAAAATTCTATTTTGTCTCTATCAAATTTTATTTAATAATCAAAAATTGTTTTTTTAGCTCAAGATTCAAAACTGTTCTTTATTAGTTGTTATTAGCTGATTCAACTAATTCTTATTATTTTTATCTTCAAAAATTAAAAAAGTTCTTTTAATTATAAAAAAGTTGTATGATTAGTCCTAGGTTCAAAAAAATTCTTAGCGGTCCGGAATTTAACAAAATTCTGATTGTTCTTGTAAATTGTAAGAACATGTCCTTTTCTCTCTACGTTTATTTCGGATCATAAATCTTTGATAAGACAAAATAATTATATTCAATTATATCTATTATTAGATCAATTATATCTTTTTTTTAAATCAAAAACAAAAGAATGAATTTGATCGAAAAAAATGAATATAATCTATAAAAAGATGAATTTTAAATGCAAAACATATATTTTCTAAGTTGTATTTTTATAATTGCTTTCTTAAAATTAAATGATGAAGATTAAATAACTAATATATATTTAATTATATCAAATTATACTTTTTAATTATACTTTTAAATTTTTTAATTGAATAAATTTAATTTTTATTTTATTTTTAAATTGTAAATATAAAGAAATGCAATTTTTGTTTTAATCGTATTTTGAAAAATAAGATTGTTGGACAGAGACAATATTCTCTCTATTATTAAAATTAATTCAATTTTTTCCACTAAATTTCCATATAATAAGAATATATGATTACATTATATTATCTTCACCAAACAAAGTAAGTACGTAAGATTTCCACAGTTAAATACCATATCATAATATATTTAAATTTTTTATATAATTATATTTTTAAATTTTTATTAAATTTTTTAATTTGTTATTAAAAATAATATTTGGAATTTATTGAAAATTATGCATTTTTGTAAAATTTTTTACTGAATGTTTATCTGATTAATTTGATTTGTATAAATTAATATTTATTTAATTCAATATTATAAGATTTTCCAATCTGCAGAATAACTTTTTTACGATATTAAAAATTCGTTGTATTTTTATAATATATTTTTAATATTAATTTATAAACTTCACTTTTCAAACTTTAATTTTAAAAAAATTAAAAAAAAATATTTTTTTATACATTGATTAAAAGTATTGAACTTTATATTCACAAATTTAAATATTTAATTTAAATACTCAAAATAAAAAAATTATTATTAAAATGCTCAGTATCTTTCTATATAGTTTTCGATTCAGATAATATAAAATTGATTTATATCCTTAAAATTCTTAATTGTTTCAATGATCGTTTAAATTTTTCATTATTGAATATGAATAATTTTTCATTAAACAAATATGAATAATGAATATTAATGAATATGATCATTAATTTTAATGATTAATATGAATATATGAATAAATAAATATATACAAATAATATAACATATATTTAATAATTTAATATATATTAATAAATAATGAATAAATATTTAATGAAATATAATAATAAACGTAATAAAATATGATATAAAAAATATTATTTTAAACAATTTTTTACGATTCTATATTAATGCATACACATTTACGATCCTATATTGATAGAATTCAATATATGATATCAAAAATATTTTACAAATAATTTGAAAAACCAGTTATATATCAATATATTCCAACTAAAATTGGATATTATTCTAATTAAAATTGATGAGAAAAAAATTAATCGATAAGTTAATAAAAAATTTAAATATTTTTCTAAAAGTTACCAATACCCAATTAAATTTGAAACAAATTTAAGACAAAAGATTAACAAAATAATATAAAATAATCCAAAATAATATAAAATTATATTATATAATATATATTCATTTTGAAATTTTTTGATGTTTTTAAAATTTTCTGGTACTACACATTGACAAATATGGCGTTTAAAGACATTTTATTAACTCATTGAATACTGTTTATATATACATATACATACATTTTCGAAACAGTACATATGACAATATATGTCATTTCTTAAATTATTCTAAAATAAATAAAATAAAATTTTGTACATAAAAATTATAATTTATTATAATTAGAAACATAAATTAACAATCATCACTTGATATTTTTTTTTAGAATTCTTTATTTATTCTAGAATCAAATCAAATCCAAAAATATTCTATAAATAAATTAATACTCTATATTTAATATATATTATTCTATAAATCTTAAATTTTTTTTTTAATTTTGTAACTTTCAATAAATGTTTCTTATAGATTGTAATATAATAAATGTAAATTTTTGCAAATTGTTTTTTCTCAAAAATCTATTTTTTTTAAAAAACCAATTTTAAAAAAATTATATTTAACTTTGGAAATATTTTGTGCTTTTAATAATAGTTCAATTTTTTCTTCACATGAAATAATCCTAAGAATTATTCTGAATAAAAGTAACATGAATAATTAATAAAGATTAGATAGATTTATTTTAAAGATTAGATTTATATAAAGATTATAAATATCTAAATTTAAATTTAAATAATGATTAAAATTAAAAGTATATTAACAATTATCTTTCAATTTATTTCAAAAATTAAAACTTTAAAAAAAAATTTAATCATATGATAGAGCAGACTTTTTTTTAGAAAATCATCTAAAAATTTTTTTTTTCTTTATTTTTTTTTTTCTATATAATAATATTGAAATAAAATAAATTAGTAAATGTATAATTACATGATACTCAATGAGGATCGCTTAGCTATAATTTCGATATTTAGAATGATCATCATTTTTAACTTGGATAAAGCGAAATTATTATGACTTGATAATGTTAAATAAAGAAATAAGAATTTTTGTTATTGTATGATAATTGTTCTAATTTTAGCCATTATCTTGTCAACTTATATTGAAAATAAAAATGATTTTATAATTTTTGGTATTTTTTAACTTTGATCATTATTTAAATATATTTAAATATTTATAATCTAATAATAATAATTATAATTTAAGTTATTAATTTAATTAATAACTAACTTATGTCATTTTTATTGAAAATAAGAAAAAAAAAATAAATCCAAAAAAATCACTTCGTGTCAAGAACTGAACTATTATTATTATTAAAACACAAAACAAAGATGAAAAATTTAATTATAATTTTTTTAAAATTAATTTTTTCCAAAAATATTGATTCTGAGAAAAAGCAAAGATTTGCTTTTTTTTATTAAATGTTAAATTAATTATAACTAATTAGATGTTAAGTTTAAGTATCTAATTAGTAATAATAATTAAATAATTAATTAAGATAAAATTTATATTAAAAATTTTTTTAAAAACTATATAATAAATAAAAAATAATTATTTCTAAAAATTTTAGGTCCAAAATGGTGGCCAATTTTGGGCTGCGCCTTAGAATTCTCTCGTTTACGCAAAAAAAATCATTATTTGTTCAAAACTTTTTCTGTTTTGAGCAAGAAATATGGACCAATAATCGGAATGAAAATTGGAATAAATCATGTTGTGGTATTAAATGAATATGAGAGTATAAAATCAATGCTCTCTAATGAAGATTGCGATGGAAGACCATTTGGTATATTATATGACAAAAGAACAGGCGGCATTAATAGAGGTAATATTCAATTTTAATTTCTAAATTTTCTTTTTAAAAAATTTGTTTAAGAAATTAGAAATGACTAATTTTGATAATTATTTAAAAAATTGTCTAAAATTTCTCCACTAATTTTAATGATTTTCTAGAGGATAAGAATTTGAATAATTTTTTCTTATATATATAATTATTGGCCATTCTCACTCTTTGAAATATTTGTAAAAAAATTACTATTATATAAAATTTCATCTATATAATAATATGTATAATATCTATATATAATATGTATAAACATATGCTTATCTACTATTTCTATATATGCATCCAAAATATATAATCCAAATCAGATCAAAAAATTTTTTCATAGATCATAGTAAACTTAAAATATCTAAATCCAAATATTTTGCGAATTCGCAATTTATAAAAATAAAACACAATCTTTGAATGATTAAAATTATAATCATCGAAATTCCAAGGAATATCATTATTACATTTATTTGAGAGTTTATTATAATTTTGATCATTTTAAATCGATAATTTCCAAGTCCAAATTTGATTGACTTAAATATAATTTAGATAAAATATTTTAAATCCATCATAATCTATAAAGAAATATATATAACTTTCTAAATAATCTATATATCTTATACTATAAATAGATATACTATATATCTTATACTATAATCTATATATCTTATATATCTATATATCTTATTTTGAATAAATAATCGTTGTAATTTATTTGTAAAAACATAATAAATAAATAAGCACTGATTATATACTTTTATTCATGAACTATGTATGTATATATATATATATATATATATATATATATATATATAGGAAATATTAAATAATATCTTAAAGATGCATAAGAAAAAGTTGTTCAAAATCTTATCATCTATAACATACTCAAAAATTATCAAAATCAGTGAGGAAGTCCAATTTTTAAATAATTATCTTAATTTTTTTTGCATTGAATTATATAAGTTATTTACTCATTAAATCATTCACTTTTTCACTCTATTCACAGTCGCTACTTACAACTCATCAATTTATTATTCTTTATTTTTTCATTCTTAACTTTTTCATTCTTAACTTATATTGATAAAGTTAGAAAAATTATCTCCTCTTCGATTTTAATAATTTTTAAATATTCTTTTGCTTGCAATTGATATAAAATTTAATGGAGAGAAGACAGAGAAGAAGAAGTGAATTCCAAATCTAAAATTTTAGCATCAGATATTAATTTCCAAAATATTAATAAAAAACTTTTTAAAAATACATTAAATTCTATCAGTTGTCTTTAATTAATCATAATCGTCAACTAGAAGTAGTCGATAACATAATAACAATAATGGTTTTGACATATACATGGTTTCTTATATAAAATATCCGTGATGTAATAATTGTCTTAACGCAACATATCATTTGTTATGATAGGAAAAAGATTAATTCAAAATTAATATTTTTCTCTAATATAAATAGAGAATATTGAATTTAATTGAATATACGTTAATTATTAATAATAAATTGTTAATAATATTATATCTATGTGAAAATATATAATAGAAAAAGTAACTTTGTGCTAATTATTTCTTTTTGATCAAGAATTAGGATAAAGTATGATATATATTCTGATCAAATCTCAAAATCAATGTCTTTTGCATTTCGCAAATCTTTTAAATCTATTATTTTCATTATAATAAAAAATTTTCTTCAAAATCCATAAGAAAAATTTTTGACTGATCTATTCAATTATATATGTTTAGAAATAATATTAAAGAATACACACACACACGCGCGCACGCGCGCGCGCACATACATGCACGCACGCACGCACATACATGCACGCACGCACGCACATACACACACAAAAGAAATAAGAAATAATTAATATATTAAGAAATAATATATCGCCCTGGATGATCCATTCATATTATTCAATTCATAATTCAATATTATATCAAATTTTTTATTGATATCTCGAAAATACTTAATAAATATTAAAGACTCAAAACTAAAATTTTATATTTAAACTTTTTCCCCTCTTCAAAATTTTAGTTTCTTTGGGCATGAAATATATATCATATAATAGCCTAATTAATTAACATAGAAGATATTAAAAATCAATATTATTGTTCAATTGTTATTTTTAATCATTTAATCATATATATAATCTAATATATAACTTATTAAATATAATAACTATATTTTGCTCACATAATTATTAAAAATCAAAAATTAAAAAATTTATCTAATAGCCCTAATCTTTTCTATATTCATAATGCATAAGAAGCAAATATGGAATTTTGAAATTCAATATTTTTCGATCAATATTTTTCAAGTAAAATTAAAATGAAAAAGATAACGATATAAATAATAGGCATTAATCATTTCAATATTTCACCTAGAGCGGCAATAGAAAAAGATATAGTTCTGAAGATATTATTTAAAAGTTTAAATATTTAATAATTTAGTTATTATTTTTACTAATTTATTATTATATATATATTAACAAATATATATTAATATATATATTAATAAATGTATATTTATTAATAAAGAATAATAAATATTTATATATTAAGTTGATATTGAATTAAAGTATTTTTTGCACAATCGAAGTTAAAATAATCGATTTTATGCTATATATTCTAGAATATATTGTGATTAAATACTTCATATTGATTGATTATTACTTATATAATTATTATTACCTATATTATATATCTATATAAATAGAATTCAATGTAACGAAAATTTTTTATTTATGTTAAAAATTAATAAATAATCGAAATTAAAATTTCAGATTTAGAATACATTCTCTCTCTAAACTTTTCCAAATTTCATATCAATCATAACATTTATATCATAAATATCATACACTTCAAAGTATCTGAAACATATATAAATCATTTTGAACAATATAATTTTTTTTATAACATTAGTTTTCGAAATATTTGTAAACAAAAATTGCTACTATTGCATAGAATTTCATTTATGCATATATGTATACGTTTATTTAATAGTTAAGTTAATAGTATAAAAATACAATTGCTATTTATTAACTTATATAGAAATATATAAGTACATCAACTTAGCATTCAACATATATAATGTTATTATATTAATATCATTATATCATCATATTTAATATTGTGCGGAATTTAGAAATTTGTTCTTGTAATGTACAGAAAATAAGTAATATAAAAAAGATTTTTTACTCGATTTTCCTATTGCTATTTTTAATACTTTTGACAATATTAATCATTCGTTTATATCTTTCTATCTTAGTTTTGATATCTCATTCTTTTTTCTTCACGCATCAGATTAGTAGATAATCTTTTTTATTAATAAAAAATATAATATCATTTCGAGCTAAAATGGAATTGGTCGTTTCAATTAGATTTGATCAATTAGATTTTTTCAGAAAATCAAATTTTAGAATATCTATCAAGACGATATCCTTTACATCTATAGAATATATGAAATAAAATATATGAATATATGAAATAAATCAACTCTTCGAGTGACTGAAATTATATTGACCAATATTACAATAATAAATAGTAATAAATAGTATAATAATAATAGTAATAAGTATGAATAATAATAAGTATAAAGCATGCTGTCATCATAGCTTCGCTTAATGGATTGTTTTATATTTCGTATTTCATCGATCCTTTGAATCTCTATGAATTTGTTAAATTTTCTATAGATAGATATTATTGTGATGATACAAATCAATTTATATATATATATATATATATATATATATATATTTATTTATTTATTTATATAATTTGATGTATTAAATAATAAATTAAATAATAAATTTGATTATAAGATAAAGATTAAAGAAGTTAAAAAATAAAAATTTTCAAAATACAAACAGTATGAAAAAAAAGTAAAGGAAAAAAAGGAAGGAAGAGAAAGGAAGATAAAATGAGAAAGGAGCGCTAAGTGAAGGAAAATGAAAATAAAAAAAAATTACCACATTAAAAAAAATTTGATGTAAAAGGAGAAATTAGTAATATTATAATATATTTATTATATAATAAATTTATGATAAATTTATCATTGGAATTTATTAAGAAAGTTTTAATTTTGAAGACAATACAATATATTATAAAAGAATATATATATTATAATATATATATTATAAAAGAATAGATCTTTCATTTGGATGTTGAATATCTTTTAAATGGTAATATTTTAGATTATTAATTAATGAAGTAATAAATGTTTTAAGAGAAATTTAGATTCTTCATGAAATAATATTACATTTTTTGTGTCTCAAAATATAATGATCTTGAACATTTTATTCTGAATATTTAATTGATTTGGAATTTCTTTTAACATAAAAATGAACATTTCTCCATAATTGAAATTAAGGAAATTATAAATTAAAGCATAATCAAAATTTATAGAAATTAATTTTATTTTGCAATTATAGAAATTAATTTTAAATTTCATTTAGCTGACTTTAAAAACATGAAGAAGAAAATTAAATACTTTGAGAATATCTTCAGCAGTAACTCTCTACTATATCCTGATCCTTAACAAGAATATCATTAAATAACAAACCTTATCGGATTAATTGATTTAATAATTAGACATAATTTGTTATCTTTGAGCCACAAGATTAAGTCTTAAGAATTAATGATAAGCTTTCAATTTGAAAAAAATTTGAATTGAATTGACATAATCATTAACAAGATAATGATAGAATAATTATATTATTTGCAAATAAAGCTAAATGATCATCTATTTAATATAAATATCATTTGTGTGTGTGTGTGTGTGTGTGTGCGTGCGTGCGTGCGTGCGTGCGTGCGTGCGTGCGTGCGTGCGTGCGTGCGTGCGTGCGTGCGTGCGTGCGTGCGTGCGTGCGTGCGTGTGTGTGTGTGTGTGTGTGTGTGTGTGTGTGATTTATTACAGATATATTATATTATATATTATATATAGATATTATATTATTATAATTATAATGTAATATCATTATAATATTATATCATTTATGAATAAAATAAGATAGAACTCTAGAGAACTTGCTTGAGAAATGTAAATAGTAGAAATAGACTTGTGACTGTCAATTAATAAAGAATTGAATAGAAAGTTAATGAAGATAAATGAGATTAAATTCCATTTATTCATTTTAAAAAACAGAATTTTTTGTCACGATGTCAAAGATTTTAGATAAGTTGAAAAGAATCATTATTATGAATCTCATTATACAATTATCTGATAAATGATCAGATTTTCAATTTTTATTAGTTGATATATAGATATAGTAATATAGTATAAATATAGTATTGATATATAGTAAAATCAAATTGCTAGTCAATGAGCAAATTGTTATTCACAAGACATTTTAAAATGGCAATATAAATAAATTTTCATACAGTTTACCAATAATTGCAGATTAATGGATTTATAATATATATATAAAGTTGATTTTCTTTGATTTAATATGTATAGTTGATTTAGTATATATAGTTATATAAAGTTGATTCAGCTTAGGTAGGTATAATATTATAATCACTTTCCAGCAAAATAAAAGATAAGTTAATTTAATTGAGATCCTAAAAATACTTTAATTAGTAGAAGATTTTTCATGTTTTAATATTATTCAATATTTTATGATCATTTTATGATCTCCAAATAATGTTAGCAATAAGTTGTAAAAAAAAACATTATTAAGAAGATTATTATTTTTGAAAACTCAAACATCGAAATCCATTAATAAAAAATCAATTTTATCAAAGAATAAAATAATAATTATTTGGAATAGAAGAATCATTGCTGATTTTAGTAATTTTTTAATTTTATGTTGCAAAAATCAATATTTTGAATATTTTTTCCTTTGTATTTTCTTATCGCTTGGTCTTATTTTTTAAAATATTTACAAAAAAAATTGCTACTATTGAATTTTTTAGACACATATATGTGACTGCATATGCGTAAGTATGAGATTGTCACTTATTTTTTAATATAAACATTTTTTTAATATAAACATATAATGATAGTAAGTTAAGGCATATAACAAATGATTTAATCAAAAATCTACTTATTCATGGATTATGGATTCAAAATATCTCAAATAATGCCAAGTTTAGATATTTGTTTAGATTTGCAAAATAAAAATAAAATATAAAATAACTCTTGAACAACCGAAATGATCGGAGTTACAATGAATATTAATATCATTTTTGTTATTTTATTATTATAATTTCAATTTTATTGTTAATTTTAAGCCCATCATAGATCATAAAGACGTATCAATCTATTACAATGTATTTATAGAAATAATAAATAAATGGAAACCATTGATTTATGCATATAAATGTATATATAAGAAAAATTCTACAAAATAGCAACAATTTTTTTTATAAATATTTTGAAATCCAAAACTAAGCGACAATAATGTGCAAAAGAAAAAATTCAAAATTTTATCCTCTATAATATATTAAAAAATTATCAATATCAATGAATCCCTTTATTCCGAATAATTATTGATAAAATGAATTATATATTGTTATATAAAGTTATAAAATAATGTTTCTAGTTTTTTAAATATATCAGTTGCAACAATAATTTCGCTTAACAATTAATGAAAATATAATTTTGATTGTAATTCTTAGTATAAATTTTTCAATTTTTCATATTAAAAAATCAAAAAATTAGGTCCATTCTTGAGAAGGAATTCAAATTTTTTTAATATAATACTTTATATATTTTAATAACAGAGTTAATGTTCCTAATAGAATGTTGCAATATTCATATAATGTATAAATAAATAGTAATTTCATGCTTATGTATACATTTATATATATATATATATATATATATATATATATATATGTGTAAATAATCACAGATATATATATTTATAGATAAAATTTAATGTAATAATAGCATTATTTTTTTACAAATATTTCGAAAACTAAAATCAATTGCCGAGGTTTATATAGGAAAAAGCTTAAAATTTTACATTTCCTAACGTTATATTGAAATTTCAAGAAATTATCGAAATTAGAAAAGAGGTAATTTTTCTTAAATTTCATCCAAATATTTAATTTTCTTTAATTAATTATATTTATATTTCTTCGATTTAAGGATTACTTCTGGTTGATGGAAATTTATGGAATGAACAAAGAAGATTCGTATTGAAGCATCTCCGTGATTTCGGCTTTGGTCGACAAAGTATGATGTCAATAATAATAGAAGAGAGTCAATTACTCGTTGAATATATAAAAAAATTAATTAATGATGAGCATAATATCCAAATTAACAAATCTAAAATATATTGTAATATTAATGAATTTAATGATGGACAAATATATAAATTAGTTAAAAAGTACAAAAAGGATGAGACAAAGTTAATAAACAATTACATAATCAATGAAAAAGAATTAAAAGCTTCAGATTTATATATGAATGCTAATGAATATACAGGAAATAATGTGACTCAATCTCAACTTGGGACAATAATTTCAATGCATAACATTTTTGGAATTACAGTGCTTAATTCATTGTGGAAAATGCTAGCTGGTAAAAGGTTGTTCGTTTTTTATTATTTTTATATATTTTATATTTTATATATTACTATTTATTTCAATCTAAATTCATTAAAAAATCAAATAATTTTTTAATAGAATAACAAATTGATACTCGATATATCAAATTCAGGTATAATATTGATGATAAGGAATTAATTTATTTTCAACGGATTTTGTCAATAACTCTTAATGAAATTGACATGTTAGGCGCACCATTTAGTCATTTTCCCTTATTGAGATTTATTGCACCAGAAATATCTGGGTACAAATCATTTGTAAAAATTCATGAAGAACTTTGGAAATTTTTCAAAGTAAGCTATTACTATCTATATTAAATCAATCGAATAAAAAAAATTAAATAATGTAATTATAGGATGAAGTAAATAATCATAAAAATACTTTTAATTCGGACTCACCTGGAAATTTAATAGATATATATCTAACTATTTTGAATTCTGAAAATTATGGCAAAACATTTTCAGGTATCTAAACATTATAGTATTTTAAAATTTAAATTATATCAGTTGTACCTATACTGAGATGTTTCAGAGCCTCAATTGGTAGCCATTTGTGTGGATTTATTCATGGCAGGTTCAGAAACTACATCTAAAGTTCTTGGCTTTTGTTTTTTGTATTTAGTTCTGTTTCCACATGTCCAGAAGAAAGCACACGAAGAAATAGACAGAGTAATTGGACGCAATAAACTTCCAACTGCGGAAGACAAAGCAAAGTAAGTCAAAAAATTTGTAGACAAATTAATATTGTTAATTAATATCCTCTGCATATAATATTTATTTTATTTTAGAATGACATATATGAATGCTATTGTCTTAGAATCTTTAAGGATGTTTGCAGGCCGATCCCTGAATCTACCACATAGAGTACAAAGAGATACTAAAATATCAGATTACAAAATACCAAAAGTAAGTATCTAATAATGAAATATTGGATATAAAATAATTAAACTAAGTAATGATATAATTAACATTATTCTAGAATACAATAATTATAACAAATTTCAATGGAATATTAATGGATGAATCATGGGGTGATCCCGAAAACTTTCGACCAGAAAGATTCATAGATGGAAGTGGTAATATTGTTACACCATCTAGATTTCTTCCATTTAGTGCAGGTATATATTAATATAGAATAGAATCAATTTTATATAATTGATTAATGTTTTAATATTGATGTTTTACTATCATAGGAAAACATCGTTGTATGGGGGAAAATTTAGCAAAAACCAACATATTTATTATAGCTACTACATTGTTGCAAGCATTCACATTTTCCGAAATACCAGGAGAAAAACCAACGATAGAACATTTTATTGATGGAACTACTATTAGTCCTAAGCCATACAGAGTAAATGTTTCATTAAGAATATAATTATCTCCACAAATAAAATAATTTTTATGAAAAGATAATTAATTTTTAATTGATTTAATCTATATGTAGTAATTATTATTAAAAAATTATTACAATTTTTTAATAAATTTAATATACAATACTTACAATTCTATTTAAAATTATATCTTAATGTTCAAAAAAATATATTTTATTTTTTATGAAAATACATATACATGTATATATATATTTGTGTGTGTGTGTGTGTGTGTGTGTGCGCGCGCGCGCGCGCGCGTGTGCGTGTGCGTGCGTGCATGTGTATAAGAAGTTATATGAAATAAATAATACATATATGAGAACAATAAATTCTATATCTGAATCTATAGATTTTAAAATTATATCTTCAATAATTCAGATACAGACATATCTTCAATATCTTCAATATTACAGAAGGTATATAAATTGCACATAATTACACATATTACAAATGTATATATTTTTCAACAATTTTTTTCCTTTACGAAAAGACAAATCACTTATTTGTTGATGTTTCTTAAAATAATCTGGTACTTTATCGCCATGTTAAATAATTGAAATTCTTATTCATAATTACCTTGTGTAAAAAATTATCATAAAAAAGATTCTTAGACTTATAAAAATACATAAAATTATAAGTGGTGTCTTTTAATAAATGAAATAACACATATTGACTATGCAGGTACAGTTTTGATTAAAAATTGGTAAAATTGGTCAAATATTTCATAAATTGCTCTAAAACTGATTTTAGAAAAAAAATAACATTTTTTACTAATAAAAAACCTAATTTATATTGTTATATTATACAATAATGAGATTCTTTTAAAAATAAATTTTTTTTATATTTAGTTTATGATTAGATTAAAATTATATTTGATAAAAATGTATAAGTGATATTTTATGATGGACGGTGAAAAATAATTTTTAATTTATTATCTATCAAAACACAATGACATAAAAATAAAACTAAAAATAATTTAATAATTAACTTATCTTTTTTATCCCTATGAATAATGTCGAAAAAATTTTCGAAATATTTTTTCTGAAGGTCAACTAGGATGATCTTCAACTATGTGAATCTGTTAAACAAAAAAATAAATAAATAAATAAATATAAAAATCTATTTAAATTTTATTCATTATATCTTTTAAAAATATTTTTTATTGATAAATATTACCTCTGATAAAATGGCCCAATTTTCACTTTCACTGTGTACAGTTAAACGAAGTATTGATATTTTTCCTAACTTTGGATCTACTGTTCCTTGAGCAATCCCAAGTGCATCAAATTTCCCTAATTTCATAATAAAAAATTTATTAATTCATTGTAAAATTATATATTTATATGATATAATTATATACCTATAATGATATAACCATATATAATAATATAATTGTATACCTATAATAATATAACCATATATAATAATATAATTGTATACCTATAATAATATAACCATCCTCTGTAATATCATTATTATTTCTATTCATAAATGCAGATATTTTTGTAAATACTTCTACTGTAGTATTATAAAACCTATCAGATGGATGTTCAGGATTGCCACTTCTAAATAAGTACCTATAAAAAAAATTGTATATAATGACATTATAATTATATTATTTAAAATATCATATATGTTTAAAATACCTTTTTATGAAAATAGGATGAGAAAATTTAAATTTTAAATGGTCTCCAGGTTGTGGCAAAAGACCCCAAAAAAATGATTCACCTTTATAGGCCTTTTGTAATGTATATTGTTTGTATGGTTTGATTTGTGTTTCTACTATTGCTTCTGGATTTTCATGTGCATAATATAATGTTATTTTCCCAAATTGTTTATCCTAAACATAATATATATTATATATATTATATATATTATATATATTATATTATATGTATTATAGTTATAAAATATATAAGAATACAAAAATATTTTTTTTATGTACCTTTAATTTTTGTACTTTTCCTTTTAATGAAGAATGTGTTCCTATATGTTGAAAAAGAGAAGGTTTATAGTGAACCCATAATTCTGCTTTAGCCATTTTACAATGTTTCTGAAATATATAATATAAATATATAATATGACATTTATAGACATAAATACATAAAATGTTTATTAAAATGCATCTCTGTTTAATTTATTTTTATTATTACATTTTATTTTTATTATTCACTATTAAATATAATATTTAGTATTTAGTAATATTTTAATATTTAACTTACACTATCTTTATCAAGACTACAAACTTTAGTTGATACTAAATGATCTAATAACCAATCAACTGGTTTATCATTATGAAACATTAAAAAAAATTGAATCAACCATGGTAATTCTGCGCATTTAAATAATTTTCCTAAAAAGAAAAATCATAAATACAAAATAAATTCAGAAATATTTTTAATAATTAATTTATTAACAACATACCAATAAATCCCAATTGACAAAAATCCAAAACAAACCAATTTTCTTTAGTTGCAATTTTTTGTAATGCAAAAGATTTCATTGTTGTTATAAAATTTTTTTTGGCTAATATATCATCTTCTAATTGTACATAAAATGTTCCTTTTGTCTGAGCATATGACATAAGAAATGCAAAATCTAAATTTTGCTTTGATCTCCAAATTACTCTTTGATGATCATCACCTAAAGTATCACGTAATTTAGATAAATCTGGATAATAAGATATAGATGGAGATATCACATCAATTACACCAGCCTCAAATTCAACTGGAAATCTAAATGAAAAATAAATAAATTAAATATATTAAGAAATAACTGAATACAAGTAATTTTTTAAATATAACTTACTGAACTTCAATTTGTTTTGCAACATATGTTACATATTCCAAATCTGTCTGTAAAAATATATAAAAATAATATAGATAAAAATACAAAATTTTAAAATTGCGTTAATATTTAATATAGATATTATCAAATATTCATTTATACAAATTATTTTATTCAGCTAAAAAAAATAAGATATTTCAAACACAGAATAAAAATAATTTAATAAAAAATAAAAAGATATTTTTACAATAATTGTAATTTCTACAATTTTAATATAAAGATATTATATAGTATATTATATAATATTTATATAAATATTTAAAAATAGAAAAAATTTCAAGATAAAATTACTTTTTTAAATAAAATTTTTAATTTTTGATATAAAAACGTATGTTGAGATCAACTTAAAAATTTATTACATAAGTTTAAGTTTTATTACATATAATAAAAAATTATAAATTAATTAGAATCCAAAAGTTAAATTTGTAATTTATTGAATCCTATATAACTTCAACTAACTATCAACTAACAATATTAATTAACTAACGACATTGTTTGGATATTAAGCAATAAACAAATATTCTTATCTCCCTTATTATCTTTCTTTATAATTCATTTATCTCTATGTTTTTAATCTATCATTCAGTAGTTTCAAGTGTTTTTAAAACATCAAAAAACAAATATTTAAATTTATAATCAAAGTATATATTTTATATTTTGAAAATAATATCATTATACATTTTGTTTAGTATTATATATTTCACATATGATAATAATTTTAATATTATAAATATTTAATTTATAAATGTATCTTTGCTATAATATTAATATTATTTCTATATTAGAAAAATTTAATCAAAAATAATACATAACAGCATTATAAAAATATGTAGTATAGCTTATACCAAATAATTTTTATAAAAATATTTTTTATTTCTCTTCAACTTCAATGTTATAATATATTATAGTGTAGTGTTAAATAAAGCATATACCTATAGATACTTACTTCAGCAATTAACACAATAATTAAAGTATCTGCTGTTTCCATAGGATTCATACGATCCAATAAATTCTTAAGTGTGGCCATTAAATAACTCTGTATTTCTCTTTTAACTGTTGGAACACCTAAGACCATACTAACTCCACTACGGCCTTTAGTCTGTACAAATGCTGGTCGTAGACTATTAGGATCATTTAAAAAATGAGGGAGAAAATTATATATTGATGGTAATTTTATATTGGTCACATTTGATGTAGCATTGTTAAGTAGAAATTGAAGATCTGGCAAAATGTGATTATTTTCTATTAGTTGCAATAATTGATGTGACAACAAATTTATTTCTTCTTGACTTGTAACATATTTAGCATGTAAATGTTCCAATTTAGCTTGTAATTCTGCAATACTATTTTGCAAAACTGTTTCTTCATGCAACTCTGATGGTGATAAAAGATTTAAAATGGCGCATGGTACTAATACTATTGAAAGTATGATTAAACATCTTCTTCTTATGGGTGTCAGAGCTACAAAATGAGGCATCATCTTCTTTATACTAAATTCTACATGATTATAGTCATAATCTTATGGAATAAAAACAAATTCTCAATGATCACATTATAAATTCACAGCATAGGAAACCTAAAATACATTGATATCTATAATGTATTATAATTAAATAAAAATTAAAACAAAATATTAGTAAAATTATAAAAATTTACATAATACAAATTAAAATAATATGAAATTTCATACAATATAAAAATATTTATACATATAAAAAATTAAAAATTATATGATAATTGCAATTGTATTATCTTCAGAAATTATGTATAAAAAATAATTAAATAATTAAATACTTAAATTATGTATAAAAAAAATAATTTTTATTTACAAACATGATAAGAATATTTTAAAAAATCATTTTAGAAATATAGATTAAAAAAAAATATATCATTTTATATTGTATTAAAATAGGAAGAAAAAGAAGTCATGACAGGAATATATTTACTATGCCTTTTAGTGTTTTGTTCTTTGAAGATTACCATGAAATATTATATAGTCTTGAATTCTCCTTCGAAAAATAATAAAACAAAACTTATAAGATTTTTTAAATTTAAAGAATATCATTATTGATTATAAAGTGTACATTTTAAACCGGTAATTTCTTTCGAAAATTAAAATTATTTTTTTTTATCGATAATAGCATTTCAATCTGTGGGATTAACTTTTTCCAATTGTTTTATTTTATATTAAAGATCTGATTATTTTATTTTTTAATTAATGCCTAATAATTTTACTAAAATTTTTTTGCTTAAAATTAAGAGATTAAAATTTTAGTTGATCGTTTCAATTTGATTCGTTCTGATACATTTTACTACTAACGCGTCATTCAATTTTTTCATTCTCTTTCTGACATAGACATATCACGTGTTTTTATATTAAGATCGTGTAAATTATTATGTAAATTATTATTATATATTGATATTGATTTCACATATTATATTATAGCATAACCTATTTTACTAATAAATTAAAGGATAACAGTACTAATAATAGTGATATCTAAAAATTTTTAATAAGACAATAAAATGAATAGATTAAAAAAATATCTTTATATAACATATTTTTAAGTATTTAATAAAAATAAAATAAACTTAATTGAAAATTATATATATATATATATATATAGCAATATATCTTCAATATAATATATTTAAATGAAACGTAAATTTAAATTGAAATAATTAATTCAATATAGATCATATATTATAGTTAAAATATCTAATATTTATGTATATTTCTTTTCAATAAAACTTTATTAAATAATATAATATTTAAATTTAATTTAATTTTATATTTTTCAAATATATAATAATAAAATGAAAATAATATATGGTTATATTAGTATAATGTTTTTTTTCCTTTTATTTAATTATGTTATTTAATTAATTATTTTATTTTATTATATTAATGAAAAGTAAATAAGAAAATTAAATATAATAATTAAATATATAAATATAATATTAAGTATAATAGTTTTTTTATATATTAATATTTTTATTTTGCAGAAATAAAAATTCTTTATTTAATTAGAATGTAACAAAGTAAAACTGCATTTTGAAAAAATAACATCAAAATAGAAATATTAATAATTTTTAACATATAATTAAAAATTTATATTTTATATTTACATAAATTTAATAATAAAGTTTTAGAAAATATTTTAATAAAAATTATAAATGATAATTTTTTTATTTTCATGTCAATATAATGAATTTTATAAATTTTAATCAACATAATATAATTTTAAGAAACTTATTGCATTTTTTCCACGCATTATTTATAAAAATTTAATAAAAAGAATTAAAATTTGAAATTTTAAACAATTAAAAAAACAACAAATGATGACTATCAAAATTTAAGAATTTATGCTAAATTATGAATTACAGAACGTTAACCTAGAGACTTTTATTATACGACATCTTTCACGTGGCTTCAACAAACCTTAAATGTTTTTGAATATATATTTAATAAGATTAAATTTGTATCATGTACTAAATATTAATAATAATAATAAATATTATTTAATTAGACTATTAGAATATTAAATATTTTATGTACTATAATTTATAAACAAAATGACGGTAAGTTATTTAATTATTATTCAAAATATTATTCTTTTTTTTTTATCACCTAACCATTTTGAATGTACAATTATTTCTATATAATAATTTATAATATATTATTAAATAATAAATTTAATACTAATAAATGTTTTTTATTTCTAAAATAAATAATAAATAATGACATTTATTAACTATACATTATATTTTTAGATTAAGAAAACTAAAGTAGCTACTAAAGGAGCAAAACAGATAGTCGAAGAGAATAAAACAACATTGAATTTTTATCAGAATATGATCATTGGGGCAGTAGGAATATACTTTATGATTACAATGTTATTTTTTAATTTTACAACATTAGCAACAGTAAGTTTCATATTTGAAATATTATTTTTATCTTTATAATATGCATATTTAGCAACATATATTATGTATTATAATTATATATATTATTATTATTAATTACAGACATTAACTATATTTTCTGGAATTGTATATGTAGGAAGTTATCAATTTATGAAATATATAGCACATGCAACATATTCAGAATCTGGTCAACTTTTAGATTCTGGAATTGATCTTAATATGGAAGGAGGTATAGCAGAGTAAATATCACAAAATATTTTAATAATCTTTAAATAGTATAATATTTTATTATACATTAACAAATTTGTTAAATATAATAATATTTTATTTTCATTTCATATTTTAGACATATAAAAGATTTAATTATATTAACTTCTGGAGTACAAGTACTTTCTCTCATATCAAATTATTTTTGGTTGCTATGGCTTCTTGTAAGTATACTTAATGAAATAAGTAATATGATTATAAAATAATATACTTTTATAAATTATAAAATATGTTTAAATAGACTATAAAATATTTACATTGAATTATTATAATAGGTACCATTAAGAGGAGGTTGGATGCTATGGAAACAAATATTAGCTCCATGGTTTTTTGCTCCAGCTTCAGAACAACCTGAGGTTAGTGAGAAGAAACAACGGAAGTTGGAAAAGAAGATGGCTAGACGACATTAACGGTTTAATTAAAAATAAACATGCAATTCGAATAAATGAATTTCATGGATGTGAGATAGATTTGAGTAAAATTGTGAAACAAATTTCTTATTATTTAATTTTTGTCTTAACTAGTATTGTTCATACAATTTTTGTATGCTTATGAAAAATGCATTATTTTTATATTTTTTTATATATTTATAAATTTTTACAGATAAAATTATAAAATCAATTTCTTATAAATTGAATGATTTATAATCACTATCACATTAATTCTGACAATTATTTTTCAATAATTCAAAAAAAAAAAATTTATGAAATAGTATAAAAATAAATTTTTTTAGAATTTTTAATACTTTTTATACCATTAATGATGTTATTTGCTTATATAATTTCTATGTTATACACTAAAAAATTTATTATTTTTTCTGATAAGTTATAGTTGTATAAAAATTATTTTTATACAACTAAATGTAAGTAAATAAGAACATTCAATTCATATGTACATATGTACATACATACATGTTTACATTTATGTATATGTATTATGTTATAAAAAACAATTATATTTATATTTATTATAATATATTAACAATTATATTTATTACATGAAAAATAATGTTCTATATGTAAACATATAGTATAAATTAAATACTTTTATTTGGTACTTTTATTTAATTTATACTTTTAGTATAAATTAAATATTTTAATGTAAATATAATACTAAATGGAATGTGTTCATATCACATTTTTTATAGTATTTTCCTTTATATATCTTAAAAATGTGCATCACAGTTAATTAAAATATAATGATTTACATAAATTATTTTTATATATAGTTATAATTATAGCTTTTGCAATAGAAATCACATATTTTTATCAACTATTATATGTAATATTTTAACTAATTTTTATTGCAGAATTAGAAAACAATATTTTCTAATTTAAAAATACTATATTTATTATGAAAAACTATTGTTATATATTATTCTGTGTCAATATTATTTGAATAGTATTTTTCATTTTTATTGAAATTATAATAACAAAATAATAAAATGTTTTTTTCTATATTTATAAATTGAAATATTTATGACTTAAGAAGTATCTACATCTAAACCTTTCTTTTTTCTATAATCATGTTCTGATTGATATCCAGGTGGGTGATTATGATCATGTACACCTGTAGGCATAAATCTTTCAGCAATAACTGCACATTTACCTTTACATCCACGATGTTGTTCAGCACATCTATAATGAGATCTATTTAAACCCTCAGAGCGAGATGTTAAATTATAAACATAACCTTCATGCACTAATTGTGGTCGACCTCGTGCAGAAAGTCTATAAATTACAGGTTCAACATCTGAAATATTACAATAATAACATATTATTAATTAATTATTTAATTTATTATCTATAATTAAATAATTAAATTTTTATTTTAATTTTAAATTACTTATCTTTTTACCTTGTTCACTTGAATTTTCTTGTGAATTTTCAATATCCAAGGGAAAAGGATAATATATTAGGGTAGTGTCTTCATTTTTATCATTATTATTGCTTTTTAAAGCAGAAATATTTTCTTCTTCATCTATGATATCATTTGTATCATTATTTTTGTTATTCATTAAAAATAAAACTTCTTGATTATCATTATTTACTTTTTTATTAGATGCATCATGAATGTTCTCTGATGTTAATAATGCATCTTGTTTTTTCTTTTTACAACCTTTTTTTGTTATATCACGGGATCTTTTTCTTCTATCTATCATATTCACATCTTTGGAAATCTCATTTATTGAAGTCAAATTTGATTGAACAATATTTTGAGTAAAAGAATCAACATCTAATTGGTCACAATTACCAAATAATGTGCTACTTGTATCTTCTGTTGTCAATCCTCTTATTTGTAATGTTTGTGCTACTTTTAAAAATGTGGATAAATCTTCTTGATTAATATTGATTTCACCTTGGTACATAAATTTTAATAATGATTCAATTTCAGCATATTTCATATCTTTGAGGATAATGACTGGATGTTGACAAGGATTTTCCTACAAAGTAATTTTAAGAAGTTCTTTTCTGAGCAATTACTATAAATATATAATACTATAATACTATTATAATACTATTATAAATATATATTTTAAATATGAAAAATAATATTTATGTACCTTAAATATATTTTTAAAATATGGACTACATATTGAAAGAACCAATTTGTGTGCTTGTAACAACTGACCCTCTACTGCAAGTGTAACATCAACTAGATCATTTTCAGTAAAATGATTTAGAAAACCGGATGTTAAATTATTAGAAAAATTGTTCCATTTTAAGGAAAATTGTTCCGATAAAGAATTTTTTGCCATATTTTATCTATAAATAATAATTTTATAAAAATACATTTTATTAATACTGAAAAGCAAAATAGATTAATAACTACAAATTTAATTATCAATTATTGTATATATTATATATTATTATTAATATCAAAAAATTATTCATGTAATTATAAAAATATTTAATTTCTTCTTATACCAAAAAATATTATTGTCTACATATTTAAAATACTTTAAAATACAAAACTTGTCATAGTACGTACAAAAATTAATTGAAGATATCAAAGAATACAAAGATTGGAAATATACTATATTATGTCTTCTGAATCATATCATGGTGACAAACATATTTCGATTTTGAAACAATCATAGTTAAAAGTTTAAATTAAGTTTGATATTAAAAAAATATTTCATATAATTTGTACCAAATATATTTTTAATAAATATTGATTAAGTATTGTCAGAAAAAAAATATTTTATTATATTAAATATGTAATAAAAAAATATGATATTTGTTGAAAATAAATTTATCTTCAACAAATATACTTGTTAGAATGATATTTTATTAAAAAAATATTTTAAAATCATTCAAATTCATATTATATTTCTTATATAATTATACTAAAAAATATGTTAATTATTATAAATTTTTAATTATTTAAAAGATTCATATAAGGAATTTTATTTTTTTTAATCATAAGATTAAATATTGCATAAAATTTATTTTTTATTATATTAATAGATTATAATTCGATAAATTATTAACATTAATATTTTTTTATTTATATAATTATTATTATATAATAATAATTCATATAAAAATATTTGTAATTTATTCTTATATTTAAAAATTTAAGTAACTTCAATTTTTTATTGTTGGTAATTATTTGTGTTTACTTCATGAATGTATATTATATTGAAGTTTGCAGCATATGATTGCATATTTGTTGCTAATCGCGTATAAGTTTTACGTGTCCATTGAGCCACGTCAAAATATTTATTTGATACAATGGTAAGTATATTATTTGTTTTATCTTAAAGATTTATATTGATTATATAATTAATTATTATTTCTTTCTTATATTTGATTATAATATTCTACTTTGGTATAATTATAATCTTTAATATAAATCTGGATTTTCATTCCGGCATTTTTTGATTGGAATAAGTTTTCAAAACTTTATTAACATTATTAATTTTATTAACATGTTTTTTAATTGATAATAGTTATGTGTATCTTTTATTTTTATGCAAAAAGTTTATTCTACTTAAAAAGACTATAATTATATGTTATTTTTATCTTGAAATTTAAAAACTGATTTTTACGTATGTATTTTTTACAAAAATAATTAAAATAACACATATAAAAACACAAATAAAAAAATAACACATTAATATATATTTTATGTGTGCTAATTCTTTTTTTTTTAAATAAATTTTTCTTGTTTTAATTTAGGTGGAAGTCGAATCTATGACAAGATATGTCTCTCCTATTAATCCTGCAATTTTTCCATTATTGGCAGTGGTATTACTAGGAATTGGAATATTCTTTACAGCATGGTTTTTTGTATATGAAGTTACTAGTACAAAATTTACAAGGGATATGTTCAAAGAATTATTAATTTCTTTAGTGGCAGCATTATTTTCCGGTTTTGGTATATTATTTTTACTTCTTTGGGTTGGAATTTATGTATAGGTACATTATTTTATAGAAATTTAAATCAAAAAAATTAAACAATACATTGAAATACATAAATTTCATTTTTTTGTTTCAGATTCATCTTATAAATGAAAAAAATTAATTTTAAAATTATATGAAATAGCATTTAATAAATACAATTATATAGATATTATAAGAATAAAAATAATGTATTTTTACTAAATCATGCAATTATAATGATTAATCTATATATTTATCACACAGTAATAAGCATTTCTTAACATTGTATTTCTTAACATTTAAAATCACTGTTTTAAATACACAATTTTTTTTATAATATAAAAAATCAATTAAAAAGTACGCATTTTTTACATATTTTTAAATAAGAATATAAATACATTTAAAAATATAATTCTGTAAAACAAAGATATTTATTTTTAATGTAATTGTTTAAAGCCTTTATAACCTTCAAACCTTATTTTATATATATATATATGTATGTATGTGTATATTTTTTGTTAATTTTTGTATATAAAAACTTTATGTTTGAGTCCTTTGTTATAAACAAAATGTATATAACATGAAACAAAATTTATATTATATATGTAGCATTCAATATTTCCATAACGAAGATATTTATTTCTATAACATATTTTTATAGGATTTATTAATTCGTATTGCATATATCATTTGTAATAAAATAAAATATTGAATAGCACAACTTGATAAGAATTGAGTAAAATATTTAACCAGCCAATCCTGCTTTTTGACGACAGCGTTGCATAAGAGCTCTTAGCATAAATTGTCTGCGTGAAAGTTGTCGTACTTGTTTTAAGAATGCATCTAAATCTATAATACCACAACGTAAAGCTTCACCTAAATAATAAATAGCATCTTCTGTGGCTGCTTCTTCCGCAAATGCATTTAACATTCTACAATTATAATATTTAAAAAATAATTATGATATTGAATTATAATTAAATATATTATAATTAATTAAACAAATAATTAAATATTGAACTATATAATTAAACAAATAATTAAATACATACTGTTTATAAAGTGGTGCGATTGTTGTAACAGCTTCATCAACATCTATTGACTGATTGTCAGAAAGTTTTGCAATTTCTTTTTCCAATTCAGCTTCTTTATCTTGAAGTATAGTAATATTTTTTTCGAGTTCAGTTTTCTCTTTTTTTAATTTATCAAACAAATCTGTTAAATGAGCTGATCCACTTGTAAGTTCTTGTTGTGTTCTACGTAATGTTTCTAATTCAGCTGACAATTGTGAAAATTGTTCTTTAAGTCTTCGTCTTAATTTGTCTTCTACTGCTGATAATAATGAAGCTCTAATATGTTCTTCTGTAATTGTACCTGATGCACTAACAGTAGCAGGTACTGTTGGAGACTTGAAATTATAAAAAAAGATAAATATTTATATAAAATATATTTTTTATTTATTAAAAATTATAACTTACTGGTTGTGTTGATGGAGGATATTGAAAAGAGCCAGTACAACCTTGTGATGGATAATTTGATGCAGTTCCTCCATATGAACCATAACCTTGATATGGAAATCCAGAAGATGTTGTAGACATGTACGGAGGATAAATATTATTTCCACCTGTATATTGTGAATTTTGAGGATATGATGGAAAACTAGAACCAGGTATATGTGTTCCACTTCCAGGTACAGGCATGAAAGCTACATAAATTTATAATTTTTAAGATCCAAATTTTTAAATTTGTTAATGTTTATAAACAATAAATACTCACACTGTACGGGATAAGGTATAGAACTTGTTTGTATACCTTGTCGTGGTTTAGCATAAACAGGTGGTTGTTCTCCAAATGTTACAATCATTATTTGAATTAAACTAAGTAAATCAGATGAATGCTAAACATAATAAAAATAGAATTATTATAAAGAAAATAATAGATAATAAGATATAATTATATACAAATTACTCACTGGTAACCAATCATGAAGATATGGTAAATAAATTTTTCCATTGTGATCAACAAACATACTAACTTTAATGCTCATATCTGCAGTAGGCTTGACATAGCACATAGGTGCATTATTAGGATGTGTATCCATAAGCCATATACATATAGGAATGTTATAATAATTACCTAAAAATATTTTAATAATATTTATTTTAATAATATTGATTTTATATAAATATTTTTAAAAAAATTTTAAAATATATTACCTTTATAAGATACAGGTATTGTTCCTTGTAAATTAAACAATTCTTTACGTGATCCATCATTAAATACTAAGATAAGAAAAAAATAAATAAACTATAAATAAATATATATTTCTTATATTATTATATGTTATAAACATATAATAATAAATGTTATAAACATGTATTATTATATGTTATAAAAAACTAATAATAAATAAATAAATAAATCTTAAAGAATATATATTTGTAATATTTACCAAATGGTTCTACATTACATTTTAAACCTTTATAAAGATTTAGAACTTTCATGACATGTTTTTTTGTAATATCAGAATTTTGGTACTAAAAAAATTAAAATGCATTTTATAAGTATCATTAAAAAAATTCATTAATATTATAGTATATATATACTAATAAATGATAGTATACATACTTTTGATAAACTTTGTTTTAATTTTCCTTCATCTATAGATGTCATTTTCACCATTTAACTTCGTATTGTAGAATTACTGGATATAAAAAAAATAATGTTTAAAATGAAATTTTTTTATAAATGTTATATATAAAAATTTATTAAAACTTTTTTGTCACTTCATAAATTATATCGTTGTGTTATTTTTCATGATATGTAAAATCTTTAAATTTATATTATTATCAGTTTTATAAATATCTTATATAATATCTTAAAATAATATCAATATATTTTATTGCTAAAATTTTTTTTAATTTGCAATAAACTATATTAAAGATTAATTCGTTTGTCACTATCTATCATTTAAGATATCTTGAAGATTGCAATACTATTAGTTTTTGCTTTTAATCACGGAATATGCAAAGAGTTATTGAAAAGATCTTACAATAATCATTGGTTCCTCATTTACTACACTTAGTGCTGCCCTCGGATAAATGGCGCATATTTCAAAATTATAATATAAAAAGAAAATTAAGATAGTTAATTATTAAGTTAATTACTATTTATTACTATATACTATGACAAGAATTATTAATTATAAATAAATTTTTAAATAAAAAATATCTTTGAATCGATACAAATTTAATAATATAATTACTATTTCTGATAATTTGAAATTTTTTGCAAGTAGTTTATAATATTTTATATATGTATATTGTCAGAAAATTTATATATATATTATATATATATATATTATATATATATAATATATATATATATTATATATATATTTATATATTATAATATATTTTAATATATTTAAATAGAAAAATTAGAACTATAAAATATGCATATTTATTTTTTACTAAATTCGTTAAAAACAAAGAATTAAAATATAATAAATGTAATAATGTATTACTTATGTTAATACTTAATATATGTAATTTTTGTATATATAAAAATACATAAAAATCAAAACAATCTTCAAAAATTTGTCATTCTTATATTTCTTTATTGATCAATACATTACGATATATCGTAACATCAAAATAACAAAATGTCTGAAAGATGTAAATAAATTTTTATAGATCATAAGATCATAAGTTATAAAGATTTAAGTTTCAGACTCTGTTTTCTCCTTTGTATCGCTATTTTCGGAAGTATTTCTATTTTTTTCTTCAGATTTCGATTCTTTTTCAGATTTCTTTTCTTTATTAGACTTCTTCTCACTTTTTTCTTTATCAGCCTTGTCATCATTTTTTTTACAATTATCTGATTTATCTTTACTTCTCCTTTCTTTATCTTTATCTCTTGATTTTTCAGAATATTTTGATTTTGAAGATCTAGATTTGGATTTAGATCTAGATCGTCTAGATTTTGATTTCGAACGTTTACTTCGAGATCGTGAACGACTTCTTCGACGAGGAGATCGTTTCTTGCGATCTTTGGATTTAGATCTGGACCTGCGAGATCGAGAACGTCGAGATCGAGAACGAGAACGATGTCGACCACGAGAACTACTTCTCCTACGAGATGGAGACTTTCGTCTGCGATCTTTAGAGCGAGAACGTTTTGATCGAGATCTTGATCTTCGTCGATGACGTGAACGTGAACGTCTGTGACGGGAACGTGACCTTTTACGTGATCTAGATCGTCTACTACGTCCTCTCGATCTAGACCGAGATTTTCGACTACGAGAACCACTACGACTTCGTTTATCCTTTGATAACATCCCAATCATTGGATCTATTGCAGCTGAAATTAAATTGTGAGCCTCCTTTACTCGAGACATAGCTTCTTCTATCTCTTTTTGTGCTGCTTCATTACTTTTTGCTTCAGGTTTCGCTATTGCTTGTGTTGAATGATAAATTTTAATTGCTCTATCCAAAAGCAACTTTCCATTCAATAATAATGCAGAAACTACAGCTGCTTGTTCAGAAAGTTCTACTAATGCATAATGTTCTGTATCTGAATCTCTGGTGCACATGCGTAAATATTTTACTTCAACATTATTATTACTGAAGAAATCTAATAAATGATCAGTTGTGACAGATGGATCTAAATTAGCAAGAACAAGCGTTCTTCTTATTTCTTCAATTCTTCTGCTATCTAAATGGCCAGGTAAATGTGGATAAGGTGGCAATCCATTTGCCTCTAATTTTGGATCTATAGTAGTAATAACATGATTTGGAGGAATTCCTTCAATTGTATTTACAACATTTGGTGGTAGTTTTGGCTCAGAAGGATAAAGACCTATAAAAAAAATAATTTAATTATATTTATTTTTATATACATACATAAAATTGAAAATAATGTTTAATTTAGAAGAACAATAGAATAAAAATTTGGTTATTATTATTACTTACCTGGAACAACTGTACCATTATTTGTTAATTCAAGAGCTCTCTGTTCATCTGGAATGTCACCATTTTGATAAGGGATTACAATTAATGCGCGATCGATAAAAACAGTATTTGTCATATGTTGAGCAACAGCAACACATCCCTGATCATGAAATTTTATGTAACAAATACGAGATTGAACAGGTACTGCGACATCCCGTATAGTAGGATACAATCTGATATCTTCTATTTTTCCAAGGTACCCGAACAAAGTTTGCATTTGATCTTTCGTTGCTTGAGGTGCAATATTTGTTACTTGTACCACTTTTGTTGATCCAACCGCCATTCTTTTCACGATTCTGTACAAAATCTTCACAATGTATTTTAGAGAGGTTAAGTTATAGAAATTGTGTGCAGATGAATCGTACACGTTACACAAAAAAATTAATTTAGTTGACGCATTACGGCGAAAGATAGATGAACATGATTATATATAATTCGTACATTCTTTGTGTTTTCTCAACAATTTCGTAGCAACGTATAAGGCATGAACTATGAATCTCTAGATGATGCAAGTATAGTTCATTTTTATAAAGATTTATTATTAATTCATAATAAATGTTTTATTATTTTAATATAATGTAAATATTCTAATAAATTTATTTTTAAAACTTATATTTTTCTTTAATTAAATTATTTTTGTTAAAATTCAATTACAATTCTCAATGAATTGCTGTAATTAC
Source organism: Apis mellifera (assembly GCF_003254395.2). Lineage (NCBI taxonomy): Eukaryota > Metazoa > Arthropoda > Insecta > Hymenoptera > Apidae > Apis > Apis mellifera. The sequence continues at coordinate 4,413,781 of NC_037648.1, forward strand.
CTAGAAAATATTTTAATTAAAATAAAATAGTATTTATATATTAGGTTATATATAATTTAGAATCTTTATTTACCTGTACATTATCTATTTAGCAAGCTGAACATTATATATAAACAAACGAAATTATGTAATAAATGTGCTTTATCTGTTGACGATATTAGGTTTCATTCATATTATTGTAGTGTAAAATGCATTACCGCTTATGATATCAATTATTTTTATATTAATTGCTATTTTTATGAAAATAAAATATAATTATTAATTTTTATCTTGGAAACTTATTATTTATTGAATTTTAAGTTCATCTTTCTTCATTTTTATTTAGACATAATATATCTCATATTAATTCTAATAATATTTCTTCATAATATATTTAATATATATTTAATATGTATTTGAAAATTGTGAAAAAAATTTTGTTTTTCATATATTTTGACTATATAATTTTATTTATATCTGATAATTCATTTCAAATAAATATATTAATATATTTCTAATGAATAAATTTTAAAAATCAAAATTACAAAAGATTGGTATAAAAAAATGTTAATTAGAGTTTATTTATTAAATTATAAGCAATTTAAGTTTATGATGTTAAATAAAATGAGGGGGGGAATAGAATGAGAATAGAATACGAAAAAAGAAAGAGAAAAACTTTAGAATTGATTGAATTCTTCAAATATATTTTACAAATAAATTAATATTTTATACATGTACAATATGCAGGTTGAAGTAAACGATACCTATTTTGTTGTTAGATTATTTGTATAATATCATGGCATTATATTAAAAAATTGGCAACTATTGAATAGTTTGCAGAATTTCATTAATTGAAGATGTGTTATTTTTTGTTTTTTCTCACATTAATTTAAATAAATAGCCAATCAGAAATAAGAATAGAGCACATGGCTGAGCGAATAGCGATGTCATTGAAGCGTCAACTTTTAATAAACATAGTGTTATATATTTCATTTACATGAAACCTTAAGCAGAATTTACACTAGATGATTATGGTACAATGAGATTTATCATATCAATCAATATTGCTTACATGTTTATTGTAATTATTACAAATTGTCAGTTTCATTATTTAAATTATTATTTACAGAAATGTTAAATTCTAATTAAGTTCGAAAAATGTTATCTAATTCATCAAGTTTAATAGTTTTAATAATATTTAGATTATTATTCATACGTACATAATAGATATGTTATATTTCATTATGTGATATTTACGTTAAATATGAAATATAATATATGAATATTTTATCGATAAAATCATATCGAATTACATCATAAAAAAAATTACAAAAAATTCAATATATCTTTAATATATATTGCTTGGATTTGTTTGTGCTTATTGCCGGGATATAGCCTTTGTTATTGTCATGGCTCGATTGAATTACGCTCCGTAGTTAGTGTTTTTTTTTGTTAATAACTCGTTAATAAAGCAGAAATGAAAGTTTTTACAAAGGAAAATGTTGTTTGAAATTTAAAAATTTCCAGTCCACTAATCCAACATCTTATAGATGTAATTTTCAATATGTAATATTAAAATAATTTTCCGCAATTGTTCAAAATCTTTGGACAATATTTTTTTGCAATATTCACATAAAGTATATCACTATTTACATTCACTTTTTCAGCATTGCTTAATTTGTTCCACACATGAATTGTCATTGCCTGTTTGATTATTTTCATCATTTCAGTATTGTTTGTTGTCTTAAAATATAATGACCAATTATTGTAATGAATCGGGTAAAACATTGAAGGAGGAAAAACACGAAAGCCTTGACATCGATTCGTAGACATGTCCTGAACCTAGATAAAATACAAATATTTATTTTATATATTTATTTATATATTTGTTTTTATTTTTTTTTAATTTTTAAACATGTCAAATCGATAAATAATTCAAACTATAATAAATATTTTGTAATTTCAAAAAGTTCAAAATTGATTATTATCATATCGAACATCATATATCATATCAACATCTTTATTATTATCATAAATACAATTGTAACATAGACTGATTATTTATTTTGATATATAATATAATATATATCATATATATAATATAAATTTGACATCTATAAATATGAATCGAAATTCGGAATTTGTTCTTATGTTTAAAAAAGAAAAAAGAACAGTAAGAAAAAGGAAGATAATAATAATAATGTAATTATTAATATTAATTAGTTATATTTTTTATATTTTTTTTAATAAATTTAAGTAAATGTATTTTAATTTTTTGTTTTTAAGAAAATTTCAATAAATTTCTTAATAATAAACATATAATAAGAATAAATATAATTTAAATCATATTTATGTATTTATTGAATGATAATTGACTTGATTGATTTTTGTTACCTATAAATTAAATGAATATTAAAGATAAGTTAAAATTTTTATATTTACAAAATTCTATTGCTGTATAATTAGTTTTTAAAATTCAAAATTTTCTATAATTAAAATGATTGATATATAAGAGATTTAAATCTAATAAAACATTTATAAGAGATTATTAAAAAATAATTAATAAAATAATATAATTTATAATATTATAGTTGTGAAACGAGGACATAAAAAAAATAATATACGAAGCATAATTTAATAGATAGTATATTATGCAATTTATAGAAGGAGAATCTATACAAAAAGATAAAATATGAATGAAATGTAATATGAATGAGGTTAATTTAAAACTTTATTTCAAAAAGAAATATTAAAGCAAAATTATGATTTGCTTCAAATTTTTATTCTATTATATTCTATGTTGTTAAATAAAAAAAAAATATATCCTATTTAATTTTATATTCTTCAATATTATATTTATAATTTGAATCTAATGACTCGATTGGAAAATTGATAATTTTATTCCTATATTTTTTTCATAAGGCTAGTATTTTATGTCAATATATGTTTTATAATAAATTTTTCCTTATCTTTTTATAATAAATCTTACAAATATCAGAAAAATAAAAAATAAATTAATAAATGTTAAACAAAAAAATAAAAAAATTCTATTTTTATCATATTAATATTATTTCATTAATCTTATGAGAGAAATTAGATTAAATTATTTGTGCGTAGTTTATATAAAATCGGTCCATTCTATTGATCCAATAGTGAATATGAAAGAGATTTGTTTTTTTATTCTAATTAAATAAAATTTAAATAAAATATCTATTTATCTAAATATATTGCTACTAATTTTTTTTTAAAAATAAATTTATGTATTGCATAATATAAATTTTTCAAATCTTGATCCATTTCTGTATATATGTATACGTAATTAAATATTTTCAAAAATCCGATATGTTTATATAAGATTAAATAATTTGATTCGTTCAACTTTTCCAAATCCAAAATTTCAGAATCAAAAATCTTGATATTTCAGAAACTGATATATTTTTTATATGAACTTTTTTCAATTACATTATAGCTCATTTGTTAATGAGCTTTATATCTATAGAATATTTATTGTCTTATTATCATTTCATTGTATTAAATTTATCTAGCCTAATTTATCATTATTTTATTATTTGGATATTTTTTCAGTATTTTTATTGTTTGTGATGAATTTGCGAATTATTTTTCTTCTAACCAATTTTAATAATTTTGTAAAGGGCATTATTTTTTCTTTTATCCATATGATACAAGATGTTAATATATTCATGAGACATCTTTGGAGGATTGATTTTAGAGATCAAATACAAAAATTGGTATACAAAAATAGTTAAGATTTATTTAGATTTTTTATTAAGATTTATTTATTTATTTATAAGTTATTGTAAGGCATTTGAAACATCGAGAAAAATTTAAACGTTCTATATGAATGTAGTATTAATAGATAATCGCAATATCTCCCTTTTTCTTTCTATTCGTTGAAAAACATGAAGTTTTAAAAAGGCGTCTAGAAAAAGAAAATTTGGAATATTTGTGAAAAGATATTAATTATAAGTTTTAGAATTAGTTTAAGAATTAATGTTAATAAAATTTTCATAAACATTGGTTTCATAAACATTTTCTCTATTTTATTTTGCTTAATTATTTTTGTTTCTTGTATTTTCAAATTTTTATATAATAAGTAATTGAAATTTGCGTAAACAAAGCAAGGAAATAGTAAAAATATAATATATAATAAAAATAATAAAAATAAAATTGTTATGACTATATTTTATTTTGTTATCATTTTTATCTAATATGAATATAAATTATTCACAAGTTTATAAATGTACATAGATATATAATATATAATAGTATATAATAATTTTTATGTTTGTTATCTCAAAAATTAAATTTTCAAAAATGTTCCATGAATATATTAATATTCTGTATATTCTTTGGAATGTGAAAATAAAATAAAAATAAAGTATAATATAATATAATATGATATAAAAGTATAATATTATATAATATAAAAGTATAATATTTATATATACATATATACATATAATTATATTTATATAATTATAATTACATTTATATATACATATAAAATAGCATTTGATCGACTAAAATTATAATATATGATCAAAATTACAATAATTGTAATTACAATAATATCAATCTTATATTTGTTTAGTATTTATAGTTGTATTATAATTTCAATTAGAGTGTTTTATATTCTATTTTTAGATAGTAATATATGAAATAACATACAGCATAATTTCAAAATATTATTTTTTATATCTATGGATTAAAAACAAATAAAATAAATATATAAATTATTTTAATATTTTTAATATTTTAATAAATTTAATAAATAAAATAAAATATTATGTTATTAATAAAAATATATCTCTATTTTAATGTTAAAAAGTTTATTTTACTTAATTATTATTTGAAATATTACTATTTAAAATTCTATTATTAGAATAGAAATTGATGAAAATATTATTGTATGAATTTTATTATTTTTATCTTATATTTCAACAAAATATTTAATTTTATGAATTAGTATTAAAATATACTTATGCATTAATGTATATTTAAAATACTATTTTTTATAACTATTTTTAATACTATTTTAAAATTATTTCAAAATAAGTTTATTTGCCAAATCTTATATCATTTGAAATAAAAAAAATTAGTATTTCTAATATCTATTTTTCTTTAGCTTTGTTAAAAGATTCGAAAAATAATATAAAATAATTTTAAATAAAGTGTCCAAGTTCTTTATAAAATAGATATATTAAATATAATAATTTCCATGGAATGTATGAATTATTTCAATTATCATAATTTATAAAAAAATAGCTTTTTGATAAATGATTTCATATATTTATATACGGATGCATAGATGTAAATGAAATTTTATATAATAGTAACAATCATTTTTTTTGCAAATATTTGAAAAATTATGGTTTAAGCAATTATTTTATATATATATAAGAAAAAAATTTTTCAAAATCTTGTCCTTGCAATATATTTAGAAGTCATCGAAATCGATGAGATGTATTCTTTTGTAAATAATTACATTACCTTTGTTCCATTATGGCATTTTTAAGAAATAGATTTTTTATTGTTATTGTATTATTATTTATATATTATTATATTGTATTATTTTATTGTTATTGTATTGATTTATTATTGTATAAATTAAAATTTGCATCGAATATCATTAAAAAAAATAATTTATAATATAATATTGTATACATTACATTTTCCGTTAAACAAATTCGTTTTAACACTCTGGTAATTACACCAGGAGCATTGTAACCCCAGATATCACCTCGATAATTATTTCGTATTTCGTGAATGCACTCGTTGGCAATGTGATGACCTAATTTTGAAGTGTCAAATCCCAAAATACCAGCAGCCACTTGATACCAATCCTCAGCACCAGCGAAATTTGTTAAATGTTCAATGGATCTGTCAAAATAAATATTTTATATAATAAATAATTTAGAAATCATTTTGTAAATATAAAATTTATAATTTATCAGAGATTACATTTTCTTTATTTTAATTTATATATATAAAATTTTAATCCATTCAATTTAATAAGAAATATAATAATATAAAATAAATAATAATATAATAAAAAAATATATCATGATATCCTTAAAAATATTATTTATAATATTGATATTATATATTACATTTGTAATATAAATAATAAATTTATTATTATTTTAATGAATTAGTAAAAATATTATCACTTTTAAAAAATAATTTAAAACATTTTAATATTATGTTATTCTAATTATTATTATTAATATCATAAAAATAAAATAGAAACATCAATGAATAAACTTTTGTTATTATTCATAATTTGTTATGAATTCATAATATTCTAAAATTAATATCTACTGATTGTTAGACTAAAAATATCTGAAAATTAGAGAAGAAATAATTAGAAGAAATAATTCTTTAAATTAAGACAACAATCAAGAATAAAAACATTGCATTTTTGGTTTCGTTTTATTAACAAAATTGAAAAAACTATTTTTGAGTTTCAATAAACTTTTTTATATAAACGAATATAACTTGGTTCAAATAGTTAGAGATTTTAAAATTAAATATAAAGGACATATAAAGGACATTTATTATTTTATTTTATACAAAACACAAAAACAGAGATTGAAATAAACAATCTTTCTTCGTTTTTAAAATAATAGCAATTATTTCGAAATTATTATTAATACTTTTAATTTTAGAGAATATTTGCATTATTATTAAAGATTAATTATTAAAGATACTTTTTTAAAAAGTATTTTTATAATAGATATAAAAATAGATATGAATATTATAAATTTTGTATAAATGGAATTAAATTTGTTTGGAATTTAATTTTTATATTAATATTTATATAATATTAATATTTAGATATAAGAAATGTTCTATATGAATTAATTCTTTATAAAACTATTTTTAAATGTTCTGAAATAATTTATTGCCATGAAAGTTTTATTATATAGATTTTAAAATATTTATTTCATAAGAGTATTTTTTAAAAAAGTTTTTAATAATAATTATTTTATAAAACATTCACTATAATATATACTATATACATTATATAATATATATGTTGTTGAACTTATATTTATAAGAATGCGATACATATCTTATGTATTATATTTGTATTTTATTTAAGCATCACTGCTGTGTCACTGATGCGACTGCTGTTATAATTCTGTTCTTTGTTTTTCTTCCTCTTTTGACCCGCCGCAATATAATGAGCTCAATATAGTAAGATAGATATATAGAGTACAAATCGGCAATTTATATCTAAATATATAATATATATATATATATATATATATATAATATAATATATACAATATATAAAATCTATATATAATTTATTCTTATTTCCTTTATTAAATATATTCTTTCTTAGTATATATTCTTTATTATTAATTAAATCATTTCATAACCTAACCCTTAATATGAACATTTATTATGTGTATTTATTATGTATAAAATTTTGATTAATAGATATATCATTTTTTATGATTTAATAAAATTCAATCATATTAATTTTATGTGTGATCTCTGTAATTCGTATAGAATAAATTATTTTTTTATATAATCCAAATATGATAATTAATTGAATTCATATATAAATTGTGCGATATTTTAATAACAATTATATTTTATTTGATCAATGGTGAACATAAAAAGTAATCCTAATAATTTGTATCTTTATTTATAAAAAATTAAGAAGGATAATATTTGTAACGAAATCAATTTATTTATTTTATTTATTGAATACAAAACTGTTATTTTTGTAATGTATAAATTTTGTACTTATTTGTGAAATGAAATCTTCAAATGAAAAAAAGATTTTTATTTCATTGTATGATAATAAAAATTAAAAAATATTTTTTTCATAATATTAAAATTTTATTCAAAATTACATGTATATAATATATATAATATAAGATATAGATAAAAATATATATATCTCAATTAAATACTAAATTTAGAGCAATAATATTTTTGTAAGCAATTAATATAAGAATGATACTTCAAACAAATAAATATATAATTTCACTTATATCTATTTTAAAATATCTTTTGCTTACGACATCATATTTTCTTCATTATTTTTGCTTCAATTTGATTCGTGGATCCCTATATGTCATGTCTATATGTAAAAATAATTATGAAACAATTTATTAACAATTTATTATATAATTATTAAAATAATTATTATAATAATAAAATAAAATAATTTATTATTCTCTTATTAACTTTTTCAGATTTTATTATTATGTTTCGAATATATGAACAAATTATTTTCAAATTGCAATGAGATAAATTTCTACAGTTATCAATACCATTCTTTATTGATGTAATATATCACATTTATGTAATATTGAATAATTCGTAAAAAATAAACAAATTTTGATTATAAATGTAATATCATTTATTATCAAGATAATTAAATCAATATATTTCCTTATTCAAGTGATTAAAATAGTAAAGAAATATGCAAAATTTCTGGTTTCATTTATAAACGTATTATATATAAGCATGTATATTATAGAACAATATAATTTTATTAATATTTTAAAATTAATGAAAAAATGATTTGAAATAAAAAATTTCAATTAATGTAATAATCCATCCATTTTATAGATTAATTAAATTGTTTTTAATCTGATTAAAAATTTTTAATATTAATTCTCAAGATATGAAATAAATAGAAAATAATTTATATCAATTAAAGAATTGAAAAATAAAATAAGGTAAATATGAATTATTAAATAAAAATATGATGTTATTATAGAAATATTAATCCTATAGTAAATTTATAAATAATCCTATAGTAAAATATAAATAATAAAACTTATTAATTATTCATTGAAGATTACTTAAGAGAAAACATATATCAAAATCTTATATTGTTTTCTTTATACTAAATAACTATTCAAAATTTTTAACCTTATTAAAAAAATTGCAGTAATACGCATTATTAATATATTAAATATTTTATTATAATATATATTATTATAATATATACATATTTATTTTATTTTATATTGTGTAAAACTTTCTTATTTATATAAGAAAATTCTTATATTATAAATTGATGTGAAAATAGATAAAAAGAAATAAAAATAAAAATAAAAGTTTTATTTTGAGTAGAATGTAAATAAAAAATTTTTCTTATTAGAAAGAGTTGATATTTTGTTCATTAATATTAAAAAAAAATTTCATCATTGTAAAAAAATATCGAATGCTATTCATTGAATAGTATTACCAGCAATATTAAATAATATTTTTCATATATTTTATTCTATATAAACATATTATATAATATTATATTATACTGTTATATATTCTATTATATAATAATACATCATTAAATAAAATTAATATTTAATATTTTAATAATTTAATTTTATTTATTTTATAAAATTAAAAAATGATAATAAAATCATTTTTAAATGTTCTAAAATAATTTGTTGCCATGAAAGTTTTAATAATTTAATTTCTAAAATATTTATTTCAGAAGAATATTTTTGAAAATATTTACAATTATAACGCTTTTTTCCATAATAGTTTCATTAAAATAGATATTTTTTTTATATTAAATTCATATATTATGAATAAAATTTTTTTATAAACGCAAATTATTTATTTCAATTTTTATTTGAAATATGGTTTTGAAATCTTAAAATTTTGAATCGAACAATTGCAAATTCACCTGATTCCATTCGAAATTTTTCGATTCGTTTCAAATTTGGAAAATCGGACAAGAACGTATATATTTGTAACAATATTTATAAATTATTTATAAATTGCAAAATATGTAAAAATATTCTTACCTGATAACAACAACATCCAGATCCAAATATATTCCTCCATATTTCCAAAGTGTTAGAAATCTTAGAATATCAGCCATTTGAATTCTTGGCCATTTACTTTTCTTTAGTATATCCATTTTGTACCATACATCCAGAGGTGTGTTTTTTACATAATTTTGGAATTTAACACGTCTGATACGAATATTCGGATAAGCTTGTAATTGTTCAAATATTTTTTTTGATTGTTTCGAAATTTTAGAAGGAGAAAGGAATAGCAGATACACATTCATATTTGGATTCATTTTAGCTGCGGATTCAATGGCGCATGCTTGGCGAGCATTCAGTATCAAACCATTTTTATCAAAACAAGATGTCTCATGAAAGAAAATATTCTTGTCCCCATTTGGTTCATCTAATGTTAACAATATAAAGAATTTATTTATTTATAATTGTTTTTTTTACGAATATTTTGAGCAAAAAATTTAATAAAAAACTTAGATATCTTAAAAATATTATAATTGTAATAGAGGTATTTATTTCATGCTTTAAAAAAATTTTGTATAATAATAAAAAAAATTTTAATTGATTTGTATAATTGATATTTATTTTTTATTTTTTTAAATATTTCGAAGCATTCAAATTAGCATGAAATTCGAAGCATATAATAATTATCTTAAAATCGAAATTTTAATTGAGACAGAAGAGAAAGAAAAAATAAAATCAAATATAATTAATAATATAATTTTCATTATAAATTCTTTTAATAATATTTCATATTATTCTTTTAATATTTCAATAATAATCTTTAATAACAATTTTGTCGAAAATTTTATTATTGTGTATATATTTTATGTATCAATATATCTAAAAAGATACATTATTCAAGAAATTTAAAAACAGTAAAGAAATTAAAATAAAAATCATATTAAATTTATTAACTATAATCAAAATGTGCCAAATAAGATAATATGTATTAAAAGAAAACTGATAATAAAATCTTAAATAGTAAAATTATTTTTATTATATTTTTAAAATTATTTTTAAATTATTTTTCAAAATATATTACATAACAATCATTTCTTTGATAAGAAAAAATTAGAGATAGTAGTCAAATTTTTTAATGTTTTATTTTTTTAATAAATTATATAAGTAAAATAAGATTGTAAAGATTATATTTAATAAACTATATGTATATATTCAACTATCTGATTAAATAAATAAAGATGATCTAATATAATAATTTTTCATAATAGTGGTAATTTTATAAAAAAGTAACAATTTCTTTTTTTGCTAATATTTGGAAAATTAAATACCGGACGCTCAAGCTTTTTCTGAATAAAGAAAAATATAATATTTCATTCTTTATTTCTTTCATAATTAAAAATAAAATGAAAATATCAAAATAAATTATAAAATTATCAACATTATCAGAATACTTAAATATTACAGAATAACTTAAATTAATATCAAATTTTAATATATATTGAGAAATCATGAATCTATATATATATAATATAAGACTAAAAATTACTATAATAAAAATTATTATACTAAAAATTAATATAATTCGGAATATAAATAATATTATTTAATGGTATAATCATTAGAATATTAATATGAATTCATTTTTGGCAATTTGAATTAAATGCTTTTTGATTGTTTTCCAAACAAATTACACAGAGTCTACAAATTACACTCTCTGTGTTTCTTTTTCATTTTCCTCAATTCAAAATATTTTAATTTTTTAAAGTCTATTTCTTAAATTTTTTTTATTATTTTTTTTTATTTTCTTTTTTTTTCAATCATAAAATATAGATAGTTGAAATAATTTTTATTTTTCAGATTTTTTTGTTTTTGCTTTTATTTGTTTCTTTTTATTCATTGATGATAATTTTAAAATGTTTCTATAAATATCAATGATAATGTAATATAATAACTGTATGTTTAATATCTTTTTATCTTTTTTATATTATATATTTAAATTTTTTTTGTTAATCGTTATTTATTCTATTTTTCATATTATTTTTTCTAGTAAAATAAATTAGATATTAAAAATTCTTAAAATGTTTAAAATTCTCAAAAAATAGAAGAGATTACGATGCTATTATGATTTTTAAAAAATATAATAGTTTTTAACTAATACATATAATACAAATAAAGACAAACAAGATTGTAATTTATATTTGTTATTAAGATTTTATTTATATTATTATATAATGTAATATATATTATTTAGTAATAAGGGAAAACGAATTTATTAAAAAACAAATTTTTATAAAAATGATATATCTGTATATGTATATATATAATACAAAAACTATTGAAAAGAATCAAAAGATATAATATAACTCATATTTTTTTTTTGATTATGTATAAAATTGATAAATATAATTCATATGATATTTTGTTCGTAACTTAATAAGTAGATTTTAATTAATATTTTTATGTATTAATTTTTATGTTTTTTTCGATTAAAATCCCTTAAAAGAATGAATATATAAGAATAAGAATGAACATCCTATATAAGCAATTAATAAATGATTATATTAATGTATATATTATTACAGATATAAATATAAGTATAAATAAAATGCATTAAGGTAAGCAATTAAAGGTAAAAATAAAATGTTTTAGTATAACATTGAAAATTTGAATAATTCGTAAATTTTAATTTAATTAAATTAAAGCTTTTTGCTTTAATTTAATTAAATTAAAGCAAAAGCTATTGTTATATGTAGAAGAAGAAGTTCAAATTGATATAAAAAACAAGTATAAATAAACAAGTATTATTTTTCGTGTTCTTTGGTTTTTATACATTAAATTTCACAGAATTCATATTAAAATTTATTAACGTAATAATTTTGAACATATATGTATTATATTTTTGGAAATTATTTTATAGAATTTTTTATAAAGAATGCATCGATTGATGTATTAAAAAACATATAATTCCATTTAAAAAATAAAATAGATTTTTTTCGTATGATTTTTATATATTCATCAAAGAATTAATAATACTATAATATGCTTCTCTCAATGTCATTCAATATTCTAAAACATTTTTAAACAGAATCAAAATTAAATAAGATATCTTGTGATATTTTAATAATAATAATAAAATCAGTAAGAATTAATAGAAGCAATAATATTTTTTAAATTTAAATATTTTTTATTATTTTATTTTTAATTCATCATTCTGGAATAATACTTTACTATATCACATATTTGTCAATTTATTTAAAATTAATACTATATAAATTCAAAATGTGTTAGCTTAAATTAAAAAATGTTCATGAAATTGAATTTATTAAATGTTTCTACTTATAATCAATACATTTTTAAGATAATTTTTAAGATGTCTAATTTTCTATTTTTTTACGATATCAAGATTTCATGACTTTATTATTTATAAATGGAAAAAGAATATCGTCATGGTCTGTTGGTACTGTTGTATGGAGAATCAAATTCTCCTAGTATATTGTTGGTCTTATAGATATTTGTAATGTACTGGAATTTTATATAAATTTTATAAATTTAATATAAATATTAATTATAATTCGAATTTTATTTCGAAATATTGAAATATTGGAATAAGAATTCTAATGTAATTATTTAGTAAAATTTTAATAGTAATTTAGTAAATTCAACATAAAAAAAATAATTTTAATAACTATTTAGAATTTAAAGAAATTTTTATAAATATTTTTTTAGAGATAAATAATTTATGTAGAGAAATATATAATATATTTTTTAATAGAAAATGTAAATAAATTTTTAATTGTAATAGAAAGTATTTTATCTTATATTATGTTTGCTGTTTTATATTGTAATATAAAAATATAAATAAAAGTAAAAATATAAAAATATATTTTGATATAAAAATACTTTTGATTAAAAATATAAATTTTCGCTATTAAAAACTTATTTCGTACATACAATGAAGAACAAAAATATTGATATTATTTAAAATAAAATAATTTTTAAAAAATGGGAACAAATAATATGAAGTTTTTTGAGATGTTAGAAGAATTAGTTTAGAACTAGTTTTATTTATTATATAATGTGAAAAAAAAGTTTTTTTTAAAATTATTATTGTTCGAAATTATGAATCATTACATTTAATTTTTATCTGAGTCTAATAATAATATAAATTTAAGACATATCTTTTGTAGATTCATAAATAAATCATGTATGCACAAACTTCTGAAATTAATATATAAAAAAATTACAAATATTGAAATGTATAAAAGTTTTTAGACTTATTATAGTTTGAATAATTTAAGTATTTTTTATTGTTTAGCTCACAGCTGCATTAATTCATTTTGATTCATGTTATCCATTGCATATATATATTTCTTTGTTTTTCTTAACAAAAGTTCAAAAAAATATAGAAAATATATTATTTTTAAAATGCATTGAAAAAAAATTTTTGCACAAATCCCAAATTTTCCATACAAGTCATTAAGAATGAATTACATATATTCATTATAATATTTATATACAAGCGAATACAGAATAAAAAATGAAAAAATAAAACAAAAATAGAGAAATTTATATAATAATATAATAAAATAATATAATAATATAATAAAAAATTGAATAATAATAACAATAATAATAATAATAATAATAATAATAATAATAATAATAATTACTATAATTAATAAATTATAATAAATTAAATAATTAATAAATTAAATAAAATTGCTATAATAATTACATAATAAGAAATTGAACATTGTAAATAAAATTATTTTATTTATTATCCTATATAAAATTTTCAATAATTTTCCAATTTAGTAATTTTTTAAGATTATCAAAATGAATAACAATTAATTTTTTCATATTATTTTTCATTTTATTTATCTTTTCATTTGAATATATTTAAAAAATATTATAATATAATAATTATAGTTATTAATCATAACTCAAATCTTGGATTTTTATAAATTAAAGATTATATTATATTATATTTATAATATATATGAATTTAAGATTATACTATATTACATTTATAATATATATTTAAAATATATATATATATATATAAGTAATATTTATGCTTTCATGTATGAAACTTAATAACAAATATATATAATATATATAATTTAGATTTGTTGATATAATTCACATTTGTCAGTTCGAATGAAATTTATAAAAAAAACTTTTCAAAAAGATAATCAATACATATTTTTTTATTGATTATTATTCATATTAGAGAAGATAAAAACAACAAATTTAAATTTAATTTAAATATTTAATATTAATTAAAATTAATCTTTATTATTTATTTATTTTATTTTTAATTTTTAATTTTTAATATACTAGCATAATTAATTATACTAGCATAATTAATCTTTTTTTCGTTTTAATAGTTAAAAAACCGTTAAGGATAAAAATCGAAACTGATTTATAAAGTACCTAAAATAGTTTGAATTTCTAGAAAAATTTTTAATAACTTTAGCATTTTTAATAGATGACATTTTTAATTTTTAATTTCCAGCAGTTTAGCAATAATTTATGAATGATTCCTTTATATTGTTTCAAAATCAATAATAATTATTTATTTAAAAAACAGCAATACTAAGATACAAATCACTTCATATTTGTATGCTAAATCCAATCGAATCGTTAGAGAAATTATGATCGCAAGGATCTTAAGCTCGGCATTGCAACGCAATATTGCAAAGTCTATCTTTGGAAATTGCCTTTCAACATGATGATTCCTTCTTTTTCAATCTCTTCTTTTTTGAAAAATAATTCCTGACAGTTTTTAAAAAATCTATAGATTTTTAGAAAACTATAGATTTCATTTAGCATATATTCAATTAACAATTAGATATCATTTAATCGCTACAGAAATTATTTAGACATTATTTATAACAATTAATTAATTAATTAAACAATTAATTAAACAATTAATTAATATAATATCAGAAATTAAAAGTCATACATATAGATAGAAATTATTAAAAGTTAGTTATATATAGATAGATATATATAGATAGAAACTACGGAATTTAATCAATAGTCAATCAATTCAATCAATCGTTAAAAAATATTTTTTTTTTCTAACATTTTTAAATAATAAAAATCAATTATTAGGCTCACTTAAGATTCATAACAAACAATTATAATTTTATCAGTTGTGGATAACTTTTTTGAGCGATAGTATTTATTTAAGGTATTTTTTTTTCATATAATACCAAAAGTCACACTTTGTTGAACTTTAATAGAGATATTTTACGTTTAAAATTATTTATTTTAGAATTATTTATTTAATTATATATTATTTTCTTATCAATACTAAAATTAAATTTCGTTATATCTATATTATGATTGAATATTATTGTTTGCAATATTAAACACAGTAACTTTTTCGATCAGTTTTTTGTGAAGATCTGTGATAATTTTTTTCCATATTTCTTCTAAATATATTTTTCTAGATATTTTTTTGAATTTGGATTTGAATTTTATTATATTTTTGTGTTCAATTTGTATCATAATCTTTTAATTGAGTTTAGAATTAGTGATTTTGAAGGTCATTTTATAATTTTTAATATATTTTTTTTCTAATATTTTAAAATTATTATACAATTTATTAATATATTTAGAATTATTATTTTGCATAAAAATAAAATTATATCTAATTAATTTATTATTTGAAGATACATAATATATATTTTTTAATATCATTTTATGTAGGATTGTTTATTTTTACTAAATCACTTATCATATTTTTATCAAAACAGCATAATATTTTTAAGCAACAAGATCATTCCCTTGAGTTTCGTCTTTAAGAAATTATATTATTACATTTTCATTTATATATAAAAATTACAATTTTTATGTAAATAATTTTTTAAATAAATTTTATTGTATTTTAATATATATATATATATATATATTATTAACAATTATAAAAGAAAAAATGATTCAAAATTCCTTTTTTATAAAATTTAAATTATATTTTATAGAAAATAGGAAAATATTAGAATATTTTTAAGTGAAAATATATTTGGAATTTCTCAAAAATTAGTATAACTAGAAAATGAATAAGATATTTCTATTATCATACCGCGCTATTTTTCTGTTTCGCTTTATTTAATGTTAAAATTGAAATTAATAAATTAAATTATTAATTTATTAAATTAAATCACAGAAATAAAAAATAATAGTTATTTCGAAAACTTTTATAAAATAAATCAAACTGAATAAAAATTTATTTGTTATTTAAATTAAACTTTTTTAAATTAAAATAATTTAATAAATATGTAAAAAAAATTTTTCGAAATTTAGGATTAGAAAATGTCAACTTTTAAACTTATATAGATGATATAAGAATTGATCATTCATAATAATTAAAGAAAATTTATTTTTGCTGCTCAAAATCTTTATTAATCGAAAAGAAATTGTATTTTGATTATTTATAATAGTTATCGATGAAATATTATTTCAGTTGTATTTGATCAACCAGCATTGTAATTTATATTTTATTATATATGCTTTAATATAATTTAGATTATTGATCAATGATGCAAAACGAATTATGTTATTTAAAAATCGAGTAAAAAATCTCATTTTAATAGGAATATCATATGACATGAATGGAGACGATATGTTATTTATTATGTTATTTATTTCCGTTATACAAAATGGAAAATTTAATTGATTGAAAATATCCGAAATAAAAATCATCAACTAATATAATATAAATGAAATAAAATTTTTTTTATTGATAGCTATTATACAATTGAAAGACAATTTTCTTTCTCGATAACTGTTATCAGAAATCGATAATATTTATTACAATAAAAAAATTTTCGATCATTTATACTCTTTATTTAATCAAAAATATTTTAGTAGAAAAAAAATGTGTATATATATATATATATATATATATATATATATATAAGTTTTTTTTTCTTTTATTAAAATACTATAACTAACTTAATAGTATAACTTAATATTATACTATAAAGTATTAAAATTAAAATTAAATTAAAAATTCTTTATTTAAATTATATAAAATTATTATTTTCTCGTATTTCAATAAAATATGAAAAAATACAAATGTATAAATGATAATATATAAAATATAAATTATGAAAATGTAAATATAATTTCAAAATAATATTTATATGAATTGGTATTAAAATATATAGAATAGTCCATAATTCATAATATAATTGGAATCAAAATGATGCTACAGATAAGATTAAAATCGAAAATAAAATTATATAAATTTCATTTTCGAATACCTAAATTAAGTTTGAAAAATTTTCAAATACAATTTAAATTAACTATTTTCTTATAGTATAAATAATAGATAGAAGATTATTTTAAATAAACAAGTAAAAAAAAATATTTCATTTATTAAAAAAAAATTTTTTCATTTATTTTTAAATAATTAATTTTTTTAGTTAATTAATTAGTTTTCAAGAAAATTGAATTTAAACATTCATCGATATATGATTTAATTTTGATTTTTTCAAAAATAAAAACTTAAATAATAAAATTTTAATTTTATTTTTATTTCAATTTTAATTATTTATTAATAATTTAGTTATTGTATTATTTATTAATAATTTTAGTTATTATATTTTAAATATTATTTTTTTCATATTATATTATAAGAAAAGTTTATTTGTAAAATCGTATATCATTCGAAGAAATAAAAATGTTAATATTAATTAATATTAATTGTAATTGAAACTATAATAACAAATATAATTTTATCTCGTTTCTTCCTATCTAAAAAATCTTTCCTTCCAAAAGGCTTTCATTTTATCTTGATCGATCATCAATGTTTTTGGAAGCAATATTTTTTTTATTATTTTCTAGTTAACTTAAAATTTAAAGCTAACAATATTTCAATTTTTTTATATTATTTCTTACAACTCTATATTATTATATTATTTATTATATTATATTATTATTTATTCCTATTTTTATTATTCTCATTAATATTATCTATTTCCATTTTTTATGAGCTGTTTTATACAAATATGTAAAACACAGAAAATGTACACTTTGGAGATTTATAATAAGATTATAAAAAATGCAACTAAATTTAAAAATACTTTTTCCTAACAATCAAATAGTTCTAAGATAATATTAAAAAAGAATTTTTCTAAAATAAAATACATAGAATAATACATATGTATATTATTAAGAAAAAATAAATAAATAAAATATATTTGTGATGCAAGATGAAAAAAATAGAATGATATGATTTATATTTTTCTATTTTAGATTTATTAATAATTCTTTAAAACAGTATTTTTCAATCTTTTTACTACATGATATATTAATAGTAATATTATAAAAAATTAGTAATAATTATAAAAAATTTGGATAATTGAAATCATCATATATATTACATAAATATTTAAAATTATGCGTATTTAATAATTGAGTTACTCGGTCAGTTTTCATTTTAATAATCTTAAAGTCTCAACTCATAAAGTTGAAATACTTTAATACTTAAAATATGTTTCCACAATTTTTGAAAACCTTTGGACAGTATTTCCTTGCAATAATCATATACGGGATATCACTATTTACATTTACCTTTTCGCCATTGCTTAATTTATTCCATACATGAATTGTTATCGCCTCTTCTATTTTTTTCATTGTTGCATTCTTGTTCGTTGTTTGAAAATATGACTTCCAGTTACTATAATGAATTGGATAAAAAGTGGAAGGAGGATAAATTTTGAAACCTTCACATCGAATCATGGATGCATCCTGTAACTGTAGACAAATATTTTTGTATATTTACGTTTGTTGTAATTTCAATATTAAATTGATTTAATCGATTTAAAATAAAAATAAGAAATATATAATATAAAATAAAAATAAAAATGAAGTAAATATTATAATTATAAAATAATTGGAATGATGCAATTATTCAAGAGAAACATTAATTTTGTTTTCAATATATCTATATTGAAATTTTGAATCTGTTTACAATTATATAGAATTTTAATATTATCGGTATTTATTTTTAGAGAATTGATTTTAAAAATAAATTTAATATTTAGAAAGCGCTAATCAATGGAAAATTTCAATAAAAGAATCAAAAAAAGTGAATATCAAAATTAGGAATTTACTTGTTTATAAGTTATAGCAAAATAACTATAAGTTATAATTATCTTTGAGTCTAATTTATATAAAAAAATATAGTTTTTAAATTGAAAATATAATATAATAATGCCACATTTATTTATTATTTATAATAGTGTTTGATAAACAATAACTCATCGGCTCATTCCAAAAAAATCATTCGATTCTAGAACTCTTAGCGAAACTCGTGAAGTTCATATAAATTTATAATACGAATATAATAAAATTTTTTATTTTTGAGTTAAGAGTTTTTTAGAAATTTATTAATGCTATAAACGTTCATAAAATTTATTTATTTATTTATTTATTTTGTGATCAATAGTTATAAACTAATTTTTTTCGAAAATAATTTATTAAAGATCAATTTATGATAGTCTTAATTGTAATCTCTGTCTAAAAAAATATTTTAAGACTTCGCAAATCTTTAAGTATCAATCTCATCAATAAGAACGTTCTGCAAATACAGAGAAGATGAATATAATTGTCAATGCATTTTTTGATTCTTGAAAAATAATAATTGATTAATTAAAAATATTTTAAAAACATAAAACAAATCAAACGAATATTGAAGAAAGAAATAAATTAACTAGAAACGAAGTAATATCGAATATCGAAGCAATAATCAATTATCAGTAATCAACTATCAGTAACAATATTTTACCAATAAATCACAATCATCTTAAGAGATTCTATCATTAAATAGAATTAAAGCGCTATCGATAATATGCAATAAATCAATTCCTTAATATATTGATGTATATTATTAAATATAGTTCTGAACATTTTTTTCTCTTGCATATTGTTGCTATTTGGTTTTCATTTGCGATATTTGCAAAAAAAATTGTTATTATTATAAAATTTCGTCTATATGTATATGTCTGTTGTGTCATTAAATAATTGCTGTTTATCAATTAAAATATATTTATATAAATATATCACAGGCCATTGGCAAAAATATAACATGTAAGTTAATATCATTATTTTTTGGACTTTTGAAATGTAAAAATAAAATATAAAAAAAGCTGTGGATGATTAAAAATTATAATGATTTTTTATTATTATTATTATAATTATAATTATAATGATAATTATAATATTGGTCACATATAGTTGTCACAGTATCTACATAATGATAAACGAATGGAAATTATATTTATCTGTTAAAAAAAGAATGTAATTACATCAAAAATAAATAATAAATAAAGAAAGATTATAAATTTTATCGGAATTCATATTGAAAGTAGTTAGAAATGTAGTAGGCATAAATATGAACTAGAAAATCGAAGTTACAAAGAAGATGATTTAATATTCATTTGTAAGAGTTTCTTTCAAAAAATATAAAGCAAAAGAAATTATGATCTTTTAAAAAAAATTATCAAGTATGGAAATTCAAATTGCTATATATAATCTGAATATATATAATTTTTAATAAATATGTATGAATATATAAATGGCATCAATCTATTATTAGTTTTAACTTTAAAAGTATAGTTTTTTCATGTAAATTAGTTACTATTACAAAAATAATCATAATTTATGAATGAATATATTTTAATATTTGATATCTGATATTCATTGATGAATTTTTTTGATAAACTTTCATTAATATTTTACGAGTTTTGATTGTTCTCGTAAATATTATCGAGACTAAAACAAACAAAATTTGAGATATAAAAATGTTTGTTTATTTATTAAATTATTTATTAATTAAAGTTATATAAAATAACATAAAGATATAACAAAATGATCATTATTTATAAATATAAAAAAATAAAAAAAATCATATATAGAATATTTTAGAAGAGAAAGCTTAATTGATTAAATGACCTTAAAATGATTTTAAGCAACTTTTTCCTTTGCAAAAATTTTCGTTTTAATAAATTATTAACGAAAATTTTTAATTGCGTAAATCTATAACTGATAACATATTTCGTTAATAATGAAAATTTTTGTGAAAGAAAAAAATGTTTGAAATCACTTTAAAAATTATCAATTAAATCTAGTCCGTCAAAATACATTTATAGTCTTCTGAAATATATTTATAGTTAATTGAATATTTAGATCATAACGTGATATTCTTTTTAAATGTAATTTTTTGATTGAAAATTAAAATTTTTTTTATTCATAATTTTATTATTTTTTTTTTAATTTAATTTGTGATTAGATTAAATGTATTATTTATACTATATATATTTATTTTATATCAAATTTTTCTTTGATATTATTCAAAATATGATTTTAAAATTTAAAATTATTTTAAAAAATATTTTTGAAATAAACATTAGTAAACATTTTTCATTTTCATTCTTAATTCTAAAATAAATTTTTTAATCAATTATTTTATAACGATAAAATACAAATAAAAATATATCCTAGTAAAAAATAAAATTAAAACAACTAATATATTATATAGTTTCAATTAGAAAATAGTTTTTACCGCTTTTGGAAAGCAAATATTTCATTGTTCAATGATGTCAAGAGTATTATTTCATTTATTTATAAATAAAATTTAATCTATATTTTTATATTAATTCTAGTTTATTTTAAAAAGCAAAAGCATGAATATATTAATAATTTAAGTACATCAGTATAATATTTTTTTTATCAATATTATTTATATCATATTATATTTTTTATATCATATTTATATTTTTTATTTTATTATTTATTTATTATATATTATTATATAATATTTATATTATATTATTATTATATATATTATATATATTATTATATTTAATTTTTTATGTTATTATTTTAACATTAAAAATATTAATTTATTAATATGTAGCTAAATAGAAATGTATTATAGACAAATGATTATAATTAAAATAATATTATGAAAATAATATTAAATATCTCAATCATTACAAGCGATTTTTCGAACAATCGGTTAGAAAGAACCAAATTTATAAATTATAAATTATAAACAATTAAAAATTATATAATTTTCAAATTTAAAAATTTATTAAAAAAATACAAATATAAAAGAATGCAAAAGAATATATGCTTCATAAGAAGAATAGCTAATTTAATAGAAAAAAAGATATATTTAAGTTGTTTTTATTTTGTTTTTTAAGTTTTTTTTCGAAAATTAGTACATTAAATTGAATTAATTATGGTTTTAATTTAATTCTTATTACATTTCTTTTTTATTTAAAAAATTATAAATAAAAAAATATTTAATTCGATAATTTTATTTTTATTTGAAAAAGTATTCTTCCACTCAAGTTTATATATTCAACTCTGATTTTCTGAAATGGAAATTTTTGTTTATGTAAATATTATATTCATTATAATATTTAATAAACTTATTATTATCATTTTTATTATAATTGTAAAAAATTATAATTTTTATTATTATTAATATATATTTATGTATATATATTATTATTATATATAAATTAATTTATTTTTAAAAATCACAAATATAATCATTTTTATACGTAATACATAAAATAAAAATAATAACAGTAAAATAATAATAATATATTTGGAAATATATCTAAATATATATATTTAAAAAATACACATTTATTCAAATAATATGAACTAAGAACCTTGATTCTATATTAGATAAAGATTCTATATTATTTGGATTAACATAAATTAATTAACATAATTTTTTTCAAATTAATGTTATTTTTAATTTAAATTTTAAAGATTTTTTTAATATTATGAATCTAAAATTTTTTTGTAAAGGTTTTTATAAATAAATATACTTTAATTATTATTATATTATTATATTATTATTATATTATATATATTATTAAGCTATTTTAATTACATTACAATAATCTAAACTTGTAAAAATAAAACTAATACGTAAAGAATAAGAAAAAAAAATTTCTTAATTTCAGGAAAATATTTAAACTATTATTATATAAAATATTAAAAGATATATAGATAAAAGATATATAAAAGATTAAATACATGTTTTTTTGCTTTCATATTATTATATTAATTTCATATCATATTCAATAATTTCATATCATTTTCTTTATAAATATACCTCATTGTAAAATTACAAATATTCAATACTATGATATTATATAATTATTAATATGTAATTATTAATTTTGGAATTATATTTATATTTATATTTCAATTTATTAATACAGTTCTAAATTATTAATTTTTTCTTCTATATTTGAACAATAAATATTTCGTCACATACATGTAATGCAATTAATATCTAAAATTCGGATAATTGATGTTTTATTATATAAAAGTTATAAATTATATTGAATATCTTTGAAAGATTAATTTTAGATATTAAAACAAATATAAAAATTGCAAAAATATTGACTGTTATTTATTAAGTTATTAATAAATTAAATTAAATTTAATTAAGTTATAAATTAAAGTTTGCATTAAAAAAAGTAAATATATATTTCTATCATACCGTCTTATTGTGTCTGTCTCAGTTCACATAAAAAAAATTAAATTGATTAAAATTTAAATAAGCCTTAACCAATATTTTTATATAATAACTAAATATTTTTCTATTTACTTTAATTTTTGGAATTGATTCTCTAAAAATATTTTACAAATATCCCGAATATTTTTAAAAATATCTTTCTTATATTTGTATGTAATTATGTCTCTCTGATTAAAAATCAATATTAATTTTGTCAAAAACATTTATATATATTTTAAGTAAACGTAATAAAAAAAATTAAAATTTATATCGAATATTCATTTTATTATAATATGTAAATTTTCTTATACTCACATTTTTTGTTGAACAAATTTTTTTTAATATTCTGGTAATTACACCAGGACCATTGTGATTCCACAAATCGCCTCGAAAATTATTTCGTATCTCCTGAATGCATTCATTAGCCATGCGACGACCTGTCATCGAAGTGTCGAATCCTATAACTCCTGCAGCCACTTGATTTCTATCCTCAGCACCGGCGAAATTTGCTAAATATTTAATTGGTCTGTTAAAAAAAATTTTATGTAATAAATTAATTGTAACTTTTATAATCTATCGATTATAATCTATATATTTTTTTATTCTAAATGTATATATATAACATATAACATAATACTATAGAATATACTATATATATATATATATATATATATATATACTATAACATACACATAATATTATAGAATATTTATAGAATAACAAAAATTCATAAAACTCTTGTTATTATGATTGAACTGCAAATATTTATCTTAAATAATATCTTAAATAATATTTTATTTGATAGATATAAATAAAAAGATAAGGATCAAAGATTTTTTTTATCTATTAAATATAATGAATTATTAAATTATAATTTGAATGTTTTATATGGTATTATATGGTATTATATTCACTCTTTGTATTTTCTCAATACAATTTAATCATAATCTTCTAATTAACTTTCATCGGAATATATTATAATGCATTCCTTATTTTAAAATTTTAAAACATTAGAAATAATAACAAAATAATAATATGTGATTAAAAATAATATAATAATAAATAATAAATTAATAATAAATTATAAAACATTAAAATATTAATATAAAAGAATATAAAAAAAAATTTATTAACAAAATTAAAATTAACAAAATTATATAAAAAGGAACGAAATACAATTACAACAATATAAAAAGTTAATTATATATAACGAAAGAAGTTATAACAATATAAAATACTGTTATTCTAAAAATCTTGAATAAAATAATTGATCCATGATTAAAACACGTTGAAAAATTATAAATCTATAAACTTGAAGTATATAGTAAATAAAGTAAATAAGTATAAGTATAAAGCATAAAATAATATTTTAAACAACTTTTTTTTTTACATATAACTGGAAATATATATATAAATATTATATATATATTTATATATTTTAATTATTTTATATATATATATATATATATATATATATATATATATATTCAATATTAATTATATATATAATATAATAATAATCTATATAATATAATAAAATCAAAATAAAATCTTGTAAAATTAACTTTGTAAATAAAATTTTTATGATTAAAGAAATAGAGATTTCTCAAATATCATAATACGTTTATTATATTTTAAATATTTATATATGTTTTTTTACATATGTATTCTATAGATTTCTATATATAATTTTATATAAATAAATATAATACAATAAAAAAAATACAAAACATAAACTATAAATATAACACAATAAAAAAAATGACATGTATCATTTATTCTTTTTCATATTGATAATATCTATAAAGTATTATAATATAAAATAAAAAATAAAAATAATAAATTTATAACCGTTTTAATGAATCAGTAAAAATATTCAATTTCCAAAAGTAAAAAAACATTGTTTTAAAATTACATTATTAAATTACTACCGATAAATAAATATTTTATTATTGCTTTATAAAAATTAATTATATAAAAACTATATCTTAATATAATGTCATTTGGCTAATATTTAAAAAATTAAAAAATAATTGTTTCAATTAAAAATAACAATTAAAATAACAATTAAAAATGGACATATTTATTGGATTTCAAACGTTCTTTTATAATTACTAATAATTAAGATTAATGAAAAATTCTTTTCCTTCCAAATATTAGATGTGAAAAAAACTTTTTATATGAACAAATATAATAGAATGTTAATATATATGAATAAACATATATTTATGAATATATGTTATAATATATATTTATGAATAATATATTTAGAATATAATATATATATATATATATATTTATTTATTTTTAAAAATCAAAACAAATACAAAAATTGTTATAAAAATAATTGAATCTTATTTAAATCTTTTTATTAAATTATCTTTTTATTAAATTATAAGCAAAGCAGAATAAAAGGAGAAAATTCTATTTTTATTATGTACCATTTCGTTATTTCTTGTTTTGCTTTATTTAAAAATTGTTTTTAAATTAATAAATAACTTTCATCGACATTTTTGCATGCTAACATTTTAGTCTTTAGAATTGAATATTTACAAAAAATTTCACAAATATATAAATACACATATATATAGGTAAAAATATTCTCAAGAAACGATATAATAAAAATAGTAAATAAAATCAATCAGGTGTTTAAATTTACATATTTAAAGAATAAAAGTTATAAATTGATATATTTTTGAGAAAAGAAACAATTTGAATTCTGTTTATGATTGGTACAATATCAATTCAAAATAAGTAAAATTTTTTTTTTCAAGAACTTATATCTGTTCAATAATTCAAGTCATTAAACATATGGACAAGACAGAAGCATTCATGGTTATGATGTAACAAGAAATTTTTTTTTAAGAACTACAAAAAAAATGAAAACAAAATGGAGATAGATTAGAAAAGAAAATGAAAATGTAAAAAGTTGAACTTATATTTAAATCTATCAACCTGTCAACACATTATAGTCGTCAAATATGCAATTTCGATAACTATTGCCAGATCTAAACGAATGTTGAAAAAAAGTATCTTAAAAAAGTTTGAAAGAGAAAATTAAATCGAAATACATTTTTTATTTCTGACAAAAACATATTAATTTATATTGTAAATATGTATAATAAACATAATTTATATATATAATATATATATGGTATATATATAATATATATATTACAATATAATTCTATATATATATAGAATTAAATGTAAATTAAATATAATAGATATTAATAATAGATATTAGTATAAATATAATATAATAAATAATATAGATAATAAAATACAGATTTAGATAATAAAAAAAAGCATAACAAATAAAAATATAATTACAGTAAAGAATTTGTCCCTGTTTATGATTAAGATCAACCAATAGATGTGATCCTCTCATATGCAATACTATGATTGTTTTGTTTATAGTTGATTTGAATACACAATAATTTTTATGCTAAAGAATTTTATTATTTCATAGTAATTTTGATTGCTATGCATACAATTGTAATTCAAATAATTAGTTTAATATTTTAATTTATGAATCTTCACTACATCGCTTCCACTATGGTTATACAATAGTTACTTAATTCTCATCTTTTTATCATATCGATATTGATTATCAAATAATAATAATTGAATCTCTTATTTTTTGTTACAATATAGTTTTATCCAAATCTCGTACACGACATTAATAATGAATAAATCCTATGTACATTGATTATTTAAATATAAATTTCTGTTAAAATAATAATTATATTATAAAGAGATTACTTGTTATTTATTAATTAATAATTTATTTAAAAGTAAATTTATAATGATGATCAATCATTATAAATATCTTAGATTATTAGAAAATAATTAGATGCTATGTACAGAGTGTTTAAAATAATTCCATAAATCCCATGAAAATATCTTGATAAAATATAAGATATCTTTGAAGGATGAATTCTAGATATCAAAACTATAAAAAAGAATTTACGTATGTCCGATAAAGCTTAATTAATGAGTTATAAATATTTTAAATTTATAGATAGAGTATATATAGATAGAGTGAGATGGTGAAAGAGAATGCTTAACTGAGTGCGTGGCAGTACTGTATTGTTTGCATAATGTCTTAATAAAGCCCCTTAATAAAAATAAATATACTATTTTTTTTATATGATTATTATACAATTTTTATTATACAATTAATTTCAAATTCAATATAAAATAATATACAATATACATATTATGTAACTCTTTATTTAACAAAAACTTACGAATAAGTTTTAGTAAATTCCAAGATATTAATATATACATTGTTTTATTTAAATCCATATGTAAATCATTTTATAATAATTATTTAAATATATTTAAATAATTATATTATTAAGTGTCACACATCAATTCTGTTATTTAATTAAATCCATAATAGAATTGATATGTGACACTTGACAATCTGTTTACTTATCAAAATTCATAGAAGCAAAATAAAATTCCTATATATAAAATTTATATATATAAATAATATAAATATATATAAAATATATAAATATATATAAAATTTCAGATTAGAATGATTGCATATGTTTTTCTACACATAAATTTGGTTATCCTCATATGTATAAGAAAGTAAAAAAATATGTATAAGAAATTAATAATACTTGAATAAATTTGAAATTCATAGATCAATTAAAATATTAGTTGAAAAATTTTTGTCTCCATTTTATTTGAATTTAATGTTTTTTATTTCAGTATGAGATAATATTGATTTATATTATTAATAAATGATATAAAAATTATATTATAAGATATTTATACATATTGTATATGATTTTATATTGAAATTTATTTGAAATTTATTTAAAATAATTTGAAAAATATATAAAAAAATATCAGTATATTTATTTTTATTGTTACAAAAGCAATATTGCATATATGGTTTTGCCGCGCATCTAGCTAAGCTTTCTCTTTCGCCGTTTCACTTTATACTATCTAATAAACATAAAATGCTTATAGCTTGTTAATTAAGCCTTATCAAATATGTATATATGAACTTTTTTTATTGTTTTGATATTTAGAATCCATCCTTGAAAGATATCTTTTGAATACTTTGTATATATCTCATATAAAATATACATATGTTTGATACGAGATATTTTTATTTTTTCTAGAGATAGATTATTTAATATCACAAAAAGCATTTATGAAATAACTAAAAATTTTTTATTTTTAAAAATAATTTTGAATAATATGGTATTTAAATTATTTTGGAGAATATTAAAAAATTTGTGATTCCTGAAATATTATTCAATTTATATAATTGAAAATATAAAAAAAATCTATAAATTAAAACTTGACAATTTGAATTTGATTTTTAATTTTGAATTTGATTTTGAATTTATTTTAATTTGTATTACTTTTATTAATTATATTTATTAATTTTATTAATTTTATTAAATATTAAAATAATATTTATTAATTTTATAATACTAATAAGTTAAAAAATTATTAATATATCTAGTTTTTTATAATAATTTTAAAATAAAAATTATTTTTCCAAATAATTAATTTTTTAATTTAATATTTTCTCAAATATTCACCTTATTTTAAATTTCTTTAATTGACTAAAAATATAATCTCAATTAAAATATATTATTTATTTAATAATATATATTTTATTTTAAAATTATTTTTAAATTATTATTCGAAATATATTAATAATAAATTAAAATTATTTCATATTTAATATCATTTTTATCAGCAAAAATATACAAATATAATATTTTTAGAAAAGAAAAACTAAAATTATAAAAATTCAATTTTTCTTTAAATTAATTATATTTAAATGTTAGCAAGATATCGAATTACGATTAACTGATTCCAAGCCAGTCGTGTTCCTGTTAAGCGAAAATATTACAGGATGGAACATTTATAAATTAAAGATTCTTGAAGTAATTTTAAGCAATGTTTTTCTTTGCAAATACTTTCGTTATAACTTTATTAATAAAATTTTATCAAAAAACACTGATTAATTACGAAGCGCATTATTGTAATAGTAATGTTGATGTAGTAATGTGCTATGCAACAATAAACAATATATTTTGAAGAAAATATTGAATCGTTATTGAATATAACAAATATTTTTTTATCGATATTTTATATCGAATTATATCAATGAATAAATAAATAAATATAATATTTAACACATTTTCTTTGATATGTTACTTGAACTTATTCTTGTTTAATCGTCTAATACTATTGTCGCAATTCGATTATGCTATGTGCTTCATGATTAGGCAATGTTTTTTATTAATAATTCGTTAACAAAAATTTTTGCAAACTAAACTGTTGAAATTTTCTCAGGAATTTTCAGTTTACAGATGTTTCAAAATTTTTGAGAATGTAGAATATATAATTTGTTATATATGGATAAAGTAATATACTTAATTCTACCAATAAATTGTAATGTGTATGAAAATGGACTTACTTGATGACAATAACATCTAAATCCAAATATATTCCTCCATATTTCCAAAGTGTCAGATATCTTAAAATATCAGACATATGATTAATTGGCCATTTACTTTTCTTTAATATTTCGGTTTTATACCATTCATTAAGAGGTGTATTCTTCATATAATCTTCAGGTTTGATACGTCTGATATGAATATTCGGATATGTTTGCAATTGTTTAAATAATCTTCTGAATCGTCTCGAAATCTTTGAAGGAGAGAGAAATAATAAATATATGTTCATATCTGGATTTATTTTAGCTGCAGATTCGACGGCGCATGCTTGACGAGCATTCAATGCTAAACCATTTTCATCAAAACAAGATGTTTCGTGAAAAAAGATATTCCAATCCGTGTCTTGGTTATCTGTTGTTAATTGGAATAAAAATTTACAATCATGTGTTTGAAAATTTGTTATATTATTCCATATATATTCCACATTTATAATTATATATATTATTCTATATATTTCAAATTATTGTATATTATATGAGAAATTATATATAATATATAATAATATATAATATATTATAATAATATTATATATATATATAAAGATATATATCTATAATATATTATTATAACATATAATAATATATAATACATGAGAAATTATATAAATTATACTTTATTAAATGCTAAATGCTATCAAAAATTTATTTAATTTTAAATTAATATTTTTTGCAAATATCTCGAAAATTAAAAGAGTCTGTTAATTATATGTATGCATAGAAAAAAATTGTTGATTTTAATAACATATTTCAAAAAACTATTTTATATAATTATATTTTAATAAATATGTGTCACAAAAAAAAATTCATTGGATTAATATTTTCAAAAAGAGAAATTCATTTTGTAATTATAATATATTAAAATCAAGATAAATAACAAAAAGAGCATAATATTTTTTATGCAAAATCATTTAGTTTTAGTTAATTACTTTATAATAATCTTTATAAAAAAATACATATTTTGAATATATAAATAATTCTATGAAATGTTGTATTTTGTTTAAGTTATAAGATAATTCTGTTCTATATTTTATTTATGATTTCATTATTAAAAATTAATTTTAATTTTAATCTCTGTTGCAATTTTATTCTGCATTGAATCAATAAAATTGAAAATGACACTAAAATAGTAGAAGAATTCTAAATTATAGATTAAAAAAATTATTGCATTATATGTTACCTTATATCTTGTTTATATATAACTCATTTATAAATAATATATACTTATTTATAAATAAGATATGCTTATTTAATGGCATATATAGTATACGCTATATAATGGCATATTATATAAATATTTATATTATTATATTTATTATATTCTTATTGATAATATTTTATTATTATATTAATTTTAATTGTAATCAGTCGCAGCGCAACAATCAATTTTCACATGTTCAACGATAATTGTTTCAATGATAATTGTATATTAATACAAATTAAATATACTAGTAAATCAATTGATCATGCATATTTTTATATTTTATGAAATTCTAGTGTTTCATTACTATTTTTGTGTCAATTACATCATTATCAATAAAACACAGAATTTGATTGTGGTGAAATTCTAGGCAAAATTATAAATACCATAGCAAATCAAATAAATAATGTATGTCTTAAAATATAATAAAAATATGAAATAATCAATTATTTAAAATTATCTGCCAAAATAATAGCAAGAAAAAGAAATTAATGAAATTTTTTTTATTTTTTTAAAATAAAAATTATTGTTGATAGTAATTAATCGAATAGAGAATTACACATTTTTTGAATATGTTGTAAAAATAAATACTTTCAACAATTTTTTTTTACCATCATTTAGTTTTTGAGATTTGCCAAAAAAAGATTACTATTATTGTAAAATTTCTTTTATAAGTAATTATAAATGTTTATATAAGAAATGTTATAAATATATTTATTATTATTATTATATGCTGTCTATTTAGATATTATTAACATTGTCTTCGCTGTGATAATTATCATCATTGAATGAAATTAAATCGAATGAAATTAAATCAGGAAATAGATATTTCTTTTAAATTTTATAATATTTAATATAAAATCATTTTTAATTTAGTAACAATATTTTTCATTTTTATTTGCACATTGTTTTTTTTTTATTTTCTCTTGTACTTGATATCTTTTTAAAAATATCAATTTATCTAAAAATAATTATCTAGAAATCTAATTAAATTTATATAAGCAATAGCATTTAGTAACTCGAATACCTTTAATTTCTTAAGAACAAATTTAAAAAGTTTTGTGAAAAATATATAGAAGATTATATAATATATAAAAAAGATTATCGAGGGCGGAAATAAGATAAAAAAATATTTAAGAAACGAGTTTTTTTTTATTGGAAATATTCTACTCATGATGATTAATTCTGATTATAAATTCTGATTAATGTGTCTTTTCGAATAGTTCTAATTTTCTTTTTTCTCAATGTATTTTTGAGATTTCATTATTTGTAAATAGAAAGAAAAAACGAAATAGTTGATATTATTTTTGATATTTGGATTTTTCATGATATTGACTGATATTTTAGATAATTTGATAATAATTTGATAATAATGATAAATAATTTTTGTTATCGGATTTCAAACAAATTTCGACAAAATTTCTATGTTGTTGAATATTATTATTATATATTTTGGCGAAATATTTTGCAAAGCAATATCGCTCTTGTAATATATGATCTACACAACGTAAAATTATTTATGTAATTTTTCTTTTGTTTAGAGATCAAAGAACGAAATTTTTATCTTGTTGAATGTTATTTATTGCTTTCGAGATATTTCATATTTTCATAAAAATATATGTAAGATATATATCTTATCTAAAAATTCGTATTAAAATTATAAATAAATGCATTAAAATTATACAAAATATCAATCAATATATTTATCAATATGAATTAAATAATAAATATCAAACGATTTATAAAAAACATTATATAAATTATAAGTATTAAAAAATGGAAATGCAAATTATTTGATAAAAAAACATTACATAAATGACATTTTATATTATTTCGACTAAGTTGGCGAAAATAGAAATAAATATTTTTATTGTTTCGATACATGATTTTGGAAATAAAGAAATAATATTTCATATATACTATATTTTAATACCAACTTATATAATATTGGGTTGGCAACTAAGTAATTGCGGATTTTTTTAGAAAATCAAAGAATTTTTTCATGGAACTAAATAACTTTATTCTTTAATGTGTTGCCCATTTTGATCAATGATCTTTTGCCATCTTTCAGGCAGCATCATAATCCCACATTCATAAAACTTCTGGTTTTTATTAGCAAAAAACTGAATCAGATACGATTTGATATCATCATAATTATTGAAATTTTTACCATTCAAGGAGTTTTGTAAAGATCGAAACAAAAAGTAATCAGATAGTGCAGGACTATATGGTGGATGTGGCAAAATATCCAAGCTCCAATAATTTTTGCCGAGTGACCAAAGATGTGTGTGGCCTTGCATTGTCATGATGGAATACAACACCTTTTCGATTTGTCAAATTTCGTTCGGGCCGCTTTTCTTCAACTGCATTGTTTAATTTCGTTAATTGTTCAATATAGACAACAGAATTGATCGTTTGGTTGGGTGGTAAGAGTTCAAAATAGACAATTCCTTTGTAATCCCACCAAACTAATAACAAAACCTTCTTTTGATGAATACCAGCTTTTGATGTTGTTTGAGCTGCTTCATGTGGCCTGCTCCACGATCTTTTCCGCTTGATATTGTTGTAAACAACACATTTTTCATCACCAGTTATTAGTCGTTTTAAAAATGAATCATTTTCATTACGTTTTTTTAGCAAATCGCAGCCGTTAATGCGTTGCGTTAAATGCTTTTCTTTTAGTTCGTGAGGAATCCATGTATCGAGTTTTTGAACATAGCCAAGTTGTTTTAAGTGGTTTTCAATGCATGTATGTGATACATGAAACTTCTCTGCAATCTCACGAGTTGTACTGTGACGATCCGAATCGATTATGAGTGATCATATCGATAAGTGAAATCCGCAATTACTAGTTGCCAACCAATACTTCCAATAAGCAGTTTTTAATTTTAACATTTTATAATACAATATAATATATTAAAGTCACATTATTGTTTATAATATTGTTTATAAAGATATAAAAAGTTCAATCTAGACATATGAAGCATAAAATTAATATATTTATTTAATTAATTATTAATAATTAAATATTAATAATTAATTAATAGGATTTTTAATTTTTTTATTGAAATTTTTATCTTTCGATAATATTTTATAAATAGCAAACAGTATTTGTCTATAATTTAAGCAAAAAAAATAATATTTTTAAAATAGTAATTTGATTTAAGCATGAAATAATCAAACTATCAAATATTTGTTTATGAAAATATTTCAGTTTTTAGTATTTTATCTCAAAATACTGAAATGTATTTTAAATTTAAATTTAATCCAAACTCATGAACAAAATATTTAAAACATATTATTCTATCGATCTAACATTAATTCTATCGATTTGAAATCTGAACTGTATAACTATATAACTATATAATTGTATAACTGTATGCATAATATATTTATGCATAATATTAACACTAGATCATTATTCTAAAGATTTCAATAATTTAATCTTAAATTTTTCTCTTCTCTCAGACGAATAAATTAGAAATATTTATTAGATTATTTTTTTTAAAATCTTTTTTTTTAAATCAAAATTCTATTTATATATTCTTTAGAAATTCTTAGAAATATTAGATTTAGAATAAAATTTTTTTCATTTAAAAATTGGTTTGGAGAAAATTGAATTTAATCAATTCATCCATACGATTTTTTATGCTATATAATCTCGATTTTATTAAAAAGATTTAAATGATAAAATTTTATTTTACGTTTTTTGCTTATTTTTACATATAAAACAACTTATCGATTCATTGGTTAGCATCAAATTATTTAAACAAATTTTATTTATTATCAAAAATTTTTATTACATTAAAAAATTCTTAAAATTTTTTAATTTTATTTACTCGAAAACAAAATTTAAATAAATTTCATTTTATTTTTTTAACTTAAAGAAATTCATTTTATCACTAATTATATTATGAATAATAAAACATACTATATACATAGATATCACTTTTGAATTTAAACTTAAGAAATCGATGAGATGTTTTTAATTTAAAAAATCGTATAATGAATAAAAAAATTCTTGTTAATTAAATAATTTCAAACTTAATGAAAAATTACAACTAAATAATATCAATCAAATTTGATAAACATACCTAATTTCGCATCAATGTTCGGAAGACTTTCTGACGTGCTCGCTTGATTGTAACAGGAAATATTCATATTATCAATGTTTTGTCTTATCGGTTCAAATTCATCTTCTTCAATGAAATCATCATTTAAGAATATTATTATTACCAGGATAAATATGACAATGGAGAGAAAATATAGAAACAATTTCTTCATTTTTTTTCGATATCTGTCGATTTCAATTGTTGCATTACTTATAGTTATATTATTAAATTAATTGTTTGTTAATCTTTCCAAAAATTCTTAAAATTTTTTTTTAAATATTCTTTTATATTTTTATTAGATACAATATTATATAAAAAAAACTTCTTATTTTTTTATTATTTCGCATGTTCATTAAATTAAAATCGTACTTTTTTATATGTTATCTTTGTATACTATTTTTTTATTTATATTATACACATTATAATTTATAATTTTATTAGTTTTATAATATGTAAGTTCTATATTATAATCAACTATTCATTTGACTGTTCTCTTAGAATATATAATTTTTTTTATGAATATTGATCATTTCGATATAAAACTTTATTAAAATAAAAATTGAGTTATAAAAAGCTCTCTTTACTATATTGGTTAGTAGTTTATAAAACTAATGTCGGAATTGACGGATCGATGTCAGAAGTATCACTGTAGAATAAAGATAAAATGCTTTAATCTTTATATCTAAATATCGTTAGATTAGCATTTCTATGAAATCTATGATAGATATAATACAAATAGATATGAAAATAAATATTTAATTATTAATAATTGTAATATTGAACAAATTGCGAAATAATTAGAAGTTTGTTATTTCTTTTAAAATAAATTAATTTACTAATTTCGATTTTCTGGAAAATAGATGTCCAATGTTTGAAGTTTATTGAAAGATTTACAGTATTTCAAAATTTATAATAGTAAAAAATTAGAATTGAATTTTTTTCATTTATAACTTTTTAATCATAATTTTTATTTATATTGAAGTAATGCAATTAAGTGTTTTTTTTATCGGAATGAATTTCAATATCAAATTTTTTTTCTTTTTTTTACATAAACTTAAAATTCAAAAATATAAAAAATTATTCATAACAAAATAGAAATATATTTTTCAAAAGAAGATTATTATATAAATCTAATTTTATTTTGACTTAAAAAATTTGACTTATAAAGATAATATATCTTATAAAGATAATATTATCAATAAGATATATTGAATTTTTTAAATTAAGCTTTCTATATGTCAAAATAACTATAAGTGATAAAATTAAAATTTTTAAAAATTTAATCATTTCATCTACAATAAAGCAATAAAGTTATAATAATTTAAATTTATTTAAATTTTCGAAATTGATTGCAAATTACGAATTGTATACGTTTATACGAATTGTATTACGATAACATATATCAATTGAATTATAAAGTTAATAGTAAATTTTATCTGATATTTGAGTAATGTATACATATGTACATATATAAATATATACATATATACTGTAATATATACATATGTAAATTAAATCATAAAATTTTATTCTAGCTGATATAAGATGAACTTCTTTTATAAAATTTATTTATAATGTATACTTGCTAAATCTTACAAGATTAATAACAATAAATAATCATATTCTAATACATATTTAGATATTAGTTGAAGATAAAAATAAGAGTTCTAATGTAAAAAAATATGTTTTAGTAACGATTTAGAATGTAAAAATAATTTTGATAGAATATGAATAGAATTCTTACAAATAGAAATTGTTATATTTTTTTATATTTTAATAAAAATTATTATTAGTATATCAATAATTCAGAAAAATTCATATATAAAATATACATTTTTTTTTAATTACTAAAGAAAAAAAAATTCAAAACATTTATTGCATTTGAATGCAATTTATTTATTGATGGAATTCGCGTAATTTTAAAATATTATTAAAGATTTAATAAAATAATAAAATATAATATATTGAATAATAAAAAAATTAATATATTGTGTTGTGAAATAAAAAACATTTAACTTAATAATAATAATAATACATTTTTAATTTTATAAAAATATTTATTATTATTAATATTATATTATATTATTTATGTTGTGTTTTCGGTATTCGCAATAGTTCAACTCTTTTTGTTACCTGAGAATAGATAATATAATACTCTTGATGACACTCTTTCATTTGGCATAAGTAATGATGTCCAATTCTAATTGGATTTTTTGCGAAATAATACTGTTACTAATGATTGTGAAATTTAAAGAAAGATCAAGATTCGGAAATGTCGATTGAACTCAAATAATCTTTACAAGGAAGTATTTTATTCTAAACTTTTTGTAAGTGTGAATATAATTGTCTTAATAAAAATAACTGTTCTTCGAAAAACTGTCTTCTTCGAATTATCAATCAATTTTTTTTAATCTTTCATCCGTTTGATGGGGATTTTGAAAATAAACAATCGTTTAGAATTCTGCACACTTTTTGTATTTTTCAATTCATTACTCTAGAATTTCATTATCTCTCTTATGATTTAAAATATATTTCGATTGCGTTGTTACAGAATCTGTTATCTTCACACATTGATTTTAGAATACACTTTTAATACACTTTTAATTTTGTAAAATATAAAATAGATATGTGATAAACGAGATTTTGTCGATATGATGGAAATAAAAGAAATATTTCATTTTATCTAAAACACAATCTAAAAATACGAATATTTATATATTCTCATTTCTTCTTCAAAGAACGATTCAAAAAAATATTTGAACAATTTCAAATTTATCAAATATATCATCATAACAGGAAAATCATAAAATATTAAGCAGAATTACAAGAAGAACATAGCTATGGAAATATAATATAAATTTAAGCGATGAATTTAAACTAATAATTCATAAAATTGAAAATGATAAAAGAATATTCCATGTGTAAATTATTAATTTAAGCCCATCACTTGAATCAATACATGTAATATATCACAGTATAATATGTTTCAGCAGATATAGACTATTTAAAATATAAAATAAATATTTAACAATTTGGAAATACATGAGTATTCCATTTAAATTGATTTACTGGAATTTCTGTCAAAGTATTGATAATACAAAAAAATGTTTTAAATAAAAATTTAAGTTTCAGAGAGCATACAATTTAACATAATTAATTTTTTTGTTAATACATATAATGTTTGCAATAATAATATTATATTGATTTGGTAGATATAAGCTAATTGTAACAAGTATACTTTTTAATTGTGGATTGTATATAAGTTATTCGTGCGGAATCTTTATCTATTAGAGAGCATCTCTCATAATATTATGGCACGTAATCTTGGCTGACACGTCAGAGCACGATGTGTTCACAAATTAATTGTCGTATCCGGTGATTAGACTATGATGTAATCACCATGAAATTTTATTTAAAAGTGACGATAGATAAATATCCAACATAGAAAAAATTTCTTTCTAATTCAATTGGAAGAGTCACAATTTTTCGGTGAGTCAATAATTAATAGTCAGTGCCTCAGACTCGCGATATCCCCAAGTTGGAGGAAAATTTTTCGCTTGGATGATGATGTGTATACAAAGATCCCAAGATAAGCGGGAACAGATAACATCCCTCTCACAGACTACGTCAAACCAGAACAATACTATCTGTCGTTGAATCAACCATGTCTGGAACATGTAATGCTAAAATTGGCTCAATCCGAAATGGCAAAAATATACAATCACACATGTTGATCAGTCCCTCAAAAACAATTTTCCAACAAATATCACTCTTTATTCATGTTCAACAGAAGCCTGCTACCTTTAAAAACAAAAAAGGAGAACTTTTTCATAGTTTTTCACTTAACAAATCTTTGTTTATAAATTTCGCAAATAATAACTACTCGCGAATACATTTAATAGTCGAAAAAATATTAATTTTGTGATAATTTTCAAAAACATGATTAGGAAAAGAGATATTTTTACAGATATAAAGACATAGATATTTATACTTACTTATTATCATTATAAAAATATCGAAAATTTTTTATTTTTATAAAAATATTTTTATAATATCTTTATAGAACTTTATTTCTATAGAAATATAATAAGCTCCATTTAATGGGAGACTTAAAATTGAGTGTGAATTGACTTCATTATGACATGTATATATTGTAATCATGTTTTGTTGCATTCATGATGATAAATATATTCGTATTAAAATATTTAAAATTAAATAACTTTTAATTTTAAAATAAAATTAAAAAATTCTATATATTAGGGAATTTAGAATTTAGAATTTAGAATTTTTTTTTTTATTAACAAAAACGAGGAAAAAATTATAAATTTTTTATTTTTTTCATGTTTCAAAATACTAATAAATATCTAAGGATAATATTTAAATTTGAATAATCTTTCCATACAATATTATTATATTATTAAATTAATTAAATTATCTTCCTGTGGAGTTTATTTCAAATTAAGAAGCATTGTTAATTATTAACAATATCATTAAATTAATTAATAAAAGTTATATGAATTTGTTTTAAAAATTTATTATTTTCTTTTTCAGAA
Organism: Apis mellifera; assembly: GCF_003254395.2. Classification (NCBI taxonomy): domain Eukaryota; kingdom Metazoa; phylum Arthropoda; class Insecta; order Hymenoptera; family Apidae; genus Apis; species Apis mellifera. Next base: position 4,454,461 of record NC_037648.1, read on the forward strand.
AATATAACCGCAATGTGCAAATAATAATAAATATACATACATATAAAACACATAAAATTTTCAAAAACAGTACATAAGATTTTTATATTTGCACAATAATATTTCATAAATTAGGAACACGAACACCTCATTCTTATATTTAACTTACTAAGTAACTTAATAAGTAAGTGATCAAATCTTATATATTCTTATTGTGTATTTTGAAAACAATTTAAAAAAATAGTTCATTTTTCTTCAACTATTTTAACGCCGTTAATGTTTCTATTAGGAAATCAATTATATATATCCAAGTGACATTATAATTTCAAGTGACATTGTTTTTTTTATAATTGCTACACATTTTTGTTTACAATATTTTATTTTAACATTTTTATTAAAAATTATCTTGAAATTTGATTTAAAATTAAAAAAATTCATTTACAAGGCAGTCAACATGACATATTAAATTGTTTATTTGTTTAATATAAATTCTTTTTGATACGTTAAATATATTCGTTTATATATTATACTACGAACATTCTTTTTCTATTTTCATTTCTTATTGCACAATATATATTGTTTTATTATTATTAACATGTACTTATAATTAATATATGCTTGTATTTTTCTTTAAAATTCGACTTTTAAATAAATTTTTGCTAATTTGTTTTCTGCTTGTCATATCGTTAATAAAATATTTAATTCATGTCACAAAAAACATTGTACAAATATATAGAATAGCTTATTTTGAAAATGAGATGAATGAACAATACATTAGAAACAGTAATACTTAGTTATGATAAACAAATATTGAGATGAAAACGAAATTTCTTTTGTTACAAAGAAATATACGATAATATAAAAATAATATACTTTCCTATCTAATCCTCTATGATTATTATTTAATACTGATTAAATTTGAACAATCTAATGAATTTATTAGATTATTGCAAATGAAATAATCGAATTCTTAAAAATTTAAAAATTATTTTTTATTAAAAATAATATTAAACAAAATTGATTAAATAAATTCATTACATTTTATTCATTGAAAAATAAAGTTAAAATTATAGTTAAAGTTATGATTATAAAGAATATAATTAATATCTATTAATTGATTTTTAATTAATTTTTGATTAATTGATTGATTAATTTAATTAATTGATTGATTAATTTTTTATATTAAATGCAAATTATTTATTTTTTCATTTCTAATATGATTTTTTCACAAGGATTTATTAATGCAATTAAAAATAATAGAATTATTGATTTTAGATTATATTGAATTTGAATTTAATATTGAACTATAATTCATTATAATATATAATTTTTTTTTCATAATAAATCAATAGATAAATATCCAATTATTTGTATTATTTAATTAAATTTAAACATGAAGTTGATGTGCAATAAATATTATTTAAATACATTTAATCATTAAATTCTAATGTACAATCATAAATTTTAAATATTTGTGAATTCGGATATTTCATGTACAATATAATAAAATAGTATATTATTATGTTAAAACTTAAATGAATAAAATTGGGAGTAAAATTATTAATAAATCTTATAATTCCAAAGTTTATACTTTGATTATTATTGTAAAGAGTATACTCTCATTTGTATTTGGATTCTTCATCTAATCTTTATTTTTGAAATGATATAATATACATATATGTAAAAGATAATAATTGTAAAAAAAAATTTTCATAGAATAATTTTAAAGTTGAATTCTTTTTTTATATGTCTAAATTATTATCCATCTATTTTGAATAAAAAGCTTCTTATTGAAATAAGCAAATAATGAAATATAATTCAATACTGGCAAAGAATTTAGCATATTATTCAACATAGAATAATATGACAAGAAAAAATCATATACTAATATTTTTTAAGAAAAGTTATTGTAAACAAAATTTTTTAATTTTTAAATTCATGGTGGTTTTTTGCGTACAATTTTTTTTAACATTTACTAAACTAACATTTAAATTTTTTCAATTTTCTTAGAAAAGATTATTTTCACTTTTTTACTCATTTGCTACTGTGAAATGGTTTTCAAGACAATTTAATTTCTGAACGTAGTCGAAGATTCAATCTTTAAAATAATCTTACAAATTATTTGACAAAGTTATAAGAGTTCAAGGGTTGATAATTCAATGAAATGTCCAAATACTTATAAATAAATGTATATACTGCAAACTTCACAGTTTCTTTATAAGCAACATGATTTTAAATAGATACTTGATAAAATTTCTTTAAATTTTATACATCCTCAACAATTTTTTGTAATTTGCAAATAACATTATAATTGCATCAACAATGAATATTTTGACGAAGTTCTCAATTTAAAAACTATATCTACATCATATATCTATCTTACATTTATATTATAAATACATAACGTATATACATATATTGTACATATTTCTTTTCATTTCTTTTTTTTTTTTTTTTCACTAAATTTGGTCTTCAATATTGTCATAATCATCTGTTTTTCAACAAATTTTATATCCAATACACATATTCACTTAAATTTTTATTTATTAACATTTATTAACATTGTATAGAAAAATACAAGCATATGTATTGGATATTTATTTAAATTAATCTATATCATTAAAAAAAATTTCCTAAAATATTGTAGAAAGCATAGTTTGTCATGTAAAAAAGATATGCATTCATTGAGTAATGCAAAAGATGATATGATTGTGTTTTCTTATTCCACGTTTTTAATTTTAAATTCACTGATAATTCTTTAAAATACTTTCCCGCAATTGTTAAAAATTTTTGGACAATGTTTTCTCGCGATATTCACATACGGTACATCACTATTTACGTCCACCTTTTCAGCGCTGCTTAATTTATTCCATACATGAATTGCCATCGCTTTTTCTAATATTTTCATTGTTGCATTTTTGTTCTTTGTCTGAAAATATACTTTCCAATTGTCATAATGGATTGGATAAAAAGCCGAAGGAGGAAAAACTTTAAAACCTTGACATCGACTCGTGGACATGTCTTGAATCTATACAAAAGAAAAATGATTTCTGTATATTAAATTCTATTTTCATTTTTTCATTATTAAATTGATTCGAATTATAATAAATATTTAAAAAATACAAAAGATTCAGAATCAAAATTTTTCAATTCATATTTTATTTTATTCAACAAAAATATTCATTCTTATTTGCATATGATTCATTCAGTTTATTTTATTTATTTATTTTATTTTATTTTAATTTGATTTTTTTTTCTAATGATGTTCTTCCAAATATAAGTGAGTTTTTTTTATTAATATAAGATTAAATATAATACAATTTGAAAATTTGTGATTTTTTTTTATTTATGAATTAATAAATATAATTCAAATCTATGAATATTATCTTATTTTAATTAAAAAAATTTCTAAAAATTTAAAAAAAAAGCAAATATAAGAAAATTTTTAAATTATATTAATATTATTTCATATATTAATTTGAACTTGAATTAGATTGTAGCTCAAAACTTCTGTGATAATGAATCTTTTGCAATTATGGTGTATCTTGATTTTACAGTTGTAAAATATTTAATGTATTTCATTTTTTTATTTTATAGTTATTCTATAATTTTTTTCAGTATTCTTATTGTTTACATCATTTTTATTACTTCATATTGTTTAAATGATTTTTCATATTGATCTATTATTAGTGGAAAACATTTTTGATTTCAAACAATTCTTTTCTTTCTTTTTTTTAAATTTTTTTAATTAAGCTTTGATTTTGTTAATGAACGAATTATTAATGAAAAATACTAGTTAATAAAAAATGTATAAATTTATCACAAAGATAACGTTATGTATAGTCTCGATATATATTTGCCTTGATTGCTTTGTTTGTTTGTTAAAACCCGTTTGCCTAATTCTACTACTATATAGTTTATGTAAATTTTTTTGTGATTGATCAATGTTTTCCACTAATAATTCATTAATAAAACTGAAACAAAAATTTTGACAAAGAAAAATATTATATATTTAAAGCATCTCAAAAATCACTGATTAAGTATTTTTTGTCTGTTAATTTTTGATATATTCTATATAATATTTTAGACATTTATAAAATAATGAAAAATTATTCAAAAATTAAAATTAATAAATATCAATTTTTATATAATATTAATAAATTAGATTTTCTAATCATATAAATGATTTTCATAATTTATTTTTATATATTTTATTAATAATTAATAACTTATATTGTAACTATATTATATTTTCTTTATTATTATATTTTTAATAAAATAATAACATTTTTAATGAAGTAATAAAAATCAAATTTTATTTTAATTTCCATGGAATATTGTATTGATTATTACATTGAAAAAGTATATTCTATAATTCTAAATTCTATACTTTTATACTATAATTATTGTATGCAATCTATTTCATAACATCGATAAGAATTTATCTAAAATGATATGAAAATAATTCATTTCAAAGAATGGTAAGTAATAATTTTTTAATTTTACTTACATTTTTTGTTGAACAAAACTTTTGTAATGTTCTAGTAATTACACCAGGACCATTATTACCCCAGATATCACCTCGAAAATTTGCTCGTATGTCGCGAATACAAGCATCAGCCATTCTTCGACCTAGCGTTGTAAAATCAAATCCTATTACACCTGCAGCTACATATTTCCAATCTTCAGCACCAGCGAAATTTGTTAAATGTTCAATGGATCTATCAAGAAGTAAAAAAATAAATTATTTGATTATATATTTATAAATTTTATAATTCACCAGAAATTTTTTTAATTCTACTATATATATATATATGTAAATTAAGTAATATAAAGAATAGTATTAAGTAAGTAATATAGAATAGTAAGAAATATGTATTATAATGAATATTTTTTACATAAACGAATATAGAATAAGTTAAATAGCTAATAAATATGGCTAATATATGATCTTAAAACCAAATATGGCATTTATTTAATATAAAATGTAATAAAAAAGATTGTATATTGAAAACTAAATTATTTGTTATGTATTTGGTTATAATTAAAAATCATGTCGAAAATTTTATTTTTTTTATTTTTGATTTTTATCATATTTTGATTTATTATTTATAAAATTAATTATAGATATCTATAATCAAACATCTTTGTTAAAATAAATATAAAATCTTATGATATATTACAGATTAGATAAATAAATATATTATATGTAAAATTAGAATAAAATTTCAAAAACTTTTAGTAATCGAATGATATAAAATTTAAAAGAATAATAGAAAAAGAAAATGAAATATAAAATTTTAATTTTGATTATTTATTAGTTTATATTATATGAAAAATGTTATTTATATTAATGATATTAAAAATGTTATTTATTATTATATATTATTATGAATTATATGTCAAATTATTATAATATTAATAATAATAATAATAATAATAATAATAATAATAATAATAATAATAATAATAATAATAACAATAATAATAACAATAATAATAATAATAACAATAATAATAACAATAACAATAATAATAATAATAATATATTATTATTATTATTATAATTATATAAATTATATATTAAATTACATATTATAAAAGAATATATAAAAAATTATATATTAAATTTTATCTACATAAATATGATTAATATAACTGGACTGTAGAAAACATCACTATCAAATATATTTATATTTATAAGATATTTTATGTAAAATAATCAATTAATTCCTTAAAAATTCACAAATATTAGGTTTCATCAAGAATCATTTTTTTATTTGTATTATTCTTTCATAACTTTATGTAGTTAAAAAATAAAATATAGAACGTTGTAAAACAAATCTAACTTTTCTTATATTTCATATAAAAATTATTTTCATATTATCAAAAATTAATATAATTTATATAAGAATAATAATTTATATAAGAATCTCCATTATAAATTATCTATTTTCCACAATATCTTTAACCATTATATATTAATGTATGACATTAGAATATTGATTCTAGAAGACAAAAGAAAATTGATGTAAAAATTGATTGAGACTTATTTAATAAAATGTAAATAATTAAAGTTTGCAAAAAAATGCGGAGATATAGTTTTATCTTCATCATACGGTCATATCACTTTGTTTACATCTTGCTTTATTTAATGCAAATTTAAATTGCTCATAATTCAATAAATAGTTTCATCGAAATTTTTGTAAATCAATTGTTATTTTGATTTCTAAAATCGATCTTTCAAAATAAGTTCATATATACTAACATTTTGTATATTTTTTTCAAATAATTATATAATATAATTATAAATAATTATAAATTCCAATTAAAATGCACTTACGTGATGACAACAACATCCAGATCCAAATATATTCCTCCATATTTCCAAAGTGTCAGATATCTTAGAATATCAGACATATGATTTCTTGGCCATCGACTTCTTTTCAGAATATCACTTTTGTACCACAGATCCAAAGGTGTATCCTTCATATAATTTTCGGGTTTGATATATCTGATATGAATGTTTGGATAAGTTTGTAACTGTTTAAACATTTCTTTGGAATCTATGGAAATTTTTGAAGGAGAAACAAATAATAGATACACGTTCATATTTGGATTCATTTTTGCGGCAGATTCGACGGCACATGCTTGGCGAGCGTTTAACATCAAACCGTTTTCATCAAAACAGGATGTTTCGTGGAAGAAGATATTCTTATCCGTATTTGGTTTATCTATTTTTAGTTAGAAAAAAAAAAATACATTGATTTATAATTATGATTTTTTTAAATTTTAAATGAAATAAAAAGATTTTAATATTTTTAAAATAATATTACAGTCAAAAAAATAATTTAATAATTTTTTTGATAAAAAATTTTTTAATTATTTATAATTAAATTATTATTTTTTAAATTAATATTCTAAACATTTTATATAAACATTTCTTATATATATCTTATTATATTACAATTAATATATATATATAATATACATACATATATTTTTTTAAGTTGAAAAATGATATATTTTACAAAAATTTAAATTTTTTTATATTACATTGGATAATATTTACCACAAGGAACACAAATATCAAATAATAGATAGATAGATAATATATCAAGATAGATAAATAGATATTATCAATAATAGATAGATAATAGATAGATTATTAAAAATAAAAATAAAAACAAAATAAAAATAAAAATAAAAACATGCAAATTATATTTTTTAAAATATGTAGTATTTATAAAATGAAAAGAATTAAGATTTGAATTTAATATTTTATTTTCAATCTCAAGAATTATTTAGATTTATATTATCGATTTCATTTCTTTTATTTAAGTGAACTTCGATAACTTATGATATAAATGATAATAATATCATAATAATATTTCAGTCAAGTAATTTCTCAAAAATATCAAAAAAAAAATTTTTCGAAAAATATCAAATTCGCATTTATGTCTTCATCCAAATACGAAAGTATTAGATTTTTTAGAAGAGATGATAGACTGAAAAGTAATGATAGACTGTTTCTACAATTTGTTATAAAGATTCTCTGAAATATGAAAATTCATATGAACTTTTTGTTGGAAACATGAGAATTATTTACTCAATATTTCATTATAACACAAAATATTATTAAAACGATAATAATATTAAATGTTAAAATCATTTTTCAAGAGAACGGTTCCTTTAAGACTTTTGTTTCCTTATGTTATTATACGCAATAAAAAAAATTATTATTCATAATAAAAAAATTTGATTTTGATTTTAAAATTGAGGTTAATTTTGCGATAAATTTTTTTAATCGATCTTCATCATTCAGAGCATTGCATAGCATCATGTAATAATCATATTATTTTTCGTACATTTCCTATTCTATGACATTTGATGAATATATCATGAACTTTTCTAAAAAATATAGAAAATAAAAAAAATTTTTCCACATATTCAGTTTTTCTTTTGTATAAATGTTCAATATAAAAATTATTATTTAGTATCCACTGTTATTTTAGATTTCATTGTATTTTTCATTATTTTATAACTGTTTTGTGTAAATATAAATATTCTATGCCACTAGAAACCCATTTTAATTTTTGATGTCTTTAATTATATTAAACAAAAAATTTAACAATTAATTATATATTGTTATAATTACGAACAATTTCTAATATTTCTATTAGATGAAGTGAGACAAAACTCACTGAGAATGAAAAATGTTCGTTATCATTAATAAGATATCCAAAAAATGTTGGAATATTCGTAAATTGGAAATTCTAAAATAATTTCAAGCAATATTTTCAAAAACTTTCGAAAGTATGTTAAATATTATAGTATATTTATTATTCATGAAATAATATAATTTTTTATTAATAAAAAAATATTTATTATATACAACATTATTATATTTTTTCTTTGACATGTATGGTTTGAGTTTGTTTGTACTCAATCGATAGCATATAAGCAACGCTATTTAATAGGCTACACTTTCTATGATTGACTACTGTTTTTTTATTAATAATTCATTAATCATAAAATTTTTCCAAAAAAAAAAATGTTTTTTGAAATTATTTCAAAAATCTTCAGTTAATGAATTTCTATATTTTTATGAAATCTTGTATAAACACTTCAATAAAAAATTTATAGTATGATATATTTTAATATTTAAAGCATTTATAGTTTATTATACTAAAATATAATATAAGAAAAAAATATTTCATATAAAAAGAAAATATTTTATTTAACTTATAATCTATTTAGATATTTATTCTCAAAGATTTCCCTAAGATTATTTTGCTACTCTTATGTTACGATAGATTTGCTGTGATTCGAATAAAATAAGATTTTAATAAAAAATTAAATATGTCAAAGCACATGTTGTATACCATCTTTATTAGATGTTATATATTTTTTCAATTTTATTAAATTTATTCCTTTTCCCAATTTTTCCAAATTTCATATCGATTAAAATATGTTATTGTTAGAATATAGAATTATATTTTTTGGAAGTACAACCGATCAATGATCAAAATTAACAAACATATGTACATTTATTATTTTGATATTTGAATTTTCTTATTTACTTGTTATTTCGAGATTTTCGATTTTGATCGAAATTAAAATCGAATAATGATTATATATAGAAAATACATAGAAAAAAATTCAAAATTTTATCATAATTAAAAATATCTAAATGTCTATATAATATTTATAAATTTATAAAAATTTATAAAATCTATAAAATACATTCTTATTTGAAATAATTATTAAAAACATTATTATTATTACAAAGAATTTCAGTTTATATGTATTTATATTATGACGTGACGTGTTTATATTAATAAAATTTAAATGCAATTTCGTTATATATATATATATATATATATATATATATATATATATATATATATATATATAAAATTCTATGTATATAAATATAAATATAAATATATATTTTTTTAGTTAGAGTTATATTTAGAGTTTATATATATTTATATAAAATTCTATGTATATAAATATAAATATAAATATATATATATATATATATTTATATATAAATTCTATATATATATATATATATATATATATATATATATATAAACTTTAAACACATAATCGATTTTACAATTTCAACTATATCGCTTTCACTGATTATATAAGATCAGTTTATGTTTATATGTAAATCGTGATTTATGAATGGAAGTTAATAATATCTACAATGTAATTACATTTACTAATGAAAAAAATGTTTCAGAATCATTATAAATCAAAGCAATAAAATTAATAATTAATTTAATATTAAGAAATCAATCGTATTAAGCTAAATATTGTAATAATATATATATTATAAAACTAGATTTAACTTATAAGAATTGATTATCTATATATGCATCATATGAACGATAATTAGATTTATCTCAGATTTACCTGAGACAGAAAAAATAAATAATTCCAATGAAAATTATTTTAATGTTATTAAAAATTGTATTGTTTTGTATTAATAAATATTTATATATATCTTTAAAAAAAACTTCGAAAATTCATTTTAATAAAATAACCATTTAATTTAAAACCGGTTACAATAAAACAGAGTTAAAAGCTAATCTTAAAAAAATATTTAATCAAAATTTTGAATAAAGTTATTTTAATAACTTTGAATAGTAAATTATTAAAATAATTAAAGTAACTTTATTCTTATCTTTAATTGTTAAAATTTTATGCATATTTTCAACAAGGTTACAAAATAAATAATGTCTTAGATAAATTGATAAAATTTAATGACATTGCAGTTTATATGAATAATATTTTGCATGCAACAGAAACATTAAAATATTATTACCTATACGTTTTAATTCTTATCTATTTTTACAATATTCTATTTTCAATATAGTATATTCAGTTCTTTGATAATTTTTTATATTTGTAACAAAATATTTTAAAATTGCAAATAATAAAATTTTTTTTTAATTTTACATTGAATTTGTAAAAAAATTTTATTGTATTAAAATTTATTTGAATTATAATTATATTTGTAAAAAAAAAATTAAGCTAAAAAAGTAATAATAAATAATAAACTTCAATTTTATTTATAGCTTATTATATAAAAAAATATTTAATAGTAGAATGTTAATATTTTTATATCAATTTTAGAAAAATAAACAAAAAAATTAGTACACAAAAATATCGAATGAGTTTATTTATTAAGCTAAACAATTTAACTTATGTAATTTAAATTCGTGTTATGTGAAACAAAAAGAATGTAAGAAATAGAATGATCCTATTTTATTTCCGTCTCTTGATTGGCCTAATACGAATTTCAATTGTTTATAACTTAATAAATAAATCTTATCCATATTTTTGTATAACAAAATTTTTTTATATATAATATGAAATATTATATATAAAAATTTATATATAAAATATTATATATAAATTTAATATACAAATAGTATATAAAAATTATATAAATATATAAATTTATATATAAATTTTTTTATATTTACTTTGATCTTTAGAATTTCAAAGACATCCCATGAATATATTAATATTTCACATAAAAATTATAAATTTTATTAACTTTAATACAAAATTATATTAAAATTTCAAATAATTTTCTTATTCAAGTCATATAAAAAGATATTTTTCTATATTATAAAAACTCAGGAAAAATTAAGAATATACGAAAGAAAAATTATTGTTACGTATTTGATGTATCGAAATAGAAATTAATTAATAGTGAATATTTTGTTTAAAGAAGAATTCATTTTTCGTCATTGAATAAATTTTTCGTTTATGTATAAAAAATAAAATCGAATTACAAAGAGATAAATATAAATATAACTACTAAATATAAATATAATATAAAGAATATAAATTTATTAAGATATTTTATTGTAGGAATGAAGTGGCATGAAAAAGTATATATTGAAAAAAATTTATAAATTTCTTGAAAATGAAAAATTTGCCCGAACGATTATCTTTTTGTTCTATAGTGACATTTTTTTTATACAGAATATCAAATTTCATCAATTGATAAAAATTGATTAAAAAATAATTCTATTTAAAAAAAATTATTTTTCATATTATTTTTACTTATCCAATCATAAAAAAATTAATAACACCAGAATATATCTTTGACACATTTTCATCTGAAACTTTTATTTTTATTTTTTTTTTATTTTTTTTTGTTACAAATAATAATATTGAAAAAATCAAAATATTAAAATGAGATGAGATATGCTATATGAATCTTGAAAAAAAATTCTTTTGTTTTAATAAAAAAATGGATTATTTTATTAAATAGAATAAAAATTTAATCTGTAAAATATTTAAAAAAAAAGTATTTTATTTTACTTATAATAATAGTTAATAGTAATTGGATCAAACATGTTTAGAATAATAGTAATAGAATAACGATAATAATTTTAAATTTAATATTTTCATTAATAATTAAATTTAAAAGTTAATAATTTAAAAATTTTGTGATTTTAAATGTTATAAAAATATTTTTTTTATAATGTTATAAAATATTTTTTTTTAATATTTTTTAAGAAAATAAATTGAATAATAAAAAACTAATAAAAAAATCATATGCTTTTAGATCATAAATAAAAAAATTATATAAATAGTCAAAATATTAAGAATTTTCTATTCTATTTTAATTGCTATTCTCCTAAGACAAATTAGTATGGTATGTCAATAAGATATTGAAATTAATAGCGAAAATTGTAAACTGAAAATTATAAACTGTAAAATTTAAATTGAGTATCTATTATCTAATGTGAATATTTAATTCAAAATAGATATTATTATATAAATATCTTAATATTAAAATACATTATATAAAATAAAATAATAATAAATAATAAATAAAAATAATTTTTCAAATAATCTTTTATTTAGTGTAGATTCAGATAAAGTTTAAAAATATTTACGCTACATTGTAATATGAAATTATTTTCGATGATTATGATAATATTTATAACTATTACATTAATTGTGATAACATTAGAATCATAGTGCAATTGAAATTAATAATTCAACTGATACTTATAATAAAACGTAGAAAATAAAATCACATTATAAGAATATTTTAACCATATTTTAATAAAAAGTAACTTTTATTTATATTTTTAAGCATTTTTATGCATAAGTAAATTAATAAAAAAAGATTTATTTCATATTATTTAGAGTTTTATAAAATATATAAAATATTAATATATTTGTGGAACATCTTTAAAAATTCGATTAGAAACAAATACAAAAGTTAAATTAGTTGAAGCTATTTATCAAATTATAAACAATTAAAATTTGTGTTATAAAATAAAGTAAGATACCAGAGCGTCATGCTGGAATATACCTCACTATGTTTTGTTTTATTTAACATAAATTGTTTAATTTAAATTGTTTAATAATAATTTGATAAATAATAAATAATAAGAAAATAAAATTCAATTAACATTTTATATTAAATATTATCAAAAATAAATATAAAACTATTATTCTCTTATATTTATTTTAATCTTTATCCCAAAATTATTCCAATATATTAATATATATATCTCGTTATCTATTGGTTGTTTTTATTTCATTAAAAAAATTTAAATTGAATTTTGTTATATGTGAAAGCATTTATCAAATGATTGTTTAATTTTTTATATCTGTTTTTTTATAAAATATCAAGATCACATTAAATTTTTTCAAGTTGTTTTTTTTTTTTATATTGTATTATAGCTTAATTTAAAAATTTTATAAAATAATTTTAAATTGATCTTGAATTTTAAAATGAAATAAGATATTATATTAAGTGTAATAATAATAGAAATTACAACAGCAACAATTTAGTTGCTAGAAGTTTCTCTATTATGGACGACAATTATAAATAAAATTAATATCATAAAATACATGAAGTTTAGAGATATATTTACAAAGGAGAAGGAGATTAATATATTATAGTAATATTTTTTCTATAAATAATCAATAAAAATATAATTACAAATAATGAATTTACTATTTTATTTTATATTATATTTATAGCATATAAATATATTATTAATTAATTATTTTATAATATACACAAAATATAAATATATAATAATGTAAATATATGTTATAAATAATATTTATAATAATAATATTATAATATATTATATAATAGTATAATAATTAATTATAATTAATTTTTATTATATTTCATTATATTATTATTATAATTATTATTTCTATTATTACTTTATTAAATTGCATAGACAAATTCGATAGAATTTCTAATTGCAAAAAGGCTTGAATATAATTTTATTTTTTTTTCGAAAATTATTATAATAAAAATATATTTGTTTGTATAGATTGTGAAAGAAAAATCTTGAGTAAAAATGAAATTGTTTTGAAGAATATTTTTTAAATTAAATAGTTAAATAGTTAATAATCTTAATTAAAGATACTAAAAATATCCAAAATTTATTAATTTATTAATTTTAAAAAACTGAAAAGAAAAAATAAAAAAACTATTAAAATAAAAAATATTTATTTTCAATATTCTTTATTTTAATAAATTATAAATATATTTCATTATGTTTATAAAATAATGAAAAATAATGAAAAAATTTTTATTTCTATAAAACAGTCTAATTCATTATTATTTAAAAAATAAACTTCCATTAAAATTTCTGATTTGTAAGTGATGTATTCAGATATAATTGTTATTCATTTGATTATTTTAAAAATATTTCTTATTAATTTTATTAATAAATATCCAGGAAGTTATGAAGTTTTTATGTATTATACGACAAAAGTTGATTTTAATCCTATAGCCAATAGTATAATCCTATAGATAGTATAGTATACTGTAAGTGCCTTGTGATTAGTTAATGTTTTTTAGTTAATGTTAATAATTTAAATTACTCGAATAATTCGTTAATAAAGTTGAAGTGAAAATTTTTACGAAGAAAAAAGTTGCATGAAATTATTTCAGGAATCACCAATTAAACTTTGTAAACTTTGTAACATTTGAGATATTGTATATTATTTTAAAAAATCTTTTCATTATTTATACATGAATTTAAAGGGAAATTTGAAAAATACACAAATTTATTTTTAATTAAAATTTCTTATTGAATATTTTAAACTTTTTCTTTTTAAATGAAACAATATATATTTTTATTATTGTGTTATGATAAGTGAAAATCTATCATAATAATTTTCAAATGAATTTATATATTTATCAAAATTAGATAATTTATGAAAATTGATTTTAACAATCTATTCGAAATAATATAAATTTCGATATATTTATTTAAATGATTTATGATTAATTGTTCTTTTTGTAACTCAAATATTAATATTATTACATATATAATTCTTATTATTTTTCGAAATTAGATAAATATCGACGTAATAAAAATTTTAATAAAAATTAAAAAAATATTAAAATTGATAAACATTATTTTAAATATTTGTTAAATTTATTTTAATATAATATATTTTAAATAAGATAAATTTATTTTATGTTTATTAAATATTTATTTTCTATAAGAATCATTTGTGATTACTTTTAAATCATCGACGATAAATTTGCTAACATTAATTTATCGATACATTAAAATCACTGACATTTTTGAACTTGTATTCTAATCTATAGAAGATTTATCACTTATTTGATTAATATATGTTTGATTTGTGTATAAGTTTATTTATATATATATTATATATATTATATATATTATAATAGCTTAATTTATATAGAATAAATGAAATGAATTTATCAAAAGGAAATCAAAATTCCAATTAAGTTGAATTTTTTTTTTCCAATCGTGGTAAACATTTTTATTATGATTTCGTATTCAATAAGTCAAGAAATAGGAATGATCTATATTATTTGGTATACGAAAGAGAAGATAATAACTATAAATATAAAAATATAGTAAATACATTATATATAAATAAACAATATATAATTCGTATATAGTATATATACAGTATATAATACAATAAATATTCATATATATATATATACAATATATAAATCATAATCATGTATCGAAACCATTAAGATATAAAATCATAAAATATAATAAGAGAAAATTTCTTATCTAATGATAAAGCTTGCAAAGTTGTTATGAATATAATTATAGAAATCTATTCAAATATATCTTCTATATATCTATGTATTCAAAGTATATCCCAGAATATACTTTAAAACAATATAATATTATTCAAAGAAAAAAAAAGCATAAAGTATCAAAAAATATTGATAATTTTAATTTATCAAATAAATTATCAAAAATCTTACATGAAAAACTCTTTGCAGAGATTATAAGAGAATAATCAAGAAATGTAATATTATTTTTGACAAGTATGATAATTTAAAAATTTTAAAAATAAAAATTTGGTTAATGAATAGCTAATAATACATTTAAATTAATTTCTAGCTTTTATAAACAATTATATATTAAATTATATATTAAATTATATATTATATATATTATATATTAAATATATAATTATATATTAAATATATATTAATAGATCATATATAATAAACAAAAAAATTAAATCCTTTTTTTGGTATGTGCACTTTTATCATCGAAACAATAGAAAATTTATTATATATTATATATTATATATTAATTATTATATATTATATATTAAATTTTTACTCTAGCTTCTAAATTAGGCATTATGTTAAAATCACAATTTGTTATTATGGATTTTAGAAAAACTATCATAAGTATAGTCGAATTTTCATCGAAAAAATTATTTTTTCACTTATGTCAAAAACTATATAGAAAAACTATAAACAATGGTTCAGTAAAAAAAAGATAAAAGTTATATAAATATTGCACATTTTTATCAAATTCACATTTAATGATTTAAAAAATTTACTTTCTTTTGAAGCTAATATCATTGTGAAATGGTTTAATAAATATTAAATGCGTTAAACATAATGCAACATTAATGATTTAGCCTCCACTTTTTTTTATCGGAAATATAGTCAGTTTATGATATGATTTATATAATTTTCCATACACTTAAAATTTTAAAAAAGCTTGGCATTGACATTGGCAATATATAATTGACCGCAATAATGCTTATTATTATTCAAAATTATAATTGAAATTTAGAAGGAACTGAAGATAATATTCTTGAAAAATTATCATTATCACACAACGAAAAAAGAAAAAAAAGAAGATAATGTACAAGAAGATAAGATTCAATAAATAATATAAAATAATACAAAATTAGATATACAATGAATTTTATAAAAGTATATTTTTATAATACAAATTATATTATATTTACTTATATTATTATATTGTATATAATATATATATAATATATTAATCAATAAAATTATGATAATTTTTAGAATTTGCTTCATTATTTTTTTTTAAGTATGCAAATGAATATGTAGATAAAAATATGTTTACTAATACTAATTAATAATAATTGTCGATAAAAGATGAAGGAAAGTTCGATGAAATAAATATCGGTGAAATGGCTATTGGTGATATATTATTTATTCATATATATTGATAAATAAATAAATATTGTCGGCGAATTCGATATCGGTAAAATCGTAAACGATATCAATGAAATAATTGTAATAATTAATAATTTTAAGATAATTCATTATTTTATTATTTATTTCATTATTTGTTTTTCATTGATTGATCAATTTCTATGAATTTTTTGTATTTAAAATTATGTTAATATTATATTATATTATATATATATTATATATATTATATTATATTTTATATAATATATATACTATATAATATATATACTATTATATAATATAATATCTATATTTATCTATATCTATCTAATATATATATAATATATATACTATTATACTATATTATACTATTATATATCATCAAATTTATTTTAATTTTACTTATTATAATATTATGATATTATATAAAAATATATAATTCCATTTAAAAATTCCATTTAATTCCACTTAAATGATTTTGATATTATATTATAAACAATAAGCAAAATTTAAAATGTTTAAACTAAATAGAACATCTTATATAATCGTACAATATATTAAAAATCGAAAAAAGAAAAAATTATAATTCATGACCATAGTAACGCAAATTAGAAGTATAAAATATAATCAAAATAATTTACTTTTATTATTCTATCAAGAATCACTATTTAATATATATATATATATGTACAAAATTTTAAAAGATCTATAATGTATGATAAGTGGATCATTTTATTTTTAAGGAATGATTATGTCTAAATAATATTAGTCGTATTTCATAAACATACCTATTTTAGGATCAAAATCCAAAAGACTGTCTGGCATGTTCGGTTGATTATAACACGAAATATCATCCCAGACAACGATGCTCATCAATGGTGAAACATGTTGTTGGATAAAATCGTTGTCAGTAGAAATCATCAAGATGAAGAATATGACAGCGCAGAAAAAACAAAGGAGCAATCTCTTCTTCATTTTCCTTGAATGACTGTTGTCGATTCCAACAGTCAGTTAGTACTACAGTCAACAGTACTAGTTATATTGTATTAAAATTCAAATTTGAATCTTTTCAAACGTATATATTTTTTTTATATTTTTAAATATTATATTAATACTAAATATAAAAAAATTTTTCATAATTATATTTTGAATTCTTTATTGAATTAAAAATATGCTTCTTTATTGTATTATATTTACATATGGTATTATACAAATTATCTTAGCACGTATAAATTATATATACAGGATAAATTCTAAAAATCTAAATAATAAGATCTTATTCGCAATTAGTGTTTTATATAATTGAATTTCTATTGTTTTATAATATAAAAATTCTTTAATAATGTCGAAATTTAATATATAAAACAATTAAATGAATTTAAATGTTTTATGAAATTTCTCATTAAAATGATTAAATTTCTCATTAAATGATTAAAAAAATTAAAAAAGCGATATCAAAATTGAAAATCAAATTTTCGCAAATATTTCATCTTTGAAAACGATTCTTTCATTTTAAGAAGATTGTTTAATGTCATTTCATTCTAAATTTTTGCGGTTATTAAAAAATTTGTAATATTGTTTAATTCTAAAATAATTGTAAAAATTCTATTTGAGTTCGATTTGAAGGTTTTTTTTTTTTTGTAAATTCATTGAAATATATTGAATATATTGAATATTCATTGAATATATTGAAATATATAATATTATTTGAATAATGAACTATGATGATACTTATTGTGATATGAATTCTTAAAAAAAAGTTAATTTTATATGATATTTATGTTACACAAATTGGTCTTTATTTTTACTGATGTGTAAAATGGACAATATTTTTACAAAATTTATTTATAATACATATTCCCAGTTGATTAAAAAATTTTCAAAAAATTGATTTAAAAGTTTCACAAAATTTATTTATAACACATATTCGCTTATTTTATTTTATTTAATTTATTGTATTTTGAACATGAATTTGCATACTTTAAACAATCTTTATTATGAAATAAGTAGAAATATATATATCCATCCTATATTATATGATTCTAAATTCAATTCTAATACGATGATCAATAATATAATGAAATTATGTATAATAATGAAAATTGTCTTTAAAAACTGTTTTTATTATTTTATCTTTTATTTTCGATTGTTTAATTTAACATTAATATTAATTTGATAATTTAATAAATTCATTAATTTTTATAATAGGATATATAATTTTAGTTTTAAATTAAATTTTATAATTAATTAATTAAATTTAATAATTATTACTATTATTATTATAAAATTTTATCTAAAATTAAATAATTTATTAATTTTTAATTATATATTAATCTATTAAAATAAATTAATTTATAAATTAAATTTAATCATTATTGCTACTATTTAAATTTACTTTTACTAATTTCAATTTTCAAATTTAATGAATTTTAAATATTCATTTTTTTTAATACAAATTATTAATATAATTAATTTTTAAATTATAATAAAATTTTATTTTTATTTAATAATCTTTTATATATATTATTTATTAATTTAATTTGAAAATTAAAATTTAAATTCTTCAAAAGTTTAGAATTTTATTAATAAATAAATCAAATTCTATATTTTTTAAAATTTGTTCGAAACTTTAAGTAAGTATTAATTTAAGCAATTTAAATAAGCATTAAGATGTATTTAATTATTTAATTTTTTTTCATAGCATTTATATAATTGACTAACTATGACATAAATGTTTCAAAAACTTGATATAAATGAATTAAATAATATAATATAAATAATGTTTTTTAGATCTTCTTGTTTTTCAAATTTCTATAATTCAAATATAAAAATATTCATATATTTCATCCTGTAAATCATAATCTATTAGTAAAAGAAGATAATGTGAAAATTGGATATGTATGATGATATGTTATATTTATTATATGAATGGGATATTTATATCAATTATTGTGTTTTTAACTTACTTTTTTTTATTCATAATTAATATAATCAAATTATAGAAATAAATAAATAAATAAATTATATCTATTATTTATCAATTTATTTGTAATTATTTATTAATTTTTTATCTATTATTTATTTATTTTATTAAAAATATAAAAATTTATTTTATTAAATTTGAAAATAATATTTTAAATTTCTAATGTTCGATTTGGCATAACTTATAAAGATAGCTAAAAAATTTACAAATAATTCAGTAAACAAAACTTATATTATATTTCTATTTTTTAAATAATTCAATATTAAAATTAATTTTAAATTTGCTTCTATTATTATGCCAAATGTAGTTAAGTTTTTAATAATATATTAATAATTATTGCAAAAAACTTTTATATATATTATTTAAGACATAATCTTATTTTGTAACAAATGAACAATATGAAATATAATATCTAATATAATGCACAGTATTCAATTTTTTATATATATTTAATATTTATATATACAATATATATTCAGTAAAAGAGCACAATAATTAAAACGTAGCAATTGCTTTTTCACTTTTTGAAAACAATATTTTTAAAACTCATTTTCTTTGTTTTTATAATAACTGACTTATAATTTTTTTTTTTATTTTTATTGTTATTTGAGGTTATTTTAATATTGCGAACAAAATTTCTATTAATAAAAAAAACATTAAATTATACTTTGAATATAATGAAAAGTAAAAATAAAATATAAAAATTTTTATTTATTTAAAAGACACAATAATCAATATAAATACTTAATAACATACACAACAAAATAATAATACAAATTCAAATCGAAGTAAACGTACGTACGATTTGCATATCATATAAAGTTACACGTCACGTTCACAGTAAGGGTGGTCCATACTGCACACCCATCGGTTCCTGTCCTTTTTTCGTATCAGTCTGTCTCATGGAATCGATAAACTGGAGGGCAATTCCGTTATTCTGTATGGATATATTTTGTACGAAATGTAACATCGTAAATACTATTATATAAATTGTTCTTTTCTCACAAACACTACTGATTTGAATTAATTCTGTTCTTGGTGTAATTTTTATTGATATTCTATTCAATTAATTACACTAATATCACTGTCAATAAGTATTCTTTCATAAACTCATCCGAAAAATCTTCTATTAAATATTTTCTTTTTATTTTATTTTGTAACTTGTTCGAAAGATAATTATTTTTATATTCATTGATATATTAGACACAATCATAAAACACATGAATACTCGAAATGAAAGTAATTTATACAAGATGAATGATGTATTGTTGTTTGGTTTTATTTAAGATTTTTTAACGTTATTCACAGAACTGTATACACATTTTTGCTCGTCACTGCATGCATACGTCTTTGTACGTAGCCAAACAGGGTAGTCGCGCGCATGCGTATTATATAATTAAAGTTATATATATAATGCCAGATAAATTTCTTTTTTAAAATTATTATATGACTTTTTATATTATATATTTTTTATATTTTTGTTCTAATAGCAGAAAGACAATTTATGTTTTAAAAATGTCCAAGAAATTGTCGCAAAGTTTAAATGATTTTCAAATGTTTTATTATATTATAAATCAAAATATCTAAATTGAAAAATTTGATAGCCAAGCATTGATATAAGAAATGCGAAAATGATATTATTATGATATCTTTAGGAGACAATTATTATCGAAATAATTATCTTATAACAAAAGAAAATATTATAATAAAAGGAAATAGACAAATTATATATTCTCATAAGTTGTAATTATTAAAAATTTGTTTCTATTTAAAAATTTTTTATATAATATTTTAAAAATTTATCTTTTATGGTTTTGAACATTTTAGATTTTTCTAAAGTTAGGATTATTTTAGGACTCTTTAATTGACGATAAAAAACGATAAAATATTTTAATGAATTTTAATTCTTTATATTAAAACAGAAATAAGAATAAAATATAATAAATATTTGAAATACAACATGTATATATATATTTACAATATAAATCATATATATTTACAAATATCGATAGATTATATGATTAGATGCTTGATAACTTTTATAGTAATTTAGTAAAATATAAAAAAATTATAAAATCAAATATAAATAAATAAACAGTAACAGCGTTTAATAAATAAAATTAAAAATTATCAATTTTGATTAAAGGATTAGGATTAAAGGATTTAATTATTAATCGTGATTGATATTTAAAATTGCTATTTTTCCTTATGTTCAATTTTAATATTTTATTTAATTAATGGGTTATGATTTTTTTTGATAATTAATTACTTAATCATAATGATAAATACCTGAATGTAATGAATCGATTTTGGTTGGTATTAAAAATGATTTTAATATCAAAATATGTAAAATATATATTTTTATTATGTAGCAAATTCAAAAATTCACATTTAAACAATAAACACAAAAAAACTACTATTACTATTAGAAATAAAAAATTTTATGATTATCATTTAATGTTAAAATAACATTAAAATATATATATTATATTGTAGAATATATATACTATATATATATATATATATATATATATTATATTGTATAATCAAGAATAAAATGATAATATGCATAATTATTATTTCTTATTATTTCTTAAGAAACATATATATATTATATATATTATATATATTGTGTTCCTAAATATTTAAAATCTATTTAAAATTGTTTTAAAATATATATCTCATGCTTTTTACTTCTCATAAATAGTTAATGCACAATTATTAAGAAATTTAATTATTAAAAAAATCACAAACATATAATTATAGATTATATATTAATTATATTTAAACTGAATACTAATTATTTATAAATATATGAAAAATTTTTAAATAAAAAAAATAATTTAAGAAAAATGCATTTATTATTTTATTTATTTTTTAATGCAATATATGTAATGTATAAATAGAATATGTAATATTTAATTTAACAATTTGAAGTAATATTAAATAAAAGAATTAAGATATATTTCCAATAATTAATAACATATTTTTTAATAAAAATAATAAATGATACATTTTATAAATTTTATAAATAATGGTTACAAAATCCATGCATTTATTTATTTAACTTTCAATATATTTATTAATGAATAAAAATTTAAAATTGTATGCAAAAAAATATGCAAAAAATATTCCTATGTACATATGTTCATGACAAACATTTGTAACAACAATATTATCTTTATGCGGAAATATATATGCATCTAAATTTATGTTCTTTTTATGTCTTGAAAAGTAAATAAGAACGTTGAGAATGTTACCTTGGATTGAAACATATAATTTAAAATATTTTCATATTATAATACAACTCGTGCAATTGTTATCTTTGCAATTTTTCGCTTGACTCAGTCATATAATTTTTATAAATATCAGTCACGCTCTATGTTGAAACGATTAATAATATAATTGTATTTTACTACGTAATGTATATGAAAGACTATTATATATATTTTTAAAGGTCATAACATGATATGTCATCTAATTATAAGGATACTTTGCAAAATAATTATGTAAAGACTTATATTGCATTATATGACGAATTACAAGTGTTAAAATTAATAATCATTTAATATTCATTAGATAAAAAAAAAAATTAACAATAAATATTTGTCTTCTCATTAATTTTTTTTATATTTATATAATTTATACAATATTGTTATAGCACATATTAATATATATGTACATATGTAATAATATGCAACTATGTATATACATAAATACAAGAACAAAGTTAACAAAAAAACTTGATAAATTCACATTCTTATTTACCATATATTAATAAAATTATAACAATAAAAATTATTTTAAAGAAATATGCAAAATAATTTTATTTTTAATTATTATTATTAAAATTAAAGTTTAATTTATATAATCATTTATTTTTTATTCATTTTTTTTATCAATTAATTGATTTTAAATTTAAAAATATTGATTTTAAATTTAAAAATATCAGTTTTAATTTTTAAAATTACTAATAATTATAAATAATAAAGTAAATAATTTTTAAAATAATTTATTTAAAATTATGAATGTCTAAAATATAATCTAATATGAATTAATTTATTCTTTGAATGTAAAATAAACGTATAGGTTAATAAAACTGAAATAATCTTCAAATATTATAAATCAAATATAAATCAAATTTAATTTTAATATTAATATTAATTAAATAAAAATTTAATTAATATATTATTTGAAAACTATATAGAAAGCAAGAAACCTGCATTACCAACAGTGTTATCAATCAGTTATCTATTTTTTGTTTCTACTTTAGAAAATATATATCATTTGTATAACTTGATTTGTTTTATTAAATATATGTATGTTAATAATATGCATTTTTTAAAATAATTTTTAAATTATAATTTTTAAAAGTCAAAACTTTAAAATAATCAAAATTATTAATATAAACATTATTATAATAATAATAATAATAAAGTTAAGTCTGGTATTTGTGCATTAATATCGATTAATAAATAATAAATAATAAATAAAAAAATAAATACTTCCATAAATTAAATTTCAATCGATTTTAGAGTTATAAATATTTTGTATCTTTCCAACATTTCTATATATAAATTAAAATTTTATCTTTTGTAGGAAATATGTCATTTTTATCTGTAAATTAATATTACTATAAATATATATAATAAAATAAAACAATTTAATATATTTTATGAATATATGCAATTGTATTAAATTTTTTTTATTTTCATTAAATAATTCAATTATTAAAATGTCGATAAAAAATGATGCCATCATAGTACTACAATCTTAGTTCACATTTGATCTGTGATATGGAAGAGGGCGTTTATATCGCTTGAGCCTAGAGTAGTCAGTATACAGTGAAAATGGCGCCGCTTAAGTGAAGGTGCGTGATTCTGTTCGTGCGTGTGTCCGGAAAGTGCGTGTTTTTCGGAAATGTGGCAAGATCTGGACGGTTTGGGGGGTGCGGGAGTAAATTCTGGTGCTCATCAGCTTGACCAGTTCAGCACAACAGGTAAGAAAATTCTTAATAAATTTAATATATCTGTCTATATGAATAGCAACCTGGCAAAAATCTAGGTTTTCCCTGTCAGAGCGCACGCGCTCTTTCTCCTTTTCCATTGTATATATTCCGTAAACAAAAGGAAAATTTATTTTTTCAATAAAGTCTACGAGATTCATAAAATGTTATTTTTTAATATATAATTTTTCAAATATTCGATAAAACATCATAGAATGTTCAAAGTCTTTTGAATGTTCATCCCCATCTGTCAATAAAAATGCAACTTCTCGTAGCATCAAAGAGAGATAGAATGAAAGAGATTGAATGAAAAAGAGATTTATTGGAATTAAGAATCTTATGAAAACAATATTATACAATATTCGAATATATAATATAGAAAAAAAAAGTTTTTCGAAGTATTCAACATATATTGATTATCTTTTCTGTTTACATTCGCTCATCTTAAAACAATATCTCAGTGAATCATTCGATTACGCAAAACACCATATCGTATTTAATATCTTTAACAATTTTAATTTTTTCGAAAATGTAATAATATTATTATCGTTACAACATTATATTGTTACAACATTATTAAAAATCGCAAATTGTATCGGAATCATATATCACAGTGTTAAGATTAATAGTTTTGAAGACGTTTTACAATTTTTTTACAATTAACGATATTTAAATCAATCGAATCCTTCGATTATCGAAATATGTATATATGTATTGTACTCCATTATGTATTTCTTATACTTTAGATGAAGCAACAGTTTCTAATTGTTCTGCTTCACGTAACCTAGTCTAATCCGATCATCTTTCCGTTCGTCACGCGAAAGGAAGAGGTTAGCGTACTTTCCGTTCGAATTACATAACCTCATGTGGAGGTCGAGCCACGGGATCATACGGTACCCTCACGATATAGCGCAGGTGGCAGAACGCATTATGAATGGCATATGAAACAGTTCACAATTTCTCCCTTTATTACTCCCCTCTTTATTCTCGCATTTTCATGTTTACGTTCGTTCGGCAAACGATTATACAACACGAGCATTATATTATTTATCGCATCTTTTCATCCATAATTATGTTATTTTGATTCAGTTTTATTATATATTTTTTCCAGAATATTTTCGAAATTAAATTTTATTATTACATATTTTTTACAATATACAATTCGATTGCAATATATGATCATACAATTCAATTACATAAATTATTAATTTTTTTTATCAAGATTAAAATTATACCTGTTTAATCATTTGATGAAACCAATATAATCTAGTTCATGATGTTTAAAGGTTAATGCTTTAATTTGCTGGTAGTATTTTTGCCGTAGCATTTAAATCGCTTGGATATCTTCGTTGGTAATACTATTTAAGTAGTTATACAAGTTGTCCCGTAATTTGTGATATAATAAAAATGAAAATAATTTTTGATTTGAGGAAATAAATATAAAATAAATTGTTAGGAAATTTTTAAAAAATATATGACTGATGAATTTAATTTAATTATTTTAATAGTACAAAATTATTTTTTGTCATATCTTATATATTTTTAATAATTCCTTATGATCCTATATGATCATTTTTTATATCTTTTTTTAAAAACGATCAATATGATGAATATTTATTATTTTTACATTTATATATATATATTACATTCATTGATCTTATTCGTGTGTATAATTGGAACGTTAATTATATGGACAAAATATTTCAAAATAATAATCTTTATTGTAATGATCTTATATAAATAATGTAATATATTTATTCTTATTTTTTCTAATATATATTTAAAAAAAAGGAAAATATTTATAATACATTATTTTTATTCTATATATATTATAATCTATGTTTTTATAAATACCAAATAAAATATATTTGATACTTTATTAATAGATTAATTTTTATTATTTTATTTATAGTAATTTCCTTTAAATTTAATATTTTTATTTATTTTTATTATAAAATTATTAATGGCTAATTAAAATGAAATTTTGTAGATGTCATAAGAATAAAAAATAAATTAAGAAAAGTTTATATATATGCATGTGAAAGGAAGATAAATCAAAATGAATTAGAGTATGAATTAGTATTTTGGAAAAAATACTAATTTCTGTTAATGAGATTCGTCTGTTCATATTTCAAATTTTCTTATATAATTTTTTTTTATATAATTTATTTAGTTATAAATTAATTATGTTAGAAATATAGAATTGATAATATATAGATAATAAAACATATTATTATTGTTAAAAGATGGAGAGTTGCATTGGTACGCCTCGAAATTATAAATACATATAAATTTATTTTGACTTTCGATCCTCTTTTTCTTTCATCTATTATTTTTCTCTATGTTTTATAAAATTCAAAGAGATTCCAAATTCTGATGAAGCCATATTGGGATTAAAAGTCGATTCCATTATTCCATAAGGATCCGTTTATAATTACTATTCGATACGGCACAATCCAATGCGATTCATACAATCATTCTTGCTTATTATTGAATTGATGTTTATCCGCATGATGATATGAATACTTCCAATTGTTGATATATCAGTTAATGTAAAAGAACAATAAATTATACAATTTTTGAATTAGATATTCAATTTTTTATTTTGAATTAAAACAAAGATAAGCAAATTTTATTCAAACCTAAATGATTAATAATAATTTTAATAAGTAAAAATATTAATTGTAATTATATATACTAATTACTATTTTTTGATCACTAAAAAAATTTGACACAAGAATATTTAAGGCAATAATAATAAATTGAAGAATAAATTATTTGAAAAAATAATCTTTATTTCTTAATTAAAAATTTATTTCTAAAACAACATTTAATAATCATCAATAATAATTGTAATAATTGTAATAAATCTATTTATATATATAATATTAATATATATAAATTAATATTAAATTCTTATTATTAAATTAATATTAAAACATACGTATATAATATTTAATTTTATTTTTCTTAAAGAAACTTTGCTACAAATAGATATTTATAGAATTAGATTAAAATATTATTTTAAATTATTAGTTATAATTATTTTATTCAAATAAATCAAATGATATTATATATATTATACATATTATTCATGTAAATATATATATATATATATATATATAATATACAATAAAATTAAAGAAATTATTAGATTTATAAAAAAAAATTCAATCAAGAAGTAATTGATTTTAAAGAATCTTTATTTAATTATCTACAAAAAATTTAATTGCTTTAGATTATGTCTCCTTTGGAATTTCTTATTTAAATCATTATTTTTTTAAACATGTAATAATTTGCATGTTTTGTTTATAATTGGAAAAATTATATATAATGTATAGGATATATATATATATATATATATATAATATATAATATAATAATATATTATGTATAATATTATATATAAATAGATATACACATACAAAATAACATATTTATAATAAGTGATATTGGTTTTCTAACTATCGATTTTATAAATTTTTTAACATGTGACAACACATTTCTAAAATATTATTTTTCAATAACTTTTCAATTCTTGAGAAAGATATGAAATATAATACTCATGATTTTTATTACAATATATGTTACATCAATATACAATATATCAAAGTTTGCAGAAAAACGATTCAAGATATTTATAATAAAACTCGGTTGTTCGTCATTTGTTCCCCTTCGAAGTCTAATCCTATTTGCGTTTATTCAGTGCGTGTACCACGACCCCAGCCTTAATTCGAAAGACCTATTTTTAGATATGTCGTTAAATTGCTTCTAATGAGTCCCCTTCCTCAGCTTGGATCTGTCGTCGAGGATGCATTATTGTACGATACACTGCTTCAATCGAAACCAGTTGTCGTTCAATCAAGTTCAGGATCAATTATTAATCGTTGGCATCTGTTCATTTAATTGAATTGTGATCAAGTTTCTCTTTCTATTTCATATTGATACATTTGTGATCAAAGAATGGCATACTTTCTGTGAGTAATAAATGAATCTCTCTCGTTGTGCGATTTAGCATGAATTAAAGAAAAAAAATCAGGGCTATGGAAAATAGATTTTTAATAGATAAATAGAAATGAATATTTTTATTTCTCTGGGTGATATAAAATTTTGTGAGTAATAAATAAATAATGTTTTATTTCGAAATAGTATTTAAATAAAGAAATAATTAAATATTACATTTCAATATCAACTGATACAAATATTATTTTAAAATAATATTTCGAATGATAAAAGATATTATAAATAATAATATTTCTAATAAATATTTTATATATATATTTATATATTATATAATATATTTTTTTATTTAATATATTTTTTTAATATGATACAATATATGAATATTTATAATTTTGTATTTTTTAATTTACACATTTTTTGATTAGAAATGAAATTTTTGTTATATGAATGAAAAATTTTATTATTTAAATTTTAATAAATCTTATTATTATTTGAAAATAATTTATTTTTAGAATAAATTTGAAATTTTTTAATTTATTTTCAAACATAAATTATTATCATGAATAAATTTATTTGTTATTTTATGTGAAGTAATTATTTGTCTTTTTTTATTTTTTATTCTTATTTCAAAACATAGATTCTGATCTAATTCTGATCTACATCAATGTTTCCCAATTGATATGTTATGTATAAAAATATCACGAATAAGTAATATGTTACTTTACTCAAACAAGAAATATTTAATTTTTTAATTTTTTTTAATATTTACAAATAATATTAAAAAAAATGCGAAGACAGACTTTTTCAAATTTTTTGTTTAAGTTTCAAGTTGTTTAAATTTTAAACCATATGAAATTTGAGATTTCATTATATTTAATATATTTTTTTATTTGCAATATTTGCAATTCGAGATTGAAATTATCGAATTATTGACAATAATTTTAATCAAAATGATTTTGATAAAAGAAAAATTAATAGAAATGTCATACTTTATTGTAAAATATTTTAGTATACATGATTTGAAAAGTACAATAGTATACATAGTATTGATGATAATAGTATTAATAGTATTGATGATAAAATTTATTATTAGTAATAATAGTATTGATGATAAGAGTAATGGACTGCTAAAGTAAAATTCGTCATATTCTTGTTTTTAACATAAACATTTTTACTCTAAAATATAAATAAAATATAAATATAAATCGTAGATATTTATATTTTATTTTGAAATCATTAGAATATTATCGTAAAATAAAATAATAAATAGATTTGAACAAAATTTATTTTAAAGAACAATTTAAAAATAATTATTTTTATATAATATTATTTAGTATTTGATGAGTAATATATTACAATTGAAGTTATTAAAAAAAAAAATTTTATTAATTCAAATTCATAATTAATAAAAGAATTTAAAGTAAAAAATATTTAGAAAAATAATAATAAAGAATTAATTATTTTAAAAAATATCTTATTTTTATTTATTTATTTTTTAGAAAATTCATAAATTAAAATTCAAAATATATAAGTATAATACATCTTTATCTAATATTATCTAATAATATTATATAATATCTATAATATTATAAATTATATATCTATAATAGTGGCATACAATAATGTTAATAAAAAATAATATAAAAATTTGAAGTTATTTATTAAAAAATTAATTATTTTCATCGAAAGTAGATAGATAATAAATAACAATAACAAATAACGTAATTTTTTAAATGAAATATTAAATATATTATTTAATTGCAAAAATATTTATTTATTCTAGATTTCATTTAGAAATCTCTTTTTCTTTTTTTAAATAGAAATATAAAATATATAAAATATTATCTTGTTTCAAGAATAAATAATTTTTTGAATAATTTGTAAATAATTTTAAAATAATGTAATTAAAAATTATAATCATTAAAATTAATTAAAAATTATATGTTTACATATTAATTAATGTAATAAAAAATCCTTAAAACATTTAAATCTGTTCTTTATTAATATAATAATTGACTATATTTCCGAAAATCATATTTTTCCAATCAACATGAAATTTAAAGAGAGGAGAAACGATTTCTAATCTAAAATTTTAACTTTAATTCCTAAGATCTATAGGAGAATAATTTTATAGATTTTTAGGGGAAAATTAATTTATTTAAAATATAATAAATAAAATTTAATCAACATTTTTATATATCAGTTTTTATAATTTGTTTTGATATCTAGAATTAATTTTTTATTTTACAGAATATTAACATTTATGAAACATCTTAACAAAGATCGATTTTAAGACTAAAAATAAATAGAAAAGAATTATATATAAATAAAAATGTTTGTTGAAGTTTTTAGAATTTATTAAATTATAATTAAGATTTAATTTTTATTGAATGAAAGAGGATAATAATAAAAACAGTGCTGTAATGGAAATCCTTTTTTTATATTGCTTTATTTATATTGCTTCATTAAATATGAACTTGTTTATAATTTAATAAACAAATGTTAATCCATATTTATATATATAACAATTTTTATGTTTGTTTTGATTTTTAGAATTGATTCAAAAATCTCGAATATTAAGATTAACATTTTGTATATGAAACATCTTTAGAGATTCTATTATATTATTTTATACCTTAGCCAACAAAATATAAAAAATGTATAAAAATATTGAACGAAATTTATTCATATAATTTTTATATATTATATAATATTTTCCACATATTTTTTTTATAAAAAAATTAATTTTTTATTAAAAACGCATATATGCATTAAATTCGTTTTTAAAAACTTATTCACAAAGCTACTATTTATGATTCAATCTATAAATATATAATAATATATAAATAATATATAAATATAAGTATTATGGAAAATCCTTAATTCATTACTTTTATTATTTTTCTCAGTTATATTATATTTCAACAGCATTTATGACAAAAGTGACAAAATTTGGAATATCTTGAAATTACCTTTTATCATGGATCTTTTATCGTCAAAATGTGTTATTCTATTAATTTAATTAATATTATATATTATATAATTATAAGATTGTAATAATTTAATTAATATTAATTTCAGAGAAAATAATGAAATAATTCTAAAATAATGAATTATATCATCAACTTTGAAAATTGAATATTTTCTAAATCATATCACTATTTTCGTCAACAGTGAGTTAAAGAAAATAAAATATTTAACTAACTATTTTTATTTCTTTGAGTATAATATTGGATGGTATTTTATTAATAAAAAAATTTTTTTAAAAATAAAATTGCATAAAGTAATTACAAAAAATTATGAAAGTTTCAAAAAAAATATTCAATTATAAATAGATATATGTAAAAATGAAAATGAATAATACTGAACATACATAATAAAATTTTAATTTAAATATTTTATTTAATTTTTGAATATAGAACAAAAAAAATTTGAAATGCTATATTCAATGTTCAATCTTTCCAAAATCTATAAAATAATCATTAGGATTTTAATTTCATACAAATTTTTCGCATAAAATTTATTTTGTACCTACTACCATCAATAAATATTTTAAACTTTTGTAAGCTCTTACTTAATTAGTTTATAAAGTTTTATTATTATTATTATTATTATTAATTTAAACATGTTTTTATTTATGGAATGCATATGGAAATATTTAAATTTTCTAATATTTATTTCAATTTATATTTATTATAATAAATTTTTATATATTTAATATTTTTTTAATTTTTTATTTTTTTTATAATTATAAATTTAATTATAAATTAAATTATAAATTTTTTTCAATTTTATAAATAAATACTAGAGTAATGTTATATTAAATTAAATTATTAAATTATACATAAATAAGAATTTTTTCTTTTGTTAAACAGAATTGACGCCCGAACATCAGAAGATTCTAATAGACATCAGACGAAAGAAGACGGAACTGCTACTCGAAATACAAGTAAGTAATACAATTGCCATTTCTTTTATTATATATTCATATATTATATATTCATTATTTTTGCGGTTTTGTAACTTAATGAAATGATATCGTGAAATATACAATTCTCTGCAACTTTATCTGATTTCGAATTTTTATAATTTTTTCATCATTTTAATAAGAAAATGTTGAAAAATGATGTACGCTGATTTATTGTTGAAATTTTTTCGACATAATTAGTACACTTCATTGATTCATGTTTTTTATTTTAAGTAATTATTTTAAATAATTATACAAGTATATTTAAATGTTTATAAGTCGTAAATGAAGATATTCAAAAAATTTCTCGAGTAAAAATTATACTTTTTTTAAAAAATAAATCTAATAAAAAATCTATAAAGAAATTTTCGAAAAAATTTTTAATTAATATAATTTATGTTATTAATAATTTTTTCTTTCCGTGAATAATATTTTTTATTTACTCAATGATATATTGCGATATATAACTAATTATAAATTAATATAATTAATTCTGTATAAAACTATTTTTTTGTATTTTGTATCATTGACTTTTATCCCAATCCGTAATTATCATATTATTAAATTATTTTCTTAAGTTTATCTTGAGTTTTGAGAATTAAAACTCTCGATTTTCTATTAATGCATTATATATATATTTTTATTATAATTAACATTTATTTATATCTAAATTATCTTAAATTGTAAATGATAACATATATTAATAGCAAAATATTTTTGATTCATTTTTTATTATAATAAATTTTAATCAAAGAATAATACATAAAAATTATATGACATGTTTATTTAATTAACTTCAAAGGCAGAAAAAGAAGGAAAATGAAATTTACATCTTAAATATATTAAAAATAGAAAGTATATATGATTCATTATTCCAATAATTAAAATGAAATCAAAAAATTTTCCATTAAAAAAAAAAAAAAATTGTTGCAGACATAATCTATTAATGTTCTACATGCACATAAATTTTGTTAAAATTTTTTCAGAATTTTCGAATTAGACAAATTTTTTGTAATGTAATGAATAAAGATTGATTATCTTAAATCTTGTAAATATTATAAAAATTCTTAAAATATAAATATAAATATATAAAATATAAATATATTGAGTTGGCAACTAAGTAATTGCGGATTTCACTCATAGATGGCTTCAGTTGAATTTTTAGGTTTGCTGGCGTAGTCCAAATGTAAAACACATTTTGTTGTTTGATAGTTGGCAATTCAGCTGTCAATCAGTAAAAAAAGTTTTTTGATCGGTTGCATAGTTTTCGTTTGGCGTTCGTTGAAAAATGGAAAATCAAAAGGAACATTATCGTAATATTTTGCTTTTTTATTTTCACAAAGGGAAAAACGCATCGCAAGCTCACAAAAAATTATGTGCTGTTTATGGCGACGAAGCCTTAAAAGAACGGCAGTGTCAAAATTAGTTTGACAAATTTCGTTTTGGTGATTTTCCACTCAAAGACGAAAAACGCTCTGGTCGTCCAGTTGAAGTTGATGACGACCTAATCAAAACAATAATCGATTCGGATCGTCACAGTACAACTCGTGAGATTGCAGAGAAGCTTCATGTATCACATACATGCATTGAAAACCACTTAAAACAACTTGGCTATGTTCAAAAACTCGATACATGGGTTCCTCACGAACTGAAAGAAAAGCATTTAACGCATTAACAGCTGCGATTTGCTAAAGAAACGTAATGAAAATTATTCATTTTTAAAACGAATGATAACTGGTGATGAAAAATGGGTTGTTTACAACAATATCAAGCGAAAAAGATCGTGGAGCAAGCCATGTGAACCAGCTCAAACAACATTAAAAGCTGATATTCATCAAAAGAAGGTTTTGTTATCAGTTTGGTGGGATTACAAAGGAATTGTCTATTTTGAACTCTTACCACCCAACCGAACGATCAATTCTGTTGTTTACATTGAACAACTAACGAAATTAAACAATGCAGTTGAAGAAAAGCGGCCCGAATTGACAAATTGAAAAGGTGTTGTATTCCATCGTGACAATGCAAGGCCACACACATCTTTGATCACTCGGCAAAAATTATTGGAGCTTGGTTGGGATGTTTTGCTACATCCACTAAATAGTCCTGACTTTGCACCATCTGATTATTTTTTGTTTCGATCTCTACAAAACTCCTTGAATGGTAAAAATTTCAATAATGATGATGATATCAAATCGTACTTGATTCAGTTTTTTGCTAATAAAAACCAGAAGTTTTATGAATGTGGGATTATGATGCTGCCTGAAAGATGGCAAAATGGGCAACACATTACAAAATAAAATTATTTAGTTCCATGAAAAAATTGTCTTTGATTTTCTAAAAAAAAATCCGCAATTACTTAGTTGCCAACCCAATATAATATCTCTCTTACCATTTATCGAAAAACAATTATTTACAGTTAATAGACGGAATATTATAACAATTTTTTGAAATTTTTATATTTTTTATATTTTTCTGAAAAAAAGATGAAACATATATTTTCGATCGCATTTTAGAAAGAAGGATATATAAATAAAAAACCGTATTAAAAATATACAAAAAATATTAAAACATAAGATTAATATAATGAAAAAAAAATTTAATAATTCTTCATAATATAATGAAGAAAAATTTTTTAATAAAAAAAGTACTTTATTGATCATCTATTACACATTTAAGGATTATGATAAAAAAATTATTTTAGAAAATTATATAATTATAATTATATTATTGTATTAAATAAAATAAATATTATTTATTATATATAAATAATTATATATAATAAATCAATCTCTATTATTTTACATTATAGAATTTCATATAGTTGCGTCAAACATTATCCAGCTTGTAATATTATTATAATTATTAATCACTTATATATATTACAAATGTTAATAATTTGAAGAGCTCTAGTTCTAAAGATAAAACAAACACAAAAGTCGACATATAAAATTTTTGTATATCAATTAAGTCTTATGTCTCTTTATTAAATTATAAATAAACTATGAATATTTATGCATTTATGAAAATTTTGAATGTTCATAAATCTATAAAATACACAAAAGCATTGATATACAAAAATACATAAAATATTAAAAAATGGTTATATATTATGTTTGAAAAATAATTAATTTATTTATAAAATAAAATATATGTTTATTTAAATTTTTTTATAAAAAAATATTCATAAAAATTTAATTTTGTATAAATACACGTTTAGTTATAAGCAATTTAATTGTAAATAGATAAAATGAAATAGAATGAATTAATTCTTCGTATATCTATATGTCAATTTTAATTCTGTTTTGTTTAGCATATATATGCTTTAGCATTATATATGAAATGCTACGTATAGATAATTATATATTCGGAATGATTTTTAATAATAAGATTAATAAGACTCAAGATTCAAGTTTTGAAAATACGAAAAAAAAAAAAAAAAAATAAAGCAATGTATTAAACTTTCTTCTTCTTAAACAAAATATTCGAATTTTTTTTTAAAAAAGGATTTATGGTTGATAGTGAATTCTAAATGTATTATTTTTTTGTATTATTATATATATCAGACGGAAATATTTGATGTTGTCAATGTAATGATAACATAATAATTATTTAAATATTAAAAAATTGATAAATAAAATAGTACACTCTATTTTTCTAAATTTTGACAATAATCAATTTTTTATTTCATGTTAAAACATAAATATTAAACTTTTTTAAAATATTTCTTATGTATATAGAGTAGAAAAGAAGGCAAAATGAGTAATTGAATAAAAATATCAAATCTCTTTTACACAACAATATGAATATTTATAAAATAGATATCGATCATATTTATATATAAACTCAATAAAATCATTCAGATTGTTTGAAGGATGCTATTTAATTTCTATACAATAAATATCTATCATTACTATTTGCGTGTCAAAAAAGTCTTATTCGAGATTCAATCCTGAGATTTGGTCAATTCAACTCTATGAATATTCATGATGTTTTTTTAATTATTTTTAATCACTAAATTAACA
Organism: Apis mellifera; assembly: GCF_003254395.2. Lineage (NCBI taxonomy): Eukaryota > Metazoa > Arthropoda > Insecta > Hymenoptera > Apidae > Apis > Apis mellifera. The sequence continues at coordinate 4,491,376 of NC_037648.1, forward strand.
ATATTAATGCATTTATAAAAAATTAAATATACAAAAATCTAATGTACATGAAAATCTAATACACATGATATACAAAAAGATATAAAATAATCAAATAATGAAAAAATTATAATAAAATTCAAGCTAAAATTAAATCTTAAAAAATTGAAAATAGTGATTTCCTAAACTTTATGCATTATGCATTATTAAATTTTAAATAAATTTTTGTATATTTATAAATAAATGATCATAAATAAATTTTCGATAAATATAGAAACTTAAAGAGTTTAGATAATAAATGGTATTTATAATTAAAAAACACGCAAATTATAATTATTATTTCGAATATTTTGAGTATGTTTTGTTATTGTTATATATTTCTGTTTACAAAATTTATTTCAATAAAACTAAATTTGTTAGCAAATTTTTCATACATAGGGAAAGAACAAATTTAAAAAGAAAAAGAATTTAAATTGAAAAACAATTTTAATATAAATGTGAACTTTTGTTTCATTATAATATCGTATAAAATAAATATTTATATTATATTCAATATTTATATTGAAAATAGATTTAATATTTCATATGATTCTGATCAAGTCCTTAAGATCTTATATTTATATTGTCAATTCCATTATATTGACAATAGCAATATGATTTTTTTAACTTTCGGTTCATTTTACGAGTTCGTTATTTCTTGTTTACACGCTATAAGCTATAAGTACATATATATAGTAAAATTCTTTATATGTATCATTGTTTTCATCAATGATTGATACTCAAAATATATAATGAATGAGATATGTTATTATATTTACTATGTATTTATAATGAATTTGAATATTTTATAGATTTCTTGAATTATTTATTATTGATGAACCTGGTGATTTACTTCTTTATCTATTTTTTTAACTAGCGATTACTCTAAATAATAATAGATAAACAAATATATTATCATATTTAATATCCATCTAAGGAATTTTTTTGAATTTATGAAATACAAAAATAAATATATAAAATAAACTTTGCTTGAAATTAGATTAATGGAAATTAGTTTTTTTTTCCATTATATATCTATAAAGAAAATCTTTAAAAAAAATCCTATTTGAATTCAAAAAATAAATTTTCGACAAATTCATTCGTTATACGTATAGTTAAACGACACTCGCATATTGATACATAGGCACATTATTACAGATATTCATATATAAGCAAAATTCAATGTAATACAAAAAAATGATATAGTATAGTAATAAATAATTTAAAAATTATGGTCGACTACTGATTATGTCTGAAATAAAAATTGTTCAAATGTTTACATATTTCAAACACATTGAGATTGATAAGAATATACCCATAAATTGATTTTATTATTTCTCTAGTTAAAGCAGTTTAAATTCTCGTTACATGAAATGAAACGGAAATAAAATAAGAATGTTTTTTTTTTATCACTTTTATCTATGTTTCACTTTATCTAATGCGAATTTAAATTATTTATAATATAACCTGAACATTTTTCCAATATTTGCATTTATTTTATTCTTTAGAATTAATTCACCAAAAATGTCTTATGAATATATTAACACTTTGTATAATAAAAGTTTAAATTATTTTTTTCTTGTATTTACTTTGTATAATATTGATTTAACATTCTTATATGTTTTATAATTATATAGTAATCAATCTTTTTATAACATAATTAATTTGTTTTGTGTTGTACATAATAATAACTTAATAATATAATATAAAACTGAAACTAATACAATAGAATATGTCAAAAATTAATAAAAACAATGTAATAAAAATATTTATATATTATCTAATATTCTGTATAATCTATATTATTTAAATGTTTTTAATTTTATTTAAAGATAATTATCCATTTATTAAATCATATTGTATAAAAACTGTATTATAAAAGGATTGATTATATATAATATATATATATATATATATATATATATATATATATATATATATATAATATTTTTAAAATTATTATTTTTTTTTTTGATTTTATATTAGATTTAGCTAAAAATATTTTGCTAAAGAATTATATAAATTCATTTTTTATATTTTTGTCGAGTAATAGAGAAGTAAAAGAATTTATTTTATCAATTTTTCTTGTGATGTAGAAATTGAAAAAAAAAAATAAATAAATAATAAAATTGAACATTTTAGAAGAATTGCACGTTCAATATAGTATAGTCTTGTTATATTTATTATAATAATTCTATAAAAATAATGATAATAATAGAGAATAACAACGTCGTATTAAAACACTGACTCGGTTTCGTAACTGGATCTCTTATCGTAATAAGTAAAGAATGATCTCACTCATCAGTTTCGTCTAACAGAAATGACTCATCAGCATATGCGTTCCGTTTCAAAATAGTAACAATTGTGATAAGGGATCGAATCGAAAAGATCATCAAAACTTGTAAATTACAAGATAGAACGCAATAGAAGAAAGATTCTTTATTCTAATTTCTACTAGCAAAAAAAAGTTATTTTTTATAATAATATTTAAGATCTGAATTTAATCAATAAATTTTTTTCAGATATTGTAAACAATTAAAAAATATTATTATTGATTTTTTAAATTTTCATTCTGTAAATTATGATAATTTTTGTTTTTTTAATATGTACGAATTATTTAGATAAATTAATTTTAGATAAAAAAATTTAAGTTAAATTTTAGGATTAAAGAAGATATAGACGAAAATATTATGATTATTAATATAATAAAAAAAGAAATTATCAAGAAAAATAAAAATACATGTAACAAAAGAAAAAAATTAGAATTTCAAAATTATAATATTTCAAAAATTAATTTTATAAAAAATATTTATTGCATAAAAATTAGAATATCGAAAACAAATTTTTTTCATTATAGGAAATAATTGTATCATCAATTTTGACTTTTTCATTTCATCCTGTTGTGGAATTCTCGTGATTTTCGGCAAATATGATAATGGATATTTTGTTTTTCCTACATGAAACAGGTGTCTAAGGTCTTTTATCGATACTTATATCAGCTGTTTGTCGTATCTTGGAAATTTTTGAAAGAAGGAAAGAAATAATATATTGAAAATCTGAATAAATCGTTTGTTTTCTTAATTTATTAATATTATCGTGCTCTCGCACAATAGTATTAATGAATAATAATAAAAAATAGAAAAGTCGATGAGAATAAAATATATTGTTTGAAAATTGGTATTCATAAATCAACAATAGAATTTTATTAATTTTTTATTCATAATTGAGCAAATTTTGAATAATGAATATTTAAAGAAATTTGAAAGATTTATTTGTAAATAATAAATAAATTGATTTTATTTATTATTTAAGAAAAGCTATTTATTATTTAAACTAATTAATGAATAAATATAATATTATGTAATTAAGTTTAGCCTTATTTTATATAAAAAAATATATCGATTTAATTTTTAAGGTGATTAATAAAAAAATATAAAAATATTATTTTCCATTAAAGTTACGAGATCAATATATAAATTATATTTACATAAAGTAATTTTGTTTATATAATTGATTTGATTAACCTTAAGTCATTCTTAAATATCTTTGTAAATATAATGTTAATCAAATTGAAATAATTATTATTTCATCAATTATTCAATTCAGAAATTGTTCATTTATTTTGTCATTTTAGATTGACATCGAATCATTTAAAAGTTTTTTAATATAAATATGATTTTAAGATTTTAAAAATTTTATATAAAATTGCCAAGCGATTATGAAAACATTAAATTATAATAATATAATATAATAATATTCATTCGTGTGAATATTTATTGTTTTTCTGTTTGACATGAACAAAAAGTTTTATAAATTTTTTTTACATAATCAAATAATTAATAGTAAAAAATATAATAATACAATTAATACAATACTTAATCAATGGAAAATGATTTATAAAATTCAAAAATTGAATATTATTTATATTTAGAAAATGAATTGTTTCTTATATATGATTATTAGACATTAGATTATATCAATTTTAAAATAGTATTTTTGTTTGAATCTATAATCAATGGCACTTATGTCATTGAAATTAATCAATAATATATAAGTTTTATATATTATATAAATTGTTATATTGTTGATTAGCAAACAAAGTTAATAGATGATAATTCGGTAAAAATTATTGATATAAGATTAATATAAAATTTTAATTAAAGAAAATATGCAATTTAATAAATTAGATTAAATATATTGATATATTAGATAAATTAAATATTTGATAATTTATTATATTCTATTATATTCTATATTTTATATATTATTCATATTATAATAATCTTTTATTTTCGATAAAAATTTTATTTAAATATATATTTAAATTAATTTATACATTAATTTATATATTTAAATTATAAAGTTATAAATTATAAATTATATTTAAATTATAAAGTTTTTTTATAACAAATAAAAATTCCCATAAAAGTATCTAAAGTATTTGAAACAATGATATTTTTATAAAAGTAGGAAAAATTATGAATAAATGGTTTAATTTATGTATTTTAATCACTTATCACAGTCAGAAATCATAAATTTAAAAAAATAAAAGAAATAAAATTAAATTAAAGAAATAAAAACATCTTTTTATAATATAATTAATTTGTTCGATATTGTTAAATAAAATTTAAAATTGTAAAAAACAGTATTATTTTTAGATAATTTAAATAAATCAACAAAAAATAATTAAAAATCAAATATTATTTTAAATATATTGTAAATATAATCATAAATATAAAATGCCTTTTTTACTTATTGCAATAAATATATATACAATAAATATATAATTTACTTCAATAAATATAATTTCATTATTGAAACTGCCAAAGTATAATATAAATTTTATATAAATAATAATAATAATAATTCACTAAAGGAAATTAAAGAGAGTTAATTATAAAAAATTAAAAGAAGACCTTGAGCTTAGGTCACTTCGATAACTTTGCACTGAACCATCTATAGTTTTTTTCAAGAAAATCCTCTATGTATTCTCTTCATCTGATATTTGAGAAATGTTAATTATGTTAATTAATGTTACGTTAAATGTTAATGTCATCGTTTATAATTAATTATTATTGTTGAAATTATAAGAATATTAGAAATGATTAAAATTTTCGAGATTAATTCTAAATATAAAAGATATTTATAATAATTAGATATATATTTTAAAAATATCTATATTTTTTTATGCACATAATAAATGAAAAAATTTATAAAATATTTAAAGTAAACTTCACATGATATATGATGTTTAGTTATGCAGTATTTTTCAATCTGTAGATTGTGACTATCAAGAAGATTGATATAATTTTTATTTGGAATTATTACATAAAAAATTTTATCATAAAATTTTTCTATATCATTTATATGTTTATAAATATTTGTTTTAATATATTTATTTAAACATATAATAAATTATGTTACATAGCTCGATGAATATTTAAAAAAATATAAAAATATTATAATGTAATGTAATATAATAAATATTATAAAAATATAAAATATTATAAATATATTGATTAATCATATATTAAATATTTTATACTTTCTATGATATAAATTTTTAATATTTCATTAATATTTTCAGTGAACTTTGTGCATATATGTAATTCATACTAAAAATAAAATATTATATTTATTTTATATTATTAAAGATTATTTTTATATCATTATGAAAAGCAAGAAAATTGCAGCTTATATAGATATTATAAAAGGAAATCGTGTTTCAAAATAACATTGAGAAATATTGATTTAATACGTAATATGAACTATAACATAAAATATAAAAATACATATTATAAAATCGATTTTATTAAATATAATCAATTTAATGATATTAATTTTAACTATTAATATATTGATTTATAAAGATGAATAAATTTTGCATAGATAAAAATGTTAATAATTAAAATACTTAATTAAAATCAATGATATTAATGAACAATAAGTTTTATTTCTTGCTTATTTTCTATAACTATAAAAAACTATAAAAAAATTTTTGGAAGTTTTAAAATCTGTAGATTAGAATATAATCAAATTTATATCTTTGCATATCTTTGAGAAATTACAATTGTTATTTTTTTTAAATGCATTACATTCATTTTTTACGTAGAAAATAAAAAATAAAAAAAAATAAAAAATATTCTTTTATGAGAAAAATATTTAATATATCAATAAGAATTTATTCTAATATTTATTTAAATAAAGTAAAATTGAATTTTAATAAATGGAAGATTAAAAATGAAACTAAATTCAATCTATTCTATAATGATATATTTTTATATAATATTGTTGAAATTAATCGTTAATCTCAATATTAATTAAGCCATAATGGATATTTTGGAACCAAATAATTGCATATAATTAACTTTGTCTTGAATTCTGTCTTGCATTTCACAGAACAATATATTTTGTTATTTTTTGTAATTGGATTTTAAAATTTTAGGAATATATTTTTTATAAATATTTTATAAATATTTTATTTTCTTACTAGTTTATATAAATATTATAACATGAGAATTTTTTCTTAAATTATTTACAAAAATTTTGTAAATATATTATTTTTGAACATATTTAATTTCACAGATATGATTAATAAAATATAAAACAAATTTTAACAGTTTGTTCTTTTTAATAAATTTTTTAATGTCATCAACTTATATTTCCCTTATAGTATTATAAAATTATTATTTTTATTATTAAAATTAATATATATTAATAATTGTCTAATATTTCAATTTTTAATAAAATATTAAATAAAATAGTATAAATGTTAAAAATTTTAAATGCTTAAATTATATAAAATGATTTGATTGATGTTATGAAACAACTAATTCGTTTAATGCGGATTTTTACTGAATATTACGCATAGTATAATTTCGGAAGATTAAAATGTTCATAGGGTATTTATTTCATCTTTATAAATGAAAGTTTTTGTTGGATGAAAAATAAATCTGTATATGGAGAGTAAGAACAATAGAATAGATTGACAGTGTAGCTTTAAAAATAGAAATTAAATAGAAATATGCGTTAAATAGAAATATATGTATTACAATGAATAAATTAAAGTTACATTGTTAAAATAATTTTTTTTTGCAATTCCAAAAAATAAGAAATCATATATTTTAAAACAGGAATATAAAATGTTAAGCAATTCATTGTTAAAGAGTATTTTCATAAAATAAATTTAAAAAAATTATTAAAAGGAAAAAATATCTTTCATATGTATTTTAAAAATTTTATTATAAATTTATATTAATATTTTGTTTGTTAAAATTTTATATTATTATTTATAATATTGCATTATTAATAAAAAATCACAAGAAGGATAATATGATGAAAGATAATAATATTATTCAAAAATATCACAATTATATAAAACCGTATAAATAATCTATTAAAATAATTGTAAAATGATTAAATCATATCGTAATGCATCAATGATTAGAAATTTTTATAATTTATAAAAAATTTAAAAAGTATCCGTTTGTTGGCAATTTTATTGGTAATTAATTAATATTATAATAGAGAGATAATATTTAGAAAGATAAAGTCAAGATTGTTTCTGTTATTTTGCTTGATCTTACTACCGCTTTTGCTGTCCTCTTTTAGTAACAATAGACTTTTTACACGTTTCTTTGCACTTATTGTGAACCAAAACCGTTATTTCTCGAGGGAGGAAGATGTATAACAATGAGGAAATTGAGTAGATAGCCAAGTGCTTTGTCAGAGAAACTCATTATGAAGGGAAACGAACTCGAATGTCTTCGGTAAAAACATAAAATAAATATGAAATAGAACGAAATATATGAATATATATATATAGTTTCGAAATAGTATTTATCACTAAATAACGATAATTAATAATTGCAATTGTTGTCGAAACGATGTTGAAGATGGCAGTATTTATCAATTCCTTTAATTTAAAGTATCAATTACAATTAAATATAAAATAAGATTATATTATATTATACAAAATATCTAAATATATAGGAATATGAATAATAACTAATATAATTATTTTTTAACAATTTAGTGATATTCAAATATAAATTTGAAATTTAATATTTACCTGTAATTATAATAACTTTGAATCATTTAAATCATTTTTTTTAATAAAAAATACAATTATATTTTGTAAGATTCAAATTATCTTTGATAAATAATAGTAAATTTAATAATAAATATTTGATAATATTTCTGAATGGTAATAGAATTTGTAGATTTCCATCTTTATCCTCGGTTGCTTTCAGTTCATCATTGTCCTCACACCGTGAGGGCGCCACGTATACTATGTATACAATATACTATGTTTACAGTATCGTTTGTTTATATTCCTGATATTTAATTTTTTTTATTTGCTAACAAATAAATTTAATTCATGATATTAATTGACCTTGTACATAAGTTATGAAATTTGTTTCATCAAACAGTTCGTGAACACGTCTTATCATTGAATAACATAAATAATTAATTATTAATAGTATTTTAATTGCTATCAAATTATGAATGAAATATTCCATATGAATATATACAATAAGTTTTCCTATATATTATAAATTTCTAATCATTATTTCAAATCATATTAATAAATATTTTGATTTTATACTTGCATTTAATAAAATTTAATCTAATGCATTTAAAAAATATTTATATTATATTTTTTAATTATTTATATTTCCTAATTATTGTTGTAATTAAAAAATATTTAATGGACTGAATCATAAATTTTAGTAATTATTTATAAAAAGATATTTTCTATTGATTTTGATGATCTTGAAATATTATCAAATTTAATATTTTGAACTATTTTTTCTTATAGATACATATTACTCTTGTTCAATTTCCGAGATATTTTCAAAAAAATTTTACTACTCTATTAGTTATATTTAATTTCTATACATGTTTATATATGTTATATATAATATAACATGTACGCTTAAGCATATGATTGCCGCTTAATAAAGTAGCCATATCAATTTTATACTTATTATTAATATCTATTGATTTAATATCTAATATAATTTTTCGAAAATCAATTTAAAAATTATGATTGATGTTATCATGAAGTTATTATTATAATTTTAATTATTGTAATTTTAATCATTTCATATTTTATTTTCGCATTCCGTGAATCTGAAAAATCTATGCAATGCTCAAATTCGGTAGAATACAAACTAAATGTAATATTAATTTATTTTTTGTACAGATTTTGATTGCCGATTGTTGTGATATTTATAGAAATAGTAAATAATCGTAATAATATATGTATCACAAATACATAATAACTTCTTTATCATTAATCTGTTCTTGAATATTGAATTAAATGTAGAATAAAATTTTTTTATTAAATTTTTCTATTGCATCAATGAATAAATAAAAATTTAAGTAGAAAATTATTTTTATTGAAAAATTGTCAAGAAATTTTTGTGATAAAATATTGAATTATTTGAAGAATAATTAATTAAAACATTATTTTAGTTTTTGAAACTTGTCATTTTCAATAATACATTTAAAAATCATCGAAAATAACGTTTTTGCACATCTCATTGTTATATACTTTATGATTTTAATAATTATATGCAAATTTATAAATAAAATATATTAATTATCAATGTTTCATGAAAGCGAATAAAATTTCGTTTTTTTTTTTACATCGATCTATGATTTTATAGTCGGATTGAATTAATCAAATGACTAATTATTTAAAAACTTCTATCATTCTGTAACGCATGCATATCTGCTCTTACAAAATTTCCAGGATAATGTCTTTATGACACATTTCCGTGTTATAATTGATAGAGTTCTTGATTATTCATTAGGTTTTATTTTATATCGATGCTGTACAAATATTATATATTCAATTTTATTATTTTCGAGAAAAGAGATAGATTTAAAAATTCAATAATATTTATTTCTTGGATAATATATATATAATAAACATATAAAATATAATAAAAAATAATATATATATATATATTTTATTCTATTTGATTAATTAATTAATTCTATATCGACATCGAATAATGTTTAATTTATAATAAATTTATATTAAATTTCATTTTTTTTATTCCATATCAATAAATAAAAATATGATAATTTTTTATCTTCTTCGATTAATATTTTATTTTAATGATAAATTTTTTTTTAAATTAGATTATCATAATTAAATCAATTAAATTAGAAAATTACCAAATAAATTAATAATATTTAAATATACAAAAATTTGCAAATTATAAAAATATAATAATTGATAGAATTTAATTTAAAATAAATTAAATAATTATTTAAATTTTCTTTTTTATTTTTGTCTATGTTCTTTGGCACTGAAATTATATGCTATTGAGATTTGTAGATGGTATATTAGAAATAAATACTTTATTCTTAAAATATAGATAATTATAATTATTTAAAGTTTAACAAATTTTTTTCACGACAAATATAAGAAGTCTCACACAAATTTTTTTATTTAATGTAAATAGAAAAAAAAATATATAACCAATAGATAATAATAGATACAATAAATAAAAAAATTATTTTCAATATATAATTATTTCAATATATAAACTATAAATGATTTTTATAATTAGCATAGAAGTATAAAATCAAGAAAAATAATCAGGAATTATTATATACAAAATTTAAAAAAAATTAGATACACATTATTTATGTAGGAAATGATTAATATTATAATTTCTTATAAATAGATTATAATTTGTAAAATTTGTGAAATTAAATTAATAAGATCATTATTTGTTCATTTTATTATTAAAATATAATTCATTTTGCTTATAAATTATATAATAATATTGAAAAGAAAAAATTTTTTAAATTTCTTATATTGAAAATTAATGTGTGTATCTATTAACAATATTTCGATAAATGAGTTATTGATTTTAATTGATCTAATTAAAGTTTCATGGATGAGTTTCTTGATCAATTATTAGATCATCAAAAGTATCAATTGACATATAATATCAACTTTTTGAGTTTTTCAAATTATGAAAGAACATTAATTTAATTTTATTTTTAAATATTTATTATTTTATAACTGAAGCGAAATTATTGTCTTAATATAGCGTTGATCAATTTTTTGTCAAATTCATTTAAGTTGAAAATTTGAAATGTAAAATTATTTTAATCAAATCAATTTATTTCACTAAATTGCTTTATAAAAATGAATTGCATAAAAATTGAAAAATCTTTGTATTTTTAATTTTTATTTCTAATATTATTTGTATATTATTTTAAAATAATAAATTTAAAATATACAATCTTTTTAGGTTTATTATCTTTACAGAAAAGTAATTATTTATATTAAATAAATGGCGAGTATAAAAATAAAGCTTATTTCTAATTTAATTAATTCTATTAATTATCTTATTATTTTTATTTTTGTATAATATAATATAGAATTAAAATGTATTATATACATATATTTATACATCATCAAAATATATTTATATAATGTTTAATATCTTATATATATGTAAATATAAATTAAATTAAATTCATCATTTATATTCTTTATCTTTTATACATATTCTTTAGCTTTTGTGAGTTTTTATATATTTAAAATTATCATGCGCATACATAATTTCAAAAATTAAATAAATTAATAATAATAAAAATCTCTCCTCTATAAAAAAAAAGAAAATAAATAAAAAACTTTTATAGATTCCGTATTAATTAGGCAACCATTGAACATTTCATAGGTTTCATCTTCCGTTTAATAAAATTAAATAATGTAAATCAAGGTATCGTTCACTTATGATACAGTCGTAGGGACTCTATTATAACCGCAACAAGGTTGTAGTTATCAACAAACAATCTGACATTGCGATACGTTGTTTCTCATGATCAGTTTTAATACAAATCAGTTGTAGATAAAGATCAATATTGCTAGCTTTTCTATTGTTACAATTTTCTTTTATTTTTCGCAAGAAAGTTATCATTCAGTTCTTTTAATGAGTTCTTTTAATGAGTTTGGTAAATGATGAAGAATGTATAAATATAATATCGACAGAGATGAAAAAAAATATAATTTGTCGGTCGGTAAAGTTGCGCTGTATTTCAATGATTCTCGCGCTAGTGGGTCTTCCTAAATGGATTTAATCGATTTAGCGATCCGTCGTCTGATCCTGATCCTCGACATCAATGATATCACGCTCTCGTTATGATGGTGGATACAGATGGATCTGCTGGTGGTGTTCATGCTCTGTTATCTGGTTCTGCTGCAAACGATCTCGAAAGGTGAATTTCGTTCTAATAAAAATTATTTACATTCGATTTTGTGATATCCGTTTTATACGTGTGTGTATATACATGATTGATATATATAGTATTTATTCGTTACATATTCATTTGCGCACATGACAGTGCTTCTATTAAGTGGCAGATCGTAAAACTAAAATTAATAGTTTTATTACTTCCATTCTATTATTTTGAAATCACTCAATAATTTCATATATATGATTTAACAATTTAAAACTCTTGCTTTTGTTATTTAAAGATAATTTAAAGTTTAAAAATTTAATTTTCATAATTTTGACTTTTTTTTTAATCATATTCATATAATTTTTTTTTGTGAAAATGAAATAAAACATGATATTACGATAATAATGTTATAATTCTGTACATATCTTGTTCTTACTTATTTCTAGTTTTTATTTTTTTTTATTTTTTATTATTTATTGTCTTTGTTTTTTTTTTATTATGGTGAACCAAGAATCTTCATCAATCTAGTTATTAAAGAAAGTTAAGAAATTTAATCGATTTTATGAAAAATCTAAATTATCCATTAATAATAGACAAAATTATTTTTTCAACAAAAAGTTGAAAAAAAATGTTTTGATTAAAATTCTTCATTATTTTACATTATTGTCAAATATTGATGTTTATTGTTTTAATTAGATTTATTATTTCTCATTTTTACTAAGGAATATCAGTAATTTTTAAATTATTTAATTTCAAGTATATTATCATTAGTATGCAACATGATCTTAATGTATTTTTATTAAATCAAATACCAAATACCATATATCATAAATTTTTTCAGATATTTAGATTTTCAATCCTTCATTTCTCTTTTTTTTAATCGTCATTTTCGACAATTAATGTTATCAACAAAAATAAAATAGAATTCAAGTTTTATGTCATTTATAAACACTACTAAAAATTTATAATTATTTTTTTTTATTTTTCATATTTTTTTTGATATTGTTGGATAGATTTTTGAAAAATTTTATAAAGTAACAGAACTTTAATTATGTATTTATTGCATATTTAAATTTTATGTTAATAGCATTAATAATTTCAAATTTTATTTTATTATATATATTATTAGTATATGTATGCTCATAATTGATATTTAGCTTGATATTGATAGCTGTGAATTAAAAACGAATAAATATTATATATGTTAAATTATACATTTTTAACTTTTTAATTAGTTTTTTTAATTTTATTTGGTTTTTAACTAAGGCTTGATACTAATTATAAGCAAGAATATTTTTTATTTTAATTATGTTATTAATTTAATTTTTACTAATCCATTAAAATTCAATATTAGTACAATATTTTATTTATAATATATCAAAAAAATTTCACAAAATTTTCTTTACATATATATATTTGGAGTAAAAATAGAAAAAAAATTTTTTTTTAAATTGAAAATTAAGAATATATATTTTTATTATATAAGTGAAAAATAATATATAGAAAAAAAGTATATTATATGATATATTGTTTAATATATTTAATAATTAAAATTTTAATAATAAATTGTGTATATAATATAAAAAAATTCAAATGCTTTAAATATATTTATATAAAAATCAAATATATATTTATAAATCTATATATAAAAATAAAAAATCAAAATCCAAAATTCAAAATTTTTAAAATCATAAAGACATAAAAATTATTTTATTATAATAAAAAACTGAAAAACTGTTCAAAAAAGATCTTGATGCATTTATACTTATTTCAAATTTATATTTATTGTTATCTTGATGAATGATAATGAATTACATATTTTTGTTATTATTAAGATTTATTGACAGAGTTAATAAGATATTGAACAATACGTACTTAATGTAATTTTTTTAACTTAAAATATATTATATTACATTAAATTTTTATGTAAAATGAAAAAATTTTGTTTTTTTTTTATATTAAAAGTTAAGTGAATCAGTATACATATAAAATGCCATCATAATTAAATAATATGGAAAAATAAGTATTTGCTGATCTTGAGTAGCAAATTGAGTTCAGATAAAAACGTGTCGACTTTGGATTAAATTATAGTGATAATCATATATGTATATATTTAATAGAAGTAATATTTATATACATATTCATCTAAAATTGAAGTAGCGAGCAAATAGATAGTAAATATTTGTTTGACTTTAAGATCGTTTCCGAAACTGCTTATTGCTTTTACGATGCAAATAGAACCGTTCGTTCTGATTTCCGCAAGAAAGAAAATAATAAAATTTTCCTGTATTCGTATCAATGAAATCACAAAACATAATTTTATCTATCTAGAAAAATATTTTATATATATTTATTCTTTTTATTTATTGTTGTACATTATTCAACAAACAATATTTTAATCATTTTCAAATTTGATTATCTTAAAAAGTAAATTGAATAAAAAAATTTCTGTTTCTATATTTTCTTTTATTATTATTATTATTATTATTATTATTATTATTATTATTATTATTATTATTATTATTATTATTATTATTATTATTATTATTATTATTATTATTATTATTATTATTATTATTATTATTATTATTATTATTATTATTATTATTATTTATTATTATTATTATTATTATTATTATTATTATTATTATTATTATTATTTATTATTATTATTATTATTATTATTATTATTATTATTATTATTATTATTATTATTATTATTATTATTATTATTATTATTATTATTATTATTATTTTTTTTATTATTTTATTATTATTATTATTATTATTATTATTATTATTATTATTATTATTATTATTATTATTATTATTATTATTTATTATTATTATTATTATTATTATTATTATTATTATTATTATTATTATTATTATTATTATTATTATTATTATTATTATTATTATTATTATTATTATTATTATTTATTATTATTATTATTATTATTATTATTATTATTATTATTATTATTATTATTATTATTATTATTATTATTTTATTATTATTATTATTATTATTATTATTATTATTATTATTATTATTATTATTATTATTATTATTATTATTATTATTATTATTATTATTATTATTATTATTATTATTATTATTATTATTATTATATTATTATTATTATTATTATTATTATTATTATTATTATTATTATTATTATTATTATTATTATTATTATTATTATTATTATTATTATTATTATTATTATTATTATTATTATTATTATTATTATTATTATTATTATTATTATTATTATTTATTATTATTATTATTTATTATTATTATTATTATTATTATTATTATTATTATTATTATTATTATTATTATTATTATTATTATTATTATTATTATTATTATTATTATTATTATTATTATTATTATTATTATTATTATTATTATTATTATTATTATTATTATTATTATTATTATTATTATTATTATTATTATTATTATTATTATTATTATTATTATTATTATTATTATTATTATTATTATTATTATTATTATTA
Organism: Apis mellifera; assembly: GCF_003254395.2. Classification (NCBI taxonomy): domain Eukaryota; kingdom Metazoa; phylum Arthropoda; class Insecta; order Hymenoptera; family Apidae; genus Apis; species Apis mellifera. The sequence goes on from NC_037648.1 coordinate 4,507,144, forward strand.
TTTATTATTATTATTTTTTTTTTTTTTTTTTTTTATTATTATTATTATTATTATTATTATTTATTATTATTATTATTATTATTATTATTATTATTATTATTATTATTATTATTATTATTATTATTATTATTATTATTATTATTATTATTATTATCATTATTATCATTATTATTATCATTATTATCATTATTATTATCATTATTATCATTATTATTATCATTATTATCATTATTATTATCATTATTATCATTATTATTATCATTATTATCATTATTATTATCATTATTATCATTATTATTATCATTATTATCATTATTATTATCATTATTATCATTATTATTATCATTATTATCATTATTATTATCATTATTATCATTATTATTATCATTATTATCATTATTATTATCATTATTATCATTATTATTATCATTATTATCATTATTATTATCATTATTATCATTATTTTTATTATTATCATTATTATCATTATTATTATCATTATTATCATTATTATTATCATTATTATCATTATTATTATCATTATTATCATTATTATTATCATTATTATCATTATTATTATCATTATTATCATTATTATTATCATTATTATCATTATTATTATCATTATTATCATTATTATTATCATTATTATCATTATTATTATCATTATTATCATTATTATTATCATTATTATCATTATTATTATCATTATTATCATTATTATTATCATTATTATCATTATTATTATCATTATTATCATTATTATTATCATTATTATCATTATTATTATCATTATTATCATTATTATTATCATTATTATCATTATTATTATCATTATTATCATTATTATTATCATTATTATCATTATTATTATCATTATTATCATTATTATTATCATTATTATCATTATTATTATCATTATTATCATTATTATTATCATTATTATCATTATTATTATCATTATTATCATTATTATTATCATTATTATCATTATTATTATCATTATTATCATTATTATTATCATTATTATCATTATTATTATCATTATTATCATTATTATTATCATTATTATCATTATTATTATCATTATTATCATTATTATTATCATTATTATCATTTTATTATCATTATTATCATTATTATTATCATTATTATCATTATTATTATCATTATTATCATTATTATTATCATTATTATCATTATTATCATCATCATTATCATTATTATCATCATCATTATCATTATTATCATCATCATTATCATTATTATCATCATCATTATCATTATTATCATCATCATTATCATTATTATCATCATCATTATCATTATTATCATCATCATTATCATTATTATCATCATCATTATCATTATTATCATCATCATCATCATTATTATCATCATCATCATCATTATTATCATCATCATCATCATTATTATCATCATCATCATCATTATTATCATCATCATCATCATTATTATCATCATCATCATCATTATTATCATCATCATCATTATTATCATCATCATCATTATTATCATCATCATCATTATTATCATCATCATTATCATTATCATTATCATCATCATTATCATTATCATTATCATTATCATTATCATTATCATTATCATTATCATTATCATTATCATTATCATTGTTGTCGTTGTTGTCGTTGTTGTCGTTGTTGTCGTTGTTGTCGTTGTTGTCGTTGTTGTCGTTGTTGTCGTTGTTGTCGTTGTTGTCGTTGTTGTCGTTGTTGTCGTTGTTGTCGTTGTTGTCGTTGTTGTCGTTGTTGTCGTTGTTGTCGTTGTTGTCGTTTGTTTGTCGTTGTTGTCGTTGTTGTCGTTGTTGTCGTTGTTGTCGTTGTTGTCGTTGTTGTCGTTGTTGTCGTTGTTGTCGTTGTTGTCGTTGTTGTCGTTGTTGTCGTTGTTGTCGTTGTTGTCGTTGTTGTCGTTGTTGTCGTTGTTGTCGTTGTTGTCGTTGTTGTCGTTGTTGTCGTTGTTGTCGTTGTTGTCGTTGTTGTCGTTGTTGTCGTTGTTGTCGTTGTTGTCGTTGTTGTCGTTGTTGTTGTTGTCGTTGTTGTCGTTGTTGTCGTTGTTGTCGTTGTTGTCGTTGTTGTCGTTGTTGTCGTTGTTGTCGTTGTTGTCGTTGTTGTCGTTGTTGTCGTTGTTGTCGTTGTTGTCGTTGTTGTCGTTGTTGTCGTTGTTGTCGTTGTTGTCGTTGTTGTCGTTGTTGTCGTTGTTGTCGTTGTTGTCGTTGTTGTCGTTGTTGTCGTTGTTGTCGTTGTTGTCGTTGTTGTCGTTGTTGTCGGTTGTTGTCGTTGTTGTCGTTGTTGTCGTTGTTGTCGTTGTTGTCGTTGTTGTCGTTGTTGTCGTTGTTGTCGTTGTTGTCGTTGTTGTCGTTGTTGTCGTTGTTGTCGTTGTTGTCGTTGTTGTCGTTGTTGTCGTTGTTGTCGTTGTTGTCGTTGTTGTCGTTGTTGTCGTTGTTGTCGTTGTTGTCGTTGTTGTCGTTGTTGTCGTTGTTGTCGTTGTTTGTCGTTGTTGTCGTTGTTGTCGTTGTTGTCGTTGTTGTCGTTGTTGTCGTTGTTGTCGTTGTTGTCGTTGTTGTCGTTGTTGTCGTTGTTGTCGTTGTTGTCGTTGTTGTCGTTGTTGTCGTTGTTGTCGTTGTTGTCGTTGTTGTCGTTGTTGTCGTTGTTGTCGTTGTTGTCGTTGTTGTCGTTGTTGTCGTTGTTGTCGTTGTTGTCGTTGTTGTCGTTGTTGTCGTTGTTGTCGTTGTTGTTGTTGTTGTTGTTGTTGTTGTTGTTGTTGTTGTTGTTGTTATTGTTGTTATTGTTGTTATTATTATTATTATTATTATTATTATTATTAAAAATATAAAACAATGTCTATTGCTTTGCATTTTTAATTTATTGGTGACAAAAAAGAGATTTTTGAGAGATTCGAGGTTTTCTTCGAGTTTCTTTGAGTAAAAAACTAATAAAATAAAAGAGATATACATATATATTTATTTTTAAAAAATGAGAAGGCAAAATATTTTCAATAAAAATAAAACTTTTGTTCAATTAAATAATTTATTCAATTTTATTTTAAATATTAAAAATTCTTATGATGGCGATTAAATTATGATAATAGAAAAAAAATTACTTTTGTAAATATAACAAAAATCGATATTTTTTATATAATTATCTTTTAAATCTAATGATAGACAATTTTTATAATCAAATTCGTATTTATAAAATATTTTTTCATTATTAAATAACTTAATATTTTTAATATATATTTTATGAAATTTATGATATTATTTTATCATATAAACTGATTAAATTTATAAATAAAAATATAAATTATAATTAACCTTCTATGTAATTAAGAAGGGAATACTTTATATACATATGCATATAAATATATAGTTTTGAAAAACATTGAAGATTATAGGCTGTTATCATTTTATTAAGTATAATCATTTTGTTAAATTTTGGAAATATCAAAAAAAAGTTCAAAATATTATTTATAAATATATTGACAATATATTTCAAGGTTATTAAAATCGATAAAATGTTTTTTTCTATAATGATCTTTTTTATAATCTCTATAATCAATTTATTAATTATTTATTGACTATTTAATAACTATCTCATCAAAAATATCAAAAATTTGAATGAAAATGTAATTATTATTTTTTAATTTTGTTAAATATTATTTAATATTATGAAATGGTTAATTTATTTTACAAAGAAAATAGGATAGAGAATGAACATAAATATTTGAGTTCAAAAATAATTATTTGAACAAATAGTGTTTGTTTTAAAATTATACTAGTAGATTTATTGATTTATTTTCATGGTTCTTTCCTAGCTAATTTATATTAGAAACGTAGAAAGTCTAATTCATACGTGATTTGGAAAATATGATAAGCGAGCAAGCAATGGGAATAGATCTTGAAATTACTTGATTTCTGTGATTTTTATTATTTTTGATAAATAGTAAATATAGTGAAAAAAAATTTTTTTTTACTTCCGGTATCTATAACTTATCTTGCATTTTATTCTTTTATTTTCTTTCAAATATATTTTAAGAAAATTATATATTACATATATAAACTTTTTTTTCCCAAAGTTTTAGTCTTGTAACTTTCGATTTTTTCTAACTAATTATAAAATTTTATCTAAAAATTTATTATTTTTTGTTATATAAAATCATTGTGCATTAAAATTCGAGAATTTTTAGAATTAACTATATATAATATTTTTGATATTATTTCATAATTATTAATTTTTTGTAGACAAATATTTTTTTACTGGCATTAAAGTTATATTTAAATGAAATGAAACGAGATTAAATTAAAATTAATTCTAATATATATAATGTTCAATTTCATAAACATGAATTTAGCTCTATACATATTTTTCTTTATTCTTATTATTTAAGAATAAAGATTTTTAATATTTAATTTATAATAATTCTATTTTGTATAAAAAATGTATCTGCCGAGTCACAATAAATGCAATATTTATATGCAAAAAATTAATGAAAATAATGTGCACGTTCAAGATTTTCTCTTAGATTTAAAAATTATTAAATATGACTAATCTTTAATTAAAAAATTTTTGTAATTTTTTGTTCGATTAAATAATTTCTAAAATCAAAATTTTTAACTTTTACACTGATTGTATATCATATTTAAAAGAATTAAATAAATAAGATATGTATATATACTATATTTATATATATAAAGTAAATATATATTTATATAGATTTTATATTGTAAAAGATTAATGATCGAATAGAAGTATTGATATAACTTGATCAAAGTTTGGAATTTATTTACATCATTCATGTAAATAGATATGATAAATGTAAATAGAAAAAAAAAGAATTAGTATTAAAAAAAAACATTGGTAAGATAATATTAATGCAACAGTAAAATTTTTTTTATTTTTAATTCCACTTTATTAAAATTTTTATCATTATATTTGTAAAATTCCTCTAATTAAAATAATAATATATAAATACAATATAATTTGGATTATTTATTTATTTAATAATAGATAGATAAAAAATCATTATTGCTCATTAAATATACAAATATGATTCAAATTATATCATTTGATTTCATTTTAATCATTTATAAATAAAAAAAAAATTTTTGTTCATAAAAATTTTATTAAAAAGAAATTAAAAATAAATAAATTTTAATGATGAGTAATAATGTCTCACCGATATTTAATCTCGAATCAAGATACATGTATGTCAAACTTCACAATGTATGAAAGAAATTTTCTTTTTATTACTAAAAGAAAGAATAAATTTTTTATAGTTACATTGTTAATCGGTAAAATTATTTATTATATTTCCTAATCTTATTTCGTTTTTATGAAACGAAACAAACGTAACTAATATAATACAGTTATATCGAAATATTTATTTTAATATTATCAATCTATTGTATCTAAATGTCTAATATATATATATGATATACATAATATATATATAATATGATAGTAATTAAAATGATAAAAAATATATTAGTCATAAAAATAAATAAATATATATAATTATTTTTATATTATCTTAATATAATATAATATTAATTTTGCCGAAAACATTTTCATGTTTTTAATAATTTTTTTTATTAAATTTTCCAGATTTAAATTACACATTATTTTTTATATTTATATTATATAAATAAAAAAATATTAAGTTATGAGTATACAAATATACAAAATTGAATATCAAATATATCTTATTAGATGAAAACTCATTATAAATAAAACTTCATTTTATAATATAATTTATCTTGATATCAGCTCATAATATTTTTAAATTTTATCAATATGATTTATCAATAATGATTTCGAAACTGAAAAATATCTTCTGAGAAAATTTTTTTTTTTTATTAATTGCGTGTTATATTTCTTTGACTTCGAGTAAAAAACCTTTCTTTGAACTTAATAAAGTTATACCATCGGAATAGTAAAATATGATTGCGATCAAATTAGTTATTTTTATCTGTGAATTGAATAGTTCGACGATGATGATGATATGATTACTTCCGAGAAACTATATTGCGCGACAGTACAGAAAATTGTTCGCATAATGAAAATTGTTCAAGATAGAAATTTTGTTAAATTAATAAAAGAAAAAGATTGTAAAAATAATTTAAATCTTGATTATAAATTTAATTTGTATATTTTATGTATAAAATGAATATAAATATAGTAAATATAGTAAAATATAGTAAAATATAAATATAGTAAAATAATAAAAATATTGTATAATATATTAAAATATGCTATTAAATATTTATAAAATAAAAACATTATAAATCTCTCTTATAAATCTTTTTTTCTTTTCATTTTTTTATATTTAAATAATTTATAATTAAATAGTGAAATGATTATTCACTTTAAGATAAAAAAAATTATATATATGACATAATTTTTCTAGAAATTTATTCTAGTCGATTATTATTTATTTATTTTTTTAATAAGTAGAATTGGTTCTTATTTCTTCAGATGATTTTATTATTTTTTTCTTTAAATGTTTATTATTGTTTTTTATAATTTTTGATGTCAATATTCAAAAGTTAAAAAATAATTTAAATTAATAAAAAAATAAATATTATAAAGAATTTATTATTTTATATAAAAATTTGTTATGACTTCTTCCTAATCAAATATAAATTAGATCACTTAGATAGATAAGTAATTTCATTTTAAAAATATAATTTCAAATGAAAAAAAATAATATCTATAAAATTTAAATTTTTGTACTGTATTATTTTCAATAATTTTAAAAGATTATGCAATTTAAAAGATATTATAATAAAAAGAAAAATAATTTTTTAGTGCTTTAGTAAAATATAATAAATTTAGTAGATATCTAATAATATCAATTATATTTAATTTTTGTTATTATTGTTTTTATTAAATAGATATTGCTATAATTAAAAAACTGCAATTTTTTAATAATAATTTGTTTATAAAAATTTTATATTTTTTATTTAATTTTTATTAACTCTTTAAAACTTATTATTAACTCTTTAATAAATTACTAACTCTTTGAATTTTCTTATAATAAATAATTTTAGTATCTATAACTGAATTTTTTAAACAATATTACATTGAGATGATTTAATTTATTTGAGATACTGTGCAATAAGTTAAAAAAAAAATATTGCCAAATGTTAGTTGCGAGAACTTACAAAAGAAGTTAATGCATCAATGCAACAATCGGTAGATATACTTGTTATAAAATTAATGGATAATATGAGTCATAGGACAAATTCTTTGTTTAATAACCTGTACGATATAGCAAAGTTCTAAATTAAAGTAGCAGGGTTTATACAATGATACCAAGAACTATATTCATAGTATTAATATATAAGTTTAGTTTTTTAACTAGGAGATAAATAAGATAAAGTATATTTTTTTACACGATTGAATTTTTAGATTATTTTCAATTCTATCATTAAAATTCTTTTATAATGAATTTTCATATAAAATCATATGACAAATTACATAAAATCTATTCTTTAGAATAATTATAAATTTACATAAATAATTTTTTATTAATCTGAAAAATCTAATGATGTATTTGAACATTTAAACTGTTTTCATACGCAATAGATTGCATATTAACATACATTGTTCGTTAGCATATGGTGTCCCTTAAGAATGAAAGAATAAAATTCATTATACATATACATGCATTTTTATCAAATAATATTAACTTATATGTATCACATAGAATTATTCAAAATTGTAAAATCTATGGATCTTAACATCATAATATGTATGCATAATTTTATCAAAAATTTGTTGTTTTATTGCTTTCTTTTGGTTAGATTATTATAATTTCGGCATAGCTGAGAACTTTGCCAACACAATAGCAATTGTTTTTATTTTCGAATTATCTTATTTTACTTATTCTTTTATTTATCTTGATTCTTTTTTTACTTTTCTTTTATTGTTACAATTGAGATTGATAAGACAACAGTTTTTATTGAGATGAATAAATATATACGGAAAACAGATTTTTTATTTATTTTTGTTTTGATTGAATTTTTTAAATATTTTTTGTTATATCGAAATAAAAAAGTGTCGTATTATAATAATCATATGATACATATATACAATGCAATATATTTTTTATATGCTTTGATTATGTTTATATATGTTTATTATATTTATATTATATGAATGTACTATGATATTCGATTCTGTTTATATTGCTTACATAAACAGATGCTTCGATATATTTTATAATATGTTTTGAAATGTACTATGTATTCTTATTATAATTAATACTAATAAAAAAACCATTATACTTACTTATATTTTCTTGCAATCTATATTTACTTTATTGAAATATATATATTCAAATATACACATATTTTGATAAAATCTATTGCGCGAAAAACAAAATAAATCGGGACAGTTTTGTAAGGAACATGCGCGCGCATCTGCGTAACCGTCACGCGATAAACTCGTGCACGTTTGGTTAATCGTTCGTTCACAATGCAGCTGTAGCAGGTGCAACGATGACATGTTGTTGAATCGTGTTTAAACCCTGTGATCAAATCGCGAACTGATCGTTTCCTGAAAATATCATCAAAAATATGAACAAACACATATTCACTATATTGTAATAGCAGGCATCGTATAATCTCGTTCGATTTTTTCTTCGCGAACTGAGGAGGAAATCGTCAGCCGATAAAGAAGAGAACAAAGTCGAACGTTCCTTCCGTCCATTTTCAATCGTGAATCATGCGAAAGGAATTCAATTTTTTTTTGCGACAAAAAAATTTTTTCGTAATTGGCAAATCAATAAGTTTCTCCCTCTGTTGCGTTTCGCTTAATACGGTGATATCTATCAGACGTATAAAAATGAAATTAGAATAGAATGATGTATTTATTTACATATGGAATAAATATTCGAAAAACGATAAAATATACAATATTTTTGTGTCTATATTATAATTCCACTGATATCGTGATTATTTAATTTACATATATGCAATTTTTTGTAATTTTTAATATGATTTCATCAATACTCAATCATTAATCAACAATATATTTAACTTTTAATTGTTGTAAAAATATAATACTTAATAATATCAATATGAATTTTCATTTTTTTTTTATTAAGATGAGTATTAATTCGATAATTTTCGTTCGTAAATTATTGTTGATTATTGTTCATTTAAATGAAAATTATTATTTCTTTGATTTTTGAACCAATCAAATCAAAGAAATAATAATCTTCATTTAAATGAACCTCAATTTGTTATTTAATATTTTTTATCAAACTTTTTTTTACACTTGATATTTGATTTAATGAACGTATGATATTAAATTGGACAATAATAAGTACAAAATATACCGAATTTTTTACATTATTGCATTATTATTATTAGAATAAATTTGCCATTACGAATTACATAAATATATAACGAATTTTTGTTCCTCTCATTATATTAATTCTTTTTTTTTTAATTAAAGTATTTTTATTCGACTTTTGTTTTTCTTAATAATCAAAATAATGATTATTTGTAAAATTGTAATTGTTTAATTAAGATGTTTAATTAAGATTGGTCGATAACTTTAAATGAAATCATTCTTTTCACTCAGCATTCAAACAAATATGCAAAGCAATTAAGTACACAACAGAAAGTTGAGTAAAATAACTTGTCGAAGAAGCCCAGACAATCAGATAAAATAGTCACATTGAACCGTAGTTTGTCAACGCCCTTCACGACACTCGAGCGCCGCCAATTGATAAGTACTCGGCGAAATTTCAGCCTGGCCTGTTCTCGGAAACATTCTTTTCACGATCCTTGGCAAGCATGCGTGCTAAAGTATTCACTTGCTGTAACTTGTATACATATATACTATGCTCAAATTGAATATCTGGAGAAGTTTGACCTTCGAGTTTAACCATTTTACATTGTTTCAAATAGTACTTGAAAAATATAATTTTTTAACTCAAAATATATTATATTTAAAAAATTATAAATAATGTGTAAAAATTTATTTATTTGAATATATTATAAAAAAAATTTTGTACATACATATAATACATATAATACATATTTCAAAAATTATATTTATATATTTATAAAAATTTTTATATTTTTATATTTATTTTATTTTCTTGTTCTTTTTCATTATTTTTTTTCATAAAAATATTAGTCAATGTATAGATCTTACGAAATCTATCGCTGACAAAAGTTAAATATTATGTCAAAAAAAAAAATATAGTTCATGAGAAAAAATATCTATCTTTAAATATTAAATATCTTCTACTTTCAGCATATTATTCAGTTAAGTGTATCATGTTATAATTAATAAAATAAATTCTTAAAATTACCGAAATTGTATTTTTGAAGTTCTTCGAAGCGAGGAGAAATTGCATGCTGCAATTGAAAATTTTCCGCAGCGCGCTCATTCGGTGCTTTTTAAATCGTATTTCATCCATAAAATAGTAGGATTGGTTTGATTTCACACTGATTTCAACTAATATAAACGTGATATATATTAATTCTTGTAATTGCGGCTTGTAATCATCGGTTTATTTTTTGTTTGCAAGTATACTTATGCAAAACATGATTTTGTTCATTTTTCATTCACAAGCATCTATATTTGTATTCAAATATAAATTTCTTTTTAATTAAGCTATTTTTTATATAAATGTTTTCAGATAAAAAAAATAAACATTTTATGATATTTCACGGAAAATAAGTCTCAATGTGATTAATCAGTATTCACTTATTTATATATTATTGTACTATTATGTTTATTAAGTATTGAATATATTTAATATTTTTTTAATTCAGCACATTCTGTTATTTAGATAATACTAAAAAAAACCGAGTTATGTATAATGAAACTTTTATTCTTTCATATCTTTATATATACGAGTTTATCAAATTACTTGATTTATTATTTTTTATATTATTTTTCTTAACATTTTTATTTGGAAGGAAGCTGTAAGTTGTCCCAATTGCAAGAATCAGCCTGTATTCGCATACGCGTGGCTGAGTTCACGCTATGTCCACCACGAGGCGCCAGCGCGTTTCCACCGCAACCGTTTACTTTAGCTCGTGAGTTGCACGTCAGCCGTTGCGTGAGGCGGATCGTTCTTTCTTTATAGATATCATGAATTCGATTTAATTGATATCAAAAGCGTTGTCCGATCAAAATTATACTTTTTCTGTTACGATATTGTTGTATTGGAAAATTAGTGATAAAAAAATTAATCACACAACAGTATTTTTAAAGCGCGGGAAGATTAAATACTGTAAAAAATATTTAATTTCATTTGATTGTTATCATTGTAAGTTATAATCAGAATCTTATCAGTGTTAAGTGATAAAAAAAGATTTATTAAAAAATTCTGTTTAAAATTAATATTTTGCTTATCATTCAAACGAAAGAAAACGTAAAATATCATCCTAATCAGGATTTTAAATTTATTTACTAATCATGTGTAACTTTCAATACACGTTAGTGGAATTATTGATTGTGGATCGATTGAAGGATATTTTTTTCAAAGAAATTACATTTTTGATTCAGAATCATTGAACTGTTAAGATCTTCGATTTTGTGCGTCATTACTTTCGACAAGGAATTACTTGTGACACAAGCGATCATTCTTGATCGCGTGTTGATTGGTTAACGATAAAATATATAGTACCAATGTCACCCTTGAGATTGAACGATTATAGTGTCGTATGCAACGTATGTTGTCAGAACGTGTGGTTAGGTTGTTCCTGAAAGTATCACGATTCAAACGAAGTGAAGGGAGTCGAGTGCAACGAATTCCAGTGGTTTCTGGAGTTTGACAACGTGAACTCGGTGTCAAGCATGATTTTCACCGGCAGGTCAGTGGACGCTCTCGACGAAGTTCGCGGTAATAACATCCAGACTGAAAACCGTCGAGATGTTAGCGCCGTTGCTATAGCTGCAGGATGGTTCTCCAGTTTACGCAGACCTGGTAAAAGGAACAAGAAGGGCTACCAAAAGCAGGCCAAGAGCGCATGGGACCTTAGCACATTATCTATGGTTAGTTAAACGTTCTGTCTGGCTGCACCTACTTCCTTGAAACGGTTGTTCGGCGGAGTTGAATTCCTTCTTAAATATATTTGTATTTTCCGAATTATTTATATACTGTAAAATCATCTTCTTATTTTTATTTTTGTCAATCTGATTTAAGTATGTTTTTGGAATATATTAAAATTTATTAAAAAATTTTTTTTAAATCTATTTAAAAATAAACTATTTAAAAATTTTCTTTTCTGATACATTTAAAAGATATTTTAAATAACACATATATAAAAAATCATTTATTTATTCATATATTTTATGTTTAAAATTAACTGTTTAAAATATGCGGTTATTTTTGAATCGTAAATATCCGTTTCGATTGTCGAAGCATAGCGAGATACGATTGTATTGTGAAACTTGATACATGTACGAAGTACAGTCGAATCGTAGCGATATCAACATCTTTTCTTCTTAATCTTCTTCATTTATTTATCTTATTCATGCGAATAACTTTTATCTATTAAAGCTTAAATTCAATTGAAAAAAATAGAAATATCTTTATTCGAAATAATATAAATAATATATAAATAATATATATTAAATAATATATATTAATATAATATCTATACATTTTATATACATATAATATATATTATCTAAAAACTATAAAAAATGTTTGTAGGACATTGAGTTTATTTAAATAAATATTAGTTATTGTATTTATTGCATGAATAATTTCAATTCAATTGCGAGTTTATTAGTTCATACCAACTTCAAGTAGTTACGAAAAGTTACGATCGATCAATATCGATCTCGACAATCAGTAATTGAAAAGCCGCCAAAAGATACTTCCGAAATAAATATACGGTATAGAACGGTAAAGAACAGGGAAACGATGTAAAACAAGAGTACGGTGGCACTCTGAAATTGGCCGACCAGCCAAATTTATTTCTAGGGAGTTAACACCGAGCCGATTCTATGTCCTGAAATTTGTTTTTGTTGTACTAAAAATAAATTTAATTGAATTTCATTGAATATAATGAAGTACTTTAAAAAATATATATTTTTTATAAAAAAAATATAAGAAAAATAAATAAGTTATAAATGATAATTAATAAATAATAAATATATAAGAAATACATGTAAGAAACAGACATAAAATTTTCTTTTAAAATGCAAATAAAATATTAAATGGTATAATTATTAAATTTTAATGCAAATATAATAATACGTTTAAAAAGAATAATACGTTTATTACAATTGAATAATGATTCATATATGATTCACATGTGTATCCATAAAAATTTTGCAAAAATTTTTATAATATCAGAATATGAAAAATATACGTGATTATATTATTATTCAAAATTAATAAATAAAATCACGTCTACATAACTCTAACTAATCGTGTTCTGAATCAGTTTTTTTATTTTTGTAAAATGCCAGTTTTTCATATGTAAATATAGAAGAATAAATAATAGGATTATAATTTTTATTTTGCATTTTGATATAATAAGAAATATATAATTTGTAATTCACTGAATGAAAAAAATATATAATGATAACTGATATGTATAACTTATATGTACAGATTGTTCATTGTTAGATAGACAGAACGATTTCAATCGTTTTTTATGTCGTTCTATTTACGTTATTTGATGAAAAAGGCATGCTAATATTTATTCATAATATATGTATAGTATACCTTTGGCATATTTCAAAAATTATATGCATAATTACCTAGCTATAACTAACAAAACAATGCATTTTTACTTGTATTATTATAATGCTCTTTCTAAGAATCATACATAATCATATTATATATATATAAAGTACAAAGATCGATAAAGTTTCGATAAACATTTTTGCATATCAATAACAAAATAAAAGAAATTATAGAATTACTCACTATGTGCGATATTCTTAAATCACTTTATATGATTGACAAAAGAACATCGATGACTGATACATATCTATTTTAATGAAATTTTCTATTAAATTAATCCAAGAATTTTATTGTCTTAAATTTGTTTTTTATATTTTAAAAAATTTTTTTTATGTGTAATATTTTTTATTTCTATATAAGTATTTGAACAAGAGAACAATAATTTAAATAAATATTATAAAAAAATTATATATTTATAGAAAAATGTAAAAAAAATTTTAAAAAGAGGGAGGATATTTGTTAAATTTTTTCAAAATATTTTTTAAAAATCTTTTAAATAAACTTGTAATTTATTTCTGTTTTAAAAATAAAATTTTTATTTAAATTTTAAAAAAAGAGAGATAAATATTCTTTACAAAATAAAATTTTTCTTAACAAGAATAATATTTATATTTGAAAAAGATAAGACAATTTTTTTCATAAATAATAAATATTTTCAAAAATTTATTATAAACATTTGTAAATTTTTCAAGACAATGAAATTTTTATTTAAATTCTTTTGTAAATCTTATCATTTATCATTTAAATAAATAAATTATTTTCAATCAACTAAATTAAATTTAAATAAAAAATATATCAAGTAAATAGTATCTAAAAAGAATCATTTTATTGTGTTTAAATTAAAAAAAAATGAATTAAAAACCGCAAAATTATTAATTCTTCAATTGATATAAGATTTTATTAAAATTAACATGTATTAGATTCTTTTATTATATTGATTTCTCAAAATTTGAATTGTATGTCTATCATAAAAATAACAAATTTTTCAATAATATATTTAATATTCGTTTGTTTTAAATCTATTTTATTCTTTTTTTTAAATTCATAATTATCATTTTTTGCAATAAATTTCATCTAAATAGATATTTATTTATTCTACAAGGAAAATATGTTTCTGAATGAATTAGAAGAATGGAGGAAATCATGTTATTGGCAAACGTGTTACAATAGCTTCTTTCGCATTCTTGCACGAAAATATCATTCCATGATGGTTCTGACGTCACAAATCGAAGATCGTATAGACGAACCGAGTCAGGGTGATTTATTTATAGAGAATCAGGATACGAATGGAGCTTACGTAAATAGACATCCATTTAATGCAGGATTGCTTTTGATAGTTAAACTAATCGTAAATTGGCATTCTATTTGTTCTTTTCCATTATGTGGTCAATATTTCTTATATTTCTTCAATATTTTATTCGTAATGTTGACCATCTTTTTTTACCTATGGAAGTGTTAGAAAAATGCTCATTATTTTTAGATAATTATGAATTCGCAGAAACGTGATCCAATTACATAAATAATTTTTAACGAATAACAGTATACTTTAATAATCGGTAATAATTAAATCAGTCCTAGTAAATTGTGGTTTATATTTATAATGTATGTTCTTTCAATGAAGAAAATTTGTATCTTTTTTTATCAAGCAAAGATCTTTTATAAATTTTGGAATATTTTTATATACAATAATATATATTTAATTGATTTTTGAACTCGATTATGAGATTTAAACTAATATAAGATTAATTGATTAGTTGCAATTTTTCTTAAAAAAGAAAAATTTACTTACTTTGGATGTAAAGATGTAATTTGTCTTTAAGTAGAAATATTTATTGATTGTTAATTTAATGATTGTTAATGATCGAATCAAATCTCAAGCATACTATTGTTGTATATAGCGTTATCATGGAAATATAATTGAAAATTATCAATTTTTATGGTCATGTCAAATTGTGTGTTTACAGATCATATATTGAAAAAATCTACCGACCACTTGTTGAAATTGCCGCCATAATGATTCTATGCGTAATATGCGCGTTCTTTTTAAAGAACAATGCTTCTTAGAAAGTTTCTTTCTTGATTTCAAATCACCTAATGATACATAAAAATAATATAGCATGATTTTGCACATGAATTAAAATATTAATGCTTACGCTTGATATTACGAATACTGATATACTGATTTATTTAATTATTAAATATCTAAATAATGAATATATTTCTTTTTAATGAAATCAATTGCAAATTTTAATACAAACGAACGTCAGTTAATTAGTCTAATTTAATTATCTATTTTTTGAAAATCTAATTTGAAAATAAATTCCTTTGATTTTTATAATCAATTAATAAAAAATATGTAAATAATGAATAATAAAAAAATTAAAAGTTAAACAATTTTAAACAAATTTCAAATATAGATGTTTATTATATAAAAAAATATATATTTAATAAATATATAATAATTAAAATATAAAAATTAATTGTTTTTAAGTATTCTAGGATATGAATGAAACGTTAAATATGTATAAAATATGTACAAAAGGATGCTATTTAAATACATATGTGCATATTAATTCATCTTGTATTTCTATAATCAGTTAGTTTGAATAATTGAAATTCTGATTATTATATATTGTACATTCTATAAAAAAATTACATATTTTTATTATAAATAATTGAAAGAATAATAGAATATATATACATACATACATAATAAAATTTGCTATATTAAAAATTTCTAATGAACTTGAAAAAAAAATGTTTAAATATGTAAACAGATATTCTATTATTCTGACTTAAATATCTTGTAGATTTATCGAATATATCGTGCAATACACAACATCGTGGAAATTATATTGCATCGTATGATAGCGTTACATTTTATGATATTAGTTATTTAACTTGCTAGTCACCAGCAACATTTTTAGATTAATAAGATAACTCAGTGAACAGAAAGAGTGATCCATAGGAAATAGGAATAGTAACGATTGTTTC
This sequence comes from Apis mellifera, assembly GCF_003254395.2. NCBI lineage: Eukaryota > Metazoa > Arthropoda > Insecta > Hymenoptera > Apidae > Apis > Apis mellifera. The sequence goes on from NC_037648.1 coordinate 4,523,908, forward strand.
AAAGAAAACGGATAAATTTTTTTTTGTTTCTTTTTTTATTCGTTTTTATTTTCCTATTTTTTTCCCCCTCTTTTTTTCTTTCTTTTTGTTGGTTTGCAATATATCACGCGTATCGATAAAACAGTTGCATTTATCCGTTGTGGTATGTAGTGGTAAAGCATCGTTGAACCTTCATAAATCGTATAACGAAAAAAAGTATGTTGATCGGTTTTTGAATTTCGATATTGGCCTGCCCATATTGAACCATTGATCGTCACTTTTACATAAATTTCACGGCGAATAATTGGTGCCCAACGTCCATTGTTATATATCTTCCAATATAAATATTTTAATGGTGAAAGCTTCTTTCTATTTTTTATAATGTGCGTCTCTGCATTTTTGCATACATTGTATTTATATCTATGTATGTGAAGAAAATTTGAGAAGTACGTATTATAATTTTTATTAAATATATTTAAGATTTATTTAAAATATTTTTTGAAATCATTTTCTAACAATATATATATGTTTCTTTGACTATATTGTATTATGTAAATATTGTAACATATTTTCTGCATTTATAACATTATATTACACAGTCTCCATTAAAAATTTCTAAATTTCTGAATTAGTACTTTAAAAGATGGTTTTATATCGTATATTTGAATTCAAGTTTAAGAATAGATACATATATGTGTATATATATATTTCTAATTTTTCTTTAAGTCTGTAAAATTTTATTCAAATCAAAATCAAGCAAAAATAATTCTTTATTAGATTTTTATTAAATATCATAATTTTAATTCACAAATATCAATAGCTAAAATAAAAAATTATTCAAATTTGTAAATATTATTTGAAAACATTTCAATAATAATAATAAAATATGAATATATATCAACAATAAAAAAAACTAATATATATATATATATATATATATATATATATATATATATATATATATATATAAAATGTTCAAAAGCGAATCAATGTAAATCAGATTCTTTGAAAATGATTTTTATAATTCTAAAATCTCCTTATTATTCAAATCATAGTTCAAATTTAATTGAAATAAATCATTTTCAGAAATGTTTTATTATGATTTATATCGATTGACTTTTGAATTCTTTATATAAAATATTATTTTTTTCTTAATAAAATATTCCATTTTGAATATCAAAGAGATATTTTGGTTATAAAAATGGCACTATTGCGATGTAAGCCACAAGTTAATATTGATCATTCACAAATATAACATTGGAAATAATATTGAATTTTGTAAAAAAAATATACAATAGCTTTTAGCTTTCAAACAAATTATAATGTATAATTATAAAAAGTAGATTTGAAAAATATTAAATTTAATTTTATTCAATAATTTTTAAGCTTTTTAAGCAATTTATATTTTATTGTTATTGTTAAAGTTATAGTATACATATAAAATATATTTTACTCTTATATATAAGAACTTCCAATATGCTATACATATACATATATATATATATTGGGATATTAGTAATAATATTAATAATTAGTCGGATATTTCTACGATTTTAAAAACTAAAATAAATATAAAAGCTTATTTATTAAATTATAAAAAATTAAAATTTGTGTGATAAAATGAGATAAAGCGATGATTTTTTTTATTTTTCTTATATTAGCATATCATTCTATTTCTGTTCCATTTCATTTAATGCAAATTTGTTTATAATTTAATAAATAAGTTTTGACTAATATTTCTTTATATTTTCTTAGTTGTTTCTAGAAAAGATTTCTTAAAAATGTTTTGCAAATATATTTTACAAATAATATCTTTTATTTATATTTTATAATTGTAAAATCAATCTACAATGTAAAAGACCATTATAAATTAAAGTTTTTTTCATTGCAAACATGATGAATGCACGATTAATTTGAATCTAAGAGCGAAAAAAGTAAATTTTTTGTTATTTTAGATTCTTTTAAATGTAACTTCTACTATATTTGTTAGTATAGTTTTTTCTTATTAAAATAAGAAAATAATGTATAATTTGGATATTTTCTGTTTTAGTAGTTGTTATTATTTATTAAAAATACGCAAATTAATTATATATATATATATATATATATATATATATATATATGGGAGGCCTTAAATTTTTGATAAAAATTAAGAAAATAAATACTTAATATAATTTATCTTATATAAAAATATACAAAAATAATTACCTAATATATAAAAATATACAATAATTTATAATAATATATAATATATAATAATATAAATCAGGATTATAATCATCTTAAGTGTAATATAATAAATATAATCATCTTAAAGTGTAATATAATAAATATTTTATAACTATTTTTGAATAGAAACTTTGTACAATTGTTGCTAATATTATCTAATAACGATATTGATTTTTATTTGTAATATGATTCGATCAAAGATCATAATTTGTTTATGTTTCTTAGCGAATATAGAAAAAGAAAGATAAGTAAAAAAGAAAACCAAATATATTTAAAAAAACATATCCGTGAAATAAAAAATATAAGAATAAAATTTCGTTTAATTTAATTTTTTGATTTTTTCTGATAAAATTTTTATTAATATATTTACAAGATTCTTATATATATATATATATATATGATATTATTAATATATTATATTATTAATATAATATATTAATAATATATTATATTATTATTAATAATATATTATATTATTATTAATATATATATATATATATATATTAATAAAACTACATATCATCATATTTTGTACAATGTATATATCTATGTATTTTCTATTTATAATCGTTGTAATCGGAAAGTTAAAAATAAATTAATAACAAGAAATAATAATTTCATTAAATATATAATATTTTTTTATTTTTCTAATTTTATTATTTCTTAGTTTTATTTAAAATTTCATAATATTTTATGTAAAAAGTACAATATAATTATTTATATTGTATATAAAACTTATTTATATAGATTACAATTTTAAAAATTATTAACATTTTCTTTTATTTTTTATTATTTCTTTTTTTTTAAATATAATATAAATATAATAATTATTGAAAAATAATCATTATTTTAATTTTTTATATAGAATTTTTTATTTATATTGTATGTATGTACGATATACATTATGTATTTTTTCTTGCATATATATATTGTATATTCACTAATAATATTTTACAAATGTCCACACAGAGAATATCTATGAATCTTATAATAGATGCGACTCATATTTTTCTATTATTTAGAGTCATAATAAAAAATATTTTGAATTATATTTTAATAATATCAAATATATTATAAATAATGGAGAAAAAAATGTTAAAAATATTTTGTTTTTATAATGAAAATATAGTCATCTTTGATAATAAATAGAATCATATTTATTTTATAAGATTATAAAGGATTTTATGATAAATTCAAAAGCATATTAATTATTCAATATTTTTAATGATTCAAATTTACAATATATTTTATTTTAATCATTTTAATTTTCAAATTATATTCCAATTTTTGCAAAATAATATTCTGTTCCAAAATAAAATATATTAATATTATAATAAATAAAATATAATTATTATTATTACTTTTTAATATTAAATTAATTAAAATATCATATAAATGCTTTTCGAATTTATCCTAAAATTCCTTATAATTTTATGAAAAAAAATAGCATATGATCATGTTAAAATAATATTGATTTGATTATAAAAAAAAAGTATTTTCAAAATTTTTTTTATTTTTTTATTTTTTTCTTATAATATACTTGATACCATTAAAGTAAATAGTACAAAAAATAATACAAAACAAGTCGTATTAATATGAAGCAGTATTTGCAGACGATATTATCAAGCGACGATTGTATCGGGTGTTCTCGCGACTGTCACGGACTTGCACAAATTGGACGTTTTGACGTCCCCGTATATGTCACAGGCACAAGCGGAGTTAACTTATTCAGCATTTTAAATGTCTAGTATAAAAGATGCACTATCTGTATGAAATGATTGCGGATAGGAAAGAAGATTGTTAACTCTTTTGTGAGAAAAATGAAATACATTCATGAAAAACATTCATTGGAAGCATCTTATATTAAGCTTGCAATTTCGCAACAAATTAATCTAAACTTGTATGTAAGCACAATTACATCTTTAGATTAGATTCGATCAGTCTATAAGTTAAGAGACAATTTCCGCGCTGAAATTTCATCTTTGCTTCTATGTTCGGGATTACGTAATATATCATCTTGAGTTATAAGCATTACATATGAAAAACATATGTTTGTTAGATAATTGAATATTTGAGAATCTTGAATTTTAGATATAATAGATATAATAATTATTTTATTAATTAAGAAGAGTGAAATAGAGCTGAAAAAAATAGAAATAAATAAATATAAATTAGTATTATTTCTTTGTGATATCAGATTTTGGAAAAATTTTTTCTTTGAAAAATAATTATTAGTAATGGAATTAAATATTTCAAAAATTTGAAATCTTTCTGATTCGATCGAATTCTCTATAAATATTTCGAAAAATAGTATTTTTAATCTATGTAAAATAAATTCGTACTTTTTATAAATATTTTAGAAAATAGAAATAATATTTCTAACAATATTATATTTGATTTTTAATTTGAATTGATTTGAAATATTTTATCTAATTGCTTTTATAAATTTGTTACTAAAAATTCTTTTTAATTTTTTTTTCTTCTGTTATATTAAAATTAATTATGTTATTTTTTATGCATAATTTAATTCTACAATTCTATAATTATATAATCTTTTATATTATTTTTTATATTCTCATTATTTTCAAAAATAAGATATGGAAAAGATAGATTTAAAACTAAACATCATGAAATATTATTTTTAAATAAATATATGTTCAATGAATAAAATATAATTAAAAATTATATCAAATTTATTTAAAATGTCAATATTATTTAAAAAATGAATAGAATGAAATGATTGTTTGTATAATCATTACATTTATTTGATTTACTTTGTTTTTGTCTCACTTCATCTAATAAATTTCAATTTTTTATAACTTAATAAGTAAATTTTAATTAATATTCTTGTTTTCTCTTTTGTTTTGATGTTTGTTTTGATTTTTAAAATTGATTTTCCGAAGATATGTATATTTTAACATTCTATATAAAAAATAGAAATTTTAATTGATTAGACTAAAAAATACATGTTTGATTGATTGATTTCGATAAATCCATATTTATAAAAAGATATTTATAAAAATATTCATACGTATTGGCCAAAAGTATATGTATGATATATGTATGATATATTAATTTTTCATATAATTTGTTAAAATTTCTTATTCAATGAAGAATTCAATGAAACATTCTTTTCTGATTTTTAAAGATTTCGATTATAAACAATTACATATAAATTATTATAAATAAATTTTCAAAATTACAAAAAATACAATAGGAATATCAAACAGTAGTTTGAAAAACTTTTGTTCAAGTATAATCTATTTATAATAAATCTATTTATACAATCTTAAGGAATTTAATATTAATTTAACATCTTAAGCGAATTTAACATTAATTATAATAAAATAATCAAATTAATTAAAACTTCACGTGAAATCTTCACTCGTAATAAATAAAATATTATCATATAGATATGTACAATATATAATATGCATATGAATATATTTATGTAATAGGAATTGATATTATATGTGAATTTCGGTATCTATGGAAGTTTTTGATTACAGAATTAAATTATATGTAAAAATAGGCATAGGATGATTTCTTATGAAAAAATAAGAAAAAAAATAAAATCAAATTTTATCATCAAAAAATTCTTCGTTTTTTAAAAAATCGAATTTAAAAATTTTTCGAATACAAGTAAAATTGGTTAATTTTTAATTCGATAAATTATTGATTTTACATGTGAAAATAAAAAAAAAAGTAGAATTAATTTTATTTTATTTAAAAATTAATTTTCGAGAAAAATGAAGAATTATATACAATTTTCAAAAAATTTAAATTTTTTTTTAAATAAAATTTATGAAAAAATATTATTATTATTATTTATAAATTAATAATAATATATTTTTCTTTACTTTGTAATAATGATTATTAAGATTTAATAAAAGATTTATAATGAGTTAGAAAAATAGTCAATAGTTTACAAATATTTATAAAATAAAAGTTTTGTTCACATCGATTTTGCAAAAATCGCATTATCGATTAATCAATTGGCCAATCATTAAAGCTTTCAAATACTTACAAATTTTCGACATTATTGAAAATTTATTAACAAAAGAAACGCGAAATTTCAATATTCTCGTTTCCTTATCGTGAAGTATATATTGATATATATTGACAACATAATTGAGAAATTTAATCTACTTTTAATTATTAAACAATAAGAAATTAAAAACAAATCATAAATTATCTTTCATGTTTATTGCGTTTTATTTAAAATGAAAATAAATATTTTATTTCCATTAAATCCGAAAGTAAATAGAATTTGCCCATTAAACATTATAATATCTTTAAATAATATTTACTTAATAATATGAAAAAATTAAGTTACATGTTTAAGTTTTCTAATATATGTTTCATTTATTTAAAATTTTTCTGAGTTTAGCATTTTTTTCTGTTTTATTGTAATCATATTTATCATATCATATTTTACATTGATAGAACTTACATTTAACAAATGAAATTAAATCTTGAAAATTAGTGAGTATTTTTCCGTGATTTATAAATGATTAACTGGAATATCTAATATTTGTTATGTATGTATTTATGCAAATATTTCAATTTCTTAGTAATTGTTTTAATTTATTATAAATTTTTCCCGTCTCTTAATTCAATGAATCATGAATCATCACCATCATTATTTTTTGCTACATTTTCCAGATCTTTACAACATCCGGTCTGTGAATCATTCAACAAACAAATCATTTAATTCTGACATAATTGTTTGTCATAAAAGTCGAGATTCAGATGTGTCATGACGTGACCTGATAATTTTACTTTGCCAATTTGTTAGTACAAGTTTTATCTGCATCCTATATATATCTGAAGATTATATGTATTTACTTATATGAATGTTTATCAGAAGATTTAATCAACTATTGACGTCAATATATCGATTCTAGTAATGATGATATAGTCTCATCATTGACATTGCATAAGCAGATAAAACAAGATCATTGCCGTTATTTTGAATGTTTTGTTAAATATTTTAAATAATCTTCGACGAATTAATAAATATAATTAATAAAATTTATTTCGATCTAGACGAAATTCGAAAACTATAAAAATTGATAATATCGGAATGCAATTATTATTTGATATATTGATAATATAGTTCAAATATCGTTAATATGAATAGAAAGAGAGAATTGTAAAATTTGAATGATTTCATTAGTGTATGATTTTATTATTGCATTGCATTTTTTTAAATTAAATTATTTTCATTTTTTTTTAACAATATATCTTTAATATATTGATATGTTGTAAGTATCAATAATTATATTATAACTTAATATTAATAATATCTTATCTAGTTATTTTTAATAACTTTAACAATTATGTCATTGAATATATATATATATATATATATATTTAATAGAATATATATATTTGATAGATAGTTCTTTACTAATAATTTTTGCACATTTTCACAACATTAATCGAATATATCAACTAATAAATATGGACTTCTTTTTTTATTTACGATAAATAATTCCATTACATTTTTCGGTTTACTTCTTTACTTACTCTACTTTCTCTATAATTTCTTAACTTTTGTTTCTATTTTTCTATATCTATCTATGATATTATTAATGGAATTTCAATGGAATTTAAATCTGATGATTCTTGTTCCGGCAATTTCATTAATCTTACGATGATTTAAGAATGTTTTAATGATCAACATTATATTTTGAATCATTATCTATCTAATATATTCAGTTTTCTGCTATATAGTCTTTGACAAATGGAAGTAATATTTTTTTTACAATAACTAAATATGTAAATCTATTCCTGATTTATTATTTGATGAATCGGATTTATAGTCACCATCATTTTACAGTCGATTTTATACAATTCTTTTCTATATTCTTTTGCATATATTTATATGGAATATATTTATTCTTATGTCCATATATCCATATACCTATCTATATATCTATCTTTTCTATTAGATCCAAATTTAAATTAAACTTGAATTCATCAGTAAAAATTATTTTCGATTATTATTACATCCAATATTACATCCAATGTTTTTTTTCGAAAGCGATTTTTGCTCTGTGATTTTTTTTTGGATAAAAGATTTCTTGGCACTGTTATTTAATTGAAATTCATTTTTGTTGCACGATTCTTATATTAATGTCTTTTATTGTATTGTTAAAGTTATATGATTTTTATGAATATCAATTGAACTTTTAAATTTTCAGTTATTCTATTAGTTTTTCAGGATCTTACATCACGAGGAACATCTGCTATTCTATATTTCGTTCAATATGTTTTATAGTTCGATGATAAATCATAACAGATATATGAAGTTTAGCAGTAATTTTCCGATATAACATTCTACTTTTGCAAAGATCTTGCACTGATTGTCATTTTGATATGATATATTTTCATTCATCGCAATATAATTGCAACAATATAATTATGTCTAACAATATATTTACAATATTCAACGGAAATTTTGTTTACATTGTAAATATTTTGACTTTCTTGCATATTGCAGTTGTACACCCGCTACAAAACCGATAAATGAAAACAAAATATTTACAAACTGCTTCATTTCGAATAAATAAAAACTTTAATTTTAATATATGTATATTTCACAATAGATACTTTTTAGAAATAATTAATAAATAATAAGTGTTTAAAAAAAAAGACACAAAGATTCAAAGTATAAATATATATAGTAAATATACTGGCTGTCATTATATTTTCAATAATCAATAATCATTCAGTCTTTATTTCAATTTCTGGTAAATTTTTCAAATTTAGAACTGTTTCCGATTTGTACAAAAAAAAATGGTTAATAATAAATAATAAATCACAATTTATTGATTAATCGTTGTTTTATTAAGAAATTTGTAATAAATCACTCGTTTTATCTAACCTTACACAATGTAAATTCTTTTTTTAAATTTATTATAGGTAATAATTCAAAATTTTGGAAAGTGAATTTGATTTTTTTTTTACTATAAGATCTTTAATTCAGAATGCCACAATGTGGTGGAATAAAGAAAAAAAAGAAAAGGAAGAAAAACGCGGTGAACAAAGGAAACAGGTTCTGTTTTTAAGCGATGCGATTCTTTTTTCCGCATCCGCTCTGCTTATTCCCGCCTTTTGCAACTGCCACTCGTGTATTTGGGTTATACGGTGTCCTTTTTGGACACCACAGAGGAAAAAAAGAATATCGTTGAGTGCATGTCGGCCTGATGTGCATTGTAGGAGAATGGAATGTATAATTGATTAAATAGGTACATAAATGAAATTGAGCAATTTTTATTCGATTAACGAATAAATCTAAAGATTTTTTATAAATAATAACAATTACCAAAAAAATTTTATTCTTTAATTTAATGAATTTCATATTTCCTTCAAATATAAAGATATTAGATATAAAGATATTTTTCAGATATAATCTAATAGAATTTAATAAAATAAATATATTCTAAAAATTTTAATCTTAAGATTCAAAGTAGATGTTTAAAAATATATATCATTGACACTACGTGTTCTATAAGATGAGTTAATGATTATATGAGATACGTTACTATAATGATTCTAGTTCAGTTTTCTAGTTTTTGTATGCATTTTAACAAAATTAAGATATTAATTATTAATTAAATTTACTGAAATCAAGTTTGATTTATATTGTAATTGTATTAATCATCCTATTGCTTGGGAATTTCATTTAGATCAAAATTAGATTATATTTAAATTATATTTAAATATTTATGATTTTTAAATTTTGAAAATTAAGATTCTCAGAATTTCTATAAATTTATGAATACATTCAAATTTTTTTGGAAGAAATTTCATCACAAATCAATTTGTAATGTTATTTGAAAAATATTTATTCGAATATGATTTTATTCATTGAAAATAGATGAATAAATATGACATTGCATGATGATAACTTTATATCCAGGATTGAATATTATTGAATCAAATTATTATTCAAATATTCAATAAAATGAAATTTTTAAATATAATATAAAAATTTTACATATTCTTATTTGCTATGTTAATTATGTTGAATAATATTATTTGAATAATGACAAAGATAAATTATTATAACATTTATTATTTTATTATTCAAGAATAGAAAGTATAAATATATTTTTCTATGCGGAAACATTTTTTTTATCTGCAATTTCTATTTTTAAAAACCATTTTACTTTTGTTTAAATTTTGAGTGTGTTATGTCTCTTTTAATTTGTATTACTTTTTATTTTTTTTCACATTTCAATATTTGTATATTAATACAATGTATTAATATATATGTGAGATATATTTGGAAAGATTCTAAAAGCGGAAGAAATATAAAAGTACATATATAAAAATGTCTATTGAGACTTATTTATTAAATTATAAATAATTTATTGGTTGCTTATAAGTTAATAATTAAATAAATAAAAAAATAAAAAAACTAAATAAAGATTTATTCGAATAAGAAATTATTTTATTCTTGATTATTCGAAAATCATTCGTATAACTATGAAAGAATTTGCGAGTGCTAAGATGATAATAAGTGCGAAAAGGGAAAGTTTGAATTTAAAAAATTGAAGTCTTAATTGAGAGACGTAATAATGATCTTGCAAGAAAATTTTGCTTTGTTGGAATTATTTAATGAAAATATATTACACAGAGATACTGAGATATCCGATGGATAGGAACGTATGAATAGAAGATGTATAAATCTGCAAAATGAAAGGAATGGAAGAAATGTGCGAAATTTGGAATCATATCTCGGGGATTTATCTATAAAGAGATAAAGAGATTAAAATTGAAAGAAGATCCGAGAATAAGTGATATGGAAAATAATAAAAATTTTAAAAGAATGTTTAAATAAAGATTTATATGCATTTAGAAAAAATATATATAAATGAACGTAATAATAAATAAATAAAATAAGTAAGCATAAATCAAATAAATAGATTATCAAGGATGATTTTATATGATTAATTATCTTAAGTCAACATTTCCAAGAATAAGAGTTATATATGCTGTAATAACCGTGATTATTATATGTTTATATTTATATGTTTATTTTTTATGTTATATTATATATTTATATAGAAATAACAAATTGATTAACAAGGCGAACATTGATATATCTTATTTATAATATATATATAAGATATATATAAGATATTAATATATTCATAGAATAAGTTTAGAGATTATTTAATTGAATATAGAGATTAAAATAAACATGAAAATTCATATATAATTGTTTTATTAAGTTATGATAGAATATTAATTATATTAATTAATTTGTTCTTCGGAGGAATTAATAAGAGATGAATCACATTTCAATACATCATTAAACAATTAAAAATTAAATAATTCTTAAATATATTAATTTAAGTATATTATTTATATTAATTTTTATTATATAAAAAATATATATTTATTAAAATGCATTAAAAAAATAATGAATGAATCTTTTTAGGAAATATTCTAAAATATAAACATTGTTAATATGCCAGTTTAAATATGAATTCATTTTATGTTCAAATAATTAGTCGTTTGAATAACCAATAATTAAATATTTTGTTATATAATAATTGAAATTTATATTATATAGTTTTTGATAAAATTATTATGAATATATACTATATTTATCATTTTAATTTAGATTTAGATGATGAGCGATGGAAGTGTGAATTTAATTGATATATATGATTGATATATATGAAATAAGATAAAAAGGCGATAAATATATTTTAAAATAATATTTTTTTTTGTACATAAAACTAATATATCTTTTTTGAGATAAATATAATTATATATCTCTTTACTTTTATTATGTCATTTCAGTTATAATTATTTACACATATATATATATAAATTTTAAATAATTACTATAAATGTTAATTTTAATATCAATATGAATTTCTATAATTTTATGATATTGATAGTAATATATATATATATATATATATATATATATATATATATATATATATATATATATATATATATAGTACAATATTAATAACAGAATGTTATAAAGAATAATAATATATTTATATAATTCGAAGATGCACTAAGTAATAATTCTTTAATCTTTTGTGACACCAAGAGAGATTTGTTATCTAATTATATTTACGGTTTATATTTGAATAAAAAGTATGATGACAATCTATATCTAAACAATAAAATCTTTAATAACAAATTCAAACATTACATACAATCGACATAATAATTAATTTGAATAAAAATATATTTAATCTTGAATAGTAAATTGAAAAAGATTTGCATTTCAAATATACATATAAGATACATCAATATATATTATTGAATATTATGCTATTTTTGTATATTATTTATATGTATTGAATAAAATATTTTGTTTGCATATAACTTTTCAACACATTATATCATATAATGATTTTTATATGGGAAAAGTAAAATATATAAATTTTTGTATATATTTTGTACATATTATGTATAAATTTTTTATTGCATAACATTAAACAAAGCATAAGCTATCTTATCATCCATATCTTAATGATTATCCTAAATATAAATATCATAATATATATATATATATATAATATATTATATATATTATATTATATATATTATATATATATTATATATATATATATATATATATATATATATATATATATATATATAATAAATATCATTTTAATATTTTGTTTTATATTTTTTTAATTGAATAAAAAAGTTTTATATTTGAAAGAGATTTAAAATCTCTATATTTAATAAAGCAAGTACATAAATAAATTGGAATTAATAATCGATTAAAATGTTGATGAGATGGAAAGAGTTAAAATAATTTTTCTTATTTTCCACTTTAAAATTGAATCATTTTTTAACATAATTGTATTAAAATATTAAAAAATTGTATTAAATAGTGTTATTAATTAATTATAATAAAAATTGTGATTTCTACCTAACATCTTTACTAAAAATTTCAATTGAATGAACATGACCGATTTAATATGCACATATTATTTTCATGATTAAATTTAGATTCTTGTGTGAAGTATTCATATAATTAAATAAAATTGAATTAATATTAAATTCAAAATGAACAAAATGTTATTATAACGTAATGTCACATACAATATTAATAATCAAATTCAAATCTCGATCTAAAAAGGTAAAATTATTACATAGGATAAGTTTTCAAACGAAAGAATTGCAGTTATTCGTTATTATGTCCCTAATTTTTCGAAATTTGTATAATTCTATTTGGACTATGTAAACTACTAGTGTTTGTTTCATCTGAATAATATGGAAGATCATAAATACTAGACGAAAATTATATTTATCTCCAGAACACACGTAAACGTGTTTACTCTGATGGAACATGTGTCATTGGTCGGCTTTAAGCGCAGCATTGTGTTTACAATGCAGGCGTATTAATCTATTACTTCGTATGCATACCGCGTATCGATGACCATTCGGGACCACGAATAGATAGAAGTCAAGAATATGATTGGCTGATTCGTGGAGTTTTTAATATTATCTCTATTACTACGAACTTAAATGTGCTTCGAAATCTCGAAATTATGAAATCATATGAAATTTAAAAGATTTCGAGAACTTGAAACTATTGTTTTACTATTTTTGTAATTTGAAATCCAACTAAAAAATAATATGTAAATTATGAGAATGTGTGAATATGATTTATTTCAGATTTAATTATCTTTAGTTCTTTCAAAGATTCTTTCAAAATAGTTAATATCAATAAAATTATTAATATTACAATATTTTAAATAGAAAAAATATAATATTTTAAAAGTAAAATATTAATTTATTTTTTTCTATATTAGATCGTTGTTATAACTGATTATGAACTTAAAGAATTTGAGAAATTAGTTTTTGATAAAATAATATTCTTTAAAAAAAAGAAAAAATTAAAAAATTAATTTTAAAATTTATTTTGGTATTATGAATTTTTGAATTCGAATTTAAAAATCAGCTATTAATATATCTGTTTTAATAATCTTTTAGATATAGTTTGTCCTTTAATACTTAGAGTGCATATCGTAATTAGGTTAATGATGAACCATTCCAATAAATTTAAACTTATATAATTTTTGTTATATAATTGGCGTTAAACTGATTGCTAAGTTAGATTAAAAATTATTTACTGAATCACGAGGTAATTCTAGAGAGATGAAAAAAATTTTTAAAAATACAAGAAATATATTATTTTAATAATGATAATATATTATTTCATGTTTTAAAATGTTAACAATTATATCGAAAATTCCATTATTCTTATTAATTTATTGTCTAGAATCTATTTTTATAATTACTCTAATTACATGGTATACACAGTATTGGTTTTCATCAGGGAATCGCAAACACTTAATGGACGCCCATAATGTCATTTACTAAACCAAGTTTGAACACATATGCTGACTTATCGATTTTCAAGGTTCGTTGAAAAAATAAGTATCACAGAAAAATCAACGAAACGATTGACATCATAGCCGAAAATGTGTATCATGTAAGAGATAGTTATTGTAAGAATAATATGAAATTTGAATTATTTGAAACTCGTAAGCATTCCATTATTCGTCTTATTTACAGAACGATGATGAAATAAAGGGGTTAATGGATAAAGGGGTTAAAGTGAACTATATTATCTGAAAGATACGATTACTCCGGTTAAAATTAATTCAGAATCAATAGAGAAACTCGCAGAGAGCCAAACTGGACCAATAGTTTGGCATACTTATCGATTAATCAAATTTAAGTATTTAAGAAAATTGCAATGGACGAATTTATTGGGGCATAATACATGGTAACTCGATCGTGAAAGTAATCGAAAAGCTAACAAACCTCAACGACGATTGTTGAATTAATGACTAATGGGTAACTTGAGTATGGAAGTTCCTTCTGGGAACACGATTCACGACTAACTCGGTTCTTTTGTCTGTTTGCATAGTCGTTTGTGACGAACGAATTGTATCTGGCCTGGTCGCTTTTTGTAAACTACTTTCGAAGAAACGAGAAGTTCGTAATAGGTAAAAGCATAACCTATTTTGAACTATTCTTTTATTCTCTTTTTTGCTTCAATTAGATTTTTGTATTTTCGATATTTTTTTTTTATTTTCATTCAGATTTGAATATTTTAAAAGAATGTTTAAAAGTTTAAGAATGTTTCAAATTACATTATTTTAAAATTGCTTTTTAAAATTATTTAAGAAATAATTTATTTTTGAAATATCCATATAAAATGAATATAAATATTTCATATAAAAAATAAATATATATTTTTACAATTAATTGATTTAATTAACATTTAAATTAAAATAAATTATTTATTATTTGAATTCAATGAAAATAACTAGATTCTTAATATAAATTATTTATTAAATGTTTATGTTATTATTCTGATTAATATTATTTATTATTTATTACGATTATTATTTAATACGTATTTTAAAAGTTACTTAAATTTGAATTTTTTATTTATTATTTGAAGAAATAAATATTATTTTTTTAAATATTGTTAATATTTAATTTATTATCTTTATTTTGTTATAATTTCTTTAATTGAAATAAAAACATAATTTGAATTTAAATATATTATTTATCAAATAATAAATGTTATTAAATAATTATTTTTAAATTATTTGAAATAGATTTTGTTCACATCTATTTTTATTCTAGATATTTTTATTCCAGAGATTCTACGTATTTCATAATAAAATGATATTAAAATTTTTTTTAAAATTCTCTTTAACGATTATTAACTTTTTGTTTTAAAATATCGTCTCTGATATTTTATGTCTCCGCAATAAAATATATAAAATATACAAAATTAGAAGTATGATCGTATAATTTTGAAAACTATCTATTGCAAATTTTATTTCTATTTTTATTGATTTATCATTTTATTTTTAAATGATATTTTTATATAATTTTATGGAATATCGAACGAAATTATTATTTAAAATAATATTTTCTGATTTGTTTAAATTGAATTTTAAGACAAAGAATTATAAAATATAAATATTGTTTTGTCGTTTTAAATATATTTCTTTGTCATCTATGTAGTCAAGTTTTTCATTATAATTATATTTATTTCTCTTACTGGAAGAGGAATCTATTTTTTCTATTTAAATGAAACGACAAATTCGATTTAAATGAAACGAATAAATTTCATATCAAAAGACCAAGAAATACATAAAAAAATTTTAAATTCTTAGACTTTCAATCCTTTTTTCATCTTTTACTATTTTCTTCTTTTATATTATTCTATGGGTGACAAAGATAAAATAAGATTTGAGTTATATGCAAATGTTGTCCAGATATATATATGGCTAGAATTATATTTAATTACATATCAAAAAATTAGTCAAACCATTTTTTAATTTAATTAAAATTAAAATTTTAATTTAATTTAATTAATAATTATTTTTCTAGTTTAAGTCCTATTAAAATTATTAGAAAAATACAATTGTAAAAAAATTCGATTAGTAATTGAAAATATAGTTATTTTTTCTATAGATAAAGTAAATAATATAAAATAATTGAAATTAATATATTTGTATTAATTTTTACATTTATTTTATGTTATTTTGATTATATAAATCTTAAGAAAAGTTAATGAATAGCCTATTCATTTAATTAATTCATGAAAGACATACTATAAACTTTCACGTGCACAGCGGATTAAGTCATTTTTATTTGCAACAAAATTTCTCCCGTTTTGATTATAAAATAAATTTTCATATGAAAATATACCTTAATTTATTTGTTCATTTGTATAAAATGAAGATATTGAATAATAAACAAATCAAAAGACATCTAATGGAAAATTAAAATGCAATAATACAATAGGTCAATGAAAATCAATAATCGCAAAAATTATTCCCAAATGTCATTTCTGATTTAGTATTAGTGAAATGATAGATAATGAAATGAGCTCTGCGACTCGACTAACATTAGGTCAATTGAATATAATACAAAGGTTTTCGTCCCATTAAAAGGAAACCTTAAAAAGCTAGAGTCATCGTCCGTAATACAAGTATCAATAGAAAAAGAAAGAAAAGCAATAAGATGATACTGAAAACTTTTATGGATTTATATAAAATTCGTTTATTTTTTTT
This sequence comes from Apis mellifera, assembly GCF_003254395.2. Taxonomy (NCBI): domain Eukaryota; kingdom Metazoa; phylum Arthropoda; class Insecta; order Hymenoptera; family Apidae; genus Apis; species Apis mellifera. The sequence goes on from NC_037648.1 coordinate 4,541,226, forward strand.
TGTTTTTTATTAAAATAATAGTTTCTAACTTATGAATCGGAAAATATTTTTTTTAATATCATTTTTAATTAATGATTTTTATAATTATTTTAATTACATTATTAATAACTATTATACATTGATATATTTTACAATTGAAATATCATCCTTCTTCCATGCGAAGAATATATACACAGGTGCTTCGAATATGAATCATTAATTGTATTTGAGGTTTAGTTCTGGCATAATCGGTTAAAAATCATATAAAACTGAAACTAAAAAAAATATTAAAATTTTTATTTAAGAAACTTAAGATTTCATGGCATATAAGCAAAAATAAATATAATTATTAATTTTTTTTTGTTTTTCGAAAAATAATATTTTATTTTAATAATCTTATATATTTTATATAAAATAAATATACTATATATATATATATATATATATATATATATATATATATATATATATATAAAATAATAATATTATACACACGAAATCATAATCATAATACATGAATTTAATATAAAAAATAAATAATATAATATAAACTATGTTAAGTAACTCGTATGAACAGAATCTGTCCTCTAAATAAACGTAAATAAAATAAAAATATGTGTGTATGATATAATGATATAATAAAAGTATTTATAAAAGAAATAATAATTGAAAAGAAAAATCATAATTTGTTTCTAAAAATCAATTAAAAATGAATAAGAAAGAAACAAGTATACAATATATATATATATATATATATATATATATATATATATATATTATATATTATATATTTTACATATATATAAAAATAATTTTACAATTATCTTTGATTGAAAATTTATGAATGAACATGCTATCTTATTCACAGCTTTAATAACGAATAAAATGCCATATGTATTGAAATAAAATGTGATATTAATTTAATGAATATAATTGATATATGAATAAGCCAATATTTCTATACCTGATATAAGACTCGTGTCATTTTAAAATATAAAATGAAATTTGATAAATAAATCTAATATTATTACTATTTTAAAATTTACTAACTTAGCATTATTAATCTAATTTAAATTTTAAAGCATTTTGTAATCATATTCTTTGAAGAATAATTTACAATATCACTATATATTAATTATACTACATATTAATATATAGTATATTATAATTATAATTATAATTTTATATATTAATTAATATTATAATTAATATATTAATAAAATATTATGTAATAAAACTTATTCATTTAATATTATATATAATTATATATAATTATATATAATTATATTAATATTATATATATATTTAATATTATATCTTATAATTTCTTATAATCTTATAATCTTATAATTTCATATTATATTAGATATACTATAAAATAATTATAAAATGGATCAATCGATATACTAAAATGATAAATTCATTTACTTCTGCCATTTAGCCAGTATAAATAAATACCATAATATCAAAATGATATTAAAATATTAAATTTATTCTAATTCACAATAGTGTTTTTATAAATAATATAAACTATTGTAATCAATAAAGCGAATTTTATTCAGTTTTAGTAACTCAAGCATTTGTTTTCAAGTTATTTTGACACTTCTATCTTGAGATAAAGAAAAAAAGTGGACGATTGATAATAAATAAAAAAAAAAAAAATAACGAGATAAAATATATGAAATAAGAATAAGCGAAAAAAACAATATTATTATTGTTATTTTAATTATATTATATTTTATTGTATATAATTATATTAATTTTACTTTTATTAACAAATTATAGGAATATGATGAAGACATTTTTCTTTATAAAAAAAAATCAAAATTATAGAAATTTAATTTAATTCTTTAAATAAATTGTTATGTTTATAAAAGAATAAAGGAACATCAACTTAATTGATTAATTTCGAAACAATCATTTCTCTTTTAAATATACAGAATGTAAGAATATTGAATAGTAGCACATTTACAGAAAATGAAAATTCAATTTCACATTTTTATAAAATTGTATTGCTTATAATAAAATTGTTTTTATTTAAATTTTATATATTAATATTTCATATACTTTTATAAGCTATATAATTTTATATTCATTTTCTATTATATCATCTAATGTTTATCTAAACTACATTATCGACTCACATATAAAAATGGCATTGTAAAAAATCTGTATTTAATAGCAATAAATAGCAAAAAAAAAAAAAAAAGACATTTTTAGCCAATAATCTTTAATTTAAATAAAAAATATTTCAAATTCCATTTTAAATAAGCGAAATATCATTGAATATCCTCAAATAACAGAAATAAAAAAAGTTTTATAACGCGGTTGGAATATTTTAATTTAATTGAGAAGGCGTAATAATGTACTGGCATTCGTTCAACTCGAAATTCCTTCTATTTCCTTTCTTGCAACCAAGGACTTAACCTTTCCGTTACGACAAATGCAAAGGGCCACAGACACACGAGAAGTCGTTTAGATATACACACAGTGCCCTGTCGGTATAACAAGGCTTGTTTAAGCTTTCTTAGCCATTATATGTACCATGTCCCTTCGCAGACGATCTTTTGTTTTCACAAAATGGACGTATCCACCTTTTGCAAACGAATGTTTAGTTCTTCGAGAACTTGTATACGAACTATTCGAACATTTGCCATTGAAATACAATCGAACTTTAGTAATTCGAACCTCAAGAAAAAAAGTTGAAATCTTCGAATTAAAGATTTTAACTTATCGACATTTTAAAGTAAATTTAAAAAATGATTTCAATATATGATTAATGAAATAATGATTTCAAATATATTCAATATATCTTTTCCAAGAAATTTTATATAATTTTTCAATTGAATTGGTTTTATAAAAAAAAATTCAATCTTCGAACGTAAATTTTGTATTGTAGATGTTTTATAACTTTATGATAGAATTAAATAAGAGATGATTAAAAAAAAAATTAAATCGAAAATATTTTAATTAATCGAAAATTTTTTAATTTTAATTTTAATTTTTTTATTTGAGACTTCGTTTTCGTTTTTAAAACAAGTTTGAAAAATTTTCAAATATAATTAAAATTAATATTTTTCGATTAGATATGAATAAATTATCGATAAATAATTTCACTATACTATAAAAATAATATATATATATATATATATATATATATATATATATATAAAATATAAATAAAATAAACAAAAAATGCAGAATATATTGATACAAATCCTTTATTATATATGTTCTATCTCGATTTTCTCAAAAATAAAAATTTAAACGATAAAATTTTATTCCATATTTTTTGTTTATTTTCATATATAGAATAACTATTTATTGATTTATTTTTATTCATATCTAATTGAAAAATAATCAATTTTAATTATATTTTTTGAATTTTTTTTATTTGCTATGTTTCAAAATTGAAACATCTTGAATAAAAAAAATTTATTTTATATTTTTTATTTATTTTTTCACATAGAATCATTTCATCCGGTTGTATTATTAATTATAAAACATCTCGTATAAACGTAATTATAAGATACGAAAAACAATTAGCTTGCATAAATATAGAAGATATACATAATAAAAGAATAAAGAAATAGATATAGCTTGTATTGTTTTATATTATTTGAAGCAATCATTGAATCTTATTGAAAAAAAGAGTATAATATTAAATGATTGATTTTTGACATTTTGTAATAATTATGAATTTTGAAAAGGCAGCGATAATAAAAATTCAATTTATAGAAATAAATTTAAGATCGACTTAAAGAAATCTGTATATATGTTCTAAAATCAAGTTACAAATATAAAATAAGATGTGCTCCATAAAAAGTCATAAAAATTATTATATTTTTACGTTATATTTACACACTAATATTTAGTTAATTCATATTTGATTCTAATAACATTTATGAAATTTATATTATGAATTAATTTTTATATAACATTTAAACAATAATTCATATTTCATATTTTAATAATTTTCTGTTTTCATTATACTTTATTATCTATCTTATAATTATTTACTCATTATTATAAATGCTCAATAAAGAATTAATAAATTTTATGATATGTTTTATTTTCAAAATTGAAGTTGAATATGTATATTTAATATTTATATTAACAAAAAAAAAATATCTATTATATCTATATTTATATTTATAAAGACATATTTATATAGACATAGATATTTTATATATATATTATATAAAATATTTTATATAGAATATTTTCAGACGTATATATGTACATATATATATTTGGAATAAAAATATCATATTTTCGAGAATCTTGTATGAGAAAATATTACAAATCATACTTGTTCTAAATTCATTCTGTAATTAAGTACTACATATGTTTTTGCAGTATTAAGCATTGAAATTCTAATCTCTCCTTATAGATACTTCAAGGTCAGATATACAAAAAGTGAAGATATGCATAACTATCATTTTGTACGTGATTATAATTCCAATATTGAAATTCTGATTTTCATTTTGAATAATGTTTCAAGATCATATTAAGAATTACATTAAATCTGTAGAATTTATAAATCTACTTAATATTCATAGTTGAAAAATTTATATTTATATCAAATATATAAACTTAATATTTTTGTGGAAATATAAACATCCTATATGTAACTTTCAATTAATAATAATTTTTATAATTTTTATAAAAATTTCGATTATTATATTAAATTATAAACAATTGAAGTTAGAAAATAGATGGAAATAATGAAAAATGAGATAGTTATATTTTCATCATATCACCGTTATTTATATATCTTATTATATAATCTTGTTTTGTCTAAAATAAGTTCCAAATGTTTATAACTTAATAAATAAAAGTCAATTGATATAGAATTTTTTATCCACAAATGTTCCATGAATATATTAACATTTTTGTAAAAACATAAAAAAAATTCTTTTTAAAAATAATTTTTTTTTTAAATTAAATAAATAATTTTCTTTTTAAAAGTAATTTTCTTAACGCTCAGTTAAAACTCAGAATCATATAAATAATTTTATTTCATATATTTCTTATATTGCTTATTATTTTTATATAATTTAATCTCCAAGTTGCATAGACTACAAATGGCTCATCCCGTATATTCACTACATTTATTAATATAATGAGAAAAATCTAATATAAAAAATAAGTATAATACTGTATAAGACAAAACAAATATTTTTTTTAAATTTGTTTAATTAAAAAAAATTATTATATCAAATATTATCTTTCTTTTATACACTGCATATTTATTATGGAGTGGAAGTTATATTTGTTATAACAAAAAAACAATCGAACGATATTAAAGCATAATTTTGAACTGAAGCAACAAGACAAAGATTATAATAATCGATTTTCCGATCAAAAGTAATTATTGGAACCTTACATGTTAAATGAATCTTTAAGTCTGATAATGTAATAAAATTACAAGGAATTTGAAATATTATTTTAGAAAATATTCTTTTATTATCAAAATTGTTAAAAATTTTAATACGAGATGCAAAAACTTATACATGTAGCATTTTAACTCTTTATAGCCAAATAAATTTTAGTAATTTCATGCATAGTAACATTTAAGATATGAAATTTCTATAATTCTAATCCTTAATAGCTTACCAAATCTCTTCGGTATTCACTATGTAATATATAAAGGTGTTAACGAGAAGAAGGTCGGTGTTCTATTGAATTTCAACGATAAGAATAAACTGTTTCCACCTCGAGAAAGGTGCGTCACGCTCGAGCGGCATACGAAGAGTTTATAGCAATGGAATTCACGCGTGCTATTTAAACGATTGATTCATCGACGACCGTAACGTAATTTCAATTTCTTCCGCGGTCGTTTTCGTACGATCGTTTTCGCGGCAATATGAATGAATTTCCAACACTCGTGAATCTTGTATTTATAACTCTTTCATCCGGTTCTAGTTTCTTCTTTTCCGCGTAATATACATTCTTTACGATGACGCAATTAAATTCATTTCGATCTATAACAATAATAATACAGCTGCAAAATTATAACTTTTTATTTCGATGTATCAAGTTATTTCTAATGAAAAAAATTAATGATATTCGTTATACGAATAATAGATGGTAATCATATGTATTTATTTGTAAAATTTATATTTATATTTAACTTTTTAATATTTATATTTTTTTTAGATTAATGATATTTGATTAATCTATGATATCTCTTAAAATTCATTAGAACGGATGATAAGATATTTATACTTTATTTAATTTTATTTGTTAAAAAATATTTTTTCTATGATATATAAAAATTAATATTGATATTATATGATGTTGAAAACTTAACAAAATATTCAAAATGCCTATCTATGTATATATACATAAAATGCAAAGATTAAGAAATATTATATAATATACTATTATACAATTTTATTACTAAACCAAGATAAAAGTACTAATCAAGTGAAATGCATATTTTGGAACAAAACTAATTTATAATTTATCATTATTAAAAATAATTAATTAAATAAAAATAATATAAAAATAAAATATATATTTAAAATTATATGATAATAATAATATATAGCAATGACTTTCACGTTTCAAAGGATTAAAGAAATATTCATCCAATGAATGTGGTTCTATTTCTTTCCACCGAAACTTTTACGATTTCGTCAAGAACGATTCTTATTTCCGTTTGTTTTAGGATCGTTTCCTTTTATCCTAATTTGTTTATCTTGTATCGAATGTATCATGTCTATCATCGAATCAGTCATATTCGGTCATATTGAGTTTATAACAAAACGGAAACGGCTATATGTAATTATTCTCTATCGTTAATAACAAGGTTAGATATATATACAAGATATCTGTTTTATCTAAATAGAATGAAATAATTTTTAAAAAATATTATAAAAAAATATTATGAAAACAATATCTTTAAAAATTGTCCTAACATAACATAATTAATCGGAAAATATATTATATAATACATAATTCTTCTGTAGATGAATTGGACCATGAAAGTAATCTTTTGAAATGAAATCACATATTTTTGGATATATTAATCGATGTTATTCATTATATATTTATATATTATTACTTAAACTTCAATATCTTTTAAATTATTTATTTTTTGATATAAATAGTTTAATACTTTTTCTATAAAAAATAATATTGATTAATTACATTGATTATGTGTATGAAAAATTATATGATTTCATTTTGAAAAACGGAACTTTATATAATTTTTACAATTCTATCTAGAAAAAAATTATCGATATTGCATAATAATTATGTAATTTTATCGAGTAACTTTTATAAAAATATTTTTTTCGTAATATTTTCTCCTTATCAAACACAAATCAGGATTTTTTTTTTTTTCATTATAATTTTTTCTAGTAAAAAATATTTTATTGTATTTTATTAAAAGAGACATTCTATATAAATGACTATTCGAACAATAAATATTTCTATGAACGATAATTAATTGCAATTCTTTCTTAATAATTATTTAGTTCTTATATTGATTTGTCAAACTTAAGTTATTCAAGAACGTAACATAATTAAATAAAAATTTTAAAACAAATTTAATATATATATTAATAAATGAATGTCTCAGATTTTTTCATTCAAATTTCGTTTGTGTTTTATAGATCAAAAAAAAAAAAAAAGATTAAAATATCATATAACATAAATTCATATATCATATAAATCCATAAATTTTATCAGATAATTATATCTAATAAAAATATGAAGAAATACATGATATTATTTTTTATATTAATTCAATAAAAAGTTTGATGAGATGTAATATTTATTGATATAATTGATATATTATTATTATTTAAACTTCAATATCTTTTAAATTATTTATTCTTTGATATAAATAGTTTAATACTTTTTTTATAAAAAATAATATTTTCTATAAATGTCGATATAAACACTCTATTGAAATCACCATAAATTTATCCATCAAATTTGCAGCCATAAAACAATACTTCGAAATATAAATATTTCTAGAGTATTTAAATCATTTTTCATAATTTTTTTATAATCTTTTAAAACACTTTTGTTATATATTTTCACTTATATTTTAATCTTATTTTATGATATATAATGAAGTTTTTTTTTTATTTTACGATATATAATGAAGTTGTTTTTTTTTATTTTACGATATATAATGAACGGAAAGTTGGGACACCATATAAATAAATATTAAAATAATAATTTGGAGAAAGATGAACTGCCAATTATAGACTCATACTCTTTGCCACTTATGCATTATAATAAAATCCATTACCAGAACACCTATTTATTCTATTATTCTATTATTCTATTTATATATATATATTCTCTAATATCCGAATCTATTAAGTTTTATATTATATCCGAATTTACTAATATTATACTATCTGACGTTTTTAGTATCTTATTTACTATAACAATAAAATTTAATTTAAAATTGTATAATTGTATATATATATATATATATATATGTTCATATAATATATGTATGAATAATAATATCAAAATGTAAACATATATTTAGTGTTGACTATTGAAATGAAAATTTAAAGAATTGCTGAATATTTAAAAAATTAAAAAGAATATTATAAAATTGGCAAATAAATATTATATTGGCAAATCTACAATGATTGATATTAAAAAAAAGAAAAATGAAATATAAAATTATTTATAAAATATTATTTGCATATTCCTTTACATATTGAAAAATATGCAATATAATTTAAATAATATGATATTTCTATGTTGTTTTTTATATCATTATTTCAATTTTATAAATAAGTGTATTATTTTTCGTAAAATATAGAATAATTTATTCAAAAAAATTTGTGTTCCATTATCCAAAAATTTCTTTATTCGAATGGTCTTATCTTCCTATTAATAAATATTCCTATTAATTAATAATATTCTACTGTATTTTTAAATTAATATTCATGATAAATTTCATCCATGATTTACGATTTCCAATATTATAAAATCTAACATTAGATGATTAAATAACATATTATAAGAAAGAATAGCGAATAATAATGATTCATGTCACATTTTACTATGCATTTTTTAAAAATTTTTGTTATCCCATTAACTTTTTGTTGATCACACGAGAATAAAAATAGAAAATAAGAAGTGAAGAAAAAAAGAGAAAGAAGAAAGAGAAACACTACGGACGTTAGGAGTTGTTATGGTAATTAAAAATAGCGTTAATGAAATTACGAGTTGTTAATGCGCCTTCTCTATCTTTTGGAACGACAAAAAGAACGATTTTACTTTTGAATTTAGTGGTTTCGCCCTCAATAAGTTGCTGTAGGTAATACGTTGATTGAAATTATACGCTGTAACGCGCAATGACGCTGCTATACACTCAATTATAACTTACCTATTATCGTGTTGTAATTAACCCAGCACCTGTGCCACAGAAATTATCAAACACAGTTATTATGGTTTTATCGTGGTTTCCATTAGCTTTGCTTTCCTCTTATTTTCAATAACTTTTGAACATCGTAATATATGAAAAAACTGGTAACTTGAAATAAATATATTAATTTATATATATTGATAACTTTAAATAAATATTATTCAGGAATATCAGTTATGTTTAATTTAATAAATAATGATTGATTTAAAAAATAATAATAATAATAATTTAAAGGAAAAATAAAATTAAAAAGATGAACGTCGTAACAATAAAAAAACAGCAATAATTTTAAATAAATAGTTTTAATAAACATAGTTTTAATAATAATTTTGGCTATTTTGAAAAAATTATAATTTTAATTAAAGAAAAAACAATATTAATAATTTATGGAAAAACTATTTAAAAAAATAAACATGATTTTTATGATAAAAAAAATTTCAATTATTGTAATTTTAAATAAATATTTTAATAAATTTACATAAATATTTCGATTATTTAAATAAAAAAATTAAAATAAAAAATTATATTTTAATTTTTAAACTTTTAAAGAAAATTTGTGAAAAAAATTTTCAAATTTAAAAAAAAATAAATTTTTAAATTTTTTTTAAATAATAATTATAATCATAAAAAAACTTTTATATTAGTCTTTATATATGATACAAATTTTAACAAAATAGATTTTAAATAAGCTAATAATTTTTCGAAGAATTTTTTTTAGTATTGAAAAATTAATTTTAATATTAATATTGAAATTTATAAAAAAATAATTTCGTCATTTTTCTTTATGTTTTTAGAAAATTTAATAATTGCATTTATTATTTCATTATTTTATAAATAAAAAAAAACATTCGAATCTATTGTTTAAATTAATATATTATTATATTATTATGTTTTTTATTTATATTATAATCCGTGTCATCAATTATAAAACTTATCTATACCAAATCTATCGAATTCCAAATTTGATTCAAATAGGATATGCAGAATAAAAAATGTTTTTGCATATATCTTAAAAAAAAAAAAAAGTCAACGATTACATATATAAAAATAAATTATGCAATATATATCTTTCACAATATATTTTATCGAAATCCATAAAATGATTTTTATTAAAAATATTTTTCAAATATATTTTCAATTAAATTATATACGGATATTTGAGCAAAACTTTCAAGAATAATTAAATTTAGAGTTTTACCTAAATTTAAATCTATATATTAAATGTAAATCTATATATTGTTAAAAATAGAGAAAAGAAAAGTATCAATTATTATATTTATAAAAAATATTTTCAACAATAACTCATTTGATCTTAAAATTTATTTTCATTGCTAAAAAAATAAAAAAAAAAGAAAAAAAGAAAAAGAAAAAAAAATTAATTGTCGCATATGATCGATCTTTTAATCGTTCCGGTTAGATACGAAACGAAACCATGCGGTTGACTTATTTTCATTGTTAAAAAAATAAAAAAAAAAAGAAAAAAAGAAAAAGAAAAAAAAATTAATTGTCGCATATGATCGATCTTTTAATCGTTCCGGTTAGATACGAAACGAAACCATGCGGTTGGTGACCGAGCGAAAGGAGAGAAATTCCCTCGTCCTCTCTTCTCTTGTTGCTCGGCCGACGGCCTTGAGAGGTCACTTTACTGGAACCGTTTGCTGAATACCTGGCGAAGAAAGGAACTGGAACGTGGTAGAAGAGGGAACTGGTATTCCGACCAGGCATGATAATAACGTCTCCGCATTTCCAGCGAGTCGTCATTTTCTCTTAGGCGAACGCGTATCGCCTTGCTAATTCATGCTTCACGTTTCATCATTCTCTTATCATTCGTCGAACACTTATATTTTTTATCCTCTTTTTTTTTTCTTTTTTCTTTTTTGTTTTTATTTTCTCCTTTTGTTTTTCTTTCTTCATTCCTTTGATTATTCGTATCGCATACTTGAATTTAAGAGAGTTGTATCGAATAAACGATGCGAAATATATATACTTGTGCTACGATGCAGTGTGTACTGAGATTACGCGAAACTCGTTGGATTGCAAGTTTTTCTCTTGATTGTACAGGTACTAACCGCGAGTTAGCGTCGAAAGATTTATAGTATTTATTTATTATAAGCTTACAGTTCGGGATACGAGCGGCTACGAGCGCATATATACTATTAGTTAAAAGTTTAAAATCACTATTATGTGTTTACGATATATATAAAATCTAAATATTTAAAAAATAGATATGTTAAAAATTTCTATATCAAAATCTATCCAAATAAAATTATTGAATATCTCAATATTTGTAACATTAATTTTGATTTCATAATAAAGAAACTTCATTAAAAAAAAAAAAAGTACATATCAAATTTTGGTAGTGTACATATTATGTATTTGCAAGAAATATTTTAATGATAAATTTGAATTTTATCTGCAATGGTGACAATCATAAAAATATGATAATCAACAAAAAATAAAGAAAAATTAAAAGTTAAAGCATTTGAAGAAATTTGTGATATATTATAGTTTTGTGTAAAATAACTTGCTTCGTTGAATTAAATCGTAAGAATTTTTTGTGTATTTAACGTGTAGTGTTAATATTCATAGGATATTTTTGAAAGGAAGAAGATAAAATAAACACAAAAATTGATATACAAAAATGTCTATTGAATGTCTTATTTACCAATAAATTTTACATGAAACAATATAAAGATTTATTTCCATTGTTCACTATCTCGCACTTTATTTATTTTATTTCATTTAACATAAATTTAAATTACATAAAATCTTATAAATAAATTAAATATAATAAATAAACTTTAATTGACATTTTTACCAATTATTGTTTTAAAATATTCCTCTAAAGATATGTCATTAAATAATATCCTGTATATTTTTAACTAATGATTCTAATAATTATTATAGAGAAAAAATATTAATTTGTCAATATTAATTTGTTAACAGTTGGACAATAATTGTGTATCGTGAATAACATAGTGATGAAAGTTTTATTGAAGGATGTTCGGAACTGAATAAAAACCGTAACATATGATCATCATCTGGCCTTTTTTTATTGTCTGGTAAAAACTATTGATTAGATATGAATATAAATTTTTTTTTTTTTTTTATCCTATTTTTATATATAAGATTTTATTTTTATATTGATAATTTTTTAATATTTAATGATTTCTTTATAATTTTTGAAAAAATTCTTAAAAAATTACACATTTTTATTTATTAAATTATAAAAAAGTAAATAGTATGTCTATAAGTTATATTTACAAGTTATATTTTTTATAAAGAGATTATTTTGATATCAGTTAATTGTATAATTTGATAATTATATAATTAATTTAGAAAAAAATTAAATTGTTATAATTTTGATTTCTCTTTTATAAAAATATATTCATTATATTTGTGTGATTTTGCTGATAAAAATGACATTAAATATAAATTAAAATGTTTTCGGTTTTTTTTATTGAAAAAATAAATCAATGTATTATAATGTTATCCACATATGTATATTGTTCGATTGTCGATAAACACAGTTGTTCATTTTAGTCATTCGAAATCCTTATCAACAATAAAACAAAACTTGAAATAATATGAAATAAAAATAATATGAAAAATAATATGAAAAAATATGAAAATGAATTTCAATGAAGAAATATTATTTTTGCTTTTTTATTATTTATTATTTTTTTATTATTATTTTTTATTATCTATGCTATTATCAATGTTTGATGAGTAATCTATAAGTAGTTAACATCATACTATATTTCAATCACTGATAGCAACAATTTTTTGGATGATATTGTCATATATTGCGATTTCAATTATTAGTAAATTCAATTAATTTATGATTGCCTACACAATTTTGTGATGTAATTCTAAAATTAATTTGAATTAATTATAATAATCTGAATTAAATCTGTTACGACTTTTTAATTCATTTATATTCAGTATAATTAATGTTACATAATGCGTATAATTAGTAATAAATAGGTTAAATAATAATAATAAAAACGATTCATTTGAAATTTTATCTTATCGAAGTCAAAAAGCAATAATTTTCTTAATATTAGAAGGAAAATTGAGATTGATTTTAAAATTTATAATTATAATACAATTTAAAAAAAAAATTTAATTGTAGAATTACTTATTAGTCTCTATAAAATTCATGATTAACGCCTGAAATAATTTTTCAAAAAGATCATAATATAACTTATGAGTCATTTTTAACTGATCAATTTTTAAACAACTAACTTTTAAAGGTTATTTAAAAAAAAAAAAGGAAAAATGCGAATTTATAAAAATATATAATGTCTAATTTAATTGAGGTTATCGAACTATAAGCCAGTTAGTTAAGACAAGAGGACGAAATAAAAAATAAAAGAAAGGATATGCGGAAAATAAAATAAATAAATTGAAAAAATAATCACCCAAAACTTTGTTGAAGATAACCAATAGATAAAGAAATAAGTGAAATAAAAGAAATCAAAGTTATATAATTATATGAATTATTTTGTATTTTCTATTTTAATAGTAAAAAAAAAAAAAAAAAAATGGTCTCTAATCTATCAAATTGATGTAAAAAAGTAATTTATATAAAATTAATTTTTGTAGTACTATTAAAGTGTTGAAAATTTAATTTTTTGCTTTTTTTGATCATATTTTTATGCATATTTTCAAACATATTTTTTAACTCTCACATGTTCGTAATATGTTGAACATATATATATATATATATATATATATATTGTTCAATCCATTTTTAACTGTATAATTATATTTATTATTTATTAAGTGTTTGTAAAAATTTAGTCATTATAAATTTGAATTTCAAATAATAAATAAAATTCAAATTTCATATAAACTATTAAAAAGTATGTAAACTTATAGAAAAAATTATTAAAGATCATATTTGAGTTAATTTACATATTATCATATTTATTATATTACACAATAATTAATTTCAAGTTAATTTTCATAGTTATTATTTTTTAAATTAAATATTATAAGTTTCATAAATAATAAAAGTCTGAATTTATAATTAAAATTCTTATTATTTGAATTGAAAAAAATTCTTAAGCACTACAAATTCTATTATCTTATTAATTATAATATTTTTTTTTAAATCTTATATTATAAATTTATTCATGTATTGATTATTCATGAATTTATAAATGTATTTTAAAATGGTTATATAAAGAGATGTTCATAATATAAATGAATAAATTAAAAATTTGTGGGAAATAATAATTTTATTCGAAATTTAAATTAAAATTATTGTTAGATAATAATTAATTTAAAAAATATTATAAAATGTATGCATTAGAAATTAAATCACTGAACAAGAATTTATGAAATGAATGAATATAATGATATTTAAATCAAAAATTTGATATACTATAATTAAATTTAAATTTTAAATATTATTATGGAAATAATTTTTTAATGCAATTAGAAATCATAAGTAATAAAAAAAAATATTTCATTTTTATATTTTGTTCCGATCCGAAAACAAAATAACTGAAATCGGACATCTGATCTTTCTTATTTAACTGTGTCAATATTAATATTAAAATATAATTTTCACTAGAGAGTTAAGAATAAAATAATTTTTATTCTTAACCTGTAAAAATTTGATATAATCGCGATAATATTAAAAAAAAAATTAGATAATATGTTCCTATTGATAAAATTATTTCTGATTAATCATCTCAAATCTTGATTTATGTATGTATATATATCAAAATTTATATAAAAAAATTATAACATTTTTAAAATATTATAATTATCAAAAGAATTAAAAAAACAATGTAGTTTATAAAAATTTTTTTCTATTTTTTTCTTTATTTTCACATATTAAAATAATCTAATATAATATAATAATGCTATAATAATATAATAATGCTTTTTATGGGAAAAATTAAAATAGACTTTGATTATGAAATAAAATAATTTATTAAAATAAATCTCAAAACATTTTTTTGTTATAATAATTTTATTTACGAAGATTATGTTTAAAATTGTAAATATTAAATTTTTGTTGTTTCGATTTTAATATTTTTTCTAATTTTAATCTTTTTACTATTATTTAGTTTTTCCATAAATCTGTTTTTCTTAATTTATAATTAATTCCTAATAATATTTCCAAAATAATAAGATAAATTCATAAAAATAATATTTATCTAAAATTATTATACTTGAGTATATTTTATTTATATAAGTTATACATAAGTTATTATTACTATTACTAAACCTACTATTACTAAAGCTATTCTTCTTCTATATTTTCTTTTAACATAATAAAGAGGAATTCCTTTTTTAGAAACCATATGTTATATAACTGTATTTCTGATAATCGCAATCGTATCATTTTTTTGTATAGCAAACCAACCTTTCAAGGACATTACGAGAGTACCAGTTGTCAGACAAAATAGCTGGACCTTCTTTTCCTTTCCATTTCGAAATCATGGCGCGTAGAGATGTATCCGTGATATGTAGGTCGTCAAAAAAAAAAAAAAAAAAAATAGGACGAAAGTTGACTGACGCAAATATGCTTCTGGCGAGACAAATTGTTTTACAATCCCTTTTTTTTTTTTTTTTTTTTTAATTTTTATTTGTTTTTCTTAGAAGAATGAATGATAATCGTAATGCGTGAAATTTTTTAAAATTGAATAAAAAAAAAAATACATCATAAGTTGTTAAATTCAGATATTTTGATCGATTTGTAATATATAATTGTATTAAATTTTTGAAAATGTATTTAAATTTTATGAAAGTATATATTAAGGATAAATAATTAATAATGAGAAATAACATTCATTACCTTCTTATTATAGTCAATAAATCAATAAATAAAATTAATTACTATATAATTTAATAATAATAACTAATATAATAAATACACGATCTATTGATTTATGTATCATTATGTTATTAATAAAATTCAAATTATTAAATTTTAAAAGAATCATTTTATTGATTTGAAAAAAATTTTGTTTATTCGATAATAATTTAAATTTATAATAATAAATATATTGATAATTAATAAATTGAACAATCTAAAAAAATATAATTTTCTCAACATAATTATCTTTATTATTACATATAATATATATTTCTTAAAATTAATTTTATCTTGTATATATAATATATAAGTATATATAATAAATATTTCTTAAAATTAATTTTATAATGTATTAATATTCTATATATTATACACAGATTTATTAATCACAGAAATAAAATCATTGCAAATATTTTCATAGATAATTTTAATTATATTATAATATATCTTGTCAAAAATAAATATGTTTTTACGCAACAATATACATAAAAAAATGTTAAGCTAGGTTTACATAATATCATATTTGTATTTAAATATAGAAAACTATCATTTATATAAATAAAAAAATTAAAAGAAAATAATAAAATTATCTACGATAATTATCTTTATTATATTGCTATCGTGTTCTGATTTTGTTTGTATATATATATATATATATATATATATATATATATATATATATATATATATATATCTCAGAGTAATATAATAATACAAAAAAAATATAAAATTAATATGTAATAATAATATGGCTTAATAAATATAAAGAAAATTTATATAATATAATGACGTTTAAATATAATAATAGCAACGAAAAATTCAATTATTGTGAAATGTATTTTCAATTATACATTGTAACATTCAAAGAGTTAATATTTCCGAGAAAAATTGAATTCAAAAATAAATTATAAAATAATTATTTTTATTTTCTATAATATATTCTTTCATGGATCTCGCTTTCTAGGTAAAAAGAATAGTGTTATAAAAGATACAATTCACGCTAAGAAATTTTTATCTTCTTTCAGTCTATTTTCGTTTCCGAAAATGCGAAAAAAGTACTACAATTATTTCTGTTAGAAGACATAAAGTTACGTTAGAAGATAGAACTATTATCATCTTAAAAATAAAAATAGAAATAATATTATATCAAAGGATTTTATTCTTAACGTGTAAAAACTTGATCTAGTCATGATAATATTAAAAAAAAAATTAAGTAATATGTTGCTATTGATAAAATTATTATTTCAATAATAATATAATTGGCGATATATTAATATATGCAAGTTGAATATTTTTCAATCATCCAATGTGATGAAATAAATTTTTTAATAATATAAATGATGTTGATTTCGTTTAATGAGATTAATAAGATAAAAAAGTACTTTTATCATGATTTTTCTTCATTTAATTAATTATTATATAATTAATAATTAAAAAATGCATAGTATTTAACAAGATATTATTATATATAAATTGAAACTATATAAGAGAAATGATTATTATTAGAATTATTCAGTAAATTTATATATATTATGAAATTTTTTCTAATTTTAAACAAAATAATAAAAATTTATTAAATATTTTTATAAATAAATAATATTTTAAAATACTTCATTTTGCTTCAATCAAATTATTATTATTAAAGTATTTAATATTTTAATTATTTAATATTTTGTTTAATATTTTTATGAAATTAATATTATTATTTCATAAAAATTAATATTAATTATGAAATGAGTATTATTTAATATTTTCTAAATATGAAAAACAAAATATTCGAATTTCAATACAAGAATTTAAAATTTTATATTTAATTCATATGTATAAATTATATGTATAATTTGAATTTTTATATTATATTATTATTATATTTTTATATATATTATATTATGTATATCATAATAAGTTCAATATATTATATCATATTATAAAAAAATTAAAGTTATTCAAAATATTATTATTTAAAATTATATTTTTTTGTATTTCAATAAAATATTTATTTCAAAAGTATTTATATGAATTGGTATTAAAATATATATTTGAAATATTATTTTTTTAAAAAGAAAATTTAAATTTCTTTCAAAAAAGAAATTATTTGTAAAATTTTATTCGAAGAAATAAAACTATCTCTATTTATCTATTTAAAAAATCCATTTTCCTTAGTTTTGATGCAAAGATTTTGAAATTCTTTCTAGATGAACTTTCAGTCCACTTCTAAAAGTTGTATAAGCGTGTCACGAACCAGGTAGTAGGCTGGCATGTAACAGAAACGGGACAGACTCGTCTCCAGGGGTCTAAAATAAATGTTAGACGGTCTATTATTGGATTAAACGAGAACAGGAAAGGGAAGAAAGCAGAAAGGAATAAGCGTCGATTGTATAAGGAGACACATGTTTCACGAATGGTTCGAATAATAACTAAAGACGGAGGATGGAGATACCCTTTGAAATGGTATATAAATATTAATACGAAAGCTTGAAGATCAAATACGTGACGCAAACTAAGAATAGTAAAAATTATCATAATAATAACTTCCGTTATTAACGGTAGATAGATGATAATTTCTAGATAAAACCTTATTACCAAATAATATTATAATAACCTAAAAATCAGTATTTTACAATTATACGGAATGTACATATACAGAATATTAATATATTTATGAGTTTTTTTTTTGAGGATCGATTTTATAATATAACAAATATAAAAGATGGTATATATCAATTGCGGTTTATTTATTGAATTATAAGCAAGTTTAAGTTTGAATTAAATGAAGCGAGACATAGAGACAACTCTATCTCAAATCTCACCTAAGAGCAAACGTCAATAAAAAACATAATGTTCTTTTTTTTTGATCTCAATCGATAACATTACATTATAAAACATACAGCGATTACATGAACTACATTTATACACTATGTCTTATTCTACAAATAAAAAGAATTCTTTTTTTAACGCTTATATAACTGAGATGCAAACCATTTGTATTTGTTTTAATTTCCAAAATCATTCCTTAAATTTTATATTTATTTTGTTCAAACATTATTTATATATTTTATCAATAATTT
Organism: Apis mellifera; assembly: GCF_003254395.2. Classification (NCBI taxonomy): domain Eukaryota; kingdom Metazoa; phylum Arthropoda; class Insecta; order Hymenoptera; family Apidae; genus Apis; species Apis mellifera. Next base: position 4,560,523 of record NC_037648.1, read on the forward strand.
GCTTCAAAAAAAGAATGTTAATATCTACAATAGCTTTGAAAACTAAAACTATTTTTAATATTTTGTATGCTCCATTATATATATATATATAAAATATTGCATCTGTATTTATTTCTTAAATATTTCAATATTGATTGTTTCAATTGTATATACATATACATATATTATTCCATCAGTTTTCATTAGAATTTATACGATATTATGATGAATTCAGTGATTTAACTTTAGCGGAAAACATGGTTTCCAAAGTGTATCTAATTATTGTATTCGCCTGATAAATATTCAATTTTTGTATAAAATAATAACAATAATTTAAATATAATATACTTTCTAAAGATTGTCCAATTGGATATTGTATTATCTTATCATAAATATTCAATATTATGACATATTCAATATCACAAAATGATTATTCAAATATATGAAAAAAAAAAAAAAAATTGAAAAGAAAAAAAAGTATATAATATCCTCTCTTTGGTAATAGATAGTATATTCCAATTGTATATGACGTATTCCATTGTTATATGAATTTCATTTACGTAGAACTAATAAACATTGATAAATTCGATTTTCATAATCTGTACTTTCTTTTATTCGTGAAAAGATCATATTAATTACTTATGATGATCGTGAAATATTTAGTCTTTAATTTTAATTAATTTTAGATATTTTTCACGATATAATTACTTTATTTGATTTTTATTCATATATGTATATAATAAAACGGAGATTCGATTTAGAGCAAATACATGGAATAAAAAGTAAATACGTTCTGCATTATATAATAAAAAAATATTTTTATATATATTTATATATTTAAATATAAGTAAAATATTTTTTAGTAATATATAATTACATTTAAGCTAAATATAAATTTATTATTATATACTTTAATGTACTTTTATACAAAAATATGTACTCGAGTGCTCGATTAACATTTTCTACACGTTTAATTGTTATGGAATTATTTCATTGGAACATACTTCATTCTTCAGGTCTATGAAAAACATTGTTAATTCGTAAAATACTTCTTTTTACTATAATATATATATTCTTTAATTATTATATTATCTCAAAAATATAAATATTATTAGCACATGTAATACTACATCCATGAATGAAACAAGCGCATAATTCAATATATCCAATTTGACATTTTATCAACGTTTAACATTGCAATTAGCAAGTTAAATTGAATAATTTTTTTCTTTTTGCAAGTAAATTTTAAAAATGTAAAATAGAATAATTAATATTAATATTCATTTTTATTTAAATAATATATATATATGTATAATATACATATAATAAATAATTAATATATATATATATATATATAGTATATATAGTATAATATATATAGAGTATAATATATATTCAATTTTTCATAATAATATTTTAATTTTAATCATTAAAATAGATTGATATATTTAAATACATATAATTGGTAATTTTAATATTATAATTAGTTATATATATTACATAATTAATTAAAAAAAATTTATAATTTGAATTTTTTTTTAAATATATTTATTATATTCATCTAATAATTAAAATGATTTTAAATATGTACATAATAATAATAGATTAATATCATAATAATATAATAATATTAATCTAATAATAGATTAATATCATAATAATATAATAATATTAATCTATTAATTTATAATTTTTATATATCTATGTAGAAATATTATAATTATAATTATATTTATGTTATAATTTATTTATTTATATACTATTTAACTATGTTGAGTCTTCTGTAATATATTTAATCAACAAATTATTAATTAAAAATAATTAATATTTCTACTTTAATTTATATACAAGGTATCATTTTCATTATCATTTGCATTTGTAGGAAAATAATTTTTTTAGAAGCAACTTATAATAATTGATATTCCATTTATAAGAATGATCCTATTTGCTTATTATCTATAAATGATTTATAATTATTTAATAATTCTGCGTGAAAATTTATAAAAATTTTTTTTATTTTTTTTAAGAGTTTTGTATTTATATTTATTATGCCATAGAAAATTATTAAATTTCATGTTTCTCATAAAAAATTATTATTATATAAAAATATAAATTAATTAATGTTAAATTTATCAGCAGTTGAGTATATAATCTTCTAATTAAATTCAAATTAAGAAATTTGCGCTTGATTGTATAGATCAATTATCCAGTTATATCTGTTTGCATTAAAAGAATACATGGTTAATTTCAGGCATTTGTTTCGAAAGATTTGCAAATTGTACAATCTATTTATAACTATGGTATAAGTCATTGAAGTTTGTTCTTTATAACTTTACAACTGCTTGTGAACATATATGTACAGATACGAAATTCTAACTTTTCTTTATCTTTGCCAGTATCAATAATTGTTAAATATTATGAATAACTAGTAAAAGACAAGAATTCGAATCGAAGCATTTGAGATAATTTATGATGTATTGGTACAAAATTAAAATTGCTTCATTAAATCCAAAAAGTGGTAATAATAGATTATGTCGTTATTATCATTAAGATATATAATAATAAATGGATGAAAACTAAATTCAATTTCAAAATTCCAATTTTTTCTTATTTGAAATTATTGTAAATTGTTGTAAGCATTATTTATGAATTAACGACATTTTATTAAATTTTTGATATAAAATATTATTTTTGATTCAAAATATTATTAACAACATAAATAGAAATGATTGAAATATAACTATAATATATTTTTTCAATAAACATTATTTATTTTTATTATAATTTATTACAAATAACATTTTTATGTGTCTTAATAATAACTTTAAATCAGCAAAAATTTTAGTCATATTTATTTATAAATAATATCTTTATCATATTTATTTATAAACGATATCTAAAGGATTATTGATATATAAAAAATATATAATATTATAAATAATATATATTATAAATATATAATATAAAAAATTGTTTATAATATATCGATAAACAATAATTAGAATTTTATTTAATAAATATAGAACCATATAGAACCATATTACAATACATTATAAGGTTTATTAAAGATTATTGTAATATATGTGTTAAAAAACAATTTATAATTAAAACTAATTTCTAAATATTTGAATATTGCTTGATTCATTTGATTATATATTTTTATTTGATATATTTTTTTTTTGCCAAAACAGAAATTAAAATTATTAGTTTTTATTAACAATTCGATTCTTGCAATAGAATTATTTGATAAGAACCAATTAAAACTAGTTATTAGTATTTTTCAAAATAAAATTTTAAAATATTTTTATGATATATAGAAAATGTAAATAAAATTTTAGTTCGAATACTTTATTATTATTTTTGATATAATATATATAAATGAAGAATCCAAAAAAACTTTATCCCTTTTTAATATTTAATTGACTTATGTAATTATATTAACACTCGTAATTTAATTTCAGTGATGATTTTTCAATAATTAAAATGTAAATATTTTCTTATTTGCTTTTTTTTTATTTCAAACTTTATGTACTTTAAAATAATCAAAAAAAAATATTTTATCGCTACAATTATGAATAAAATATATTTTATAATTGAACAAAAATATCAAATAATAATATTTATATGTTATATTATAACATCTTTTCTCTCTTTCTTCAAATATGCAATACAACATTATCCAAATTAATTAAGATAAATCATTTTGAATAAGCGATTTTTAAATAATTAGGAAAGGTTAGGAAAAAGTAAACGTTAATATATCATTAAAATAATTATAAAAAAATTTTCAAATTTGGAAATTTATTAAAATAATATACAATAGATTTTTAAAAAACAAACATAGCTTTTATTTTTTTGATGTCCGTGTAATTTAAATGAAGCAAGTCAGAAACAAAGTAAAACTATAATTTGACGAAACTATTGCATTTCTTTTTGCATTTAAACCAATCTTCAAATGCTTATAATTTATGTTTATATATTTATGAAATGTACAAATAGAATTCAAAAAATTTCTAATTCATTGGTACCATTTGAAATATTCGACAAACGTTTTCAAATATCAACAAATTCTTTCTCGAACATAGAGACGTGAATTTGTAAAGAAGCTTGTATTTCGAGCGCTTAAGGATCGCGCCACAGAGGGGAGCACAGAAATGTCGAGTCACAGCATTCCAACGACTTTTAACGACTGTAACCCTCTTTTCCTCGATGTTCGAGCCGTTATACCCGCGCTTGCGGACGCCTACTGAGATACTCGGTTGTTTTCCAACTTCTTTGTACTTACCTTCCCCAATTCTCTTAGTATATACATTCCCATACATAAATATGTGAATACTTAATAATTTTAAAGAGCGACTGTATAATTATGTAAATTATTACTATAAAATGTTTGTTGTTACATATTATTATAGATATTTATTTAAGAATATCTATAATAATAGAGTATAATAATAAAGAATATAAAATTAAATATTAAATCTGTCAGAATTTGAATGTTTAATTAAAACACATTTTTGTTTTAATTATTGTTTCTTTTTATTTTTTTAATTATTGAAAATATGAAAATTTTTCGGAAAAATTGAAACTATTATAATTTATTGCTATAGAAATAATTACATATATCTGTTTATTTATCAATTTCATGAAAATCATTTGATCATTAATGTGTAGATTATTTAATAATTTATTACATTCTACATCAAAAATGTAATTATAATATAGTTTTTTAAAAATTTACTATTAATAAATTTAAATAATTAAAATATTATATAGTATCTATATTATATGATATAATCATTTAGACAGATAAATGCAAAAATAATAATATAATAAATAATAATATAATGATATAAAAATATAATAATATAATATAATAAAATATTTATAGGGAATTTTTATAAATTTACAATTAAACAAAAAAATATTTTTTTATTGAAATAATGAAAAAATTAATAGTTAAAGAATTTTTTTCAAGACTCATTTCAACTAAAGTTATAAATTGAATTAAAAAAATATTTAATTATTATTTAATATTTTTGATGCAAAATTAAATAAATTTTTATATAAAAAATTTGTTTACTCAAATGAAACAAATTCAGTTTTTAATTTGTTTTATTTCAAAGGAAATTCTATTAATCAAAAAATGATTCATTTCTCGTCAATCAATTTTTTCAAAAAAAAAACGAAAAAAATTTTATTGTAATTTTAGTCCAAAATAATCTAGCACTTACCCATATATTCAGAAAATATTCACATATTTATATACGAGAATGTACGCTTAAGTCTCTTCTTTTAATTATCGTGATATTCTCTTTCCTTATTCGATGCTCGCCGAACGATAATGGCCCATCGTGTACGGATGGGCGGATGAAACTGTCGTGTGGGTAGTTAGAGACCGATCGATATCGGACAATGAGTCGACTGTTGGACTTGGTTCGATAATAATTGCGGGAAAGGAGAAAAGGAAATTGTGAAAATGTTTCGCGTGCACGATTTCAAGACACCTGGAGGGCGATAATACCTGAGAGGAAGGAAGTATTAAGTAAATGTCGGCAAGAAAATAAATACTTATCTTGTTTGACTTAATATGATATATTGTTTTCTTGGAAATTACGATATTGAAAGTGATATCAAAAATACTTGTGCTTTTGAAAAAATATAAAAAATTAAAATTACAAATAAAGATTTTTCGAAAGATCAATTTAAATTTGAATTTAACTATTATAGATTCTTTAAAATTAAAAATCTGATGGAAAATCTATGTCTTTTATCTTTTAATTAAATTAAAACTTATAAATAACTTTACATTTTTGTTGTTTTATTATGATATTTTAAAATTTTTTTAGAGAATTAAGCAATTGCATGAATGGTTTTTTCTTTTTCATAAAATAATAGAAAAAAAGACTATTTTAATTTATTTTAAATTGTATTAGAAACATTAATTATTTCATTATAAAAATACGTAGTAATTATATGTTTCTCTCTAGATGTTCTTATTTTATTTTTTCCTTTTTTAAAAATTATAAATATATTTAATTTCAATTCATAAATTTATTGTATTGAATGTATTATGGATATTTATGAATGAGATATTATAATAAAATAAAATAATATTAATATTAATTTCATAATTATTATTTTATTAATCATTGCAACTATAATATAATTTTTTTCTTAAATTGTATTATAATCTTAATGTATAATTTGTTTTACATTACATTAAATTTAAATTTAATATTATATTTCCAAGATTAATACAAAAAAAAAGTGAGGCAGAAGTGTTTGAAATAAATGTGATTATCACATGACATATGATGTGACCATCTGGGATGTTAAATTCATAAATTTTTTGTGTTTCATTTATAAATATAATTATTAGAAATTATTAGAAATTTAAATTGTCCAATTAGATTTAAAAATTCTGATATTTTATATTATTATTCTTGAAGAAATATTTAATCAAATATAATAAATAAAAAATAAATCAAACAGTATCTAAAAAAAATATTTTGAAAAATGATTATAAAAAATTTTTAATCGAAATAGTAGTACTTTTAAATTAGGTATGATTGAATTAAAACTATAAGATAAATATAAATTTATTGTAAAAGAATTCATTACTTTTAAAATAATTATAATGTATCATTTATATTACTTTTTATTTATTTAATACATATTTCAATTTTTATACATACAAATAGCTATTAAAAATTAAAATTAACATATGAATTTTATAAATATGTTTATTTTAGACTATGACAGAATTCTCATAATATTATGTTTATAATAAAATATTAAATAATATGTTTAAATAAAATTTTTCTTAAAGATCTTTCTTTCTTTATTTTCTTCATGCATATAATTGTAATATTTCTCTATATTTATCTCATATAATTGTAATATTTGTATTATTATATTAAAAATAACATAATAATTTTAATAAATTGTATGTAATTTGTTTTATTGAATCTATACAAAATTTTTATATATATTATATATTATAAATTTTTATATATTATATATATTAGAAGAAAAATTATAATAATTTTGGAATAATAACATGAAATAATTTGAAATTTAGAATACTATATTTTATAAAATATATTTTAATAAAAATTTTGAATTATTAAATGTACAACACATTTTTATTTCTATTAGTAATGGAATTATAAAATTTTTTCATTTTTTATTCATTCAAAACTTTTTAATCGATAATACTCATTTTATTTTAATGAATATAAAAAATTTAGTTGTGTCGTTTTATTATAAAATGTTATATAATAAAAATTATATAATTTCCTTATTAATTAATTTTAATTTAAATTTCTTATATTTATGATTATAATATTTATAAAATAATATGTTATATTATTAAATATTTCTTAATAATTAATAATAAGTTTTTTGAAGATAATTCAATATTGCATTGATTAGTACATAAAAAAATATATAATTTCATAATTTAAAAAAAGAGATGATCTAATTTTTATCGAAATTTCAATTTTTATTATTATAATTTAATTTTTTAATTAATTACTAACTAATTTTTATTTGAAAAAATTTTTTTTTATTTCAATGGAAGTGAAAATTGCTTTAGATACATACGTATATATATATTTTCTATCTATTTAACATTTTAAATTTATTTATTTATCTGTTTTATTATTTAAATATTTTTTTTATTAATTATTTCTTATCTTTTATGAAGTAAAATATACATATATAATTATTATATATATAAAATATATATTACTCGATGAAAAATGGAACCTCAATGATATGAAAATGAATATGAAAATGATATATAAGAATGATATGATAAGAAAATGATATATCTAATTTTTTGTGAAATTTTTGAACATTCAATTATTTTATATCGATTTTATTTATTTGTTTCATTTCTACAAAATTCAGATAGCTAAAATTAACATTAATATAAAATACAGCATAAATTAATAAATAAAAAACAGAAATTTTTAATATTTTTAATATTACATAATATAATTTTTATTTAAAGTCAATTTAAAATTCATGAATATAAAAAAATTAATCGCTTATTACTATTTATTAAAATTATATAATAACTATATAATTAATAATTGAAAAATATCATTTAATTTAATTCATAAAAACTATTTTACAAATCTACATATTTGAACATGTATTTTCATCTAAAAAAATACAAAAATTTTTATATTTTATATTAAAATTTTAATCTCAATTTTTATATTTAAATGTAATAAAATTTTATATAATATTAAAAATTTTACTTATTTATTAACTTATATATTACAATAAAACAATTTCGAAATTTATTTTTAGATTCATAGAATTAAAATTTTTAATTTTTGAATAATCACTTGTGATATATACCATTTGTCTAAAAACTTTTAAATTTTTAAAGTTTAACGTAATATTAATATAGAAATGCTAAAGAAGAAAAAGCCGAGAGAAAAAACTGGGAAAGATTCAATTAGCAATCCTATTCTAGGAAAGAAAGAAATTAACTGAAGAAACCATAAGTTGACAATACTATTATTATTTTGTGGGAATTAAGGAAGAAATTAGTAAATAGTATAGTCAGTGAATTGAAACTTGTAACATAGATAAAAGGAGATAGGAGTTATGTTGCCTATGTTTAAACGAAACGTAGGTATAGAGTGGGAGTAGAAATAATGTGATATCACTCCTTCTAGAGAAAATTTTTGGTTATCAGTTCCCAAAAGAATTAAATTGAGGGAAAAATTATTATAGTCAATAAATGTATGACAATATGATCATATTATAAACAACTGAAAATGGATATCATATATATGTGTATAGAGTATACATGAGATGTATAGAGTGAAAGTGATACTAAAAGTAGAAGAAATAGTTATCATTTCTTCAAGAAGAAATTTTTATGACAGCATTAATTAGCAGTCTTGAAGAGAATTGCCAGATTGAGAAAATTAAAAGATAAATTATCATAATCAGTAAACTTAAAAAGACAAATAAAAATTTTCTTTAAAATTTTTATGGAACACTGGATTCTAATTAGCTTTTTCCTTCTCTATTATTCACAAATCAGAATATGATGTCAAACTCTAAAAAAATTTAAAATTTCCTCTGATAATTCTATTTGGGATACCTGGATTACAAAAAAGATAAATGCTTATCACAATTGTAATCATGTTATTTATTTATAAATGAAGTAAAAACTATTTTCTGACTAAAATCATATATTTATTTATTTTTTTATTTTTACAATTTTATACAATTAGGACTATTTATGAACTTGTTGTAATAGAATAATTAATAAAATTCATTTTTTAATTGCATTTATAAATAAATTCGTTCACATCAATAAAAATTATTATAGCTATTTCAAAGCTATCAATAGCTAATTTATTTTCATATTAAAAATAGAAAGAATTGAATTCTATTAAATAAATTTTAAAATTGGAAATGAAAATGAAAACTATTTAATAATATATAATTCCAAAAATATTAATAATATTAAAATTTGATATAAATCAAATACAGTACTCTTAATTTTATAATGAATTAAGTTAAGAAATAATAAAGTTAAATTAAAGAAGTAATTAAGATATAGTATTTAAGTAATTAAATAAGAAGAAATTAAAGAATTATATTTAAGAAATAATAAATTTATAATTTTAGGATTTACTTTTTTAAAACTGTATTAATAATTAATAAAGCGAAAGAAATTTTATTGCATTTTATCACATTAACAGGCGAATATTCCATAATGCATAGTTCAATATGTTAAAAAAATTTTCGTACTTTTGTTAAAAGATCGTTGTTATAAACGAGTTTTATGTAAAGTATCATGATAAAAGTATATCAGAACATATCAGAACACCGGATATATGGGGGGAACGACTTGGTTCAATAAATCGGTAATCCGGACTTCCCTTACTAGAGAATCAATGCTTTCTATAATGATTCTTCAATGCCGAATTTAAGATTTGATGTATTCACAGTTTGCAGATATATAGTTTGCATATAACGGAACCTCGATTATCTCGACGAAAAAAAAAAAAATCTGATTTTATAAACTGTCGATTTTATAAATGAAAAATTATTCTGTCTTCGATTTCGAATCGTGAAAATATCCGATGATATTCGTTTTTAGTGTATTATTAATAAAGTAGAAATCCATTCGAAGATTCATTGATATTGACAGATTTCGAGTGAACAATTAATGCGTATTTTTTACAATTGCATCTCTTCGAGAATTTGAAAAAATAGAATTTTAAGTTAATCAACAAATAGAAAAAATTAAAAAACAATATATAGAAACAATATGTGATTTCTCGAGAAAAAAAAATAGATTAGATTTATTTGGCCATAAAGAAAGATTGGATAGACGAAATATGTATTTTATCCTGTGTTTCATGAATCTATCATTCTCTTTTACAGAATTCTTATAAAGGAAAAATATATATAGGTTAGATCGGATCGTAAAAATAAAGATCTGTTTGAATGCGTGTTAATTGCTAATAATAGACATTCGAATGTTAACTTTGAAATGATTTAAAGATTTCAAAATTGTAGAGATCAAATCACTTCGAATATAATTTAAAAATTTGGATAGCTTTAAGAATTTTGAAAGTCTATTTTTAGTATATATAGTAGAATTAAAAAATAATAATGAATATATAATAATATATATAATATATATAATAATATAATATATAAATAATAATATAATATATAATAATATAAATATATATAATAATAATAATAAAAAATAATAATGAATAAAAAAGAAAGTGTTGATTAAATAAATTGATACAGAAACAGATTGATGTTACAAATTAATACAATATATGCAGATCTTTTATTCCTTTAACATTAAAATATTTTTTTTTTGTTATGCCTCAACTTAATTTTACTACATTAAAAATGTTATTAAATCTTTTAAATTTATAGCTAATTATTATTAAATTTAAAGCTATTAAGCTTTTTTTTTAACTTAAACTTTTTTAACTTTAACTTAAAACTTATTAAGATCGATAAGAATTCTAAGCTTTACGAAGTTCAAATTATAATCAAAATAATAATACGAATTTCAAGAAAAGAGTTAAATTCTTCGAATATTATAGAAGTTTTAGTTTTATTTATTGAAATTTCGAGAGAAAAAAATTTCACAAACGAAGATTCAAGATACAAAAATTTGTACGAAAGATGAAAATTTTAATAATAATTTAAAAGAAAAAAAGTTCGATCTTTGAACGTAAATTATTTATTATATAAATATATAATTGTAAACATAAAAACACTGACAGAAAACGAATTTTCATGGATATGATTCAAGAACGATTTATCTTCTAATATTAAATTTTTCAAATCAGCAAGTTTTTCATTTTTGGCATGTAATGAATAAATTTATTTATTTTTGTTGTATTCTATTATAATATATTTATATTCTATTGTAAAATTATATATATATAGAACAATAATATTATAGATACCTAAAAAATAAAAAGAAAATCTACTAATTTAATTTTTTGTCTGAATATTACAAAATAAACTAAAAAAAACACACATTTTTATATTATATATTACAATTATATTGTAAATTTTTTCAGATATTACATATTAAAAATTATTATTTTATTACACATTTTTAGTCCAAATATTTTAAAATAATTAAAATTAAATATATTATTTTCTAGTGTTCGAATATTTTTATGAATAATACTGTGAATATATAACAAAAACATTTATTATAAAAAAGATCTACATTAATTTTATTTTTATTTCTTAATTATATCTCTAATAAATGCCAAATGAGATTTATTTATTGAATTATAAATAATTTAAATTTATATTAAGATAAAACGGAGACAAGATGAGACGACAATGTGACGAAAATATAAAATTCTCTCATTTTATTTGTTCACTTTTTTTAACGCAAACTTTAATTATAATAATAAATCTTAATAATTTTTATTATCAACTTTTATGATTGTTTTAGCTTATGAAATTTATTCTTTAATCAATGTTCTACGAATATATTATATATAAATATATATTAATGTTGTATGTACATTTCATACATTTCATGTACAAATCACAAATTTAAAAAAACCATTGGATCAATTTTTCTACAAATAACAGAATAATATTATTTTTTATATGAAAAATATACCAAATTTACACGAGATATGAAAATTGGAAAAATACTTAAAATTGGAAAATAAAAATAAAAGAAAAACGAAAATATTTATTTGAATAAAAATTCTGAAATTGCAAAGAACACATCGATACATCGATACATATATTCAATACTATAAGTTTATCTGTGAAATGATAAATAACAAGAAGTATTGTGATCGATTTTTCGCTTTCTTTTCCTATTCAGATTCACCATTCATTTTTATTGTTTTTAACTTCTCGTATCTCTCAGGAGTTTCCTTTTTTCTCGAATACCGCGCGATGATGTATTTGAATTTAACATGAAAGAAAATCGCTGGGTCAAAACACGAGGGGATAACTGTACGATGGTCTGGAGCAGAAACCGCACATTTCATCATCATTTCACACTCATCATTGAAAAAAACGAACGAGGCTATCGACAATCAATCCTCGTTTATCATTCTTTCCATTATATTTGCATTGAGAATCCGATAGGTGGTAAATTCTCTGGATTCTCAGATATATAATTGAATCGAATTGATTAATTAGTTTCATTGAAAATTTTTTAATTTTATTAATTATATTAATATTTAATTCTCAAAAAATAAATAATTTATTTTCATAAAATTAACATAAGAAGATTTGCATAAATCATATTACATTCTAATATGAATATAAAAGAATAATATTTATATTTATTGTATTTTCTTACTTTACAATTTTTCATAAATATCAATAATTAACATAAAACAAAGATTAAAAAATAGAATGATAAAATATATATATAATCATTTTGAAATTCACAAAAAATAAAATTTAATTGAAATAAGTTTTGTGGCAATACTAACTTTATTTTTACATTAATAAAAAAAAGAATATGTTTTCAATTTTCCTCAAAAAAAAAGATTTCCAAAAATAAAAAGTTACATAATTATTTTATATAAAAGTAATTAAATGATTAAAATAGATAAATAAAATATAATTTTTAGTTTTTTTTTATATGTTATCAATAATTTATTTATATCCAATTAAGAATTAATAAATTTTATTTGTACTTGACAAATTTTTAAGTTTATTTTTTTCTAAAATGCGACAAAAAATTATTATTTTATATTTTCGATTTATTTTTTCATAAATAATCATCCATCTTATACTAAAATATTTTTTATGTATTCTAACAATTGAAAAATTTTTGTTATTTAATAAAAAATTATAGTTTTATTATAATTTATTATTAATAACTTGAATTACACATTAGAACTTGGTTTGAAAAACTTATTTGTTTTAATTTTTCTAAAAAAAAAAAAAAATTTTAATGATTTTATATTTGATCAAGGATTATAATTTAATTAACAACTCGACTAACTGATAAGTAGATTTGTATATTTTTTCATTCATACAAAAATTGCTAAGAATGATAAATGCAGAAACTCAAAACTTGCGTGTTTTTGAGTATCTTGGTTTTCACTTTTTAACAAGTTTAACAAGCAAAACGATCTTGATGTAAATCTTGATCTAAATAATCTAATACTAATACTAATCTAATACTAATCTTTTTCTGATAAATCTCGAGAATTATCCATGCATAATCTATTTTTGAATGTTTACTGTCTTGCAGTTAAATGAGAAATTTAAGTTCATTTTTTTTTCAAAACTAAAAGAAAAGAAATACAAACTATTTATAGTGAAATAGGAGAATTCGAATTTGAATAGATTATTATTAAATAAAAAATTTAGATTTTTTTAGTTTATGTGTATTTTATATATTCATAATGTTATATATTTAATATTATATATTTAATATTCAAGCTTGATATTTTAAAGACATTTTAATTCACAATAATCCATAAATAGATTTTTAATTAGTTTAGTCATTATATGTCTCTAATTACCTGCTATCTTCACATATTTGCATTAACAGAGAATAAGTGATCTTTGATTCATATGTACATGCAAACGTATAAGAAAAATTCTATGTAATAATATAATATAATATAATAATAATCTTTTTTTATAAAAATTTTGAAAATTAAAGTTAAGCGGAAATAACATGCAAAAAAAAGTTATTCAAAATTTGATTCTCTACAACATATTCAAAAAGTCATCAAAGTTGGTTAAGGATTCTTCTATTCCAAATAATTACATAATTTTTTCTATTTATTTTTTTTACAAATATTAATAATAATTATATCATTGAATATTTTTACAATGTTTCAACTTCCAAAAAGCAGGGATGAATTTTTTGTAACCATAATATAAATTAGTTATAAAATATTTACCATGGATACAGTCAAACGACAATCAATCCTCATTTGTTTTTATAAATGGATAATTCATAGTTGTCTATTTTTGAGAACCATTTTATGTCATAAAATAACATATTTTTATTAATTATTTAAAACGAGATTTACATTTGTATATTAAAAATAATATTAACGAATTAAGTGTAATCGTTCATTTTTTATATAGAATTTTCGATTGATAGAATATTTAACATTATAATTGTTATATTATTCATAGAAATGATTTGTAGAAAATAAAGTTTGGTTTCTTTTAATAGTATAACATTATAAGTATTTATGAACTATAAATAATTGTAAAAAATATACTAATAAATATTATTTTTATTGCATTTTCTATTATATATACGATTACAATTCGATTAATCAAATTTTAAATGTCTAAAAATTTCTCTCTGTGATCATAACATTCTTTCTTATTAAGCATTCATTTTGAAATTCTCTATTCATTGTGGTTTCTAAAATTTCTCTTCTAGAGTCTGTTTCTTATCAAATTCCAATTTATTACATATGCGTGCAACATCCCTAGAGAAACACTTGTCCTGTCACGTGCAAATACGACAATTACTAGTCAACCACTTTACTCCAGGCATTAAAAGTTTGCCTCAATAGACATAGAGTCATCCCTACCATTTCTTGAAATTGCTTTAGTCAAATGAGTCTTTGCATTTTTTTATACATTGTCAGAAAACAATCGAATGTTGACGTTTTTTATTTTGTTCAGACTTATTGTTTCTCACTCTTGTTAAGGAGCATACCAAAAATGCGATAACACCAATTCCAAGAATACTTATTTCCATTGTTAATAAACGTATCATGTGCTTATTGTCGTGGCACTATTGTGATTATAAATAAGAAAATAAAATAAATAAAATGGTATACTACATAAACATAAATATTATAAATCTTAAGATTTGTGATCTTAATATGTATTTTAAGATACTATTACTCGATTTGTAATTTTTACATAATATAGGATTTATTAAAATTTATTCAATTGAATTAGAGAAATAAATCACAAATGATAGATTCAAAGCATAGATGAAATGTAAAAATTAATTTTAAAGAATATCAATTTAATAACTTAATAAATTATATTGTATATATTTATATATTTATATATTTATATATTATATATTTATATATTTATATATTTCAATCTCGCGAGAATGACAAATTTTATGTTAATGAATATATACATATGGAATACAGTAAATCTCATATAAGAATTATTTCAATGCATAAAGATAGAAGAGCTGAAATATGGTGAAATATGAAATATTGAAATATATGAAATATATATAAATATATGGTGTCATAAAAGAAAATATATATATGCATATGTAATGTGCGAAACTTTGAATAATTTCTAACAATCTGGTATTTATTCATTTATTCACATATATGTATATGCATGTATCATATATGTATTGATTGTATTTGTAAGAAATATGAAACTTTATTTTACTTTTTATTTTCTGTTATCGTTATAAAAAAATCGGATGGATAAGATTACTATTTTTATCGAGAATTAGACTTTATTCAACAATAATGATTTTATTCAACAGTTATATAATTTTTAATTAAAATTTTTAATTAAAAAAATAATTATATATTATTTATTTAAAAACATTTTAATAAAACATCTTTCTCTTGTATTCATTATCCTTCTCTATGTTTAGTTTGACTTAATTTCTATTATGTATATGAGAAATGCTGTCGAAATTTTTAAAATTTCCAAAATCAATCTTACAAAACTTTTTAAGATTTTTAAAAGTTCTTCTAAGACTTTGAATTATATTCGAATTGATTCTCATCCTTGAATTGTTTCAAAATTGAAATTCGAATATTTATAATATATACATATTTTCAAAGTTCGTTTTTAAAAAAATGTATGAGCTCTCGAAACATCTTCCCGATTATTTACACGGTAACTTTGCGACCTCGTGCCATTCTACTAGAATATCCGTCAAATTGGCACAAGTGCAACACGAAGCGATTTAATGTAGTTACGTACGCGTTTGATTGGATATTTTTTTTCGACAAATTTCTTTCTACTCTTTCTATTCAATATGATTGAATTCTTTTGTCTATCCTTTTATCTAGAATATGATTTATGTTTTTACGTTTATATCTTCTGTATATGGAATTTTAGACAAATTTTTTGTTCAATTCCTTTGTTTTGCGAGGACAATTCGAGAAAATAAGTTGGTTTCGATTTTGTTACCGAGATATGTTGCTAAGGATTAATAGGAATCCATATATTTAAATTTCTGCATTACTACTTATAAAGCACAGTAGATTTTTTGAAATTTTATTCAAATCACTTGAAATAAGATTAAATTTTGTTTGATATAAAAATAATAAATAAAAAGATAATAAAATAATTACAAATAATTATTTGTAATGAGATAATAATTATTTATAATATTTACAAATGAATTCTAAAATTTTATTGAAATATAAATTATTTTTAAATAGTTTATTTGTTAAAATTTATAATTTATGATTATAATTATAATAATTATAATAAAAAATTTATTTTTACTTTAAATTAAAAAGTATGGAAGTGTAAAAAGAAATTTTATATGTAATAAACATAACAAAAGTGATTTTGAAGAACTGATATATGAAAAACAGAAATTTCACATAGAAAAATCATGTTAAAATTATTTGTATATTTTTCTAATGAAATCAAATGACAAATATTTAAATATCAAATGAAATAAGAAATATTAAAAAAATTTATCTTTTAAATATATAATAAATATTTAAATAACATTATTTAAAATAACTATTATATATATATATATATATATATATATATTTATGTTATGTGATTTTTTTTTAATGAAAATGAAAATGAACACGATGTATTTAAGATGATATTAAATAGATAATAATAATATAAATTTATTTATTTTTTATACTTATTTTCTGTAATACATCTTTATACTTTTTCACTCATTTTATTATCACTCATTTTCACTCAGTCATATATTTTCTTTCCTTATCATCATCAAAAAAAATATGAAATTATTAAGCGAAATTCAATTGCTTCTATGATTAAGAATCTCATATTTTCTCTATATTTGATATATTTGATATTGATTGAGTTATTGCCACTTATGGTAGTTATTATCTGAAACCATAGGAAGTTTTCGAGATTTTCGACAATTGGCCAATGTTATCTAGCTCATTCTGCCGGACATTAAAGCTAAGAATAGAAAAAGATAGTGTGAAATAGAAAATAGAATGTAATAATACAATCAGATCGTGTTTTATAATTCTATATGATATAATAGAAGCTCGAACAGAACTTATTATTCAATTATCATCGAATATATTATATTATCCAAATTATCGTTCGATTATCTGAATATTATGATAATTGATAAAGGAAAATAAATATATATGTATCTATATACTTGTTGAATTTTCAATATATGTTTTAATGATAGATTACAAAATTGAAATAACACAAAATAATTGTAAAAGTTATAAGCAAGTGAAATTTACATTATTTTAATTTTAATTATCTTAATTTATAATTACTTTTATATAAGATATTCTAATAATCATTGGATTTTATTTTTTATTTTTATACTTTCTTTTTTTTCATACGTACGAAATCTTTATTTTTCTATACAATATTGAATTATCCTCATATTTCATTTGCTTTTCTCGGTATTTATTTATATCACTTTACATTCATCCTTTTTACCAATCATAGTTTCATTGATTCAACAGATAATTCAAAATTATTATAAATAATTAATATAATAAAAATAATTATATAAATAATTATATAAAATTATATATACGTATCATTTTTACTATAATATTCTATCGATACGATATATCATTAAAATTGCTAATAATTGATTATTAAAAGCTTATCATTTTTATTAAATTATATTGTACTTATAATAATGTGTAAAAATTAAGATATAATGAAATATTAAACCATTCAATTTAGATTTATTTAGAATATAAATTAAAATATATCCAAATTTTTAAATGATAATATTTCCATATATAAGATATATTCGTTTCTTTCTCGAAATAAATTTTTAGGATGATATTAAGCTTTTCTTCATATTCTTTGTGTATTTTTCATATTTTGATTTTATGCGGATTTACGAATTTCGTTTGTGCAACATGATTAAATGCGATTTGATTCTTCTTTATCTTTTGTGCAAATTTCCTGTGTAAGTTTCCTATTTTGAATAGAAAGAGTTTTTTCGTGTTTCATCTAATGATGAAACTTCCTTTTAAAAAGGAATTCAATGTTAACCAATCGTCTGTATTTCTGTCTAAAAAGTGGCGAAATAACTCAGGACGTAGATGTCAAAAATAAACACTGTCTGTAAGACATGACTCTTCAATTATCTTGTTCAGGATGTCTCAATATATATTTCAACATATACTCGATAATATAACATTATTATACTATAATGTATACACTCAAAATGTAACAAATCAATTATATTATATTAAGAAGATGAGATTAGATTAATCTTCTAGAAGAAAAATTTTTTCTAATTTCTTCTCTATTTTTTTAATAAAAAAAAAAAATAATAATAATAATAATAATAAAATATGGATTATTACAATTTCGTAAATTTCCATATATATTGAAAATTAAATTGAAATTATTTATAAATCATAAATAATTATGAAAAAAAAAAACAAAATATATCTTAATAGTTTTATAATAATCTGTTCAAAATTTTTTCTCCATTTTATTATTCACTCAATATTATTTACTCAATTTTATTGGAATTTTGATTCTTTTATAATTTAATTTTTAATAAATATATTGCTTATCTTATTTCTTAATGTTATTATATATGTTTATTTTTATATATTTTATTATATAAAATAAACATTTTTAATTTCTAAAATTGACTTCTCAAATATGCTCATAAAATTAAACATTATCACAACTATCATTATATATTGTGTTACAAATACTGTATTATAAGAATTAGCTATAATTATCTGTTTTTTTTTAAATATGTATTTTAAATTTTTTATTTATATTACGTACATTTTTTACATTTTAATATAACATTATTTTGTATGAATACATGAATATATTTTATTATTATTAATTTTATAATATAGTAAAATCTTTGTTATATGAATGGAAATAAAAATATTCACATAAGAAAATTTATATAAAATAAAAACAACAACAAATTTATTATTATTCAGATATATTTAATATTTAAGGAAAAAAAAAAGAAAGAATACATTTCAATTATAAATAACTTCATTAGTTACATAATACGGTATAAAAATAGATAATATGGAATTTAAAATTTTTTTAAGAGTTAAATTATATAATTTCTTTATTATTATTAATTATTTTGTATTACACTGTTTTTGAGCAAACTATCCTATTTCTAAATGCCTCGGAAATGCTACATTTTCATCATATTATTATTGGTTTAATAAATAAATTTCATTGTATGAAAAAAAAATAATCACTTTATATGTTTACATATTGTGAAAAATTCTATTCACATAATAGAATATTATAACAAAATATAATACACATGATTGTTCAAATTTTTGTATTTGAAAAATTAAGCTAGAATAATCAGTATAGTATCAGTAATCAGTATCCTATTTCCTTTTTCAAGGGACTTCGTTCAACGAATCAATAACTCAACAACAGACTGATATCCCTTAAGAACCTCCCTGGTTCGCGCATGGAAAATGATTTCGTTCTGGACTGTCCCTGGTGGAAAATAGCTTCCATTGTCTCCGTCATGCCGATAGAAAGATGTAAAAAAGACAGTCTCGATGTAGATTCCCCGAGGTCTCTGGTCACGTATTGAAAGGAAACTTGGTATTGTTTCCTTCGGCAAAAGTATCATGGAAAATGCGAGAAAGAAGCCTTCCTTTCTAATCTTCGTTTTGTGTTGTCGTGTGTTCGCGAATCCTCTTCGACGATGGCCAAGAAATATTTTTTTGTGAACTTTTAACTGACATGCTTTTTCCTGTTAACAATAATCCGAACGATGCTTTAAATTCCAATAGAACAAGAGGAATGGAAGTAACGAATATTGGTATATATAAATGCGTATTGGTATATATGAATTTGTAGAAACTTTCTTTGTTTAATGAACCTTTCTTTGTTAGTTCTAGATGATAGCTATCTTGCATTGGATTTGCCAATATTATTGAAGATAATTATAAAACAACTTGAAAGTGAAAGATCAAATCTTTTATTTTTTTTGTTCAATTTCTTCTTGTCGTTACATAGAGTTCTTGTTATCTTCTTGTTACATAGAGGATCAAGCAGCGACTTTAATAAAAAAAAATTATGATTATTGGTTTATATCTTTTTAGATGCACAATTGATTATTTCGAAATTTTTATGTAACATGAATTTTTGCTTTTATTATGTTAAGTGAAATTCTTATAATTTATTATGTAATATATAATGAAAATGTTATTAATTAATAATAATAAAAAATTATCTTGAAGAAATAAAAGAAATCGAGAAAGAAGTCATTAGCAAAAACTTTTCATAAAAGTTATTTTTTTGATTAATTGATATAGATGCAGTTCTGATTATAATTTGGAATTTTATTATTATATTAATTACTATTATTATATTAATTATATTATTATAATTCAGACAGTTTAATAATTGTATAATTGTAATAATATGATTATTATATATATATATTTTACTATATATATTTTAGTTTTATATAAATCTAGAATAAATTGGTTATAAAAAAAAGCCAAAATATTAATATTTTATAATCAATGCTCATTTAGATAAAGCAAATAAATTGATTTTCCATTGATAATTACTATAAAACCATCTAAATATCTATAAATTATTTAAAATTTTATATTATTCTGATGGATTTTTGAACAAATTTTTTGATTATTCCAATAGTAAAAAAATATAATATGTATAAAATTATAATATTGTATTCATTTCTATTTTATATTGAGAAAGTAATGATATACCTTAATGATTAAAATATATTTGTGCAATAATTAAACATATAACGATATTTTTTATTTTTGATTAACAAAAAATATGATTTATAAAAAAAATAAAAAATCTAAATGCAATACCGATTTTTTAAAAATGCAATAGAATATTTAAAATATCGTTTCATCCAATTTGTTTTGCATTGCAATTTGGAAACGAAAAAATATAAGTATACAGTTTCATGATATTCTAGTGCGAAAATATTTGCGATTTATGTAGAAAACTAAAAAAAAAAAGAAATATGTCAATTAATATATTTTTTATACATCATAACTTTTTTTTATTTTTCAAAATTTCCCTCATAGTAGATATTTATTTAATTTAGAATATATTAGAATATTTAATCTAGATATAAGATATCGGTTAATTGCAATGTCATTTTTCATTGAAAATAAAAATAAATATTTTAATTTATCGCAAATTTCATTGTTTAAATTTGTTTAAAACAACAAAAATCTGAAAAAAATAATATTACGATTTTTTTCTTAAAAAAAGTAGCCGAATTATCCTAAATATCTTTAATTTATATTAATTTATTTTCTTAATTTCTTTTTATTTCTTAATTTATTTTAACTTATTTCATATTTTTTTAGCCTCGATATTATATGATTCGTTCAATGATTCATTCTCGATCTTTAAAAGGATTCTCAAATATTAATAACATTAATACGTGAATGAAACTTATATACTATCAATTTATCAATTCTGCAATTAAAATTTTTTCTACAGATATTGGATGTTTCGACAAGTTCGATCGACGTATTTCCGGTTCCTATTAATAGCTACAAAAGACGATCGAGCGAAGCTTTTCATTTTTAAACAGAACTCGTGATTAAAAGCCACTGCTCCCATGTGGGTCAAGTGATTTAGTATACAGATCGAATTCGCTTTCCTGGAAAATTCCTGGGTTGTTCGATTGCATTTTTTTTTCTCATTTCTAGTTTCGCTACTAGAATCGTTTCATCCAATTTGTTCTGCGTTGCAATTTAAACTTAGCGAAAAAATAAATTTATTATAAATATAATATATTATTATATTATATTATATTATATTATATTATATTATATTATATTATATTATATTATATTATATTATATTGTATTATATTATATTATATTATATTATATTATATTATATTATATTATATTATATTGTATTATATTATATTATATTGTATTATATTATATTGTATTATATTATATTATATTATATTATATTATATTATATTATATTATATTATATTATATTATATTATATTATATTATATTATAACACATTTTATAAAAATTTTTGTAACTGATTTTATAACTGTTAGTCGAAAAAAAGATTGAAGAATAGATTTTTTAAATATATAAATAGAATTAAATATTTTTATTTATTCAAATGATATAATAATTCTAAAATTTTCTGTGAAATAGTATTTATAGAGAAAAAATATTTTAACTTTATTTTAACTTATAGATTAATATATAACTAATATTTTAACTTAAAGAAATAATATTTTAACTATATATATATTTATATAGTATAACATATTTATAATATAGTAGTGTCATTATACATAAAATATATACCTATATATACATAAAATTTCATTAAAAATAAAAAAATTATTCATTAATATTTCATTAAAAAAAATGAAAAAATATTTTTTGAATCATACATATATATATTGACTATAATAAATAGAAGATTTTACAATAAAAATTTTTTTTAAATAATATTTATATAAAGAAAAAAATTTCAAATATTTTCATGAACTTGATTTCATACCTACATAAGACTGATTGAATTGACGGCTAATGGTATAATTAGCTAATGGTAGCCACACTTATTTATAAAATTAGTTTGACTTCATATTTAATTGTTTTAAATATTTTCAAATTATTATATTTTGTAAAGTGGATAATTATCATAAAGGAACTATTACGAAACAAAAAAAAATCCATTCTATGCGTAAGTGTTTAAATCAATGAAAAAATTAAAAACATTTAAAATAATTAAAATAAATTTATTTCCTTTAATATTTAAATTTATTGTATTATAAACATTATAATAATAATATAATAATATATAATATAATAATAATATTATTATTATATAATAATATTAGAAATATTATTAACATTTTTAATATTTTTTATTATTTTTAATATAAATAAGTGTTTGAATAATAAAAATATTTCTTTTGGTCTACAAATTAATGTATATAATTGCAAATATGAATATATGAATATTTATTAATAAAATTAATTCATTAAAAATATAATGACCATATAATGAATAGAGTTTCATGAAATATTTAAATATTTAATTGCTCGTTATTTATATTTGTAAAATAAATTAAATGATAATTATCTATTATGTATTTTAAATTAATCATATTTGATATAATTAAAAGAATTTATATACAAATATTTTTCTTTTTTTTCATATACTAGCAATAAATAATTAATGCCAGAAATAAAAACCAATTATAAAAAAAATAACAATTAATAATACCAACTCAATATTCCTTAAAAATAAAAAATATGCGAAATATTTTAATTTTATAAAATATTTTTCTTTTTTTTTTAAAGCGGATCCAAGTTATATTAAAAAAAAATGTGAAAAGAGATACAAAATTTACCAATTTAAAATATTTTTTTTTTTTCCAAGTAAAATGATAAATAAGAATACAATTAATACAATGTATTTAGTAAGATTTTTTCTTGGATTCTATTCGAACCTATTTCCATGTTTTTTCGAAAATAAAAGATATGCTGCGAAAATGAACAGCAAACACAGGAAGAAAGGACGAAAAAGGAAAGATAAAATATAAATAAAATGTCGAATGGTTCGAAATTGGAGTATCCTGGAATTCAATTCAAGAAAAGCAACATGTATCACTATATATATATATATATATATATATATATATATATATATAAAGAATGCGATAAACTGTATATAGTCATTTCCTTTTTGTACAGATTGTGGAATCATTTTTTCCGGTTTTTTTCCGGGTCTGTTCGCCTTGATAAGGAGAATAGTACAAATTTAGTTGAATAAATTAAAACAATAAAGATAAATAGTAGATTATAGTTAATATGTAAAAATTAGAAATTAATTATAAATAGATAACATTTTATTTTTTAACTGATATAGGATATTGCAAAATAACTTTTCTTAAGAATAGAAATTACATAAACAAATAATATTTTAAATATATACATATCTTTATATCAATTATAATTGATTATTCTAAAATGAATAAAATATTTTATTGAAAATATGAATATAATATAAATATAAGAATATAGGATTATAATTTAATAAATTATAAACAATAAACTTTAATTGATATTTTAATATATTAATTTTTATATTTGACTTCTAGAATTAAAAATTAAAAATATTTTGCAAATATATTATCATTCTAATAATGATTTCTATACATATATCGTATATACTGTAAAATATTAAAGTAAAAACTTATTTGAAATTGAAATTCTATTATATATGTATTCTATTATTACATCATTGTTACTATAATTGTTATTATTTATATATAATAATATTTTTATATAAAATATTAAATATAATATAAAATTTATTAAAATATCAGAATAGTATTATATTAATAATTAATATTTTATATAATAATTTATTATATATATTTATATATATATATGTATATATATATATATATATATAATACTATATTTCTATAATATACAATAAATAGTATACTATTATCATATTATATCTTATATTTTAATGAAATACTTATTTTAGAATCGTAATCATAAATTAATTAATATTAAAATATATATCTGAAACACTATTTTTATAAAAAAATTATTTGAAAAAAAATTTATTCGCAAGATTTTATATTATTACAAAAAAATTATTAATAAAATATATTACAATATATTTATCTATATATATTATTTTAAAAATATATGTAAAATTTCTTTTTAGTTTTGTATATTTTATTTTATTTGGTTACGTAATCACGAAAACGTGCGCGCGCGAATTTCGATATTCACGAATGATTCATGGTTTCGCGATGCTCCTCTATCTGGAAGGAACTTAAAATGCAAATTGCTATGGTATTCAGCGCGTGATCCCGCATTGTTTGATATAGGAAAGTTGAAAGACGCCCAAGTTCAATTTACAATTGTTAAATTCCATGAAATAATAATGGGAAAAATTTCCAATAAGTACTCAAGAAAGCAGAAAATCTCTAGAATTTTTAGAATTCCTTTAAATTCTTATCGTAAAAATTGCATCATTTTTTAAAAATAATGTTTAAATGTTTCATTAATATTTTTTAATTTCGGAAAATTAAAAATTAAAAATAAAATTTCATTTAATTCATATTTTTTTTTTTTTTAATAAATTTTAAGAATTTTTAAGAAGATAGAAATTTTCAGATATATTCAGAATTTTGCGTAAATCATATCTGAGCAAAATTTATTATTTTCAAACTATAGAGATCTATTAGAGATCTATTAAAATGTAAATTTGATATAAATTAGAACAAAATAGTAAATAATTTATTTTAAATAATTTTGATTATTATTTTTTATTTATTTAGTATATATATAAATAATTTTTAAAAAAATTTTAAGAAGGCAATATTATTTGCATTAAATGTTATTTAATGTATAGTAAAAATAAAAATAAAAATTATTTTATTTTTACTATTTTTATTATTATTATATTTTTATTATTATTTTTATTATTTTCACTTTGAATTTTGAATAAAATTTTGAATAAAATATTTTTCTTTAAATAAATAAAAAAATAAATCAAAACTTATATAGTTTTCTATCAGATTGATAAAAAAATATATTTTGATATATTATAGCGTATAAAATAAAAAAAGTTTAAAAATCATTAAAATAAGATAATGAAATGTAGATTAATTCTTCACATTCATAATTTCAGAGAGATTCAGAGTTTCACAAAGAATAATTTAAAGGACTTCCTGCGATGACAGTTTGTTTATCGTGGAACGCATTGTCATGAACTGAATTAATTGAAGGGGTCATGTAAGGACAGCCGTTTATATTTTTTGCCGATGATGACAAACATGTTTATTAGCAATGCTAAGCATTATGCGACACCTTACATGATTGCATACTTTAGAAGTTACTCGAAACATTATTTTGATATGATTGCGTTCTATCTTTCATCGAGTGCATAATGTTTCAAAAACAAAATTTTAAAAATGCATTTTTTTATTCAACATTAATAAATAAGAATATATTTTGTCTTTTTATATATAATTTCATATATAAGAGCATTTTTTAAATTTTGTCTTCACATTGAAATAATAAAGAATATTAAACTTATTATCACATTGGAGATAAATGAATAAAGAAAGCAGATATTATATGAGAGAAAAAATAATTAGAAACATATTTCTTGATGCAAAATGTCTGTTTATTTAAAGAAATGAAAGGATATCAGATCTTATTAAATTTATTAATTAGATTACAGAAAGGAAAATATATCCATACTTGCTATTCGATTTTTCGATTTATATATATTTATAGATTTGGATAATATAAGTTCAGATGAATATAGCCGAAATTTTCATGAATTAGAAAAAAAGGGATATACTATTGGAAAACAAAATATTTCAAGTCATATCATACTTTATTATTATTTTTTAAATAATAAAATAGGAATTTGAAATATTATATTTATTTTTTAACTTAAAAAACTCAAAATAACTATAAATAAAAAATCAAATTAAATAAAGAATTCATTCTTGAATCAAATAAACATTTTATATGAAATATATCATATAAATGTAAATATTGTAATTTTATTTCAATTTTATTTCACATACACATTAAAAAAATAAATTATGCTTCATTTTGCTTTTTTCATTTACTGTGAAGAATATTTAATATTCATTTAATTGTTATATTATATTTTAAAT
This sequence comes from Apis mellifera, assembly GCF_003254395.2. Lineage (NCBI taxonomy): Eukaryota > Metazoa > Arthropoda > Insecta > Hymenoptera > Apidae > Apis > Apis mellifera. The sequence continues at coordinate 4,587,914 of NC_037648.1, forward strand.
TTAACATTTTATATTATTATATTTAACAATTCTCTGATAATTTTTTACTATTTTACATTTATTACTAATCTAACTTAATATAAAATAAATCAATGGAAGCATCCATTCAATTTCAGAAAATAATTAATTTAAACCAAATTAAAGCATCTTAGATCATAAACTTTGAGAAGATATAAAGCTTTACGATTTTATTGATCATAAAGTTTCAAGTGATCCTTGATTGTTTCGTTCCGGCCTTTCTTCGAGTCAGTGCTCCCAATATTCCATAATTCGAGTAAATGTGATCTCAGAGTTATTCTTAATTTTCAAATAACTCGAATAATATAAAAAATGACATCGTGTATGTTTCTACTCAGCTGAAAATATGCATAAAAGAGAAAGCAGATAAAAATATTGCTCCCGATTCGCTCGAACTGAGTAATTTCTTGGGTAAGGAAGAAATCAGTATATGGCTGGTTAATAAAAAGTCTTATGGGGTCGATGTATCTATATAAAAATAAAATTACTTCGCAAGCCAGAGAATAAATAGTGCGAGTATGTTGTTTAAGTAAATTAAGTGGGATATATATATGCAGTTTTTAATAGATTCATTTGCGATCAATTATTCATAGTAATTTAATTTGTAATCTATTTCGAAGTAATTAAAAAACAATATTTCTTTTAAATTTATTCGTTATCACAAGCCCATAAGGATTATGAAATTCGATTCTTATTTTATCTCTTAACAACAACGATCAATGATAGGTAAAATAAAGAAGTAATTGAGCTTCATTACAACATTTAACGAAATTTAGATAAAAAAATTGTTCAACGAAATTTCTGAATTATATTCCCAAAAGTGAGCATAATATTAATAATAATTAAATATTGTAAATTAAGAATTCCAAAGAAAGAGAGATATAATAAAATAAAAAATTAAAAAATTATTATATTTAAGAAACATTGAATTTAAGGAAAGAACTAGTTGATCTAATGACAAATATAGTCTGTAGCTATATTATTTTAATAAACGAAAAAATGCTTGTAAAAGGAACAACGTGCTGCATAACAGGTTTAACAATTATGTTGAAACGTCTACTTGACGAGATTCATTAGAGTTAAGGTTAAGGTTCATTAACTCCGAACCTATTAGAGAAGTCCATGGAGCGACTTTATTATTAAGAGCTTGGCAATTTTTGCGATAGCATCGTTATCAATATTTCCATATAAATTACAATATCCGATATATAATTTGAGAATTGTTATATATGCGATTTCCCACGTTCTTTTAATTGAATAGTTATTTTACCGTTTCGTATATTATTTTCTTTGTTTATCTGAATAATGAAACAGTAATTTTTATGAAAATTGAATATATAATTTATATTAAAATTATTTGATAAACTTTGTTGTTTATAAATTTTTTGAAAACTAAAGTTAGTTTAGATTAAAACTAAATATATATATATATATATATATACAACTTTGTATTTAATAAAATATTATTAATCATATAAATATATAGATTCGATGTATGTAATCTAATATGATATATTAGATTCGAACATTATTCGATATTTTTATTAATACATTGTTTAAATTTATTATGAGATTTGTATGTAAAAATTTACAATATTTTTAATTGTTTTATAATATATACTTCATATTGCTTAAATATTATTATATATAAATTATCATATATTTATTTTTTTTAATTTTTATTAGAAATTTGTTATATTTATAGAATTATATTTTGCATGCTTACTTATATATTGGATGATCTTTTTATTTTTTTTTTTAATTTTGTTATGAATGATTAATATCTTTTATTATTTTCTATTATATTTTTTTATAAGCAAAAAATATTTATGAAAAAAAAATCAATATTTAATTTGATTTCAAAAAAAAATAAAAGATTTTGAAAATAATTTGTTGATTTTCTTATAAAAATTATCTTTATATAACTATAAAACTATAAAACTATAATTGAAGTATGTTATTATATTAATTGTAATTAATATAATTTTTTCAAAATATAATTTAAACTTCAAATAAATGATAATTTATAATTCGAATTTTAAAACTTTTAAATCATAATAAATATTCAAAATTTTTTTTATAAAAAAAAATTGTAACTACTTATAATCTTTCTAAAATACTTAAAAAATCTCTAAATTGAGTTAATTTAATCACGAACGTTTTCATAGATATTTATCTTCTATTTTCATAAAAACTGAACGCGCACAACACCCAGTTAAATTTTCCAATACAAATTTTTCATTGACAATTGGCTTCAGATATTGTGTCGTCAAATCCAGTAGCCACTTCATTGAACCGCATGCTACGCCCTTGGGTCGATGTTACTCAAGGTCGAATCAGAGAGACGATCGATTTTACTGACACAGAGACATTGAAGCACAGACGGTTCATATTTTCGCGTCTGGTTTGCTTGTAAAAATTGTTATCATACTTTGTCTATACTGACTAAAGCTGTTTGCGAACTATTTGAATTTTCAAACTTAAGTAATAATTATACTAATTCTTGGTTAGATTAAATTAAGTTTTAATTTATTTGAAAATAAGACAAACGATATTAAGAGAATGCAACAAAATTAATATTATTTCTTTTAAACTATTCTGGTCAATCTAAAAATAAATACATAAGTGATAAATAAAACTTCGCTTACAATAAACTAGTTCTCAATTAAATTTTAAGGACATTTGTTTGATTAAATTTTAATAACTTTTTATTCCAAATTTTACTTGAATTTTGTTTTACTTGTTTTACTTTACTGAATAATAAATTATCGATTATTTGAAGTTTAAATTATATTTTGAAAAAATTATATTAATTACAATTAATATAATAACATATTTCAATTATAGTTTTATATAGTTATATAAAGATAATTTTTATAAGAAAATCAATAAATTATTTTTTGAATTCAAATAAGTTAATTTGAAGCAGTAAATATATATAATTTAATATATTTATTTATAATAAACATGTAAAATTTATTTTTTTATATTTCATTTTTTAATTGCAATATGTGTTTTTTTCACTGTGAAATATAATATTTTTAATAAATCTTTGCAAATTTTGAAATTTTTTTATTGCTTCACTTTTAATTAATTTTTATTTTAAACTGATACATGTTTACTTTTTAATAATATTTGTTAGTTTGGAGAAATTAACATCATATAAATTCATCATAAAAAATTATATTTAAATTAAAAAAAAGTTGTATGAATCTCAATTTCACTTTAAACTTAAAAATATTTCAAGTGAAGTAAATAATAGATTCATATTAAAGTAAATTTAAATATATTATTTCAAATTCCTTAAAAAATCATTAATCAATTAAATTAAATACAAAGCTTTATATATATATATATATATATATATATATTATTATTACCAAATAATATATTATATATTATTATATATATATATATATATATATATATATATATATATATTATTATTACCAAATAATATATTATATATTATTATATTAATATATTATTATATTATTATATTAATATATAATATATTAAATCAAATTAATAAATATATATTGATAAAATGATCTTAAATTCATGATTGAGAACTTTAAAATTTAAAAAGATATTTCAAATTAAATAAATAACAAATTTAAATTGATAAAATAGCTTCAAGTCATATGATTTTGAATTCTTTGAATTCAACTTAAATTCTAGCAATCCCAACGAGGATAATTATACAGAACATTAATATATTCATGAAACATTAGAAAAAATGAAAAAAAAAAAGTTAGTATGTATAAAAATATATCGATTGAAGTTTATTGAATAAGATATAATTAATTTACATTTATATTATACATGAAGTAAAACGGAAATAGAATGAAATAGTAATATAATAAAGATAGAAATCTTGTTTTATTATATAACTTCAATTATTTAAACTAATTCAATAAGCTTAAAACGATATTTTCATATATCAATTTTTGTGTTTAAATTTTTGGCCTTTAAAATTGGTTTTTTGAAAATATCCCATGAACGTATTAACACTCTATACACATAGTAGAATCACTGTTTTCTCACGCATCGATGAAAGAAGATGGCGCAGAAGAAGACGACCGGATGTGGAGTCTAAGAACGGACAAAAGAAACGCATAACGGATAATACAACTGTGTCCCGGCACAGGCGACCAACGTTATTGTCCATGACTCGGGTTATATCGCCGTTAATGAGGTTCATCGAAGACAACGAGCAACCACTTCCGGTCTCAATATCTTTTTTTCCGATTACCGATAAAAGAAAAGAGTTCTGCGTTACTGACGCGAACCAATTTCTTTTCTTCCTTTTTTTTTTATCTTTCTCTTCTTGTTTTATCTTTCTTTTTCTCTCTTCTTCACGAAATAGTTTTTGGGATATACGATGTTGTCAAGGAACATAATGATTTGTCTTTTGCATCATGAAAATTCAAAGTTCAATGAAATTTATATGTTTTATTTATTCTTTAATATTTATTGCGTAGAATGGTTTGTAATTGTTTTGATAATATTAAGTGCATGATGATTGAAAAAATGTTTATGATTGATATTAGAGATCAAAGGTTACACGAAGTAAAATTGAATTGCTTATTTTATATTTATTAGAAAAAATATTTTATATTTACAGCATTTATTATTCATTAATTGAATTCAAATATATTGTATTTTCTATTGTTTAAAAATATTTTTATTTATTTTGGTACTATGAAAATGAAATATTGAAGTTGATAAAAGATTTCGTTGTAAAATGAATCTGTAATATGTAATTAATTTTTATAATTTATTATATAAATAGTATATGTAAATAGTAATTATTTTAATTAAGAATTATATTTTTAAATATTAAATAAATTGCGTTTTTTTATAAACGCAAATTTAAAATTTCATATAATTTTTTATAAAATTTTTTAATAATTCTAAAAATTTATTTTATAATAATATTTATCATATTTATTAAAAGTATAAGAAAACATTAATGTAATATTTATTTTTCATTTAATTTGTTCAAAATTCATTAAAATGAAAAAAATAGTCATAATAAAAAATTTGTATTTATTATATTTAATACAAAACTTTTACAAAATATTAGTTCTTTTGTTTTAAAATATAGATTGTTTCTTAAAAAGCACAATATATCAAATCATAATTTAGCATTCATCAATCTATTTCTAAAATTTATAATTATAGAAAAAATTTGACCTTTTTAAGTGAATATTGACTAAAGTTAAATTTCTTTAAAAAACACATTTTATTAAGAAATAAGAAATAAAATATTATATCAATTCTCGAGAAATTCTCAATAAAGAGGAGAAACACTAGAAATTAAATATAGAATTAGTTTGATATTGCGTTCCAGAAATTTCATTTCAAGTCAAAGGGCTGGTTTCTATAAACGAAGGATCGAAGGTTTTTCTACTTTCCCTCTGGGACATTATCACCCCTGCGATCAGCCTATAGAAAAGGCTGGGCCACACCTTCCGCAGATGTAGCAATGGCTTAACGACCGAGACACTTGCGTCGCGTTTCTATGAAATGTTTTTCACGTTTTAAGTCTTTGCCACACGTCAATATTCTTCGTTTCACTCTTGAATAATGATAAATCAAGATTCGAATTGTTTATAAATATAGTTCTCTATTAATTGAATCTCTATTAAGAAAAGAAAAAAAATAATTTCTATTAACTTAACTCTATTAAAACAATCTCTCTTAACCGATTTAACATTTCTCAATTTTTTTTACGATAGAATATTTTGCAATTCCTGAAATTTTATCAGAACCTTGATTATTTTATATTTATATAGGATAGGTAGATATAAATAATAAATAAAATAAATGAATAAAATGTTGTAAGTATATGAATAAAATCTAAATAAGCAAAAAACAAGCATTTATTTTCAAATATTAATTATTTTATTTATATCATATAGTAAATAAAATATAAATTATTATAAAATAAAATATAAAAAAATAAAATAAATTAGCATATATAAATTTTAAAATTAATGATATTTTTAATGATATTTTTAAATTACAAATTTTTTCGATATTAAGTACAATTATATATTAAAAAGTTGAATTTTTATTTTTCTTTTAGACAGAATTATCAATTAAGTCAATTTTACAATCATGGAACATATTCCATGCAAACTAATGTTGTTCAAATTTCAATAGATATCTTTTATTATCATAGCAATGGGAATAAAATTTAATTTAAAATTGAACATATTCAAATATGTTCATATAAACATATACAATATGTAATAATATGTAATAATGTATATCAAAATGTAATCATATATTTAATATTAATCATTAAAAAAAAAAGTCAGAAATTCTTGAGAAATTAATAGAAAAAAGAAAGAATAATAGGACATCAGAATTAATGGAAATACTTATATTCTAATGTTAGAAAATTCATAATTGTATTGTTGAATGTAAAAAGTTTCATCTTTAAAAAAATAAAAATTTGACCAACATTGACTTATCATGTTATAACTTAGTTAGTTTTGAAGACAACAATGAAATTTGCAGAGCATCTATAAAAAAAAAGTAGAATCTAATTAAGTATTTTATTTAAAAAGAAGCATTCTTGCAAAGAAATATTTAATAATACGATCATTGACGTTAATAAAAGAATTAAAAAAAAATTAAATTATTTCTAAGATATATATTCTTTTATATGTTAAAAAATTTGTGAAATTCGATAACTAAATAAATATAGTTGTAAATATAGTAATAAATAAATATAATTCTATAATAAAAATGATTTTTTATATTATTATCTCATTTTTGTTATAAGCATTATTTTCTATAAAATATAAAATTCATTTATAAATATATAATTCATCTATTCTGTGTATTATTTGAAAATTCTTTTATTCTTTTATTCAAACATTGTTGTCTACCATTAATTCGAATAATGAATATTTTATTACATCTGGAAAAAAGAAGAGAATCATATCTATTCTTTTTTAAATAGATATGAATAGATTTTTTTAAATATATATGAATATATGCGATAGATTCAAACTTTCTTCAGAAATGAAAAAAATAGTTGCAAATAGAATTAAAGATTAATTCGAAACATTATATTTTATTAGAAATTTTCATTTAAAATCAGTTTTGTAAATCAGTTGTAAAAAATGCTTTAAAAATGCAGTAATGTTTAGTGTTTAATTAATTATTGCAAGATCGAAATCGAAAGACATCAGAAGAAATAGATTTTCTAAAAATTATTAATAGTTCTTTTCTCTCGATTTTGTTTCATTGTTTCATATAAAACAAGAAAAAACATTTCTAATAGATGAGATAGAAAAAAGAATTGATGTTTTGTTTTACAATGCATATCTTACCTTTGGAAAGATATTTCAAATATTAATTAAGTTATTTATATTAATATTAAATTATTTTGTTTATGTATTTGTTATTCTGTATTTTTGATTTTATACAATCAAATCTCGATAATTCAAGTTTTAAGCTTAAAATCTTCAACTTGTAAAGATTTAATTTTATTAAAATTTTTTTTTATAAAAGAAATTAATAAAAAGTTTTGATAAAAAACTTTCGACATACAAAAATTGTTCAAAAATTAATGAATATTGTCGTTTGTTTCGAAACAATTTTTATAAAATAAATAAAATATTATTTATAAAAAGTATTAAAAAATTTCGTAATTATGAATAAAAAATATTAAAAACTGATATAATTAAATTAAATAATAGAAATGTGAATGATGAAAGTTTAAAATTATAGAAATAAATTTCAATTCAAGCGAATTAATATTTCACAATAGTGATATGTTGAAATGAATACATCTAAACGCATAAAATAATTTGAATTAGATATAGAAATTTTATATATTGATTTGATAAAATGCATAAAATTATAGTTATATCGAAATTATAGAATTTCAAATTATCTAGATTTAATTACATTATATTTAGATTGATCTCGCTGCAGTTCGTGACGAAACGTAGATATATACACATCAGTTTTCATTTAAATAAATTTAAGAAGAAAGAAATATCTTCGTGTGTGATATTTAAATTTGAAATAATTTAAAATACATAATAATTTTATTTAAAAAAAAATTAAAATTTTACAATTACAATAAATATAAGATTTTGAATAAAATATAGAACAAAACAAAGAATTTCAAAATTTTTGAAATTATAATTATAATTTTTTCGAATTTATTTTTTATTTTATTTTTTTATTTTGAAATTTCAATATTTTTTGAAAAATCTAAATTTAATTAGGAAAGTTAGGAAATTTAATATTCCTATTAGTACTAGCCAAATATTTATTTGTTTTACGTAAGAGTTATTTTAGAATCAAAAATTTTAAAGACATATATTTTCATTTAGTTAATAATAATAGTTAAAGCTTATCATAAAGATAGAATAACTTGAGTTCTTTTATCGGCAATAAAAATCACAAAAATGGCTTAGTCGTACAACGTCTTCAGTCTTTCATAAATCCAAATTATTATTATTATCATAGATATATTCAAAAAAACAAACTCTTAATCCTTATATTTATATCAAAAAATGTTTAGCATTCCTAAAATTTTAATTTCAAATTTTTTAATTATAAAATTCTAAATTTAAATTTTGTATAATAATCTTGAAGTCTGAATTAATATTATATATAATACTTAATTTCATTAATTTATAATAATACTTAATTTCAGTTAGATTTAAAAATTGTTTGACGCAAAAATAAAAAATTTGAAATTTAAAAAAAAAATAAAAAAATATTTAAATATCTGATAAACATGAATAAATCTTATTCGAAATTAAATAAAATATAAGAAATAACTATTTGAAATTTATTTTCATTATTTTCAATATTATTATTTGAAAGATATAGAATATTGATTCATTTGTAATAATAAAAATTTCAAATAATAATTCATTATTTTAAATTTAACAAACAAATTATTTTGTAAATAGGAGATGCAAATATAAATGGAACATAATAATTTTTTAATTATTTATTAAAATTTTTAAATAATTTAAAATTAAATTATTTAAAATGTTAAAACTTATTTTCCCGAACTTTCATCAAATTTTAAAACTATTTTTTCATAATTTGATAAAATTTGATGATAGATTCCAAGAATTTCAATTTAAATTGTAATAATTTTTTATTAAAAATTATGAAAATTATATTTAAATTGTAATAAATTGTAATATTAATTTCAATTTGCTACTTCTTCGCAAAGAACGAAAAGAATAATAGAACTAAAATATAAAATCATATAAAAATTATATATAAAATCTTGAGACATTGTAAGCCAACCTTGATTTTAATAAATAAAAATTAATTAATATTAGAATTATTCTTTTTAATTCTTTAGAATGAATTAATATAGGATATCTGTTTCTTATTATTACTATAAATCATGTAATTATTGATTTCTTTTATTAGACGTATAATTAACAACAATACATTTTTTCATCACATTATTTCTTACATAATTTTAATCTTAAATATTTAATTAAGATTAAAACTGTAATTAAATTAAAATTATATCAAGGTATTTAAAAATATTTTAATATTTTTATATTCAAGAAATTAAAATTTATTTTTTGAAATAATATTTTAAATTATCTGAATAATTATCTAATTATTTTAAATAATATTAAAAATAATTATAAAATATATTTAAATAATTTCAAATAGCCTAAATCAGATATCGAAATTAAAAAATATTTTTTCGAACAATTTATACTGTTTAAAGAATTTCGCTCAATAATTTCGAACTTATTTTTATTTTTTATGACAGAAATAATCTTTTTTCTTTAAATTTAATTTTTTTATATATGTATTAAAAAAATACAGAATATTAATTAAAAAATTAAATTTTTTAGTATTAAATGAATTCAATTTAACATGCACAAAATTTATCTTTTTTATTTTATTAATTTATCTTTTTTATACTTTCTCTAATATTCTAATATTTTAATATATTTAATAATATTTCTGTATAGAGAAATACAAAAATTTCTTTAAACAATCAAATTCTTCATTATTAATACCTTATCTCAATTTAACGTGTACAAAATTTCCAATTTCTTTTCTCTCTTTTCCAAACTTAATTTACGACTATGAATCGGAAACTTTGAGGGAAATTTCACAAAAATATAATTTTTAATAATTATATTTTTAGCATTTCTAGTATTTTTAGTATTTTTCCAAGATAAATATAAAAGTGCTTCGAAGCGATGTGTGGTAAAATTTCTTTTTTTCTTCGCGAACGAAGCAACGATCGAGGAACCTGAATAACAAATAGAGCGGCATAAAATGCGTTTAATACGATCAGTATACCTCGGGATAACATCTATTCCCCTTCTCTCGATATTATCGAGGGTTGTCCGCCAACAGGAGAATATATGTGTACACAACCCTTTTGCCGTTCACTTTTACACTCTTACCGTTTACGCTCTAACAATATTTCTTCCTAGTTTTTTCTTAATTGAAATTTATATTTAAATTTTATATTTAAATTTATATATATAAAAAATGTCTCATTTTAATTCTATGCAATTGTATCAATCCTAAATTATTTATTATTCCAAGATATATTTCAACTAAAATTTTTGCTATGTTTCGAAAAAGATCGGCTACATTTCATTATATGCAAAGTGAGCGAAATTCCTATTAACAAGAAATATCTTGTATTCAATATCGATATCAGCATCAATAGGAAATATAAATATGATTTATATGAAAACAGCAGAAATTACAGAAAATTAAAAAAAATTAAAATTTTCTTGATTTATTGATTTAGATTTACATAGAAGATTATTGCTCTTTGATAATATCTAATAATTGCGTGTTCTATTATAATTATATTTGATTCATTGCTATTTTTTCAACTTATTCTTATGAATATTTGCATTTCTAAATTTCTATTTAGTATTCCTTCAAATGCAAATCTTGATTATTTGAATATTTGCAGTTTCCAAATTAGTTATCGCTATGGTTAACAGTTAAGTGAAGATAATCTGAATTTGCTTTAATCTTCGAATATTTCTTCCATTCATCATTTAATTTAATTTAATCTAACTTTATTATCAATCTAACTTAAATACGAAATTTCTGCACAAAAACATTTATATTGTTAGATTTCTCTTTGAATATAAAGACACCTTATTGTTGCCTATATATACGAAATTTATCACCAGTACAAAATAAAATAAAATAAAAAAGTCATATATGATAGAGAAAAAGATAGCAAATAGAAGAGATCAGAGTCAAAACAATTTGACTTTAAACTACAATTACTCAGATACAATGAAATCTTGATTATCCGAATCTCGTTTAACGGAGATTTTATATTATTCTGAAATGATACTTTGAATTATATGGTAGAGACTCGGTTATTTGATTCATCGTGATTTTATGTCATCCGACATGCTATAAATTAAAATATCACATGTTTAACTTTATTAAGTTTTATCTTATATTATATAACAAAAGAAGATTAATATATTTTTTAAAATATCTAAGGAATGAAATAGCAAAGAAAAAAATGTGTATAATTAAGCAAATAATAACTTCATTTTTTTTTTTTTTTTTTAATAAAATTTCATTTGAATAATTAATTAAACTTAAATATATATATATATATTTAAATATGAATATTATATTGTCAATAATATTTTTACATTTAATATCAATAATAATAAATTTATTTAATATTCAATGTTTCGAGTAATGAAAATTTATAAAATAAAAATACATACACTTTATAAAATATGTTTATATATTATATATATGTATGTGATATATTTTATTTTTATATTATAGATAAACTTCTAGATAAACTTAATGCAATAGTGTTACAAAATACGGCCATAATTATATTAAATTATCTTTGTATAGAAAGCTATATATATAATGAATACGATTATTGTAAATTGACTAAATATGACTTTAAAAAGAATAATTTACATCGATTACCTATTTTATCGATTATTTTATCGAAATTATTAAAATGATAAATTAATTAATTTTTAATATTGTAAGACATATAAATATTTCAAATTTTAAAGCAATCAATTTAAAATTATATTAATATAAATTTACAATTTATTGAGTAAAAGAGATTATCTTTCTAAAATTATTTTCTAATTATTATATAAATTAATGAATCTCTTTTATAAATTTATTATAAATGTTAATTGTTAATATTTCATGTCATTTATCATTTATCAGAAATAAAAAAATAATTTCATGTTAAACAATAATAATTCAAAATATAAAACTTATATATTGAATTTATATTTTTTTCACAATCTGAAATGCAATTTTAAGAGAATATTTTTGTTTTTATTTTATTCATATTACAAAAATTATAAAACTATACATAAATTTATAATTCTATTCAAAATATTGTATTTTTATACAATAAACAATCATATTTAGTAAAAATAAATATTTAAATACTAAATATTTCTAAACAAAATTTTACAAAATGAAAATAATTATTTTATATAAAATAAAAATAATATTAATTTTCAATTTCAGTTTATAATATTTTAAAAAATGTATTGATCAATATTATATATTTATATAGAAAACAATAATGTTCGCTCTTACAATTTCATTTTGTATATTTCGTTTTATTTTATTGTTTGTTTCTCAATTTTTAACTACTAGATATGAACAAAAAGATTTGTTATAATAATTCTAAACTTTTGTTCAAAAAAAAAATATTAAATATTATTTTGCAAAAAAAAAAATTAACAACTTCAATAAATATATTTTCAAACATTAATAAAATAAAATAAAAATTAATAAACTGTACTGTTTTACAAAAGTTGGAAATGCAAAACGCATTAAACTAGTTTTCTTGAGAGGGGATGATAAATATTTTATGATCGCATGTTCCCGTTATTTTCCACCGCGACATTGGCAGAGATCGCCAGGATATCGTGCAAACCACTGCGTCATTTGCACATGCACATCGATTTTTTTCTTCTATACTTCTGACTACTTTGACGAGGTTTTCGATACTCCTCGTTTCACAACCGAACAAACGGAAGTTTAATCTTTATCGAGACAGAGAGATATCGAACATTCTACTAAAAACGAACGATTCTTCCTCATTCCTTCTAATCGGAATCTCTCATATCTCCTTTTCCTTTTTATGATATTCTGGTTTCTTTGATCGAGTCCTCACTGCATGATTAATCCTGTGAAAAACGTTGGATGGAATATTATTTCGATGAAAGACAGTGCTGACAATTTTGCGAATTGACAAGTTATTGAGAGGGAATATATCTATTTATAATATGAAATATTTTTAATTGTAGTTTGAATTAAAGAAAATGTCAAATTATAAAATTCAAATGTCAAATTATAGTTTAACAGTGATTGGTTTTGTTTGTTATACATTTTTTTCTTTTCTTTCCGAAACTAATCCACATCGATTTTTTCTGCTATTTTTCTGACTATTTCGACAAGCTCCTATTTTTCAAATAGGAGCTATTATATAATCTAATGACGATAAAGATTAAAGATTTTAAAATTTTTTTCTTACCTTTTATGAAGTAAATAATTATATCTGTTGAAGTTATTTTATTCTTTAAAACTCCTTTAGATTTCATGATTTTGTTCTTCAGAGTTCCTTTAATTTTCATGGTTATTCGACATATTTCGCATAATTTTCTTCATTTTTCTCAACATTAATATTTTTTCTCAGCAATTTATTCCCTTCCATTGTTTTATATTTATTACATAATATTATCTAACTATTTAACAATGCACAAGATGATTTACTTGGTATATACGTTCTTCTCAACTTGTAATTATAACTAGACTATGAAAAATATTGGATGGAATATTCTTTCGATGGAATACTAATTTTGCTAATATATATTTTTTATATTATATATATATTTGAATATTATATGAATAATATAAATATAATAAAATAAATATATTTTATATGTTTTATAAATGATATATATGATGATCATTTGATAAAATGATAATCATTTTTAATTTTAGAAGTCAAAACAGATGCAAGAGTTGATATCTAAAAATACTAATTGAGTTTATTTATTATCTTACAAGCATTACAAATTTATATTAGGGATGAAGTGAAAACAGAGTATCATTGTAACTTTTTATTTTATCTAATGCAAATTTACATTTGCTTATAATTTAATGAATAAATCTTAATATTTTTATATACTTTATATTTCTTTTGGATTCTAAATAAAAAATTCTATAAATATATTAATATTTTGTACATACATATAATTGAATTTCGATAATTCAAATTTATATACTATTTGGACTATTAAGTTCAACAGTCGCCGATTATATTGCATATTATTTGTTATCAGATATATTAACGATAACTGCGGAATATATGAAAAAAATAAAATTAAAATATTTTTTAAAATAATCAATTTTCAATTTAAATACTTTTTTTATGAAAATGATTAACGCATAAAAAGTATACAATTCATTTAAAAAGATGGGGAAAACATTGATATCATTGAAATGTTTCTATTTTTAGATTATATTCATATACCATATACTAATCATCACTGATATAATTTTATCTAATAAAATCTTCTTTATTATTAAATAAATCTTCTTTATTTCTTTAATTAATTTAAAAACTATAACTTTTGTCTTGTGTTCAAGAGAATTTAAAATTATTTATAAATACAAAAATTATGTATATTATATATTAATAATAATTTTAGAAATAATTGTACTAAATATGTTATACTATTATACTATTATACTATTATACTCTATATATATCTATAGAGTATAATAGTATAATGTATATATATAGAATATAATAGATATATATATATATATATATCTATATCTTGATTTTATATATATATATATATATATCATTATATTATACTAGAACAGGAATTGAAAAATCAAAATTATATGAAACTTTAATTTATTAGATTTAATATGTAAAAAATAGAATATTAGTTTTTAAATTATATTTATAGTTTTGAAGTTTTGATTGTTTGATTTTCATTTTAAAAATATATTTTTTTCTTTAATTTTATATTAAATTTATTATATTTTAAAATGAATATGTTATATAACATATAAAATAATGTTCTTTATAAATGAACAAATTATTACTTAAAATGATATTCAATTTAAACTTTTTCTATCTTGTATCGTTTTTTCTATAACAAAATTTCGACTGGATTCATACTTTCATCGACAAGTGTCCCATGACAAAACGGACGTCAACGTGCTCGTAAATGCGTAGAATGTGTCGTGAATGTATCCGGTTAAAAATAAACTATACTTCCTTGGACGTGAGCCTCGATAAACAACTTTTTGGTCGAACTGGCTAAAAGGAAGTGGAAAATTTATTTCGCCCCCCTCATTTCTCCTACTTCTGGATCACCAATAGTTTTTTTTTTTTCCATTTCTATTATTTCCGGTAAATATGTTATCTTTCACCCTGTTAACGAATTTATTATTTCGTGTCTTGTTTGATTGTTTGGATTTGTTATATTTATGATTATTTAAACCATTGGTTATCTTATATTATTTCATATTAATGATTTTAAGAAGTTTGAGATATAAGTTATTTATCTTCATTATATTATAAATATAAGTCACTTTTGTATTTTAAAATATTAAATATTTTAATATAATTATTAATATCATTAATTATTAAATATTTTAAGTAAAAATTAATATTCAGAAATTTCATTTGAATTTGTTATCTAATTATTTATATGTTTATTTATTATTGTTTAGATTGTATTTTATATATAATTTTCCACAAACGTTAACGAAACTTTTCATTACTGAAAAATCACATTCAATACTAATTCTTTATAAAAATTTTGAACTTATATGTTAATTTTGTTTCAATAAAATAATTATAGAAATATATGAATCAATGAATACAATAATGATTGTTTATCACATTCGAAAGTATTCATAATATAAACAATTTAAAGAAAATCTAGATAATCTTTATTTAAGAATAAAACCGAACTGTCCTATCATAAATTCGACAAATGCAAATGTTATAGTTATGTTATTTTAGAAATAATTGTATTCACAATTCTGTTTATAGTAAAAAAAAAATTCTATTAATAAAACAAATTTTAAAAAGAATTGAAGTTAAAATAATTAAAAATGAAAGTGAAATAATTAAAAATAAAAAGATTATACATTTTTGTAATTGTAAATATTTTTAACTTTCTTAATTTTTTTTAAAAAAATAACTTATGCTACTTTATACAAAGTAAACCAAAGTTTATTTATACAAGTAAATTGGAAAATTTTGTCAATCGTTATTATTATTCTAAATATTTAATTTTATCTATATATGCTTAACGATAACATAAAATGATTATTTTGATAACATATTTCATTAAAATAAATAAAAAATTAATGTAATTAAAAAAAATAAATATTTATATATATTTTAATAAATAACATTTTATTTATTTACAATTTAAATTTTTAAATAATTTTAAAATATTAATTTATTTTAATTAATTAAAATTTCATTAAATGAAACTGTATAATCATTTATCTTAAAAATGTAAATCTATTTCCTAAAATCTATAATATATACAATCAAATGAGAACCAAAAACAAATGTTAGCAAATATAATCCTAAACTTGATATTTGATATATCATATATGATAAATGTATATATGTATAAATATGAATAAGTTATTTAAATTCGATTCAATGATATATTTATAAATTATATTATTATATTTAATAAACATTATTATTTCTATATATTTATATAATAAATACTTTGTTTAAATATTTAATTCTTTTTTTTTTAAATTATACCAATAAGAAAATTATTAATTTTCGTATAAATTTTGTATGTTAATAAATTTTATATGTTAAATTTTTTTTTATTAAATTTTTTATATTTGAAAATTTTAAAAAGTTAAAATCTTTATGATACGAAAATTTTAATTTTTTTAACGCTCGTATGATCTCAATCTAGTATATTGTTTTATAAAATGGGTGTATCGAACTGGGAAATTTTTTTTCATTAAGTTGTCATTTGAAACTTTTTACATTGTATTTGCAATGCAATTTTGCGAAAAAATGACTTATTAAATATGTCATTTTTTTTAAATTATTATGTAAAAAAATAAATGGATTACTTTTATTTATAAAAATAAATTTTTTATATTATCGAAAAAATTTTATTTTTTTAATTGTATAAGGAATTTTAGAAGACAGTATAATAATCACTCTTTCTAAATATAATAGTTTTATAGATAGTAGATGTCTGGACAAAAGACTCAAATTGAAAATGATAATAACTCAAATTAAAAACATGAAGAGATTAGAAAATGCTATTCAAATTTTAAGAAATTTTTTATTTTGAATGATATATATGTATTTAACAATTTAACTATTTATTATATTAATGGTGAATCTGCCATTTGATTTTCGACTATATTATAAAAGTTTATTTTAATATTAAAACATTACAATAAATATTTCAACAAATTATTTTTGATATTATGAATCAAAATTCTTTTTGCATCATTAACAAAGAAATTTAAAGATGTTGATTTTTAATTTTTTTCTGTCTTTTTTACAAATAAATTTATTAATTTTTTTAAAATATATATACTTTCATGATTCTATTTTTTTTTTTTTATTTTCAAGTCAAAAATGAATTCTATTTCTTTTCAATCTAATGAAATATATAAATTAAATAAAAGTAACTTTGAAAATGAAATGACTTTAAAATAAATTTGAAAACATAAAAAAAAAAACATGAAAATGATGATATTAAAAATTATATTAAAAATAAAATATATAAAAAATTTTTAATATTTTATGAAATCTATGAGAGTGATTTTTAATTTTTTATATCTCATACATAAATTAATTATTAAAAGTATAAGGCGTACTAAAAAAATATTTTATATTTTTATTTTATATTTTATATTTTTTCACTGATATGATATAAAAATATATAATTTCAACTGATTTAGAAAAAAATAATCTTTTTTGTTCTTACTTTTTTTTTTAAATGATAAATTTAATATTAAAAATAATTTTTTTTTATTATAAATTACATAATATTAAAAAAAGAAAAATAGTTTAAATAAATTTACTAATATTTTAATAGTTGATAATATTTAATAATAAAATTACTAATATTTTAATATTAATTAAAAGTTTAAAATATTTGTTTTCTTTTAATTTTAAGAATAATTTTGCAAATCTATAATATTTTATTTAATATGACTTTCTGTAAATTTCGTGAGAAAGCAAAAAATACTTTTCAAATAGAAATTTACAAATAAAACAGTCTTGTTTTTTATTAAATGAAAAATATATATTGTGTTCATTATTACTTAGATTAAAATAATTAATTTAAAAATAAATTTAATATTTTTATTTTTTTCTAACAATAATATATTAAACGATCAAGTTTTTCGTTGAAATAAAGCGTCAATCATTTTACTTTTTATGAAAAAATTTTTAATGAAACATAATTTTGAATGGTACATGATATGCAAAATATATCTGGGATACATATTTAGTACAAAGTACTTATAAGTAGAATTATTTAATAAGAAAACACTATAATTGAATATAATTTTGCATTTTTTGAAATCCATAGTAACTTTTTTTTATTTTCAATATTTTAACTTGTAAATTTTTTTAATTTTCATTGCTACTTGAGGTTTCATAAACATTTTATTTGCACATAAAATTATAAAAAGAATTTACATATATTAATAAAAAGAATCGAATCAATTATATTTTGAGAATTATATATTGAGAAATAAAAACGAAAAAAAAAATTTTTTTAATTTAAAATTTATTTTAACAAAATCTCTGAAAGTTACATTAAATAGCACAGTAACTAATACAATTACTATGATTTGAAATTATTCTTTTTATCGATATCAAATTGAAAATTATCTTGGAAAAAAAATTAATTTTTACAGATTTTTTTAGAATTTAAGTTAATAATTAAGCGTAAGAGAATGCTAAAATCATTGAATAATTTCATTGCTTAAGTATTTGACTAATATCTCATAGTTCTTACGAAAAAGAAAGCCAACTCCGAGCATTAATTAGACCAGATATCCTTCTATCGATAATTAACCAGGATTTATCCCTTTTGCCATTATATTATTAAAATATGAACTTGTTTTTCCTTTTTTTTTTTTTTTCAAAAAGTTTTGCGATTTCAACATAGAAAAAAACCGAAAGATTCATTCTTAATTTTTTAAATGAAATGTTAATCATGTGTAATTATAAAATATATATATGCTATTTGTGATATAATCAGATAGAAATTAAATCTTTATGAAAAAATAAATTGAAAAGAGAAAATAAATTTTTTATGTAATACTTTCTTTTCAAAAAAATCATTTAAAAATTTATTCAATATACATATGTACAAAGTGTATATTCATAGAATATATGAAATGAATATTATGAATTGATACAGATTTCATTAAGCAAAATTTACTAATATTGTATAGTAATATTGTAAATAATATTGTATAATATTGTAGTTATAATTTATGATAATATTTGATATAATTATATATGATAATATATAATATAGAATAGTATATATTAAATCACATATGATAATAATAAATGTTGTTTAAAATTAATTTCTCTTTAATCAATGTTTTCACATTTTTAAGATATTCTATCTATATTATATTTGCAATTAATATTGTTGTCCGTTAAACTTAATGTTGCAAATTCTAATTAATAAATTTATGTATTATATAAAACTTATTTCAATGAAACTTTTGGAATATATTCTTGATTTAATAAAATTTCATAGAAAGAAATTATAAAAGTCCAATAATTCAAAATTTATATATTTATATTACATTTACAATTTAGTAAGTATAATTAATTTTCAAATTCAATTTTCTCGAAAATGAAATTCTCTGTTTTTATTAAATAATCACAAGAATAATATTATAAATAATTCAAAAATTAAACATATAAAATACTATTTCAAATAATAACTTCATTTTTTATAAATAATTCTTCAAATAAATATTTTTCATAAATATATTTTTTATTATGATATGAAATAAATTTTCAAATATTTTGCTTTAAAATTATTTCAATAACTATTTCTAATACTTATTGTTTGAATGAAATATATCTAGTATTTATTTGTATCTGTTTAATTAAAGAAAGAGTGCAATGTATATAAAATTTCATGAGAAAATTTCATTCAAGAATTTGTTTATTAATACTTCTTGTAGAAGATGATTTGAAAATGATTTGAAATGATGAAAAGAAATTTTTATATCGCGAATCATATTGTATGATTTAAAGTAATTTGAAATTGAAAATTTAAAATTTATTTGTAAATTTTAATAATTGATATAATTTGGATTTCTAATAGAATTTTCTATAATAAATTCATTATTCTTCGTTTTCCGAATATTATTAAATTTTAAAATAGTTTAGATATCTTATAAGATTCTAATGATTAAAAAGCTATTTTCTGGATTATTCATTAACCTATGCAATTAAAATTTATTTTCATTTATAAGAAATTTATATTATTATAACATTTTCTGTAAGAATGTAATATATAAAATTGTTGGGAGATTATAGTAATCTTATAAAAAGAAAATCTTAAAATTCAATTTTTTTCAATTTTAAAATAAAATAATAATATTAATATTAATGAAATATTATTAGCATATATACTGAGAAGGACTCTTGTAAAATAAATGTATAAATAATATAAATTGATTTGAAATTAAATCTTGGAGATAAAATGTTCAATAATACTAATGTAATTTTTATATTTTTAGTTTTTATAGTATATCAATGTATCATAAAAAAATTTAATATATCATTAAAAAAAAGAGGATCAAATAATTAAAAAAATAATTTAATAATTAAATAATTTAAAAGATTTAATAAGCTAAATGCGAGAGATGACAAATAAATCTTCAGAAAAATTAAAAATGATTTCAAGATTAGCATATTTAAATTTATCAAAAAAAAAATATTTAAATAAAAAAATAAGCGAGTCGATACAATTATTAAAAGAATATTTAAAAAAATATAATTACTATAATATAATGATATTAATATTATGATATTAATATTATATATTAAATATAAAATATTATATAAAAATTAAATATATTATATATATTATATTTATATATTTAATATTTTTAATAATATATTTTATATAATATTATATATAAAATCTATTTAAAAAAGTCATGTTAAAAAATATATAAGAGATTTTTTTTTTAATGTAATTATTATAGATAAATCGAAATTTAATATTTTTTATATTCAGATAGAAAATTAATTGTATAAAGAAAATATAATAATATTTATTAAAAATCTGTATATCGACATTTCGGAAATTGAAAATTGATTTAAAATAATCTAAAAATAGAGAAAGTGTCGAAAAAATTGATATTTTGAATAACTTAATTTTAATTTTGTTATGTTGACAAAAGTACAATTTATATAACAAAAGTTATATAAATAT
Organism: Apis mellifera; assembly: GCF_003254395.2. Lineage (NCBI taxonomy): Eukaryota > Metazoa > Arthropoda > Insecta > Hymenoptera > Apidae > Apis > Apis mellifera. Next base: position 4,609,465 of record NC_037648.1, read on the forward strand.
ATGCTCTAAAGTATATGCTCTAAAGTTCTTTAAATATTTTGTCAATATTTCGATATTAATAATTATAATTGAATATATCTGCAACAAATTGAATAAACATAAGATTACATAATATTAGAAATAAAGAAAATCTAGAAAATTTTGCAAGAAAAATGATTAAAGATAATTCCCAAATTCTAACAAAAATTTAATAAACTTCATATCTTGACTACATTGAAAATGCACTAATACAAATTATCTAACAAAATATTAATAAAGAAAATTAATCATATATTTATTTAATCATATATTGTATTTATATACATAAAATTATATTTTACATGTAAAAATATATTTATAAAAAAAAAAATATATTTTGTTTCTTCTACATGATTTTTATTACTATCTTATATAGAGATCTATTTTAATTTTTTGAATTTTAATAAAAGTTTTATTATATTTTTATTTAAAAATTTTTTTTTATTTTTAAAAAAAATTACGAATATGAGATTTATTAATATTTATTAATATTTTATTTTTTTATATAAAGAGTCACAGAATAATTATAAATAGAAAAATTAAATTAATTATATTTATTATTTTATAACTAATTATATATATTATTTTATAACTAATTAGTTATTTTATTGTTACTTTTTTTGTAGACAAAATCGGATTAATACAAATTTTGGATATAGTCATATAGTTATTTTTGAAAAAAAAATATTTATAAAATTGTGTAAACTATTGATAAAAAGATTTTATGTAACACAATAAATAATATCAAAGATACTAAAATTAGACAAACAGTTATTTATAATATCTGCATACGTAAATTAATTAATGCTTTCTGGAGTTAATACAATCATAATTAATCTAGAATTGATATCTAATTTGCTTTTGAAATTTTCGAAAAATTTTATATAGTTATTAATCAAATATATTATATTTATATTAATTTGTCATTTCATTTTTTTTACATAAAATTATTATTAAAAACAAGAAAACTTCAAATCCTTATTAATATATTAAAATTATGTTATTATATCTTATTTTTTTCTATAAAAATTACAAAATTAAAGTAAATTTTACATTAATAAACATACAACATTTTTTTATTACAATCAAAATATAAAATTTATCAATAATCTATATAAAATAAAAATAATTATCGAGAATAATTGTTATGGAAGGATATTTTGAGAGAATTAATCTCTCTTGTGAATCTATATTTGAAACATAATTTTTTTTGTCAAAATCTTGATGTTTCATATTTTTATCTTACATCATATTAGTACTTTTTTTTTTTTAAATGAAATAGAGAAATATTAAACTACATGCTTGGGAATGATTTTAATCATTTCATAAATTTCATGAAAAGAATCATGCAAATTTTATTTTTTTGATATTCACTGAATTTTTATTCACTGAATTTAAGCGATGATCACTGTGTATAATTTAAATATGTTCCAAGATAGATTAAAAGTTATAGATATCATTTAGTGCGATAATATGTGTTTATAACTCATGGTAAATAAAAATTATTATTTCATCGAAACATATATTTGATAGATATATAAAATTCATAGGGAAAGAAATAAAAATACTAGTTAGCTTAAATAATAATCATTTATTTTAATGACACTATATTTTATATTTAAAATAGTTATAATTTATATTATAATATTTTTTATATCAAATAGTCTTTGCACCGATATCTATTTTTTTCATTCATCATATTGAAATGAATAATCTTTTTTGAATAAGCGGAAAATAGAAATCGATCGATCACCACCGAATAATTTAATTCGGTATGTTTTCAATGTTACGATAAAAAAATCTATATATCGCGTTTAATAGAAATTAGGAAGATCGATTTTTTTCAATAAAAAAAAAAAAAAAAAATTTGATTCAACAGTTTATGGCTGACAAATAAAATCAAACCAACCGATTTCTCTATGTCGTTGAGCGACACAGGCTTTGCTGTGTTTCAAAAGTTTTCTCGGTGCGATGTTGCAATTAAGAGGCATGACAGCATTTTTCCGGAAATGTCTGATCCCGGATTAAGGTCGGTGGTGGCATGTACCGAGACATGGTCGGGTCAAAATATAATCGTGAGACACGCGCACAATACCGTGGAAATATTATTCTGTCTTTCTCATTTCAATTTTTTCCTCTTCACCTCGACAAATGAAAATGTACGCTTGTCGCGTTATATATATATATGAACGCACTCTCACTTCTTTTTTCCTTTTTTGTGTTGTTCTGCTTTGCGAAAGATTGTATTCCGCCTTGATTTCCGTAATTGCGATATTCCTAGAAAGCTTAAGTATCGTGCGAAATTACTTTTTTTTTTCTGTTTTGAAACGGAGATTTATCATCCATTTTCGCATATTTGATGCGATATCAGAATCGCAATTAATATTAATATTAATGGGAAAAATTGATTGGAATTTTTGTTGAAGTAAAATTTTGATTGAATATAGTAATCCTTAATGGAAAATTATTCGTAAAAGAAGGTAAATAAACGAATTGCTATATTAGTTTTACAATGTGCGACAAAGAATAAAACGTGAAAATAAAAATTACATGATTATTTTCTAATAATATTTCTAATTAATAATGAAAAAAGTCATTTAATGTTTAAAAAATAATATTTGTGAAATTAATTTTTGATATGTTGAGAATCTTAATGCTTAGAGTAAGTAATAATGGTTTTAATATTTTAATCTTTTTTTTTTAAATATATTTTTTATCTTAATTTTTAATTTTATTATATTATTAATTATAATATTTTTTGTTTTTATGTTATATATAAATTTATTAATATTTTAAAATAAATATATAATATACAATATTTGTAAAATGATATAATTTTTTTCTTTAGAATTATTTTACATGTAATATAAAATAATAAAATAAATAAAATAAATAAAAATAAATTTTTAATTATTCTTTATAAATTCTAAAAAATTTAAGGAACATAAATTTTCTTACATTTAAATTAAATTAAGCACAAAAATTTCGAGCCAAAAATTTCATGTTGCAAATATCAAATTAATAAAATTTTTTGAATTAGTGATCATTAGTGAATCATTATAAACTAATAGTTTTCAATTTTTTTTTTATAAATGCGCATTGCTAAAATAAAAATTTATCAAATTATCTTATATGTAGAAATTTAAAATATAAGAATTTGTATCAATTAATTGAAAAATTAATTCGTTATTTTTTAAAAGAATTTTATTTAGAAACATTATATTTGGATTATTTTGTGAGTACTCGTAATTAAAGAAATTATATTAATATATAATTAATAATATATATACATATATACATTAATATAAAACATAAATATAAAACATAAATATAAAACATAAATTTTTAAACAAAAGAAATTTTTATATAATATTAATTACACGCATACTATTGAGTTGTTTTTCTTATACTATTTTTCTTATCAAGTAAACATTATTAGATTTTTCATTTTTTTTCCATAATATAATAAAAAAGATATATATATATATTATATATATATATATATATATATAAATTTTTTTTCCATAATAAAAAAGATATATATATATATATATAATATTAGAATTATCAAATGATTATCATATTTTTTGTTCTGTAATTATTAGAAATATAAACATATTTTTGGTAAAATTAATAAAATATATTTTATTAAGAGAGAAATAGAAATATATGTAATAATATTTATTTATTTTTATAACATTATTTTAATCACAATTATTTATACTTAAAATATTTAGATATTATATTATATTATTATATTACTTATTATAGATTTCGTATTATAAATCAATAATATTAGCGTTAACAAGCAATAAGTAAAATTCGTTCACTTTCAAGAAATAAATACAGTTTAATAGCTTGAAAAGAAAAATGAAAAAAACGGAATTCGTGGTATGTTTTCTAAATCCGGTTGTACACCAAGAAATACCGTAGAAGGAAGTTCCAAACGACTGGTAAAATTGGTAGGAAATTTACATGCTGGTACATGTAATAATTAATGAACTGTTTCAATATATTTATAATATTTGTATTTTATAAATTAATATAATTTCAAGAATTATTATCGAGTCTTTTAAAAATTACATTATACAAAATAAAAATTATTTTATAAAATATATTGAAATATAATATATATAATTTTATAAAAATTATTATTGAATTTTAAAAGTGTGTAATGTCTTTTTTACTTTAAATTTTATTTTGAAATAAATAAAAAAAGCTTAATAAAAACTATTAATTTTAGAGTTATGAAATATTTTTATTACTGATTAAAATATTACTTTTATAGCATATGTCGATACTCCATTCATTTCCTCAAGATATATTCTATACCTTTTCACGTATGCGTTGAAATTTCTAACATATACAGTATTAATATACATATATGATTTTAATATATATAGAATTTTTTTGGAAAATTGATTTTTGATCCCAAAATAAACATAAAAATAAATACACTAAAATACTGGTTTTAATTGTAATTAATTTAATTAATTAGATTTAATTTAATTAATTTATAATTATTAATAATTATAATTAAATAATTTAAATTTAGATGAAATGAAACAGAATGACAGTGATGTAACGAAGAAAGATTTATCTTATTCTATTTTTATTTCGCTTTATCTAAGAAAAACTTCAATTTTTCATAATTTAATAAATAAATCTGCAGCAAAATTTTTATATACTAATTTGGTTTTGATTTTCTAGAATTGATTTTCTAAAGAAAATTCTCTCTAGAATTGACTCTGACGAATATATTTAATATTTATTATATATTATAATTGAATTTATTATTATATTATTTATTATATTATTATATTATTTAATTGAATTTATATTGAGTTGCTATTTTGAAAAAGTGATACAATACTATTTTTTTTTTTAGTATATAATTGAAGAATTTATTTTTTCAATTATTTACAAAATATTTTTAATACTATACTATTCTATTTATATGTATGTTAATATTTGTTAATTACTGTTATATAATATGTTAATCACTATTTATAAATTATTTATATAAATAATTTAATAATTAACTATCAATATGAATAAGGGATAGACAATTTATCAGCAATTTATTTCCATATAAATTTAACGGGAACGGGATCTTTTTAAGTTTTTTTTTTTGTAATGTACCTATGTATTTCTATATATATAATATATATAATATATCTTCTCTCTATATAAGAGAAAAAAGAAACTATTAAATGTAAAATTGAATGACCATTATAACTTAGATTATTAATTTTAATTTTCCAAAAAATGTTTTATATTATATTTTTACATTCTGCTGGAAAAGATCCTATATTATCAAATAGATAAAATTCAATGATATAATATCAATAATTTTGTGCAAATCATTTGAAAATAGCTAATCTCCGACGTGTAAAAAAAAGTGAAAATGATGCTCTTTGTAATTTATTATAAAATCATTATTAAAAATTATTTATATCGGTAAGGAAGAATTTAATCGACAGACATTAATTGCATATAATAGATGCATTTTCGATTGACAAAGATTATACAAAAAAATATCAGAAGAAATATTTAAAAGAATATATATATAATTCGAAGTTCTGTAATTATTGTAGGATGATACTATTCCTAATGTTACTATGAAATTTTCGTAAATCTAATAATAATAATTTTTAATCTTGAAATACGAATTCGTTATGTTATTTAAACGCCTAAATTCTACTTCTATACTCAATGTGACATTCATAACGTTTCCCTCCTTGATATTCACCCTTGAAAAGTTTTTCACTTATCTAGATCGGAAAGACGAGAGCACGCGAGGTGAAGGACTTTCTTTAAGCATAGGAAGTACCGAGCATAAGATTCTTATAAAGAAACGAAGGTGAAGGAGAATGATGGAAATAAATGCGAGAGGAAAGTTGCCAAAGAAAACGATTTTTTTATTATAAAAGACCAATTAATTTTATAAAATTTTTTAATATTTTTTTATGTAAAATAATAATAACAGAATTTTTATTAATAATAGATATTAATCTTTCTCATAATTTTCAAATATAGTATTTAAATACTTATAATTATTAATACTACCTAAAATCGATATAATATATATGCAATATCAATATATATCACAATATCAATGCATTATAATGAAAATCAAATATTGAAATTATTCAAATTGATATTGAATCGAATATTTAGCAATCAAAAAGAATCGAAAAAAATTACATCTCAAAATCATATGTATCATATATATATTGTCATATATATATTGATATCAAACACGAGAGAAAAGTATATAAAAAGATATAGGATATACCAAAAGTCAATCGATATTTAACTATAATTTCAAGCCATTTTTTTGTGAAAATTTTCATTTCGGTTTTGTTAATGAATTATTAGTGATAAAAATTAATTATAGACCACGTAGATATATTGCATGACATTGAATATTTGTCATTAAATGGATTTAAATAAACATTCGATCCACTATCTATTTTTTATTATAAAATGGAGTTATTGTTTAAATAGACAAAATATATCTCCTAAAAAATATAGTGCAAAATATATTGTTCAAAAACATTAAAAGTATTAAATTTATTTATAAATTAATTATTTCCTAGTAATTTAAAATATATTTTATGAACATAGTATACTTTTTATTTAATAGCAGACAAAAGTAAATTTCAGAAATTTAATGGATTCTTTAAGATTTTTAAATAAATTACAACAAATCGAGTATCAAAATGAGAAAAAAATAAATATTTTAGGTTTTTAATTATAATAAGTAAATTAATAATTAAAATTTAAAAATTGATTGTTTTCAATTTAATACTATTATAATATATCATACTAAAAAATTTTATATAAACAATCTATATCTTAAATAAGAAAATTAATATTATATTAAATAAATATTATATTTAAATATAATTATTCATCTAAATAATTATCATTAAAGTAAATCATATAGTAATTTTATTATATGACTACCAAATTTTTAATATATGTTCTTTTATAACTTTTTAACTAATATATTTCTAGATCAGTATATTTTAGAATCTATCTATTGAGTATTATTATTAGTAATTTGAAATCGTTTCGAATGAATATTATATAATTATTTTAAATTTTTCAAAATATAACAATTTTTGAAATTTTTGAAAATTTTGAGAATATTAATAAATTTTTGAAAATTATATATTCTATTTCATTATTAATATATTATCTACTTTTTATTCTTGTTTTCGAATCGAAGTTATTATATATAATAACTTCAATTTGTCAATTTATCAATTTTTAAAAAACAAGTAATAAATAATGCAAATAAAACAAAATAATTTTCAAGAATTTCGAATCTAAAACTTTTCAACATTTTTAAGATTTTAAAAAATTTTTAGATTTTGAATTAAGTTTAAAGTAATCTAAATTTCCTCTCATTTTATAGATATATAGTAATGTAAAATTATGTAATAAATAATAAATAATAAATAATATTCTAAATTCTATTCTTAAATTAATCCTAACTAAAAAAATACAATAAAAACTTCAACAAAAATATAAATATAAATTCAGAGAAAATATATAATTTGTTTCTTAAAATAAAATTCAACTATCCAATTTTATACGCAAAATTAATCGGATTAAGCTTAAAACAACAACCCCGTTTAAATCTTCGATCCGCTTAGTAACCTTAGAATCTCGAAACAATACGTTCAAATTCACCCTCCGAGAGAAAGTAAATCGCATTAATTAGATCGTTCAATTCGGGACAAGCGAAGAATCAAGGATAGCCCTCCCCCCCTCCCCCCAATTCGAAATATCGAACAAGACGTGGAAGCCATTTTCATGCAGTTTTGTTGAAGCAACCGTCCGTTTCTGTTGCAGCAACTGAAAGATGAGCTGGGTGAAGTGGTGGCTGAAATGGAGGCGATGGAGGGCGGTGGTCTCGCCGTCGATGAAACCAAGCCATCGAATAAGGCTAAGCAGACGTCGATCGGCCGTAAGAAGTTCAACATGGACCCTAAGAAGGGCATCGAATACCTGATCGAGCACAATCTGCTAGCGCCGACGCCCGAGGACGTCGCCCAATTCCTCTACAAGGGCGAAGGTCTTAACAAAACGGCGATTGGCGATTACCTTGGTGAAAGACACGACTTCAACGAGAGGGTGTTGAGGGCATTCGTCGAATTGCATGATTTCACCGATTTGATCCTCGTACAAGCTCTTCGACAATTTCTTTGGTCGTTCCGATTGCCCGGCGAGGCGCAAAAGATCGATAGGATGATGGAATGCTTCGCACAGAGGTACTGCCAGTTGAATCCGAATATATTTACGAATACGGACACTTGTTACGTGCTCAGTTTCGCTATCATCATGTTGAATACGTCCTTGCACAATCCGAGCGTCAAGGATAAACCTAGCGTGGAACAGTTCATATCCATGAACCGTGGAATTAACAATGGCGGCGACTTGCCTCGAGAACTTCTTGTGGTAAGTTTTTTGCTTATTCTTACTTAATGTACGTGTGTATATATATATATATATATATATATATATAATTTTATATATATATATATATACGTACATTTTATATATATATATATATATATATAAAATCGAAAAAATCTCCATTATATTATTTCTCCATTATGTTAAGAAATATTATCTCTCCAATATTATCTTAAGAAAATTTATTCAAAGAAAAATTCTGATTTTAATGAAAATTTGTATATATGTAAGGAGATTATATATGGAGCAATTTTTTTATTAAAATTTGTTTAAAAAGAAAAAATCAAAAATCTATTTTTTTTTTATTTTTTTAATATAATTTTACTCAGAATTTTTTTATAACATAATATAATAAAGTAATAAACATTTTTCATTTAAAAAATTTTATTTTATATAACGTAATAATTATATTTAAAAAAATAAAAAAATTGAAACTTTAAGCACTGACTAGAATCTTATATCAAGATCAAGATAATTCAGTTAATTTTTATTCAAAATAATCTTCAAATTTTAACTAATAATTTTTAATATTCATTCTTTTCAAATACAAAGATATTAAATTTTAATTATATAAAATTTAATTATATAACATAAAAGTTAATTATTATTAATATATTAATAAATCGTTGTTAATATATTAATAATAAATATATGGAAAACAATTGATTTTAAAAATCTCAAAATAAACACAAAAACTGATATAAAAAAATGTTAATTGCTTATTTATTAAGTTATAAGCAATTGAATTTTGCTACTATACTACATGACAACTTCAAATGACAACTACATGAAACGAGACGAAAATAGAATGAGATTATTCTGTCTCTCTTTTATATTGTTTTCACATTCTGTTTCTGCTTTGTTTATTTAACACGAATTTAAATTTTTTATCATACAATAAATACACCTTAATCGATATTTTTGTTTATTAACTTTTAACTTATAAAATTGATCTTTCAAAAGTATTACATTCGAATATAATATTCTCTCTATAAAACTTCTCTAAAGATACTACTTCTTTATCTATAAGTAAATCTATCATTATAATATATTGATATAATATATATCGATTTTGATGAAATAATTTTGTTTAGAATCAATTTCTTTTTAATTTTTAATTGTTTCTCAAGCAAATAGTCATTCCCTTACGCGAATAAGATATAAAAAAATAAAGATATAAAAGAAAAATAGTCAGTTTGTTTCATAAAACGAGAAAATAAAATGTTAAAAGTATATATTTTTCTTTTGAATATATTGTTGAATTAAATTTAAAATAAAATAAAAATCAACTATTTTATATGAAAAAAATTTAATAAATCTTTTGATTTGTTAATGCTTTCAATAATGATATTTGAAAAAATATCATATTTTTTATAATAAATAATTTTATAATAAATATATTATAAATAATTTTATAATAATAATTTTTTGATTATTTTTCTTTCATAATATTTCTTTCTTCTCTATATAAATTTTTAATAAGTACTAATATTTACTAATAGTACTAATAGTAATTTTTTTTTATTTGTAAAAATACTAGAGAATCATTCTACTTGAAAAATTATAAATTATATTAATAATAAATAGATATAATACATTGATTATAATCTTCATAATCTCGCTTCGAGTCCTCTGGTGCTTAGATTCAAAATAATTGGTATATAGAGATTCAAAATAATTCTAAATGATTTCAAATTTATTAGTTTCGAGATATGTTTTATGGTTAATGATAATGAGACCAATGATGACACAAATTCCATCATATATGCATATATATTATAGTTATATTATAATTATATAAATATATATATGTAATAAAATATAATATATATATTATTGTGGTATAATTGGCAGAGGGTTTCTTATGAAAAAATAAATCGAAAAGGAAGAATAAAATTTTTTTATTTGAGGCTTCATTTTCGAGTAAACTAAATTGTAAACTAAATGAAAATTTGTAAATACAATTATTATTGTAAATACAAATAAAAATAACTAAAAAATATAGAATAAAATTTTATTAAAAAAATTAGAGATAAAATACATAGAATAAAAAATAACATACTATTAATAATTCATTTATATCCAAATGTATTTGTTAATTTAACTTGTATTTAAAAATTTTCAAACTTAATTTAATAAAATGTATGAAAACAAAACTTTACATGAAAAAATTTTATTCTTTTTTTTTTATTTATTTATTTTGTATTATCTTTTTTATTAAAGTTTTAATAACCATAAAAAATATTATTTCAAATAAATATAAAATAAATAAATAAAAAAACAAAACATTCTAAAATTTATAATATATAAATAAAAAACTATTTTTATTAAAATTATATAGCGAATCCAAAAAGATTGAGAGATATTAATCCAAACATATTGTCATATAATTTTTTTTAAAAATATGATTGAAAATTATTTTAATACGAACAATGAATTGAAAAATGCAACATTAAAATTTTAGAATAATAATTTTAGAGAATCGAATGTAAATTCTTTGAAGATGTAATAAATTAGTACTTCATTAAAATAAATAGCGAAAAATTTGAAATTAATTTAAATTAAAATATTTAATAAAAAACAAATATTTCCTAAATAAATTTTAATATATTATACTATAATATAATAAACTATACTATTATACTACTACTATAATATACTATAATTATAATATTATTTAGAAAATTTATTATTATAAAATATTTGATTTGTATTTTTAAATATTTTATATAAATATATTATTATATTTAATATTTACACGTGAATTACATATTTATTTTTCGAATAATTACATTAGAATGCAATAAACATTGTATTTTTCATTTATTTTTAGATATCAAAAATAAATTGAATTTTTTATTATTACATCATATACGGAATATCACCAATTTCACAAATTACAAACTGCAAGATGAATCTACATAAAAAAATAAATCGAAAAAAAGAATGTTTTTTTTTTTATTAAGGTTTCGAGTAAATCGAATAATTCGAGGTATTAAAAATTTGTTGAGTTCATATATACTTGATTATATTATAAACTAGTTTTTGTTACGTCTGCATACATTTCATCAATGTATAATTTGCTATTTTAAATTTGTTATTCTATTGACATATAATAACAGAAAATATATTGAGATAATAAGCAACATATCTATAATTATTACAAAATTAATATTTATTACAAATTTATTATTAATTAATTATTACAATAATCACTGACTGAATAGACGATTTAAAGATTTAAAGAGTCAAACGAACATTTGCAAAATAATATGCATCATTTGAAATGCTCAACGTTTGAAATGTATAACGTCTGTTTTCCATCACTTAAAAGAAATGTACAGGATAAAATTTTCCAATTCGTAAAAGAATTCTAGAATTAGTATAACTTATTTCTACATAATATTAATTCAATTTAATTTGGATCAATCGTGGAGATACTATACAATATTGACTACTAATACAATATTGACCATTACGATTTTCTGATCTAACGTCATTCCTAATCATAGATGTATTTATAAGATCCCATTAAACCGCTTATTATGAGGACATCTTAAGTAGTTTCAATAGAAAATATTATTTACATTTAAAAAAAAAATTATTAAATTATCTAATAATTATAATTAATTATTATCTTCATTTAAAAAAAAATATTTTAGAAAATGTTTATAAAATTTTTTATGTAGAATTATATTATCAAAAATTATATTACCAAAAAAGAAAAAAGAAATAGAATATATTTTCAACAATATAAATTTTTAAAATTTTTGATCGAAATATAATTTTATTTCAATAATTCCTTAACATTTAATGTTAGAAATCAAAATGGTAATTAAAAAAATACAATCATATTTTTAAATATAAATATAAATAAAATCATAAAAACGTATATTTATTTCAGTAAAAATGTCAAACATCGATTTATTCAAAAACAAAATTTTAAATAAAAAGATATTATTCTTTTTTTTTCTCTCCATATAGACTTATCCTTTTGTAGCTTATATATATATATCATTGACATTCTGCATAATAATATAACTTCAATGTTTATTCAATGTCAATATATTTACATATTGATAAAAACCAATTTATGATGGAAAAATTTTAATCTATATATATATATATATATATATATATATATATATATAAAAATATATATATATATTTATTTATTTATATATATATATTTATTTATTTATTTATTTATTTAAATATTTATTTATTTTATTTATTTATTTTTTTTTTTTGCAAAAAATTATGTTTCACAGTTATTTGATTATATTCTATATATATTATTATATACATGTATACATATATATAAATTTTAAATAAATAATTATAAAATAATATAATTATAAATAATTATAAATAATTATAAATAATATAAATTTTAAATAAAAATTTTTTCTATTCATTTTTTTTAGATAAAAATAATAATTTTATCAATTGAAATTAATCCATACAGATTATTATGATTATACATTTTTAAAGAATGAAAAATTATCTTCTGAATAATTAGCATTCTTAAGCTTTTAAAAATAAATTATAATAAAACATTTATTATTAGAATATCCTAATATTTGAAAAATATTTTATTATCCAAATTCTGAACAGCATCTTATTTCAGATAATGAAAGTTCTATATTCAAATCATATATAGTATATATCATATACATATTCATAATATATATATAAAATTAATATATAATATGTAATAGCATATAATATTACATATAAATATGTAATAGCAATAGAAACTAGTATAAAAATTTCGTTAGACTTATGTTTCAAATAGATTTGAGATGACAAATAAGTCTTCAAATATAATACAAATATAATAACAAATATAATAATATATATATAATATATATATATATATATTATATATAATATATATAATAAATAACACAATAGTATATATAATAACTTATATATATATTCATATAAGGATTATTCATATAAGTGTGATAAGTGGTGATGTATGCGTGTCATCATCTGCGCAATCCGTGGCCAGGATATAAAACAATTGGCGCATATAATATTTTATAAGTCGCCTTGTAACAAGCGGATCGTGATTATTAGAATTAATGCAATGGCTAACGGGGAAGTCCGTTGCAACGATTTAATGATAGATTTATTCAAAGTAGCGCGATGTTCGTTTCACCTGTTATCATCTGTTATCATCTATTTAGAACATCTATTAAAACAAATCTATATATATATATATATATATATAAACTATTATAAATATTTATTTTGAAAGTAATATATGTAAAGTTATAATCATTTATTGATACATTATTAATATCTTATTAATTATTAATTTTTGATATATCGATAATATCGTTAAGAGAATAAAATTATTAATACAAGAGACTACAATTTCAATTTTTTTTTATTTAGAGATATTATTAAAATACATAAAAATATTACTTGTAATAAATTACAATAAAAATAGATTTTATTGAAAATCTATATTGAAATCTACTTCAGCCACTTCTACTTATATTATAGATATCTTAATGTTTTTTTTAAATATATTTAAAATAAAAACTCAATAAAATATAATTATTCATTAATATTTAATATTTGGTTAATTATTAATCGTTAATATTTCCAATAAAAATTTTGAATAAGAAAAAATTGAAATTCCAATTATTTCCATTCATTATTATTGTCTTAACAATATTATTAATATTATCAAATTATTGGTGATATATGAATATTATATTGAAATTATTATTATCAATATTTATAATGTTATTGATAATGATAACGATATTCATAATCCTAGTTTAATTGTAAGTCCATTTTTGTTTGTTTTGAGATATTAAAGTATTTGTGTTTCCATTGATAAAAAAATACTAATAAAATCTATTTGTGTTTTTTTTATATATTCATTATTAATCAACCATATTCAATTATATATATATATATATAATTTATTTATTACTATTTTAATTATTCGAACGTAAAATGGATGGATTTTACTACATAAAAATAAATAAATTGGAAAAAAATGGACTTACATTACAATTTTTGAAATAAATTTCAATCGATAAAAATAAACGAATATTTTAAAATTTATTTTACTTTAAATTTTAAATTATTTATAAATAAAATTTAATATAAAAATTTATATTATACTACAATATAATTTATTATATTATAATATAATAAAAAACTTATATTAACTTTTACATGTAATTTTTATAATAATTTTTAATTTTTACGATAGTTTTCTTATATCATTTTTAAAATAAACATTTAATTTATATTATTTTTAAATAAATTTTCTAGGAAATAAAAATTTTTTTTCAACATAATATATATAATTTCGTATTTTTTTCATACAATCATAATCATTAAATTAGAATATTATTAAATTTAATTTAATTTATTAAATTTAATTAATTGAAATTTATATTTCAATTTCTTATACCTGTAAAATTAAAAAATTTAATTAAGCAATTTTCAATTTTAAATAAAATAAACAAAGATAAAAATGACAAAAAACATATTCAAAAGCATATAAAAAAATTTGTTAATATTGAAATTTTATTTTTAATTAATATTTGAATGTTGGCTATACGTTGCTATGTTAAATGAAAAATAATATATATATAAATAAAATACAAACATTTTGAATCATGTAATATTATATCTTATAATATATTGGGTTGGCAACTAAGTAATTGCGGATTTTTTTTAGAAAATCAAAGACAATTTTTTCATGGAACTAAATAACTTTATTCTGTAATGTGTTGCCCATTTTGATCAATGACCTTTTGCCATCTTTCAGGCAGCATCATAATCCCACGTTCATAAAACTTCTGGTTTTTATTAGCAAAAAACTGAATCAGATACGATTTGATATCATCATCATTATTGAAATTTTTACTATTCAAGGAGTTTTGTAAAGATCGAAACAAAAAGTAATCAGATGGTGCATGGTCAGGACTATATGGTGGATGTGGCAAAACATCCCAACCAAGCTCCAATAATTTTAGCCGAGTGACAAAAGATGTGTGTGGCCTTGCATTGTCATGATAGAATACAACACCTTTTCGATTTGTCAATTCGGGCCGCTTTTCTTCAACTGCATTGTTTAATTTCGTTAGTTGTTCAATGTAGACAACAGAATTGATCGTTCGGTTGGGTGGTAAGAGTAAAATAGATAATTCCTTTATAATTCCACCAAACTGATAACAAAACCTTCTTTTGATGAATACCAGCTTTTGATGTTGTTTGAGCTGGTTCACGTGGCCTGCTCCACGATCTTTTCCGCTTGATATTGTTGTAAACAACCCATTTTTCATCGCCAGTTATCAGTCATTTTAAAAATGGATCATTTTCATTACATTTCTTTAGCAAATCGCAGCTGTTAATGCGTTGCGTTAAATGCTTTTCTTTCAGTTCGTGAGGAACCCATGGATCGAGTTTTTGAACATAGCCAAGTTGTTTAAAATGGTTTTCAATGCATGTATGTGATACATGAAGCTTCTCTGCAATCTCACGAGTTGTACTGTGACGATCCGAATCGATTATTGCTTTGATTAGATCGTCATCAACTTCAACTGGACGACCAGAGCGTTTTTCGTCTTTGAGTGAAAATCACCAGAACGAAATTTGTCAAACCAATTTTGACACTGCCGTTCTTTTAAGGCTTCGTCGCCATAAACAGCACATAACTTTTTGTGAGCTTGCGATGCGTTTTTCCCTTTGCGAAAATAAAAAAGCAAAATATGACGATACTGTTCCTTTTGATTTTCCATTTTTCAACGAACGCCAAACGAAAACTACGCAACCGATCAAAAAATTTTTTTACTGATTGACAGCTGAATTGCCAACTATCAAATAACAAAATGTGTTTTACATTTGGACTATGCCAGCAAACCTAAAAATTCAAGCCATCTATGAGTGAAATCCGCAATTACTTAGATGCCAACCCAATATATTTATATTTTATATATTTATATTTATATTTTAAGAATTTTTATAATATTTACAAGATTTAAGATAATCAATCTTTATTCATTACATTACAAAAAATTTGTCTAATTCGAAAATTCTGAAAAAATTTTAACAAAGTTTATGTATATATAGATCATTAATAGATTATGTCTGCAACAATTTTTTTTTTTTTAATGGAAAATTTTTTGATTTCATTTTAATTATTGGAATAATGAATCATACCTAATACTTCAATTGAAAATTTATGTCTCAAGAATTATAATTATTATGAATTCATAATTTTCCAGATATTAATAAAAATTCTTTCGAGTCCGCTGAATGCAAAAATAAAATATAAAATTTTTGTGTAATTGAAATTATAAATATTGAAATAAAAACTAATTAAAATTAGTTTTTCCACCGTGTAAAATAAAATATATATAACTGAATATAGTCAGTAAAAATTATTTAAAAAAATATGATACAATACAAAAAAATGAAACAAAAATTATTTGGTGTAAAATTACATGCAGTGTTAATAATTTTTCTATATATTGATTCATGGAAGTCATATAAAAATTAATTTTATTTTTTTAAATAGAACTATATAATTTTTATTGCATTTTGATATTTACTATTCCAGATAATATTTTGTACAAAAAAAAAAAAAATAAGAAAATTCTTTTAATTAAGAAAAATCTTTAATTAAAAGATACTTTAATTTAAGTTATTTTAATTTTATAAAACTTATTATATAAAAGAAGCACGTGAAGTGATACTGTTCTTCTTTCATATAATAATTTTTATAAACTTCAAATTATATTTTTTAAATTAATGATCTTCCGACATAAATAGTATTTTTAATATTTTTTTTTATAGAAAATAAAAACTTGATTTTTTTCTTTTTATATTACATAATTTACCTAATTACATAATTCTATTTAAAAAACTGATCTTGATATAACATCTATACTTATATTTAGATATAGAAAAATGATTAATAATACTATATAATATATATTTTTATGTAGAATAACTTTTGTCTTTTTTGATATATATATATGTATATATACATATACATATTATATATATACATATAAAAGAAAATAGGAATTGAAAATATTCAAATATTTGCAAAAATATATATAATATGAAAAAATTTTTATATGATATTTTTTTATTTAACTTATTTGCTTTTTATTTTTTAATTTATTTAGTTTTTTGTTTAGTTTATTTAGTTTATTTAATTTTTATTTAGTTTAATTTATTTAATTTTTTTTAGATTTTTTTTATTTAATTTATTTGCTTTTTATTTAGTTTTTATTTAATTAATAATTTTTTATATAAATTAAATATAATTTATAATAATTATTAGATATAATATAATTTATAATTATATTTAATTTATATATAATATAAATATAGGTATTAAAAAATCTTGTTCAAAACCATGAGAATCTTGACTTAAAATATGCATCTTATAGCAAATAACTTATGACTTCTTTTTCTGCAATATTAGAATAAGAAATTAATCGACATATTGACTATTAACAATATTCTTGTTATTATATCATTGTTATTATATATATTCAAAAATTGCTTTAAATCTCTAATAATTATTTTAAAATTAAAATTATGAAATAATTTATCTTTTTTTGTTTTTTGAAAATCATAAAATAAACCAAAATAAATAAATATTATTTAAATATATAAATACAAAATTTTCTCTTGCGGAGAAA
This sequence comes from Apis mellifera, assembly GCF_003254395.2. Lineage (NCBI taxonomy): Eukaryota > Metazoa > Arthropoda > Insecta > Hymenoptera > Apidae > Apis > Apis mellifera. Next base: position 4,627,668 of record NC_037648.1, read on the forward strand.
ATAAAAAACATTTATTGACATTTAAAAAGAAATAATATTTATGAAAATCTTCATTTTACTTAAAGTTTTATTTATTTTTAAAGATTTCATTTTAGTTTTGTAAAACTAAAAAAATGAATTAAATAAATTATTTGTAAATAGCTTTTTTTCGATGAATGATCTATTTATTTTATGGATGTTTGGATTCTTTGAAGAATGTTAACGTATGTTTTTCTGGTGTTATAAATCGTTTTCTGTAATATATACTGAATGTTTTCCTAAGATTTTAAGATATGTTTAGAAAAACTGGAATTTTCATCGACATGACCATCCGGATTTTTCTTCGATATTTTTCTTGCATTTCTTTTTCATCACTAAAAATAATTAAGATTGAAAAAACAACTCTATAGACATTCAAAAAATTACAAACCAATAGGAATAGAAATTAATTTTTAATTTTTTTTAAACGATCATTTGAATTTACAAGAACAAATTTTAATTTTGATTTAAAATTATTGTATTATAAAAATATTAGATTATTCATTCATTTTATTCAATTTTACAAAATTTTTCGATTTCGAACTTTTAAACTTTTTTTTATATATATTTTATAATTTCACGTTCAAAATAATTAAGCTCACATAAATAAAATAAAAAATAAATAATACAATTGATATGCGAATAGCTGCAAGAAATAAGTACTTGAATATCAAAAAAAAAAAAAAACAAATCAAAAGATGTGAATGATAATTTTGCAATTATCTAACACAAATATTGATTTTTCTACTATAATATGAATGGAGTTTAAAGTTTGTTTACAAAGTTTATTTTTCGTCAAATGTAAAATGAATGAGAGAAAAAGATAATAACAATAATGTAATAATAATATTTATTTATTTATTTTTTTTTTTGATAAAATTTTATATTTGTAATAATTTGTTATAATTAATAAATTTTGTAAAGTTTTTTTAGTTAAAATAAGGTTAATAATATCAAAATAAATTTAATAAAATTTGGATTATATTTATTTAATAAATAAAAAAATTTATCATTCCTCAAATACACAAATATAATCTAAATTATATTATTTCAATATTAATTAAGAATTATTTTATTTTAATTTTATTTTAATCATTTTACAAAAAGTTTCATTAAAAAAAATTTAAAAATACGAAAATTATATTATTGCATTATTATTATAAATATTTGATATCGAATCAAATTAAATAGTTGATATGTCAAAAATATATTTCAAAATAAGTTATTTATATTTATGACATAGATCAATTTTATTATCATGAATAGAATTGCTAAAAATTTTTATATCGTAAGCAAATTATGTTAGAATTATACATAAAAGGACTCAAAAATAATTGGATTTGAAAAATTTTTTTTTTTTTTTTCATTTCATATCATATACATTATTCCATATTATAACGTGATATATTTTTATTTTATACTTTTTTAAAAGTAATATTTATTAAAAAAATTTTAAATTAATGTTTTTTTTTAATTATTTTAAATTATAAATATATTATAATATATTTACATTTTTAAATTATAAAACATATATTAGTTTCTTGAATTTTCTCAACTGATTCTTAATTGATTTATTTTAATAATAAAATAAATTTTTATGTTAATAAAAAAAAGAAAAAATTTATTTTAAATTTATTATAAATTTATGCACTTTCTTCGACATATGTTATTTGGATTTATTCATATTTGATCATCATGACGTCATGACTATCGTTGTAATTCAAATAAATTACACGTTCCATGCCGAATGTTTTTTCTTTTAATAATTCATTGACGCCATAACGAAAATTTTTGAAAAAAAATAAAATATTGCTTGAAATTATCTCATAAATCTCTTATTAACGAATGTTCCTATATTTTTAGATCACCTTGTATACTTATTAAAATAATATTGTTTTAAGCAAATTTCAGAATACTTTCTCTTTTTAAATATATTTTATTAACAATATGAACATATATTTACAATATTAAGCTAAATAAAAAAAAGAAAATATTAATAAAGAAACATTTTTAAAAATTATGAGTTTTAATTGTTGACTTTTTTTTAGAGTCTATACGAAAGTATAAAGACAGAACCATTCAAGATACCGGAAGATGATGGGAATGATTTAATGCATACATTTTTCAATCCAGACAAGGAAGGTTGGCTTTGGAAGCAAGGTAATTTTTTCGTAGATTATCTACTGTACAATTCTACCAACAATTTCTCTCTTCCTCTTGACCTGGTATGATCTGAAATGTGAAAACTTCTTTTGCGTGGCTGAAAGAGAATGAAAGAATGCTGCTCGAGTCACGATTGATCGAACAATGTTGCGAATGTAAACCCTGGCCTGCATGAGATCTTTTTTTCAGAGAGATTTCACGAGTGCATGAAGATGTTAACTCTTTATAGCGTATATACATGTCATTTAATTAAATTTTATGAATATTCTTTTTGCAATGAAGAAAAAGCTTTTTTTCAATTTTTTTTCTTCAATAGAAGTAGAAAAAAGTTATAAAAAATAATTGAATAGTTTAATAGTAATTTTCCTTTAATAAAAAATAATTCTTATAAAAAATAAGGAATGTTAAAATATGCGTATATGAAAATAATTCATTTCTTTTCTTCAGTAGGCTTGTCCACCTTTTTGTTTATATAGAGCTTGTAGTTTTTAAAAATGTAAAAGTAATAACCTGATATTGATGTCATACAATATTGATGTCAAAACATACTCCTTTATTTTAAAAAACTCTTAAAAAAAATCACAGTTCAATGAATTTTTCATTCGCTAAATGATTGAATTTGATTGAATTTTTTTTTTTATTTGATTCTAATTATTTCCTATTCTTTTATATCTATACATAATGTATCGTTCTTGAATTTCCATCTTTGTTCTAACGAGTTCTTTATTGTCCATGATCCCACGATATTCGCGCCACCTATAAGGTATAAAGCCGGATCATTTCCGCCAATGATGCGGGTACTCGATGACTTATAAAACGTGACAGATAAAACGATCTGTTTGAAGAATTGATTGTTAACATTAAACCAAGACTAAAGACCAAAGATTCATAATGAAATAGCTTATTCTTTGTGTAAAATCGGAAATAGATGAAACGATAAGTTGACGCTATAAAGTGTTACGCAAGAACGACTGAAAACATCCTGAAACAGCGTTTCCCAAATTGTCTGAGATCAAAGCTTAAAGCCTCAAATATTTTGAGCATTAGTTCATCTAAGTTCCATTATTCCAAAGATACTAGTAATTATTTAAGATGCAACTTGTGGCATTTTGCATTTAAATTGCAACAAAATGCGTTCAAAAAATTACAAATTATACTTTTATTATAATACAGAAAAAAAGAAATGATTCTAGATGATAAAATACTTGTGAAAAATGTAGAATAGAATTTTTTTTTATATTGAGAATTAATGAGAATTTTATATTTGATAAAACGTAATATGAATTTAGATATATTTAGAATTTGGAGAATATTTTTATCATCTATACAAAAGTTGAAGAGAAAGAGTAATTTTTTTATCCGAACCATCATTTTCGAAAAAATTAAATTTAAAAATTTTTGTAAATATATAATGTATCTATTTTATTTAAATATAATGAAATATTTTTTTTAAAAAAAAGAATATTATGAAAAAAAATTTTTTTTGAAAGTTTTTCAGTATAAGAATACATATGCATTATAGTTTTTCTGTAAATTGATGCAGAAATTAGTTATATGAAAATGACTTTTTTTTTTGTAAATACAATCATATATTTTTGAATATACTAATCAATATAGGATATTAATATTTAACAATTAAATAATAATATTTAAACAAATATTAAGTTATTTAATTGTTAAATATAATTATTAATTTATTATTAATTTAGAAAAATATTAATTTGATGTTTATAAAATTTATTATATGAATAACAAGAAACATATAAGAAAAACTTGTTTATGTTTTCTTATTGAATTTTCAAATTTAATATTTGATATTTTCGAAAAACTTTTTATTATAAATGAAAAAATTATATTTTACTTTTTTTTTTTTTTTGCTTATTTTCATATATAGAATAATTTTCTTATAATAATTGATTTGTATTTCAACCAAAGAAATTAAACCAAATTAAACAAAATATCTGTTTTATCTAAATAATGAAATATCTGAAATATTAAAATTATTAGCAAAACTAATTAAAATAAAAGTCGTATATATTTCACTTCATTTTAATTAAAACAATCTCAATATTTTCATATTTTCATATTACTAATCATACTTTTTCATAAAATGAACAATATGGAAATAAAATTTTTTTATCATATAATTATTTTTTCTTTTCGCTGCATTTTTTAAAAAATATAATATTTTATCATTATTCAATAGTATTTATTTTGTTTTTTTAATAATATATTATGGCATTAGAAAAATGTAAGTAAAAATGTATTGCTTCAGCATTTTCTGACTCTTTTATGATAAATTTTACAAAATTAAAATATTGAATTAATAATTTCTTTATATGAATAGATTAACATATTTTTTTTATATAGAAGATTATAAATTGAAGCAATAAAGTGAATCAATAAAGTAATAAAAAATATAATAATAATAATATCCGTTTAATATTGATTAATATTGGTATTCTTATCAAAGATAAATTTCTCAGAAATTTTCAAAACTTCACATTAAATTAATTTTTTTTAATTCTTCGGACATAAAAATATTAAAATTATTACAAATATATTGTAATATACATATATATTACATATATATTATAATATTACATATATATTATGTATATAAATATTTTATAGAACTTGATGAATATTTGACTATTGACTAAAAGTTAGTTTAACACGTTGACTGCCGCGTCACCCATATTCGGGTGACGCTTATTTGACTATTTATCTTTGTAAGCATTTGAAGAATCTTTATAAGCATTTGGAAAAATATTTCTTAAGATATATTAAAACTATTAAATTATTTATTATATATTATTTATTATTTTTATAATTAAATAATTTATAATTTATATAATTTATAAAAAAATTATTTATAAAAATAATAAAAAAATAATTTATTAAAAAAATTATTTTAAATGTAAAATTTTAAAACATTCTATACAAAGCTGAAATTGATCCGGACAATTTGAACAAAAAGTTGTTATCTTTTTTAAATTCTTTCATGCGTTTGATCAGTCCGTTTTTCGTCTTTTATCTGAATAACACAATTTGCATGCACATTTAATATTTATACTAGAATTAGTTTTCCGAACGGCGATATTATGTTGACTTCGTTGAAGGTTTTGACAAGGTTTTGTTGTATTTTCAGATAATCCTAATAATTTTGCAGCTAATAATTCTCTAAATTCTCTAAAATCTTCTAATTTTTATATTTTTTTGTTGCAATTTTGTAAATTATTAAAAAAAAAAAAATTATTAATTATTCATTTACAATTGAAATCCTAGAAGAAGTTGAATATCAAGTTTTCGATACCATTTGATTTTCTAATTATACTATAATATATATATATATAGAATATAAGAAACTATTATCAATACAATTACTATTATCGATATTTCTATTGCGGATATGAACAATAATGAAGGAAATAAATAATGCGAGACATCATTCTTCCATCAGCGCGACTCGCATTACAAAAATATCAGTAAAAATACTAGAGTACATTTGATACAGCGGCGCGCGTGGCCTGAACGAGATTTCATTAGAAACACGCGCGGTAGTCAACGTGTTAAACTTAGGAATGCATAAAATCCAAATCATGCATTATTAAAAATACATATTATTGACTCATATATCTAATAGATGAATTGGTGATTATATAAAGTGACTATAGATATATATTATCTTGTAAAAAATATCCTTACATATAATATCCTAACTCATTGATAGAAATGAAAAAGATTGATAGAAATGAAGAAATTCTATTAAATCTTTCATAGAACCTTTCATACATTCAGAAAAAAAAAATATTAATTGCTAATTAAAATTTTTATTTATTAAAATTAAACTTTATGTTTTTATTTACAATGCATGAGGATTGTTTTAGTCTTATTAATTTTGTTTCTTAAATGCAAAACAATAGTTAGGTTTGGATCAACATTAAATTATATATTCCTAAAATTAAAATTCTTTTTGTAATGTATTCTTAAATTAAATTCTATTAATTTGTGAAAAAATATTTTTAAATTTTTTTTTCAAAAAAAAAAAACTTTTTTTTAAGTTCGCAGACAAACTTCAATAAAAAGAAAATAAAACTTGATTCATTTATTTTTCGTTCAAGTCAAATTTGAAAAAATCATATCATCGTATATAATCATTTAATAAGCGGATTAAATTCCAATTATGAATTTTTGCAATTTAAAACATTTATAATTAAAAAGAACTTGTTCTTTCATATATTAAATTATTTATACAAAAATTAATAAATATTAATATTAAATTATATCTTTTTGAAAAATTCAAATGTTATGTGAAATATTTTTCTATGAAATTAACTTACAGAGTAAATTAAAGTGCCAATTGTATGCTTCATCGTATACTTGATGAGTTTTTAATTATGATAGAAAACGAGACTTTAAATAAAAGAATTCTATATTTTATTTTCGATTTATTTTTTTCTCTTAGAATCATTTCTAAATGTATTATATTAGAATATTTGTAATATTATTTATATATCTGTATATTATTTGTTATATCATTTGTTATCATTGAATAGAAACACAAAAATAAAAAAATTTGAGAACCGCTGTTCTTTAAAAACATCCTTCGATAAATAAAATAAAAAAATTCGTGAAAAGTCTGAATCTATTTTTCTTATATCGAATCGCTTTTCCCTCTGCTGCCCTGATGGAGACAGCAGGTAAATAATGCAGTTAAAAATTATTCATCGATCGTTAACTTTTAAAATCTGCACGGTGATGGTTTCAGGCGGACGTTACAAAAGCTGGAAAAGACGGTGGTTCATATTGAACGATAACTGTCTTTATTACTTCGAGTATACAACTGACAAGGAGCCACGAGGTATCATTCCGCTGGAAAACATTCAGGTCAGAGAGGTGCAGGATCGACATAAGCCGCATTGCTTCGAGCTCTATGCCGCCGGCTCTGAGTTCATCAAGGCGTGCAAGACAGATAGCGAAGGAAAAGTTGTCGAAGGTAATAACTAAGATGTTAATTGATTGTACCTTGACCTGCGACTAAGAATATTTGATTTTGATTATTATTTCATTCCATTACTATGCCCTCAAATTAAAATTAAATAAAAAATATTTTTTACATTTTTAGGAAATTATTGTCTATATTTAAATTGTGTAAATTAATATTTCATTCTCTATCATGTTCCATTCTTTATAAATTTTTATGTAGTTTAGCATTAATACATTTATTCATTATATATTCACAGAAATGTATTCTTAGATTGAGCGTAAGCCTATAGTTACAAAAAACATGAAATTCTATACTTTATCTTTGTTAATAATATATGATCGTAACATATGATAAAATTGGTGAAAGATGAAAAAGAAAAACCAAAGCATTTAAGAAATTTGTAATGTATTGAATTAATTTCACATGAAATTTAAATAAAATATTTTCTCTTCTTTTCTTTTTCCTCTCTGTCTCTGTCTCTGTCTTCCAAAAATCATTAGTAAGTAAGATGATGCATATATTCAAATTTGCAAGAAAAAGTTAAATTATAAATAAATATTGTAGTAAATCAAGTTTTAAAAAAATATAAATGCATATTAACTTTAATTTCTAATTAATTTAAAATGTACAAATTGTATACAAATTTTTCTCTTTACAATTTATATTTTATATTGGAAAATACTATTTTCAATATTATATTTTTCAATATTCAAAATATATTGGAATATACATAATTATATATACATATAAAATATTAATATGTTCATGAACAATTTTTATAGAATCAATTCTAAATAATGAAATAAATACGAAAATTGACATGCTAAAATATGAATTAAGATTTATTTTTCAAATTATAAACAATTTAATTTTATATTAAATGAAGCAAAAAAAAAAAATTAAGCTTATCTAATTGGATAACGATATATTGCAATATTGTTTATCTAATTTGGCTCCTTAAAAAAAACATATATATATATATATATATATATATATATATATATATATATATATATATATATATATATTTACATATTATTTTAAATGTATAATTGATTATCTCATATTATTAATATAATAATGATATTAGAATATGAAATATTAGAATATTAGAATAATATATAAAAAATATTTATCGTATACCATCTAGAAATGGCTTTTATATTTCTAGTTTGATAGAAATAAATAAAGATATAAAAAAGCTATAAAAAAACAAAAAAATATTAAAAAATTAATTTTAATTAAAACATTTAAATGTTTGTTTAATTGCATGATATTTTATTTGAATATAAGGACAAACTTATAAAAAGAATTTAATTATTCTTCTGAAATATAATATTAAAATATTTTAACTTTTGAGTATTTATTTATAATATTTATATTTCGCAAATAAAAAGAAAGCATATTAATGAAATAAGATAAAAACAATCTCTGACAATGATACATTAAAAATAAAGTGATTCATTCTTTTTTTGTTTTCATTTTATTATATATTAATTTTTATTATTTATATAATAAATTAATAAATTATATATATATATAATAAATTAATATTAAAATCTCAAATAATTAAAAAATATTATGAGTTATTTATTTTTTATTTATATAAAAAATACTATGAAAATCATAAATTTATTACAGTTAGTAAAACTGCGCATTTCTAAATTATATTCTAATTATATTTAATATCATTCATTTTTTATTAATTTATTTTAATTTATTTAATCTAAATTATACTATTTCATTTACCATATTTTATTCATTTACAAATAATTTAAATTATTAAAAATGTAGTTATAAAAACTTGGAAAAAAATAGAATTTTAAACATACGATGAAAATTATTTTTTAAATTGTTAACTTTTTAAAATTTGAAAGAATGGAAGATTAATAGAACATATAAATAAAAAATTCAAAAGTAGGTTGGGAAAAACATTTTTCTCGCGAAAGAATCGAATCCCATGCATTACCATTTAATGATGCAATCTTTTTTTTTTATAGCATGTATACTGTAATTAAAGTAACACGTTATATTTTGTTTGTTGTAGGGAAACATACCGTGTACAGAATGTCTGCAGCCACAGATGAAGAAAAAGAAGAATGGATCAAATGCGTGCGGTAAGTTTTGTTTTTTTGTAAATCAAAGAAAATTTTTAATTCTGATAAAACTAATTTTGTTTATTTAATATATTTTCAATTATTGATGTTATTAATGATTAAGAATCTATAATATAATTTTTTCTTTTTAATTTCTTTAAATAATAAAAAAAGCATTATAATTAGTTTTTTTGAATATTTAATTATTTAAATTATTTTTTTAATTTAGTAGTTTATATGTAGAATTTATGTTACAATTATAGATATATTAGATTATATTTTACACATTACAATTAGATTAATTTAATTATTGTAGATTTTATAATTGATTGTATTAATAATTGAAATAAATTCTTTTTTAGTAAAATAATGTCTCTAAATAGAAAAGTTATAATTTATTTTATAATTTTTTTATAAAATATTTTTATTATTTGAATTAATATTGAATATATATTTATATTTATCTTTTGTTTATAATGTATTTTATTTTTAATTTAATTTTTTATTTATAGGCAAAGTATATCGCATAATCCATTCTACGATATGCTTGCGGCCAGGAAAAAGAAGGCACAAAAGACCAATGTACATTCAAAGAGTTAAATTTTACCATAGACACAGCTTCGAGAGAAGCTTGGCGAAATATAAAAAGACTGTCTATTCACGACCCTGTTTTCCTATCAGGATCGTATAGTACAATATACAATCAAATGAATCTGGACGGAGGTCCATCCAACTATATGAAGAGAATTTAGCAGGAAAATATATCTGTTGATAAATATTTATCAACATAGCATTGTTGATCCAACTAGAAACTTGAAGAAACACACACATAAAAAAGAAAATATATTTGAAAGGAAGAGGAATGGTGTTATTAATTAATTTTGTATAAAAATTATGCTGCGTTTTAGAGGCCTAAATACATATTATTTAAATGGAATTCAACATAAATTGGAAGCGTTTCTTTAAGAGATAAACGAGTATAGAAACAAAAGTATAATATTATATTTAATAAATCATACGAGCATTGCGATGATGGATAAATAAATTAGACATGCAAAGACAACATTTTTCTTTTCGTAATGTTCAGAAAAAGTTAAATAAGAAAAATTTTAAAAAAACTTCAACCATATATTTGATAATTAAGAATATTCATAAAAAAATAATGTGTATATGTATTTATCGATCGTTGGAAAGATAGATTCGTTCAGAAAAAGAGATGTTTGTAGAAAGAGTGAAATCTTTCTTATTCTTTGGCAGCTTTAAAGGAATTATCAAAATTCGTAATCGCTTCAACATAAAATATTTATTATATACGATATTTTCGTGCGTTATAATATTTTGTATTCTTTGTAAGAAAAAAGAATAGGATAATCTAAAAGTGATCAGAAAGAATAATATATGGGACAATGATTTTTCATAATTATAAACTGACATTAAACGCAAGAAGTTAATAAGATGCGTGCATTATGTGATAGTTGTATATTTATTTGAGAAAAAAATAAAACATGTATAGATAAAATTAGTTAAAAGAAAAAATTTCTTTAATATGCCAGAAATTATCCTAAACTGGTACATTGTCGTACAGTTTGTAAATATGGCATATTAGCCAATTATGTGACAGTAGAAGAATAATTTAGAATAATTATTTTTTTTTTTTTTGTTTGAATATATATGTATATATAAATATAAATATATACATATATATGTACATATAAATATGCAAATGACGCATGAGGTATTATAGCTTTATGCATTATATGTATTGCAATATAATAGTTACAATAGTACAGGAAAGTTCAGTAGCAACTGATAAGATCCAATTAAAAACCTGCATCTAAACATTATTTAGATTCATGCAATAAAATCTGAAATTATGTATTAAAAATAATTTATTTCGTTAGATTATTCTATATAAAAATAATGCAAAAATCCATCTATAAATTATTTTTCTTTCTTTTTCATTTTTCATATAAAATATATATAAATATAAAATACATAACAAATTTTTGAAATAAATTTTTCAATTATATTTGATAATCATTTTTTTAAATATATGTAATGATTTTTATATTGCAAAATATATTATTTTTCAATCAAAGTTCTTCTATTCAATGAGTCAAAAATATATTTAGAATTCAAATGTTTCTTTTTTGAAACTGATTTTATATCTATTATTATTTCTCTTTTTCTATTTTAAAAAAATGTAGTAATCCGTCTCTATATGCAATTTCTAAACATAGATCCTTCCAGTTTAGCAATTATCTAGCGAGCTTAAATTAAATGGTATTAATATATATAGAAAATGGAAAAGAAGAAGAAAGGCAAAGATGCGGGTGCCTTTGAGATCTTGTTCAAGCTAATCTTAATAATTAATCAATTCGTCATATGTAGGAGTATATAAAGGAATTCCAAGATTTTTTTTTTTTTTTTTTTTTTTTTTTGCTACATATGAGAGAGCTAGACATCGAAAAAGCCTTATTACAATACAGTAAATAATGAAATACAGAAATAATTATATAGGGCCAAGACTAATAGGATATAAGTTTTTTAAAATTACGCTACTGATGGTAGAATGTATAATTGTTCTGTATAACAATGATTTATACCCAATCGTAGTTTTCAAAGAAACGCACTATTTCTATTATAAATATTTATTTTATAATTTTGTGGTTACCAACCCGTCCTTGAATCATCTTTGTATGAGATATTTTAATTTTTTCTGTTTTTTCAATTCCCTGCGATCATATTATATAAATAAATTAAAAAATATTGCGTTAATTCATTATTTGTCTCTAATATTTATCTAATAATATTAGTAAATATTATTTTCCTTTTGCAATGCTGAAATGATGTAAAATAAATAGTTATATGCATTGTTAGGAAATTGTGTAAAATTAGTTTAGGAAAATTTTTTCATCAAAATATTCACATTTTCTTTATTTAATGTTTCTTTGAAGAATTATTTGATGATTGATGTATATAATATAATTTGTATCTTAATAAAAGATGATTGATTGATTATTTTCACTATTACACGAAGTTATTATTGTTAAAAGAATAAATTGATGTATAAAATATAAATATATTAAAATTATATTTATTTTTAAAAATTTATGATATTAATATTTAAAAAAATTTACAAAATTTTATATATGAAATAAAATCATAAAAGAAAAGTCAATACAAAAATATTATATTATTGTAAAAAAGCAATATTTTAATCAAAAAAATTGATTAGATATATTTTAATAAAATATAATACAAATTTTGATTCATGAGAAAAGATTCATCAGTTTAATAAAAATAATGCATACCGAATAATAAAACTTGTGTATTAGTAAAATAATTAATATAATCCAAGAATTGTATAAAGAACTGCACTTTATGGTGCAGAATTGTACATTTCATTGTATATTATTTCACTCAATAATTGTTTGGTATTTATAATGATCTGTGTATTGTATTTACAACATTCAATGTATTAATTTAAACGAAATTAATAAATATTTCCATTTCATAAAAAATTTAACAAATAATTATCATTTTTTTAATAAAAAAAAAATTATTCATTTTTTCCTATTCTTTCTAAATTAAAATTAATAAATGCATAAAGTATAATATAATTAATATGATTTTTATATTAATAATTTTTATTTTAATAATTTTTCTATTAAATAAAATTTTTTATTAAATAAAACTTTATGCATAAAAATATAAAAAGAAGTTAAACTTTAATTTTGAATTTAATTTACTAAACTAACATTTTTTAACATTTTTTACACATTTCAATTTCATCAATATTTATTGCATTTAAATCATAATTTTAATGTTAGAAATTTATAATGAATATAAAAAGTATTCGTATATTAATTTCAATAAATAAATGATATATATATATATATTCTATAGGTTTTTAATAATATACATACATATATATATATATATATGTATGTATGTATATTATTAAAAACCTATAGAATAATTTACTAAAATTAAAAAAAGTTTCAATTCTTATACTTGTTGAAATATTAACAAATATCTAAAAAGATAGTAATTGTAAAAATATTATATATATAATTATATTTCATTTAAATACGAATATACATAAAAATTGTAATTTGAAAAAATGCAAAAAAAAAAAAGGAAAAATTTTAAATATTATATGTTGTAAAAAGATGGATGTATAAAATGCATGGGCATTATTTAATTATGAATTACAAAAAGCATATTAAATGATAAAAAATAAATAAGTACAAAAATATTAATGAACATTGATGTAATTATATTTTTCCATTATTTGAAAATAATTTAAGAATATTTAGAACAGAAATTGTCAAAAAATTTAAAAATAATTTGAAAGTTAATAGATTCATTAATGATATACTATTATGAACGCTAACAATTAGCTATTGATAGTCATATTAATAACGAAGTGCCGCTATATAATGCTAGATATTCCATATTAGTTAAATATATTAAATGACTTCATATCTCTAGCCATTTCTAGTCTTTTGTTGTCTTCGAATTCAAAAAAAATATGCCTTCAATAGAAAAGTTATTGAGAAAGTGACTCGTTCAATCATCGCATAATGAAATTATAATATTTGCCTTTTAAAAACGTACTTGCGATAAAAACTTTTTTCATAAGTATTATTTTTTCATATTAAAATAAAAAAAATTCTATACAAATAGTTTAATAGTTATTGAACATTTGATCTATAGTATAATATGATTTTTTTCATATTCTTAATATTAATATAGTTACATGATTTTAAAAAATCAATCTTCAAATTATTAAAAAATAAAATTATTATTTAGAATTTTATTATTTTCATAATTTAATAAATTTTTTATTATATTATTAAATATTTTATTATATTAAATGTATACTTCAATCAAAATAAATATGTTACTCTAAATTTTATTTTATAATTATTGATATTTTTCGAATTATTTAATATTTTCTATTTTCATTCTTAATTTTAAAATATGTTTAATAGAGTTCAATGTTTTTTTTTTAATATCATTATAAAGAATAAAGCTTTAATTTTAAGATAAAAGAAAAATTAATATTAAAGTAGTGATAATTTTTATTATTAATAATTAATTTTAAAATGATTAATCAAGATTTTTGTGTAAAATTTTAATAATACTGGTATTATTATTATTTTTAGAAATTATTATTATATAATTATTATTATATAATTATATTATTATTATTTTTAGAAAGAAACAATAAACTTTCAAAATTCCTTTTTTTTAAATCCCTTTCTTAAGTTATTTTCTAAAGTTATTTTGTTATTTTATCACGAAATAAATAATATTTTAGCTTAGTTTTATAAGTATATAAAATGGATAGAAATGGCTCACATTCAATCAATCTTAGATTTTCATAATGAGAATGAAAAATTTAAAATTTCTATATTCACAATAACATTATTTTTTTTGTGTATCTTTTTTTATATAGATAAAAATATTTTTGAATCAAGACAACGTACGTGAACAATAAAATTCGCTAATCATTATTAGATAGATTAACTGATCACTTTCACCTATTAATAAAATTGTGAAAGATAATTTATTAATTATAGATTATAATAGTATAACAATAATAATATAAATAATATAAATAATACGATAATAATATATATTATATATATAAGAATTATTATATATATTATATATATATATTATATATATATTATATATATAATAGTATAAAATATAATAATAAAATATAACAAATTATATTTGTTATAATTAATTGTTATAATTGTTATAATTAATATTTAATTTAAATTAATTTAAATTAATTTTAAGAATCTGTTAATATTGCTAAATAAAAAAGAGCAAAAATCTTTTAATACATTAAGTGATTAGAAAAACAAAAAAGAATAAAATAATTAAATGATTAGAAAAACAAAAAAAAACAATAGAAATTGGGAGAACTTTGAAGATTGTAAAATTAAATTTTATTATGGAATCGAAATTATGCGAATTAGGTTGATTAAATACTTCTAAATTGATGTATGAAATAATAATTTTAATAAAAGTAAAAAAATTAAAGAATGCATAGCAAATTAAAAAAAAATAAAAAAATTCATATTATTGCTGAAAACTTGTGATATATATAGATGATAGATAAATAAATTAGATCATAGATAGATAAATAGATAAATTATAAAAATATAAATCATCTAAAATTTAATAATTTTTATTGATTTCCATAATAACAATAACAATTTATTTTCATCTTTAATAACAATTTTATATATCTATATTTTTTATCTTTTAAAATTTTTATAGTTTTTTTTAACTTTTTTGTAATAAACTTTACTTTTGAATTTTTTTACAACTTTAGGCAAAAAAATTATATATTATCCGATATTGTTTTTGCTTCACTTATTATCATCTTAAAAAGATTTAATTATATTTAAAAATATTAATTTATTAAAATTAGACATAATAAAAAATATTGATAATAAAATATTGATATTTGTCAATTATATTTCCGGAATTATTTAAAGAAATTTCAATAATTTATCAAAAAAAGAAATTGAATCCGATATTATAAAATTCAGTTTATTATATTATTTATATTATTATATTTATTTATATTATTTATATTTATATTATTTATTATATTTATTTATATTTTTATATATTAGAATAAGATTTCCTTTATCATACAAATTGCGTGTCAAAAATGGTAAATAAAAAAGAAATAAATAAAAATATAATAAATTCAAAGGAAAAAGGAATCCAGAACAAATTTAAAAAAAGAAACTTATAATTGATATATATAAAAACAAATAATATTCACAAATATATTATATTTCAGAATTATTTGCTGCTATTAAATATATAAAGATATATTTTACATTAAAACATAGCTTATAATAATTTTTAAAAAATACAAATGTTTAATAAGATATGTGTAATAAGGTATATATTAATTAAAACATAAATCAAAAATTTTTTTAATAATTTTTTTCAAATTATTTAAACTTAATAATAGATACTAACTAAAGCATAACAAGTTAAGAATTTTTTCAAAAATTTTTTTTAAATTGTTTATCAATTTTTCAATTAAAAAAATTTTATCCCTGTTTCGCTTTTTTAAAATAATTTTTTTCATTATTTAAACTTTTTTAAATATGATTTTAGTGACAATATCAAGTTGTTACTATTAATAAAGATTAAAATTTAAAGTTTATATTACAGAAACAAAGTTATATTGATTTATATTCATGGCATCCAATAACTTCAACATTAGATTTGTAATCATACATAAGATACATACTACATAAGATTTATAAACCAATGCAAAATATATTAATATTAATTATCTGTAAAAGCGATAGAAACAAATGTATTCATTTGCAAAGAAATTCTTAAAAAAATAATATTTTGTAGAATTAAACAATAGCTTAATTTTTTATTTGATTTTAAAATTGATATTTTGAAATCAATTTTATATTTAAAATTTTTCTGTGTGAAGTTAACGAAATTCATTCGTCCCAATCTTGGAATATCTTTTGATAATCATTAGTTTAGTCATATTGGATTTTATTTTCAATCAAATGATGCAAAGATTTTGTAATCAATGAAAATTTTTGATAAATTTCTTAATAAGTAAAATTCCAGAAAATTCTTAAGATTAACTGAGATGCAAAATGTTTTGGAACGAGTATTTAAGTTTATTGTATAAATGAAAATATATAATCATTCAATCATTGATTTGAATGGATATGATTAAATGTTTTGAATCTTATAGTAAAATGTGTTTAAAATGAACAAAAAACATAGAGAGATAAAATGAATACATGAAAAAATAAATTATTTAAGCTTGTATGAAGCAATTTAACAGAGTTTTTGTGAGAAAAAATATTTATAAACTATTATTATTTTTTTCCTGAGGTCAAAAGTTAAAAATAGTTTATCAATTTTTTTTGCTCGTATGACATCAATATGCAATTTTAAATTTTATAAACCAAAATTTATTTATTCCATGGATAACTTAAGAATATTGTTAAATAGTTGTTAAATATTGTTGAATGTTTTTAAAGTTAGTTAAAAAAAAAAGTCTTTTAAATATTTCTATGCAAATTAATAATTTTGACTGATTGATTGTCTGTGCTTTTAAAATTATTTAGTAACGAGTTTAATAGAAGGATAGAATAATTACAAATTAAATGTTCAAAATATTTAATTTGCAGACATAGTACACATCCTGAAGAAAAGCGATTCGAGTTGAATCTCAAATCAAAGCAATATCTCTTAGTATATTATAAGTAACAAAGCAATAAAAATTAATACATTCCAAATGAGAAACATGAATAATTATTTAAGAATTCCAAAAGATTCTGAAATTATTACAAATGATACATCCAATTAAAATACTATAGGATGCAATAAAAATGAAATCTTGAGAATGAATTAGGACATAAGCAATATTTTTAAAATCGAATTAAAAGAGATTATGGAAGGTATAACAATATGATTGCCAGTTTAGATTATAAATTAAAAAAAAAAAATAATAATAGTCAATCAAAACAGAATGTTCAAATTCTCCAAAAATCAAATCATAAACAAAAGATAAATAAGAATCATAAATAAAAGATAAATATAAAATATAAATATAATTAAACATTATATTAGAATCAATTTTATATTAGCTAATGAAATTTATATTGAGTTATTGAAGAATCGATGAATAATTTAAACTGTAGTGAATGGAAACAAACAATAGATAATAAATATAAGTTATTTAAAAATAAAAATGTTTGAATTGTTTCAAGGATAAAAAGTTATAAGTTATAACTAAGATTTTTAATCGAAGATGCAAGCAATAAAATTGTAAAAAATATATATATAAATTAGTAGCAATTAATAATAGTCAACATGTAGAATTGATTATTTTGATATTATTATTTTTTAGTTTATCACATTTCAAGGCATGAATCAACATAATTGTATATTATTATAATTTTGTATGAACAGAAATTACGTCTATAAAAAGAATACCTCCTAATAAAAAAAGAAATATACTATAATATATACTGAAAAAATAAGAAAAAAATTCATTAATTTGTAAGGGAAAGAATGAAAATTTTCGACGAAAATAAAACTATGATAAAACAATCATTTTTATGCCACCGGATTTAGTCCAAGAGAGAAGTTATAGCTGCATCAACTACAATGAAGGAAAAGAAAATATCCGAAGTTATAACCGGAAAAGAATTCTATACAATTACAGATAAAATAAATGATATAATTTATCACATTCGATGTTCACCGAAGACAAAATGTAAAATTATTTATATTAATCGATTGAATCGATAAAATAAAAAAAAATTAGAAAATGAAAAAAGAAAAAATTAAGTTCATGATTCTCGTCCAAGAAAAGAACGTTTCATTTTAGAAGATTAGAATGTACATTAAAGTAGATTTCTTATTATCGATGATGGTTTCTATTTGATTATAGAAAAAAAGGTTCAATGAGAAAGTTGAGTTCTTTTGTGGGGATATCTTTTAGAATCCAAGTTCAAAAAATTGCATTTTAGTAAGAGAATCCACTCATATAATATATAACAGACTAATACGATAGATGTCGTTCCATAATGAAAAAATATGCTGGAATCCGATTCATTTTAAAAAAAATCTCTTTGATTTATTGGAAATGTACTTTAAAAAGACATTTAATGCTAAGATTTGAAAAAAAAAGAAGAAGATTTCAACAAAGAAAAATTTAAGACAAAAGATGCAAATGAAAGACGATAATGTAGATTTAGTGAATTCAAAAAAAGAACGTAACTAGCATTTTACTCAGGTTGAAACGAAGAATGAATGAATAAATAACTTTATAAAATTTTTTAAGTAGAAATATTCAATAACGAAAGTGAATAAAGTTGTTAAAATATTCGTTTTTTTTTTGAAGAAGGAAATGCGAATGTGATAGTCACACTGTTAAATATCATGACCAATATAAATTGAAGCACAGAAAATCGGTTATCATTGAAAATTAAAAATATCGATTTGAAAAAATTTTATAACAATCATGAAACAAAATGTGTTGTTCTCTCTTCTTTTCAAGAATATAATATTATATTATATTATATTATATTATATTATATTATATTATATTATATTATATTATATTATATTATATTATATTATATTATATTATATTATATTATATTATATTATATTATATTATATTATATTATATTATATTATATTATATTATATTATATTATATTATATTATATAGTGAATTATTATTGTACAGATGCAACAATTATTATTATTGTATAGTTTTGTAAGAAAAATTATTTGTTATATAAAAATCTTTAATAATAAAATTTCAATAATTCAAATTTGATGATCATTTTTCAATGAATTTATCTATGTATGCAATTCTTCAAATATTAACTAGTTTATCAATAATGCATTTTAATTATTAAAATTCATGTTTAGATATATATATATTATACATATATTATTATTATGATTAAATTTTGAAATTTTGAAATCAAGAAAGATTTCGTTTTTATCACGCGCTGCACAAACTATTTCCTCAAATAATTCTCGGAATTATATATAATTAAAAAAACATTTATAATATTTGTAATATTTAGAAGGAATTTATAAAATTTTAATATTGTAATAATTTTTGTAATTAGAATTAGAATATATATTATAAGAGAATATTTTATAAAGCAGAAATGATTAATTAACAGTTCTAATTATTTTTAATAGATTTAGCATAAATAAATTTGACCTTTGTATTACTTGTTATTTACATGTAGTTATGAAAATGTGGAACTATTATAACAAATTATGCTTTTCACTTGATCTTGCAATTATCATTAGAATTTTCTATAATTATTGTTGCATTGAATTCGAAATCAAGCAAAATCGAAATATTTTTCCATTATTTGAGGAACAATAGTAACTGATATATATTTAGTCATAATGTGTAAAAGTTCAATCTTAAAGATAAATCATAACCTCATAAATATTAATAGATAGTATTTCTATAAGTAATTTGGAACCAATTCTGTTAATTATTGAAAGAATATGAAATTCTTCAAAAAATTATTTTATATTGAAAATATGGATAATCAGTATATAAAAATTTAAAATTTATCAAATATGACAATTTTTATGAATAATAATGATGATGATGATATATTATACATCATGATACATCATAAAAAAAAAATAAGAAACTTTAATCTAAAACTATAAAAAGAAATTAATTTTCTATAGTAATTTGCAATATTTGAAAAAGTTTGCCTTCTTTCAAAAAAAAAAAAAAAAAGAATCAATAAACTTAATTATTTCTGCAGATTTTAATAAACTTGAAATATATTATAAAAATATCATTAAGTCATATCCCGAAGTTTTATTAGTTTTGATTGAATTGATAAATTATTTAACTTTTTTCTTTATTTATTACAGTTTATTTTTTTCATCGAGTTATTTATTATTTCGTCTTCATGTTGTAGGTTGTGCGGTTGGAAGATTTGATGCAAGTGTTCCGCAAGTGTACCATTTATATTGCATATCCTTATTGCTGCTATCATTGTGATTCAAATGAAGTTTTAGCATTCATCTTATATTATATATTATCGGTTTTTTGAATATTTTTGTATAAAATTACATACTAAACTATATAAAATAAAAAAAAATAAAAATATAATGTTTAAATTTTTAATTTAAATAATTTTTTTAAAGAATTTTTTAAGAGTTTTTTATCTTACACTTTTATAATATAACTCTTTTGAGTTATATTATAAAATTTTAATTCAAATTGATTTTCATTGTAATCATAATTCTATCAAACATATCTATCATCAAAAAATAAATACTCAAAAAGTATAATAAAATCTTTAAATATATATAAAATTATATTTATATTTATATTTTATCGAAAAAAAATTAATAAATTATAGATTTTCAAGTATTTTTAATATATAATAAAATAATGAAATATTATTAATATAATATTTATATGTATATTAAAAAAATAAACATATGTGTATTAAATATTTTATAAAAATAAAATTTTGAAAAGTAATGTATATCTATTTGAAAAATATCTATAATACAAGAATATAATACAATTTTCTTAGAATATTAAAAAGTTTCTAAAATGATGAATATTATTCAAGTTTAATTTTCAACGAATAGCTGCTTCACAAAAATATATATGAAAAAAAAATGTTATTGCATCATTTTTCATATTCAATTAAAATAAAAATTTTATGATTTATGTGGAATTTTTAAAATAAAATTTTAGCCGATTCTTTGGTAAATAAAACTTTAGTAAATAAGACTTTTTGATAAATATGTATTTATTAATGGTAAGGAAAATATAAAAAATTACTAAAATATAAAAACTGTTACTTAATATTTCTATTTAGTATTTATCTATATATAATACTATATTCTTATTCTAAATGCCTGTTATATACCAAACAGATATATATTGAAACATTTTTCGATCATTATTATGAATAAAAAAAGTAATAATAATCAAAATAATAATCTTTATCTATATTAATGGCCAGTTATAGCGACTATAGCGATATAGAGAATCTATCTTAATCAATTCAGTAACTCAATAATTAACTAATTATCAATAAATTGATCTTATAATATAATATAAAATGAAACAAAAATCATATTATAAATAAAAAATATTTCTTGGACAAATAAAATAATAATAATTAATTTTATTTGAAGTAATTTTATTTACTTAATAAAGTCTTTACTGTATCAGCAGCTATTTTACATTTGATAATATACAATAATCATAATCGTAGTATGTACAATAATCGATACAATAATCGTAGCATAAAGATAATTAGTAATTTTTATATAATATATATTGCATATAGAATTCAATATATTATACTGAAAATTTTTTATTATATCCTGAAAATTAATAAATATTTCAAGTTAAAATTTTAGATTTTTAAAAATGATAAATTATAAATATTTATATAATCATATTTACATAAAAAAATATTTTATATAATAATAGTAATTCTTTTTTATAAATATCTTAAAAATTAAAACTAAGTACTGATTACATGCATGGAAAAAGTTCAAAATGTTGATTTCTACTATAATATTTCTAATATATGCAAAAATTATCAAAATCAATGAAAACTCTTTTCTAAATAATTACCATAACTTTTTGTCTTAATAAATAATAACATATTTAAAAAATTAAAATTCATATGATCTTTACATATCAATCTATATAAAAATTATTAATATTATATAATATATTTTCTTATACCAAAATTTTTATTTCAAATATTTTTTCATATCATTCATTTTTTTCTAGATATTTGAATATTTTCAATTGAATTGAACATATTGTGGAATCTTTAAATTCTTATAAGTAATAAAAAAGATAATCATTTTTAATATTTTCAAAAATAGATACTTATTTTTGCAATTTCGATAATTAAAATTAAAAAAAATTAAAATACTGTTTATGCAAAATGATTGTTCCAATTAACTGTTTTATAATAATCTTTATAAGAATATATACATTTTA
The DNA here is from genome assembly GCF_003254395.2 of Apis mellifera. Lineage (NCBI taxonomy): Eukaryota > Metazoa > Arthropoda > Insecta > Hymenoptera > Apidae > Apis > Apis mellifera. The sequence continues at coordinate 4,650,514 of NC_037648.1, forward strand.
ATATAAATTTATTTATTTCAAATCACATCGGAATTTATATTTTATTTATGATTTCATATTTTATTATGTCATTATAAATATTGTAGTTATTTTTTAGTTTATTATTTAGTATTATTTTATACTAAATTACAATTATTGAAATAATATTAATAATGTTAAAATAATAAAAATAAAGGAATTTTAGAATTTTTAAATCGCGAAACAAAAAATATATATTATATTTATTTTATATTTATTATATTTATTATCTTATCTATAATATAACTAAACTTCAATACATTAGTATTAAAAATCTTTTTCGAATAATTCGAAAATTAAAATCAATTGTTAATTATATATAGAAGAAAATAAACTTATTGAAAACGATGCTGTTTTCAAAATATTTTAAAATTCATTAAAATTGAGCAGTATGAATTTTTGAATCCAAACGAATTAAAATTTTAAGGAGAAAAAAGCTCTGAATATAAAAATCAGATTTTTATTAATTTTCGAAAAATTAATAAAAAAACTTTTGATACAAATATTGAATTCTTTTTATACGTACACATTTTTGAGTTATTTATTATTGAGTTACACATTTACCTTATCAAGATGTTTATCTATTGTTTTTATTGCATACGATGATATATCAAAACATATAACAAGTACATCGATTAAAAATTTTCTTATGGATTATCATGAATTTAAAATTCAATGCTAACCGCTTTTTCTAACCGCTTTTAGCTTCAATGCTACCCACAAAAATTCAGTTGATGTGACCAAAGCACATATACTGCACTATTAGAAATCGGTAAAGATAGAATACATCAACATATTCACATATTTACGTTTTTAAGATATTTTTAAGATATTTGCAAGTTTTCAAATAAATGTATATCTATGAATATTTGATTTACATTACGATTATTATAATTTATATGACGTTATGACAATTTTTCTATATAATGAAATTTATTTACTTACAATTAAAACATCACGAATTTATTCATGTTTTTTATAATTATATAATTCAAATAGCAAATAAATTATTCGTTTATAAGAAGATAACAAATGAGAAAAGTATGTATATGCTAGTAAGTTGACATTTGGTTTGGCAAGAAGATATAGGCAGTAAATCTCATTAAATGTAATACATATTGATTATTGATAATAGTTGATAAATATGAATTCCGCTAATTATAAAAATCGTGACTTGACTATATATTTGTATTCGATCATATGTTTATGTAGATTAGTTTATCTTGCTATATTCTATATTCTTTTCGGATATTAATTTATCAATGCATAACAATATATCCAAAAGTTATCGAAATTGATAAGAATTCCTATTCTAATATAATAATTATTATATTTTATTTTTACAAATTTCATTATTAATTCAAATCTTAATAATTTTAAAAAAATATATTTGTTATTACTATAACTCATTAGTTATTATTATAACTCAGTAACTTTTCCTTTTTAAATTTGTTTAATTCATAGACAATCTACTATATAAAATGAATTATAATTAGGGCAGAAAATAAATTATTTCAAATTATTCAATCATATTTAACATGATTGAAATAAAATAATTTTATTTCTTATTTGGAATATTAGATATTTAAAATGCTACATATCCATATATTAATTTAATCCATATATTCTATACAATATATATATTGAAGGGATAATATTTATTACATATTCAATAATTATTATATATAATTTATTGAAGGGAATATTTAGTCTATAGTCCAAAATTTCAATAACAAATTTCATTTAATCTACATTTCTTTAAAAGTAAAATAAACATTATTTAAAAATTTTTCTTTCAAAATATGCTTATTATATTCTTTGTCAAATATTATATAATATTATATAAATATTTCAAATAATAAATTTTAATTACATATGTACTATTTTAAAGTTACTATTTTGGAAATATATATTGGTAAAAAACAAATAGTTTTAATTAAAAATTAAATAATTCTTACAAAAAAATATCATATAATATGTATATTATAATATAATATAATATAATATAATATAATATAATATAATATCATATAATATGTATATCATATAATATGTATTTAAAATAATATATTTATAGTTTATGCATAAAGATTCAAGTCTAAAATATAAAATTTTTTATCATTCTTTTATTTTATTATTTATATTTTTTTATAAATATTTAAAAGAAGTTATTTGGATATTTGTTTTGATTATTTCAATTACAGAAAATGTTATAAATATAAGCACAAATTTATATCAATATAAATATATTGATTATTATATTATTTGTATAATTGTAAGCATATGCAACAGTTATATTATTAAAAAATTAGATTTAAGTATAAAATATCTTAAATTATATATAATAATAAAATAGAAAATAGATTGAATTATATGTAAATAATATTAAATATAAAAATTGCTAGATATATTATTATATATTTTAATATAATTGTAATTAAATAAAATAAAATATAAATATGAAAAACTTTTTAATGAAGATTGCATATTCACTCAAGGATCTAATACTTTCATTAACCAAAAATATTTAATAAAAAATGTATATTTCTCAAAAGAGATCGAAATAGAGATGGCGAATAATTATATTAATATTTATCAAGCAAAAAAAACAATGTTACAATAAAGATAACAAAAAACAATCCAAATCATAATGAAAAGATTAATTAAAAAAACATATTAGAAAACATGTGAAGTCAAGAAAATAAAAGTGAATTCAAGACATATCCAACAACATTTCAACAAGAATTTATCATATTAAATTAAATAACAAAATTTGATAAATATTTTATCAATCAATTTTTTTTTTATCAATTGTTACATAAAAATTCAGTAAATCAAAATAATAATATATTATCTCAAATGTATTTGAAAGTCTATATATATATATAAATAGATCAAAGATTTTTTATCTCTTAAAATTTAATTTTCTAATTTTTGCAATTAAATACATAAATACTTATGTGTGAAAAGATTTATTATATTTTTTTTTGTTTCATATTATTAAAAATTTTTTATATTAAATTCTAACTTCCTTGTTAATATTATTCGTATTCAATATATGAAAAAAATATATAATATATTTTGTTTCAAATAAATAATTTGAATTTTGTTCTCAATTCATATGTCAATATTGTTAAGTCGAGTTTATATGATAATATAATATCCTATAATATATTTATCAATTAATATCATAGTGATATTGAATTTTTATAAAATTACATCATTTTTATAATATTCTTTTTAATTTGAAATAAATAATAATAAAAATAAAAAATTATTTTTTAAACGCAATAATAAAATAACTTATATTTTTTAAAAATAAAATCTCTAGCATAAAACTGTTCAATTTTATATATATTATTGGCTGCAGTGATATTACTAATATTCTGCATTGCACCGTCTTGACGTGCGTATCGTATAGAAGATTGTGTCCACAAAATTGTCAAAAAAAAAAAAAAAATGTCAGCAATGGTAAGTTTTAAGTTCAAAAATTATTATAAAGAAGTATTTCGTTTCATTTTTTGTCATATATTTTATATGTTATGTCTTATATTTAATTGAACATATATTTAGAAAAAATTTGTATTATCCCCTCCTTGTTTCAAATTTCATCAATAACATGTACCTATGATCAATATTTGATTTAAAATTTATTTTTTATAGAGAATGAAAGCAGTAAGATGTCCTACTGATGAACTCAGTATTACAAATTGTGCTATAATCAATCCAGATGATTTTCCAGATGATATTAGGTAAAGATATAATCTTATGATTTATTCATTGATTTGATACCTATAATAAGATTTAAAGCTTAAATGACTATATACATGTAATGATTTTAGTAAAACTTTAAATCAATTAAATTGAAATATATTATATAGTTTCTATATCTTATTTAGAATTATTTTCAATTATATCAATTTTAATTACAATATTATATATATATATATATATATATATATATATATATATATATATATATATATTTTAGATATGATTAATAATGTGAAATTTAAATAAAATAATTCAATAATATAAATATTAGAATAATAAAATATAATGAAACAATAAAAATTTATTTAATTCATGATTTTAATTTTAATTTTATTTACATAGACATATTGAGGTTACTACTGCACCAAATCATCATTTTGTATTTACTGTAAGACAACATCATGAAGTACCTAGAGGATCAGTAGGATTTAGTTTACCTCAGAGAAAATGGGCTACTCTTTCTCTTAATCAAGAAATTGAAGTTCGACCATATCATTTTAATCCTACTTCAAGCACAGAATGTTTATGTGTTATTGTGTTGGAAGCAGATTTTTTACAAAAGAAATCGTATGTATATTATGTGGAAAGTTACAAAAAAAATATATTTTTAATAAAAAAGAATCAAATAATTTGAAATAGAAGAAAAATTAAAAAAAAAAATATTTATTTTAGGACTACTTTGGAACCATATAATACTGATGAAATGGCTAAGGATTTTTTATTTCAATTTTCGGGGCAGGCATTCACCGTGGGTCAGCAGTTAGTATTTCAATTCAAAGATAAAAAAATGCTTGGTCTTCTTGTTAAAAGTTTGGAAGCTGCTGATCTTTCTGCTATAAATTCTGGACAAAATACAGTACCCAAAAAGACTCAAATGGGTCGCTGTTTGGGTAATACTGTTATACAATTTGAAAAAGCAGAAAATTCAAGTTTAAATCTTGTTGGTAAAGCAAAAGGAAAAGTAGTTCGCCAATCAATTATCAATCCAGATTGGGATTTTCAAAAAATGGGAATTGGTGGATTGGATAAAGAATTTACTGCTATTTTTCGAAGAGCCTTTGCATCACGAGTTTTTCCACCAGAGATTGTTACACAATTAGGTTGTAAACATGTGAAAGGAATTTTACTTTATGGTCCACCAGGAACAGGAAAAACATTAATGGCTAGACAAATAGGAACTATGTTAAATGCTAGAGAACCTAAAATCGTTAATGGCCCTCAAATTTTGGATAAATATGTTGGAGAAAGTGAAGCCAATATTAGAAGATTATTTGCTGATGCTGAAGAGGAAGAGAAAAGAGTAAAAATATTTTTAATCTTCATATATTCAAAAATATAATAATATCACAATAAATAAACTTTAATTTTCAGCTTGGACCAAATAGTGGATTACATATAATTATTTTTGATGAAATTGATGCTATTTGTAAATCTCGAGGTAGTGTAGCTGGTAATACAGGAGTTCATGATACTGTTGTGAATCAATTACTTGCAAAAATTGATGGTGTAGAACAATTAAATAATATTCTTGTTATTGGTATGACTAATCGAAGAGATATGATAGATGAAGCCTTATTACGACCTGGTAGATTAGAGGTATTTTTTTAAAAATATTAAATATATCATACATTATTCAAAATATATCATAATGAAATAAAAAATATGTATTTAAAGGTACAAATGGAAATTAGTTTACCTGATGAACATGGAAGATTTCAAATTCTTAATATTCACACATCTAGAATGCGAGATTATAAAAAAATATCAACTGATGTTGATTTAAAAGAATTAGCAGCATTAACTAAAAATTTCAGTGGAGCAGAATTAGAAGGTTTAGTTAGAGCAGCACAAAGTACTGCTATGAATAGATTAATTAAAGCTTCTAGTAAAGTAGAAGTAGATCCTGCTGCAATGGAGAAACTTATGGTTTCCAGAGCTGATTTTCTTCATGCTTTGGAAAATGATGTTAAACCTGTATGTAATTTTAAAAAAAAATTCAAATATCATTAATAACTATTATTTAAATCATTATCTAATTTATTTTATATTGCAGGCATTTGGTACAAGTGCAGAAGCATTAGATTATCTTCTTATACGTGGAATTATTAACTGGGGCAAACCAGTAGCAGAGATTTTGTCTGATGGTAATTTATATATTCAAGAAGCACGTTCTACAGAAGGTTCAGGTCTTGTCTCAGTTTTATTAGAAGGGCCTCCAAATAGTGGAAAGACAGCTCTTGCTGCACAAATAGCTAAAAATTCTGATTTTCCTTTTGTCAAAGTATGTACACCAGAAGACATGGTTGGTTTTACAGAATCTGCAAAATGTCTTTCAATTCGAAAGGTAGGTATGAAATTAATATTTATGTATATTTTTTTTTATATATAATTATAATATAATATAATATAACATAATATATAATATAATATATAACATTTTTTTTTAGATATTCGACGACGCTTATCGTTCACAACTTAGTTGCATTTTAGTTGATAATATTGAACGTTTATTAGATTATGGACCTATTGGACCACGATATTCTAACTTGACTTTGCAAGCACTTTTAGTTTTATTGAAGAAGCAGCCACCGCGTGGTCGCAAATTATTAATACTTTGTACTACGAGCCGCAGGTGAAAATATATATATATTTTAATATATTTTTTTATATTAATGTAATAATTATTATTATTTCTATAGACAAGTTTTGGATGACATGGAAATGTTATCAGCTTTTAGTAAAATTCTTCATGTACCTAATTTATCAACTCCTGATCATCTTTTAAGCGTTTTAGAAGAAGTTGATTTATTTAATAAAAATGAAATTGCATCTTTGCACGCCAAACTTCAAGGAAAACGGTATGATTTTTCATAAATTAACAATTTGATTTTCATTTAAATATATAAAAATCATACTTATGACTTATATGTTTTTTTCAGAGTATTTATTGGTATAAAAAAATTGTTATGTTTAATAGACATGGTACGTCAAGTGGAACCAAGTTATAGAATTGTGAAATTCCTTTTAGAACTAGAAGGAGAAGGAGCATTAGAGTAATAAGTGTTTAATATTTGATTATTTGTGTAGAATTGAATTAGATGCCATTCAAATAATACACACACATATACATACATACATACATACATATATATATATATTAATACCCAATAATAAAAAAAAATTTGCATTTACATATATATGTTATATAAATTTTTATAAGAATTTTTTCGATTTTTTTTAATTAATATAAATTTTATATATATATTTATATAAAATTCATTTATATGTATAATTATATATGCATAAAATCTATATTAATTGAAAAAATCGGACATAATGTGAAAAATATTTGTGTTCTATATGCTGTTTCTATATGCTTAAATAGAAAATTTAAATAGCATTTGAATTATTCTTAAATATTTATATACTTTATTCAAAAATTGCATTTCTTATCATTTTTAAATGACTCTATTAAACATATACTACATATATGTATTTATTGATTATATTGTTTTCGTATACATGCTGGAACTTTTGCAGTTTCTTAATTAATTCAAAAAATGTAAAATATAAAATGTAAAAACAAAAAGATATATATATACACACATACATTGAGTAGGATGATATTCGTGAATAATGATTTTAGAAATTCATAGTTATTTAAAAAGAATGTGATTAAGAACGCTTTGAAGTCAACAATCGCTTTGGATTGAATATAAAAAAAGAGCGGTTGCTGGATTATATTTTATTTATTTTTATTTTAATAATATTTTAATAATTATTTTAATAATTTAATTTTTTTTTTATAAAAGTAAAAATTTGAATCTGGCAATCAAAATAATAATAATAATAATAATAATTTAGAATTATATTTTAAGTTAAATAAGTAATAAAATTAAAAATTATCAATAGATAATTATATTAATTTTAAATTATTAGTTTCTTATGGAAACTTTAAAAGATTAATTTACATTTAGCACAATAATTGTGTTTGAAATGAATACCATATATTATATTTGTATAGGAATAAGATTTGTCTTTACAAAAAACAAAAAAAAAAATGCTTCCTTTGATTTTAATTTATTATTATAATCTATTGTAAAATAGATTTATTCCATATCAATGATATGTTTTTCTAGCAATTGTTATAGGAATAAATATAATTATTTATTTATTAGCAAAATTTATCATATGTATTATAAATATATATTTTTATGCCTGCATTTATATGTACGTAATGTATATTTATATAACAATCTATTGTTTACTATTTATTGTAATAATCTTTATTTTTTTTTATAATCGCATAGTAATTCTAATTGTAAATGTATGCATGTCTTTATTGATGTTTATTAGAATTTATAGATTAATGGTTTTTAAAAGTGAAACTATTCTAAAAATATATGGAAATATGTAACTCATTATAATGAGAAATATACGTAATAATGCAATATATTCTTTCTATTAATTAAAAATTAATTAAAATTGTTTTGATTTTAACATGTAAGCCGATAATTATTCTGTAATACGTATATAAATAATATATTATGTATAAATAATTTAAATAATTTGTTTTATGTATAGTTTATTTATTTATTATTATAAACTATTCTTAAATAGTTTCTCTAATTTGATATAAATATGTATATATAAATTATTTAAAAAAAAAATCTATCACTATTAGATTTTTTCGTTATATTTTATAAATATTATAATAATAAATAGATATGTATCATATTTCTATATGTATGTATTAATATATCGCAATAGTAATTTTATGATTGTATTTAATTATGAATAAAAATTAAATAAAATCTATTGAAATATAATAATAAAAAAAATTTTTATTTTTTAGAATTTATTTAATTTAATAACATATATTTCAAAAATGAAACATATAAAACTTATTTGATATTATTTACATTTTTAAATAAAAATAAATATTTTTAAAACAAGTATATATTATATTATAATATAGTTATATTAATATGATGAAATATGATCAAGAAAGTATTAATACATTTTTTAAAAACGACTTTTTAAAATTTTAATAATTAAAGTTTTTTTTAAAAATTGAATGGATTAATTTATTAAATTACAAATAGAATTTAATTAAAAAAAATTTTTTAAAATTTTTTTAAATTGCAAAGAAAATAGTAAAAAATATTTTTTTCATTTTTTTTAGTTGAACCTTTAACAAAAATTTAAAAACTATTTTATAGATTTATGTTATATACATCTATAAATTTCATTGAAATGGATGATGCAAAAACGAAGTATCGAAAAATTAAAATATAAAAATTTTTAGATTTTAAATCAAAGATCGCCAAAAATTATGATTTTTTATTATTTTTAATCATTTATAGCAATTGATTTTGATAAAATTTTTTCGATGCATATAACAGATATATGGAATATGAGTTATTAATTAATTTAAGTTATTAATTATTTTTAATCAAAATAATACTATTTTTATTTTCTTAAATTTTATTTCTTATACATATATAAATTATTAAATTGATAAAATTAATATTTACAACTAAGAGTAAGAATATTTATTAAAAAATTTATAAAAAAAATTAATTAATTGCGAAAAAATAAAAAAATAAAAAATAAATTGCTACAAATAATTTATAAATTTTAATAACTTTTAAATATATTATAAAGAATAAGATTTTGAACACCTTTTTAGAATAAGAGATTCTTTATTGATTTCAATGACCTAGAAATATGATTCTAAATAATTTTTCTTTATACAGAATATATAAAAAATAAGTATCATGGTCATTATGATTCTATATTTCTGGATTGATGAAAATTTATAAAGAAATTTTTGCCGCAAAAATGATACTTTTTTTTTGCACAAAAATCTTAAAGAAACTATAGCTCGTAAATGAATTTTTTTTCGAAAAAACGAATCTAAAATTTGATAAATTATTTTTTTCAATAAATTTATATTTTTATTGCAATATAAATAGTATATAATTGACTTGCCAACTAAATATTGTATATTATCGAATTATGGAATTATTTTCAGTAAAGAAAATAATTATGTTCAGAAAAAATATTAATTCGATGCGATTTCCAGTAGTAAAATCAACAATTTATTGATCAGAAATTAATATTATATCATTACAAAACTCATTATAAATCAATCTTAATAAAAAAGAAGCAACATCATTGCTTTCGAAATAACTCGATGAATAAGAATAGATTAAAAAAAAAAAAAAATCATATATATAGTATTTAATTAAACGATTATAATTTGACAAGATTTTTGATACATCACACAATTTGAAATATAAATCATTTTGAAATGTATATTTTAAATATATAATATATTGATATTCAGTGTTTTTTAAAATTCAATGTGAATATATTTAAATTTTAAAGATAAATATTATAATATAATAAATATATAATATATAAAGTATTTTTTTTTAGTAATATAGAACAAACAATTTTTTTTTAAATTTAATCTGTTTATGTGAAAAATAAATACATTAAAATAATAGTAAAATAATAGCTAAATAAAAAAATATATATATAAATTTGATTTTGTTTTATATTATTAACATTAAAATAATAGTAAAATAATAGCTAAATAAAAAAATATATATATAAATTTGATTTTGTTTTATATTATTATAAAAAAGAAATAATATAGAATGTAAAATTTAGATATGTACTAATTTCAAGAAATATTAAAAATCGAAAGAAACAATAAAGTAGGATTTGTCGATAGGATTCTATTTATAAGAAATATTTAAATATTAAGTAATAATATTGCTATAGAAATTTTTTATTTCTCTAGAACAGATTTTAATATTTATTTATTTATTTATTTAGAAATATTATTTATTTTAAAAAATTTAATCAGATAAATATGGAATTCTTAAATAAATGGAATTCGTAAAAATAAATTACAGTATTATTAAATGCTTTTTAAATAAATGAAATTTAACAGAAAAAAATATTCGAAAATTTCTTTATCCAAACAATTTTAAATTGATTGAGATGATGAAATAAAAACATAGATCGATTAAACATTTATATTGAAATTTAAAAGATATAAAATGAAATATTGTAAGAAAGATAAGAAAGCGTATAAAATATAATATTATATTGGGTTAGTTTTGATACTTCAATATCGATATAATACTTATTCAAACGCATTGAAGTTATTTACCGGTATCAATATAATGTTTGTTAATTCCAATATCTTTAATATATTATATTTGTAACTTACATTTGCGTTTTTATTGGCAACTATCTTTGACCATTGTTGTTTTTTCAGATATTGAAATATGTTTAAACTTAGCATTAAAATTTTTTGTTTCCTTTTGCTTTGTAAAATAATTCGTCAATATTTTTTCCACCACATTACAATATATATAATTTGATATTTTAATATTGCTATTATGCTCTCTTAGTCATATCTTTTTTTCGTTAATTATTTATCGAATAAATAGCGTTTTATTTAATTGTAATTTATCACTTTATCTTTAAAATTTTGAATACCTAATTCTGTAAAACAATATTAAAAATGTTTTCAATGCTATAATCCACTAATTCATTCTTTTCAATAAAGATATAATTCGCCAATATTCTTATGCAACTTTTTTTTTCTATTTGCATTATTTGACTTGTCTCTGTATGATGTATGTCATCTTATTTGATTGATACTTATATATGAATTATAATTATACATTCAACTCATTCAGAAATTCATTTAATGATAATTGTATAAACTCTAATTTAGAATGAAATCATTATTTTTCTTTTTATTGATAATTGCATATCTAATATATCATGTAGTTATTTTTATAATAATGATAATTTTCACAAAAACGAAAATTAATATATTTTTAAAAAGTGATTTATTATCGTATTTCATACGATAAGATATATTAAGTATCTTTTCACATTACAATGAAAATTATAAGTTTATTGTGTTAGTATATATATATATATATATATATATATAAACCAAAATGTATCAAAATAATTTTATGCTTATTAATTATTTTTAATTATTAATTATTAATTATTTTTAATTATTAATTATTAATTATTTTTAATTATTAATTATTAATTATTTTTAATTATTAATTATTAATTATTTTTATATTTTATATGTGAATCTTTTATGAATAATTTAACAACAAAGAAAAGATGAAACAAACATAATATTTAATATATTTTTGATTATAACAAAAAAGCAATTGGCAAAAAAAGTTTTAGATAAGATTAGAGATTTTAAATGGATCTTATGAAGAAATAAGATTTTTTTGAAAAAAATATTTTTGAAGAATAGCACAGTCAAATAATATAATAATAATATTTTAAATAATATTTAAATAATATTTTTTAAGTATCCAAATACTCTGTTTTGTTTCATAGGAATGAGGATATAAATTATAATGGAAAAATCAAATTTTATCGAAAAAATGTAAAATACAATATATTTATAAAATTTTTATTTTTATTATTAAATTATTATTAATTTATTTTAAAAATAGTAATAAAATTTTTTTAATAATCTTAATAAATATTAAATTGTATTATAATTTATATTGTAGTTTAACTTTATTATTTTGTGTTATATGTAATGTAAAATGTGTTATATGTATGTATGTAAATTAATATATATAAAAAATATATATATATATATTAATTTGAAAATTAATTTTATTTTAAATAATTTTAATTTATATATATTTAAATTATATATTTAAACAAGAATTATAAATAAAGTGATTATCATTTTCTTCATACTTGTGCATTTATAATAATTTTATATTTTTTATTCATATATTATATAATTAATATAATCTATATAATTTTATTCAGTATTTTATTCATTATATTAAATTTTTTTAGTTTTTAAAAATACCTATAATAAGAAATAATTGTTTTTAATATCTATATAATAAATAAAATGTAAAAAATATATAATATAATATAATATAAAAAAATGTAAAAAAAATAAGGATAAAATTGTTAAATTATTAAATTATATGTAATATATAATTCACTGAATATTTTATATCATTATAAATATCATAAAGAAAATGTATATTTGCTTTCAATCATAACAAAGAGAAATCTAAGAAATATTTCTTAAATAGATAGTTGTTTTTATTTCATAATCACATATTTCAATAAACAAAATTGAATTTATTAATTTATACAATAAATATTTCAATATATGATAAAAAAATGGATAAAGCATAAAAGTATGAAATTCTATATAAGAAATGTTATTAGATTTTTAATAGATTCTTTAAATGTAAATAGTATTTAAATAGTCATTTCACTATCGAAAGACTGAAAGTTTTGATCTTGAAATTTTTAATATTTTCTGAACAAAACACTATGATATTCTTTGCTTTGAGATTAATCATATAATATCGTAAGTGCATTTGAATATAACACCATATCTTGGCTTTATCTTAGAAAAAAATTAAAATTATTTGACTGTCATTTTACTCTGATTTTGCTTCATTTTCCCCTAATAAAATATAATTTTAATTTAATTTCTCCTTAAATAAAATAAAATTTATATAAAATATATTTGAACCTTAATTATAAGTAAGAACATTATTAATCTATACTATTAAAGATATTGTACATAAAAAAAGACTATGTACATAAAAAATAATAATCAAATTTTATTTACATAAAAAAATGTAAATAAAAAATAAGAAATTATTAAATTAACATATCCATGAAAAACATATCTAAAAAGATATGATGATATACTATTTTAATCATATTTTATTATTTTTATCTTTGTTATATTAAATTTTTTTATTACAATTATTATAATATATATTATATTATAATATAATTATTAAATAATTATATTATAATATAATTATTTAATAAGAAATAATTAATTTATAATTTTTTTAAATCTATTTATTTTTATTTATGACATTTCTTGCTTTTAAAAATATTTTCTCAAATATTTTCATAAATACTAATGTTGCAATGATACATAATAGATAATTGCTTATTATTTCTGATAATGTGAGATATTTAATGACATTTTCGAATTAGAATGAAAGTGTCCTATGATTTTATATATTGTAATTAAATATTTCTTAATTTCAAATCAATAATTAAATTATATGTATTTATATTTAATTTATAATTTTCATAAGTTTATAATAATAAATTCTAGCAAGTCATTCTAAATTCGATTAATATTATTTTGTAAAAGTTTAAATTATTTAAATATTAAAGTATTGGTTGGCCAAAAAATTAATACTTTTTAAAATATAAATAAAAAGCGATTTTTTAATGAAAAGAATTATTAATTATTTAATAATATCATCCATTTCGATTTATCGGATTAATCACTTTTGGATAATTTCATAATCCTATTATAATTTGTAAAAATGCTTATGCTTATAATTTTTGTAGACTTTAATTTCTATTAATTTCGTTTTAAGAAAACAAGAAAAAAATTTTTCCATTAGAATCATATAGATTAGGTCTAGACAAGTTGTGTACAAACTTTTTTTCCTTTCCAATCTTAGAATCTTTTTGCTATATTTCTACAAAGGAGGACGAGAGTTAGGAGTTTATATTATATTTATATTTGCAATTAGGCAAAGTAAAGCTCGATAGAAGAATAGTCAATCATGTGAAAATAGGCATATCGAATAAATAGAATACGAAAGAAATTGCCCAGACTTGATATAGTTCCTTCCTAGTTCCTTCTTCTCCATAAGAATAAGGAGAGGAATTGCATGAAGTTCGCAAATTGTCAAAACTTGGTTTAGATGTCATAATTATAATTATAATTTTATTATAATTGTAATTATAAAATTCCAAAATTTTTGAAATGATAACGATATCATAATCATGAATAATGAAAACGATCTTTGAAGATTATATGTTTTATTAGTAATGGTTTAGAAAAATAAGGATTTAAAAATGCGATAAAAAAAATATAAATTTTCAAAAATAATTGTTGTATTACATAAAAGTAATATATCTATAGTATGTTCGATTTGAATTTCTATATGCAATTATTTTTGTATTTAAAATATAAAAAAATATTTTAAATGAAAATTGATATCAATTGAAATATATTACGATGATAATTTGATTTTAAGATGATTTTTGAAGAAACAATTAAATTTTTAAATGAAATTTTGTATTTTTTATTGTATATGTTTGTAATCAAGATCAATAAATTATATATATATATATATATATTACATAAGCCAAATTTAAAAAAGTTATTTAAAAGAATATGCGAATATTTTTGTCCATTACTATATATTATACCACAAAAAGTGTATTATACCACTTGATCAGATTTTATATATTTTTGTCTTTAAAGAATCAATTTTATATAAGCATATATATGTTTGTCTCTTATATTCTTTATTCTTAAGAATATATTTCCTTAATCTTTATTGAAATTCGTTTTTCATACAGGAATATAATACTTTAGAAAAATATATTTATATGATTTTTTATCAAAAAGATTTTTTATCGGAATGTTTTAAAAAGATAAACTTTTTTTCTATACGATATTAATATATAAGATGTTATATCAAAGAATCGTTCTAATAAATAAATTTATATATATAAATAATGTTATAGTTTTATATGATATATTTATTTAGAAAGAGAAAGAGGAGAAAGATCACAAATATAAAATTTTAATTTTAAGAATTTATTAATTTCCAAGATATTAATCAACAATTTTCGCTAATTATTAAGGACAAAACTAAGGCTTATAAAATGATCAGATAGCTTAGATTTTATGTAATATTAAATTTAATTAAAAAATGAATTTATAATTAAAATAAATAAATTAAAAATTATTAAATATAATTATATAAAATAAATATAAAATCATTTGATTGCCATTATTTGTGGAATTAAATTCATTAGAAATAAATTGTTATATACTATAATTGATTTAAAAAAAATCAATTCTTAAATCAGATATTTAATGAATTTCAAAAAATAATTAAAGTAAAAATTAATTTTATTTTGATAAACTAATATTATAAATTTAATTTTTTATTTTATTTTATTAACTCAATTTAAAAATAATTAAAGGAAATTGATTCAATTATAATTGGTATAAATTTATAATTTATTTTACAAATTTGAGAACATTAAAAAAAATTTCAATTATTTTCTAATTAAGTTTAATTGATTAATTCGATCTGGAATTACATCAATTACTTTAATTTTTAATGAAAAAATGAGTTTATGAGTGAATTGCATCAATTGTATAATTAAATGGCTCCATTTTCAATATTTTAATATTATAATAATTTATAAATGGATATAATTCCTTAGTTTTTCAAATCCTCTTTGAAAGATCCTCTATAGCAATCGAAACAGATATTATGACATGATTACTTCATACTTGCACACCTTGCAATGAACCGTAAATGCGATTGCAAGAGTCTTAATTCCCACATTACGATGCGATTCTCTGCAAAAACGGATCTTCCAACTCTTAATTATTAATTTCTGTAATTTCCTTTTAATTTATATTTTCATGGAAAATAATAATTGGAGCAAAAATCGCGATAATCTTTTAAATCAGATCAGTTAGAATAAAATAGAATAAAATAGAATTCAGATTAGATAGAATTCAGCACGATATAGTTCACATCGAAGTTTCACATTTAGAATCAGATCAGCATTACAATCAGTCGTTAATCATTTGCAAATAGAATAAATCACTATTTGTTCATTTCAAACTCATAATATAAACGATTGTACAGTCTTACAATTGTAAAGTCTTTCGAATAATACCAGAATATTGCACCATATTTGTGCAATATTTTTTATATTTAAGATTTTAATACATAAGAAATTAAATAATACATAAGAAGTTAAAATTTAATAGTATAATATTTTATTTATAATAGTAATTAATAGTATAATATTTTATTTATAACTGGCAAAAACAAAATGAAAAATCTTTATGCATATATGACCATTTGATGATATTTTATTTATATTTGGCAGCAGATATTAAAAAACTTTTTTTTTTCCATTAAATCAGTTCTTTTTTCTTTTCGAAAAGTGATAAAATATTTTTAATGTCGTTTTTAAAATTTATTTCATGTAATATATATTTTTATGTAATATATAATTTTGTAGTTATTTTTCAATATAATTGATTGTATATTATCTCTTTGATAAGATTTATGTTACTGTACTGTCTTCATTGTTATATTCTAACTTTTTTCTAAATTTCAATTAAATTTAATAAAATTACTGTGTTTTCTATAATTATTTTAAGGAAATTATTCATATATTTTTTTTCTGTGTTATTGTTATTTTTTCATTCTTTTAGCTTCTAATGTAATTTTTTTTAACTTATCAGTTTCATGAATTCGTCGCATTATTGATATATCGTTATAGCTTAAGAAATTGTTGCGCCCATTAAGATATCATAAGAAAAAGTTATTTGGACAGTCTTTGATGATATATATTAAAATCAATGATCGGAGTTATAATATATATTCCTTTATAATATATATTCATCGAGATTTATATAAAACATGTTCACATTAATCTAAGAATGCAATTAAAAAATGTTTGTTACAAAATATTACATTTTTTTAATATAAAAGATCACATGATACATAAATCTCGATTTTATTTTAATTCAATTCAAATCGAATCGAAATATATTGTGCGATCATGAAGCATGATTCAATTTTTTTATTTAAACATTGATCGAAATATTATCTTTTTGAATTCTTCTCAAAGCATTCATATATTACATAATATTTATGTAATCGTATTTCTTATTTATACCAACTTCAATAAATAATTTTTTAATTTACTATTCATGAACAGGAGACACTTAAATTAGATTTTATTTTTTGAAATCGAAATAAAATATGAAATCCTAAAAACCTAAAAGATGATATGTTTATTCATATAAATAAATACCTTATTTATAGCAAATAAATGGCAATTGCATCTTAATGTACTTGCTATCATAAGTCTATGTATAGACATTCAATTAAAATAATATTTTATAATTATTTCTTGCATTATTATTATTTTTTAAAAATAATTAGTATTTTTTCTTAAAAATAATCAACATAGAGAATTAAAAAGTTGTTATGTTTTTTATAAACAATATGATTTATATAATTTTTTATAGCTTTAAATAAAATACATAAATTTTTTATATCGTGTAAATAATCCAAATTAATTTATATATTCATATAATGAAATGAGAAAATTTTTTAAAATCAGAAATAAAACAAAGAAATTAAATATTTGATATTATTCCATTCATCAATTTGTCTTATTGATAAAGTTTCATTTCAAATATTTCATTTATAATAAACGCGTTTCTAATGTTTATTATAACTTATTTTTTCTTCAATTGAATAAGAAAACGTTGTTTAAATATTATTTAAATTTAAATATTAAATACTTTAAATAAATACTCTAATAAATTAAAAATTCCAAAATATATAAAATGTATAAAACACTTTTTGCGAAATTACACATTAAATGATCGTCCTATAATAAAAACAAATGTAATTGTGATAATTAGTAGATAATTGATTAATATAATAAATCATAGTAGTTGAAAGATAATTTTATATTAATTTGTATATTTAATATAATAATTTGATACTATGAATTCTTATTAATAAGACAATTACAGTAATTAATATAGTAAAAATGATTGAATTATTTGTTTCATTTTGTACGATATTGAAGCTCATTTATATTATGTGCTTAAATTTATTTTAAAATACTTTCATATGATAAAAAATTTATAGCATTTTATTTAAAAAATTGAAGTTTGGTTAAAATTTTTATTGAGATAATTATATAAAATCTTATATATTTTAATCATAGAACGATAAAAAAAATATATTCTTTCTTTTACATAATTATCAAAAAATTATTTAAAATATTATTGATTCTACAATATTTTAAACCCATTAAAATTAATAGGGACACAATATATTGATAAAAATTCTTATTCTACTAAAAAAAGAAAAAAGGAATTGAGTTATATGTTAATTATTAATTATGTTAATATAATTATGTTAAATATTAGATGTTATTTTAAAAATTTATTTTAAAATTATACTTTAATTTACTTAATTATACTTGTAAAATAATAATCTTTCTAATTTCATTATTTTTAAAGCAAAATAATATTTTAAATAATTTTTAATAAATGTATTTTTAATAAAAATTCTTCAACATTATATAAACAACTATTAATATATATCATAAAACAGATACTACATATATATATATATATATAGTCTTATCATAAATAAATACATATATTTATGATAAGAAATTGCAATATAAATGTATGATATAATCTCACAGTTAGTTTTATACTTTGATAGTCTGTGGTCATTCATAACACGAACATATGTATCTTTTTTTAAATGATTCTGAAAATTTCTTATTATAATTTAGAAGAGTTTCAATTTTATTTATCATCTTTTATTGAAGAGTAAAAGAAGTAAGAATTTTACTATTTAGACAATTTTGTATATTATTTAAATATATATTAAATAATTAAATAATAAATTATTAATAATTATTAATAAATTAAATAACTTCAGAAATATATATTATTTTAAAAATCTGCATTTTTTCTTGTAAAATATAAATTTTTCTAGTTTTGATTTTATATACATTTTTTTGTAAAATATTTAAATATACAATACATGAATATAAACGATATAATTTACGAATATAATTTCAAAAATAATTTTTTCTATATCTTGTAGTTTATTTCTAAATTTAAATTCATAATAGAATATTTAAAAAATAAAAAATAAATATTTATGAAAATAAAAAATTAAAGAAATCTTTTTATATATTATCTTATAATAATAATTAAAAATGGATCATAATAAGATTTTTATTCTAATAATATTAATATTTTTAATTTAACGTTAATAGATCTATATCTATTTACATTATTAATACATAAATATATATAATTATAATTAATATATAATTATATACTATTAATACTTACAATACAATACATAATTAATATATAATTATATTTATAGAATATTGATAACATCACAAATTTAACGTTATTTTTATATGCAAAATGAAACGCTATAGAAAAAATTCATTTTATAAAATTTATAATAAAAATGCTAGTATTAACAATATATACATATATATTATATAATAGTTCATTTTGATTTTGACAAAATATTTGATCTTCATTGATTATTAAAATTAAAAATAAAAATATAAAAATTAATAGTTATATATTTAAAAAATCTAATTTATTTTATTTAATTATATCAAAGAAATAACTGAAAGAAATAACATAATTACAAACAATAAACATTTCGGTAATTTCATATCAATTTTTTAAAATTCTTTTAAAATAATATTTAGTTTGCAACATAATTTTATAATATTATAATTTAATTCACATGAAAATATATAATATATTATATCTCAAAATACATAATCTAAGAAAACTTATAAAGAGAAATAATACTTATTTTTTTATATTATGTAATCATTTTTTAATAGATCATATATAAAAATTAATAAAAATTTAAAGATAATCAAAAAAATTTTAAACATATAAAAAATTTCTAATGTTCATCAAATTTTAGATTTATTCAATCAATATTTGATTTTATTTGATATTTACTTTTTTCTTATTATTAGATAGAGATTACTAGAGATTACTAGATATTTACTTTACTTTATTTCTAGAATTAGAGAATTAGAATCTATCATATAAATTCGAATATATTTCGAAATATTTTCTTCGAAATTCTTATCAAGATTTCAAATCTAATCTATATCAAACTTGTATTTTTTAAATTATGTTATATTATTTGATAAATATATTATTTTATTTGATAGATTTTGGATTTTTATGCTCTTAAAATATATTAAGATATCTTAATATATCTTAAGATATCTTTCGATGAAAATTTTTCAAATTATATAATACAATGAATATTAACGAATACTCGTGGAAAATAATATATCAAAATAAATTAATTGGATTTGATGTTTGACTTATGAGAAAGTTCCGTGAAAAATATTCAGAATTTGTGATTATATAATAAAGTATGAAAATATTTTATACAAAAAACAAAGAAATACTTTTTATTAGGTTTATAATGTGTATTTTTTATTTTTTTTATTTATCCTATCTCTATCATACTTTAAAGCAAAAATTATCTTATCTGGATATTTTAGATATGTATAAATATCAATTACTTTCTTTTTCTCAAAACTTATGATTATTGTTATTTATACTTATTTATACTTATATTATACTTTTGTTATTCTTTATATATTATAATATTATAAATTTATAAATTTTTTATATAAATTAATATAAAAAAATATTATAAATTTAAAGATTTACATTTGTAAATATAATTTTTTTTGTTTAAATATCTATTAAATTTGTTAAATATATAGATAAATTGTAATAATAATTGTAGCTTTATTGAATCAATTCTTTTATCTAAATATATGAAGCAAAATATCGTAATTTCTTTGTTATAAATCGTCTTTGTTATAAATAATAATGGGCTATTTGATAATTTCCTTCGATATAACAATCAATATGAAAAAAATATTTCCATAAATATTTTTTTAATGATTTCAAACGATTTATTAATGGAAAAAAGAAACATATTTATATATTTCCTTTTCAAATTTATTTAAATTAAATATTGCTCATAAATTATATTTGAAAATTAATTTTTTTAATTTTAATTTCAGTTTATAATTTTTTAAAAATTTTATTAAAATTTATCTTTTATTAATATGTATTAACAATTACCTCTGTTGCTAGTAACAATAATCTTTTTATCTCATACAGCTAAATTGATAGTCATTGAGAATAATCATTGCATAATTTGTTTTTTTTTGAATTATTTATTCGAAAATAAATGAGATACTCATTTTATTCTCATAAATTTTTTCAACAAATAGATATATCATTTTATTGAAAACCATATGTAATTTTCAGCAATATCATTTATAATTTTGTGCATTTTAAATTTATAATAATCATTTAAATAATTCTTGAAAATTGTTAATTTATTAATTTATTAATTAATTATTTATTTATTAATTTTGTATATGTATTTTATAAGAAAACTTGGTTATATTTCATTATTAAGATTTCGCCAACTTATATACTTATTACGATTATTGCTTTACACAATATAAAACTCATTTTTACAATATGCTCTTTTAAAATTTCAGATTGTTTTGTAATTTTATATCTGTGATTGTATTTAAATATTAATTATGATTTTCCATTATAACAAATCTCTTTTCACATACTTTATAAAATATAAATTCTATGTTATTTACAAAATTATTATTTTCTATTCCATCAATTTAATTTTGAATGAATGTGCATTTTTTTTTATTTATTTCATTAATTTAAAATGCTATTTAATCTGGCTGAATTACAGTTACAAATTCTTTATTATTCTTTACGTAAATTCAGTTATTAAGATACTAAAATTAATAATAATTTCATTTTATATAAAAATATTATGAGTATGTAACTATAATGTTATGTATAGAACAATTTTTTTTATTAGTGAAATATAATTTTGGAAAAATGAAATCAATTCTTGAAGTTTTACTATTATTTTTTTTTCTCTTTTTTTTTTTTTTTTAGATATAATTTTATGATGCAATATAGAGCAAATGATATATGCAATATATTTGAATCTATATTAAAAAAGCAAAACTAAAATAAAATAAAATCTTATAATTGGAAGCATTAAACATTAAAATAAATTTTTATTAAAATCTTATTTTCTTTCGTCCCATTTTTCTTTTTATAAAAATTTATCTACTTATATCATTAATATCCGCAATTTACAAATTATATAGACATTATTATAGATACAAATAGATATTACATTAATAAAATTAATGAATACTATATAGATAAATATACTTAAAATAAAATATGATAAAAATTAATTAAAAATAAAGACATTTTAAATTGTAAGTAAAGCCTATATAATCCATAAAATGAACATTAAATATATCTTCATAATTTATAATAAACATCAATATCTTATTGTTTATCTAAAATTATTAATTATTTTATTTTATATTTCAGATAGCTATTATTATAAAGAAATATATTAATAATTGACTTCAACAATTAACTTTAGAATTTATTTTTAGAAAATAAATTATTTAATATATTATAACTTAAAAAATTAATCAGAAATTAATAATATTTTTTATATTTATTAATTTATTTTATTTAATAAAAACATATAATAATAAAAATATCAAATTATGCCATACGCTCATTCGTTAAAAATATTTATTCAAGCAGAAATATTTCCTCTATTTTCAATAATTAAAAAAAAAAAACATTCGCTAATAAAAATAAAAAGAAATCGTCGAAAATACAATTATATTATTTTTACTTTTCACATATAATATGAAAATTATTTTTATTTTTAAAATTAAAAATCTGAAATTATAGAATTTTATTTATAACAAAAAAAAAACATTACTCATATTTTCAATTATAAAATTTTGGTTATATTATATACTTATTTTAGATATAAAACATCTACATTTACATCTTTATGATTTATACGTTTTCGAAAATTATAAGACACGCCTCTTTGATATCATAAATTCGATAAGTCAATTTTGTATTAATAAATCAATTAATTTTATATTTTTTATAATAATTTTAAATTTTTTAGTTATTTTTTTTTACATTCTTCCTTTCGTTTTTTGTTTGAAATCTAAAATTATAGGATGACTTACGCATATAAGATATATAAAAAGAAAGAAAAAATATTAAAATGCTAAATACAAGTGAAGACGAAAAACAGCGATTAACAGGGACAGTACTTGAAGGAATTAAATCTGGAACCACTATGCAAACTAGATTTAAATTGATTCCTGATGCTCATTTAAATCCAGAAACAATCGCCGGTATTCGAGATATGAATCTCGGTAGAATACGAACCGATGGAATCAGGGTTGGTAAGTTTATAGAGAATATATCTAATTTAAGAAAAAATTAATTTAAAAATGATACATTTTTATAGGCGCACCTACTATTCGTTTCGATACCGGACAAAATTCAGTACCGCATATCAATATCAATCCAAAAGGTAAGCCTAGTGTATCAGATCCACATTTTCAGGTTCCAGAAGGAGTGATAGAGGGAGCTAAAGTTATTAATAAAACTTTAAAATATGTTGGTACGAGTTTAACAGTGGCTGCGGTAGTAGTTGATTCCTACCGTATTGGTTGTGCATTTAAAGATGATTTGTATATTCGCGCTAATGCAAATGAAATAATCTTGGAATTAGAGGAAAGCATTGAAAAACTGAAAAAAGCACTTGAGACTGAAACTGATTCAAGCAAAAGACAAGAAATTAGATATGCTATTGAACAAATAGAAGAGAATTTGAAAGATGTAAAACGTACAAGAAAAGTCCCGGTTAAAACACTTAAAACAGTTTCAAGTACTGCCGGAGGTTGGAGTATCGGTGCAGCAGGTGGTGCTAGTGGGGCATGGATTGGTACAAAAACAGGCACTATGATTGGAACTATATGTGGTGGCCCAGTTGGTGCAGCAATTGGTGCTCCGTTTGGTGCAATCGTTGGTGCAATCGGAGGTGGAATTATGGGTGGTATTTTGGGAAGTAAAGGTGGTGAAGTTTTAGCTAAAGAAGGATTAGAATTTATGAAGATTAATTAAGATTTATGATTAAATAAATTTTATATTTTGAACTATTATGTTAGCTTTCTAAAAAAAAACTATAATTATTATAATATAATATTATTATATTTATTATATAATATATATGTTATTATATTTATTATATAATATATATATTATTATATATATATATATATATATAATAATTTTATAATAATTTGAAACTATTGGTCATAATAATTTTTAAGGAATTCAATTTTGAATATTATAGCAATTTTTAAAAAATCCTATAATTTTTATGAATAATATATTTGTTGTGTAGATTTTAAGATTGGGATTTAGATTATATTAAGGATTTAGATTAATCTTATTTTGTATATTTTTGATTATTCAGTAGAATAAATAAAATCTAAACCAATTTGTTATACCAATTATATATATACATATTATAGTCTAAATATTAGATATTAGATTAAATAGTCTAGATATAGATATTAAAATTTTATATAGATATAGATATTAAAATTAGATAGTCTAGATATAGATATTAAAATAAAAATATGTAATAGTCTAAAATTAGAACAAAAAAGTCGAAAGGATTTTGAAGATCAATTATATTTAACACAAGATATATTTTTGATGAATCCAATTAGCTGATTTAATTAGCTAATAAAAGGTTAAGAAAAGATAAAATTAATAACACTATAATATCAATTTTCTTTAACAAATACATTTAACATCATATAACAATATATAATATTATACTTAATTATACAGTTTATAATAATATATGTATTATATATGTGTATTATATTATAAATATAAATTAACTTGAAGACATATAGAAACATATTATTACATATTTGATTAATAAATCAACTAATAAATATTAATAATTATGAAAAGATATAATAAAAAGATTTTTTAAAATATAGAAATTCCAAAAAAATTTTGATAATGCATGTATCTTTTTTAAAATAAAAATAAAAATTAATTCAAAAGATTTTAAAAATCTAGTATCATAATAATTATAATATATCATAATAATTTTATTTAACAAACTATAATATTTTATAAGTTTATAATGAAAAAAAAAAAATATTGTTTTTTGTTATTTAATTATTTTATAATAAATAAAATAAGATTAATATTTAATAAAAATTAGTATAAATAATAAAAAATATTTTATTATAAGCAAATATAATTTTTACTATAATAAATGATTTAATACTAAAAACATTTATGAAATTCTCTAACTCTAGATAGATATTACATATAGTTGATGATTTCAAAAAATCCAAGCTCAGTATGAATTACAGAAAATAAAATATTTTATCTATTACCATTTGTGAATTAAATATTTTTAATTAATTTAAATATTAAATAATTAATATTTAATATAAATATTTTTTGATTAATTTAATCTTTATATTCTGCTATTAAAATGTGTTTGTAATAAAAAATAATGGCGTTACAAATAACGTTGAAATGATAGCGATATCAATCTTACATTTATCGTTGCAATCTGGGCAAAAGGAGACAGACTTATAATATTCTGTTTAACAACGCAGATTATAATAATTTCAGAAAGAAATTTATAATAAACTGATTTGACGATTAATCAACAATTTGAGAAACTTCTTTTTTTCTGCTTTTGTTTTTTTCCTTTTTCTTTTCTATCTTGCCGAATTCGGCTTGAATATTTATATGCATCTAATTGTAGGAATTTTAATCGGTGATTCTAAACGGATTTTGTCTTGCCGATTATATTTTATAATTATATAATTATATATATAATTGTACTTCACTTATCGAATTCTGACAACGAGATTCCGTAACATTAGGATTATTCAGAATATACAATGAGTCAGCCAAAGATATCGAAGTTGGATATTTAATAGTATTATTATTATCGTAATTTCAATTATTATAATTTCGATTATTCAAGAATTATTCATATTTTCAGAATTATTGGACATTATTTCTTCCATTACTAAAAATGGTTCAATTTTTCTGCTATAAATTTCCGCAACAGAAAAATATGATGTCACTTTATCCCAATTGCTAGATTAGACAAGAGCACGTCATATAATGTGATACTTGACTTGCGAAAGCTTGAAATTTCATTCCAACTTATCACTTCAATTAATTATTTTATATATCCTGAAAAAAATAAAACTTTAATAAATGAGGCTAAATTTGCCAAAAAATTATATATATTAGAAAAAGTAAATGAAAAATAAAGATGCAAAAAAAGCTTATTATAGATTACCTATATTAACATATTGGATATGTTGAAATGATTTAGAATTAAAAAAGTTCTTATAAATCAAAAATAAGTAATATTTATATCCTAAATTGTTAAAATCAAAACCAAGACTTATGAAACATATACATATAATTTACAGTTTCTTAACAGATCTTTAAGATCCTTATTAGCAATCAAAACGGAGATATAACATCGATAATCACTTCACAAGTCATACTTACTCGTGCACCAAAATTCTTACGACGGATCATCATAGAAGCGATCATAAAGATTTTGGCCATCCATGCGTCAAAACATCCATTCTTCGAAACTTCTCTCTCCAATGTGACTATTGATTCTTCTAACCCTCTTTTAGTTTGCATTTTCATGCAAAATAATGATTGAAGGAAAATTTAAGTAACCGCGACAGTCTTCCTTCAGATTAGATAGTATTTAGTCAATTGTAAATAGAGTTGATTATCATTAGTTCACTTAAAGATAATAGAACAATATAATACAAACAATTATACATCCATAATAATTCAAACGATAATATTCAATTCAGATATCCCATTTTGTGCAATATTCAGTCTCATTTAATTAAACTTTAACACTATATATACTTCATATACATAATCAAATAAGAATATAAAAATTTTTTAATCTAATCACTATTGTTTTTCACTATCATTTTTTACATTTCTCAAATATTATATTTGATTATTCTTAATAATATATAATAATAATAATGTTATTTCATTTTATTCTTGCGAAAAAATAAGTTGCAATAAGAGATTGATACTTATACAGTTTTTTTGTATTAATAATTATATAGTTTCATTAATATATTTATATGTTCATATATATTTTATTAATATTAATAAGGGATTTTTTGTTTTGATACTTACATGGTTTTTTGTATATTAATAACTAGTTTTGTCAATATATTTATATGTTTATATATTTTTTATTAATCTATTAAAAAATATTATCATTTAGAAATAAATAATATCATGCACATATTATTAAAAGAATATATAATCTTAATTGTTCTTATTTGATATTCTTATTTTATATTTTTTAAATTGTATTTTAAATAGCAACAAAAACAATGAATTTTTTCCATTTTTTAATAAAAATATATAATAACAAAATATCGTGTGATTCGCATGAATATTTAAGAACCAATGATAACTGGCTGATTCTTCACTCATAATTAGATAGAAAATAAAAATTAAACAGTATAATATAATATAATTTATTATCTTTATGAATCATAATTTTATTTTATATGGTATTATTAGTGCCATCTTTTCCTTAATAAAGTAAAATATTTAAATTCTTATTCAAATAATTTTCAAAAATCTTTTTATATAAAAGCTTAAAATAAACGGAATTATTCGTAAATAATAAATAATTTTTTTACGGAATAAATTTTTTTTTGAATAATTTTTTATGTGAAAAATTCTTTCAAATAAACATATATTATTCAATGCTGAAAAGAAATCTTTTACTAAAAGTATTTTCGAAATTATTAATTATTTTGATATAATAAACATTATGTTCAATTTATTTATATTATATTATATAATATACATTATATTATATATGTACACTATACTACTTTCTTAACTATATCTTGTCAGATTAATATATATTTTTATGTTACAAATGGGAATGTTGCGTTTCCTTACCATTCTGATTAATTCATTTGCTTTTTTTTTTAGATCATTTATTTTTAGCAGTGAATATTTTTAGATATTATTGTTAAGGATTTAAAAATCTAAATCAATGACATACTTTTGATTTCAAACTCAGTGAAAAATAAAGATAGAATATAAAATCAATAAATCTTAATGCGATAAGTAATCAAAATAGAAAATAATTAAAAATAATAATGAAAACAGAAAATAAAATTTTTAGATTTATTATTTTACAAATTATACTAATATGTATGGTGATGTTGGTAAAATAAGATCAACACAAGAATTGTAAATAATAATTATATTTATTAAAATCTTTTCTTCTGTTTTTCTTTTTCGTTTTAGTTCGAAAAATAGTATATATCATAGTCTTATTTATTTTATTACTATTATTTATTACAAATATAAGACTATTATTCTGATGTTTATATATATATATTTTTGGAATTATAAATAAAATAATATACATAATATTTTAATAAATTTCTTTTCAATAATATTATAGATTTATGAATAAAATATAATTAATAAATAAAATGTTAAATAAATAATATTTAATTACTTTTCTTGAAATAAAATTATTCAGTATATATAATTTTATATAATTATTTACAAATAAATCTATAAAAATTAAAATTATTCAACTTTATCTTACATTATTCAATATATCCTATATATTATATATAGGATATGCTTGAAACTATATTTAAATAAATATTGATTAATTGCGCCCATTGCTGATTAAACGAGCCATTTTTCCAGAAGGATAAGTTCAATTTACTCTGTATTAATGCCTAATGGCTGGATTTTTCTCAGTTTAAAGGCGACAAGACGTTCGTTTTCCTTTATAGAGAAAAGTACATTATACAATAGACGGGCTAATTTGGAATATCACCTTCGAGAGCAGTGCTATCGTTCTATAATGCATCAGATTGTCATTCAGATAAGTCGAGATAGATTAATCTGATTCTCTTGATCATTATTTAGATTCGATGATAATTCATTGTTTTTATGTACAGGATAAGATCTTGTCATTAACTACTTGATAATGCCGCTGGTGATTTTTACAATTATATATAAGAAACCATCTAATCCAAAATGAATATGTGCCTATTCATTACAGATGGAGAATTTTTTAATTTTGTATTATTATCATATAATACGATGAAAGTAATATTTAGTAGATTTTACCGCATTCATAACGCATCAAAATAGGGCATACGTAGAGTTTAGATGTCATTCTATATTGTATTCTTCTAATGTATCTAACAGCTTTGTATTATATTCTTTACTCTTCAACAGCATGTTTAGTTCATGGAGCTCATTTCGTGCGTTTATAAAATTCGTTCCGCTATCTAAAATATTGTCTTGCATAATACTGTGGGCTATGAATCTATGTAAACAATTTAAAAATGTCTCTCTGGAGAGATTCACAGCTAATTCTAAGTATATGATTTCCTAAAAACCAAATGACAAAGTATATGAGAATGCATAAATAAGATTTCACTACGATCTTACTATAGATTCTCTCACGTGCTAGGAATAAAATAAAACGTGTAATCAAGACGATGCGAATGTAGAAAACGACTGCAGGTTTTCTGACTGACTCATTATACACATTAAAAATCGTGGTTTTGCCTTAAAATACTTTATGCATTGTCTTATGATTTTTTTGATTGAAAATTTGAAGACTATGCAGCAATATTGTTTCTGCAATAATACTATTATTTATTGGCATCTGTATCCTATAATCTAATATCTTCATTTCTTTCTTATTATAATTTCTTGGTAATAAATACTTGGATGGTAATACAAGATAACAAGATTTTCTGAAAGACATATTTATCAATGCCATCTATTTTTATAACTTTATTTTTAAAAATATATTCAATAGGAATAATTTACTATATTTTGACAGTGCCTTATCTATTATTAGAGATAATAATTCAATTGAAAAGGATTTCTTTTGAGTTCTCTCTAATATAAAATATTTTAATATTTTGCGAGCTTTAACAATAATCAAATTGTTAAATTGTTTCTGATTTTTCGAATTTTTACGAATCTGTTTGTTTTTATGTACGAATTCTTGCTAAATTTAACACAATAAACTGTAATAAAGCAGACGCGTAGAGTCTCCGCAATATATCGCTTTCTTCTCTACAACATGTTATTTATTTTATAAAGTAAAAGCTATCGTTATCGGTAAATTTATTACATCCAGAAGAAATGTTAATAAGCGTTTACGTATGGAATGAATTGAATTTTCGATATCCGAAACATTCCATTTTGTTCTCCTATATTTTATTTCAAGTTTGTCATATAATTTTTAGGTAATAAAATTACATTATTAGTTTGAGTCTAAAGAACTCGGCATTTTTATCTATTTCTTCGGTTCTGATTCATATAAACGATCACTGTTGATAATATGACATATTCCTCAATAATAAACATTTGCAATGTAGGATGAGACTGATGGGAAATCCTTTGCCGAATTATTTTTTTTTTGCGATTCAAGATTTTTCATTGAAAAGATTCTGAGTTTTTTTTTTAAATTATTTTGATATAATAATGTATAATCCTTGCACTCACACGTTTTACAAAATTGATATAAATAATCGCCTTCATACGATATAAATAATTATTAAATAATTTAATTGA
This sequence comes from Apis mellifera, assembly GCF_003254395.2. NCBI lineage: Eukaryota > Metazoa > Arthropoda > Insecta > Hymenoptera > Apidae > Apis > Apis mellifera. The sequence goes on from NC_037648.1 coordinate 4,681,637, forward strand.
CTAAATAATTATAAATAATTAAAGTTTCGCATGCTGTTTTTTGTTTTGTTTTTTCATTTAATTCTTTGAATTTTTTGCATTGGCAAAGAATGGTTACCTCGATAATTTGGACACACAGAGGAGATGTTAACTACCTAATTCGTCATTCACTCATAGTGCTAGAGGATTCCGCCGGGTTACTATTTTGCCATTGATTTTTTTGTTAAGCATTATGATTATTCATCGAAAAATTTTTCAAATATATAGTCCGTTTTTCTAAGAATTCATAAAAATCTTTAAATATAGATTTACACATTAAAATTAATATTTGCTCTTGCCATTCATCTATCGTTATCGTGTCTAATTTTCTTGAAAGAAAATATTAAAAATATTAAAATTACTAATATAATGATATTCTATGATTTTATAGATTCATTTAATTTCTCCAGCGCAAGCAGATAATTTTGTGTCATCGTGAATTTGCGAAATTAGATCAATAGATATTAAAATTGACTGAAATTAGAGTACTGATTGTTGCGGGATTGCAAAATGTTGAATGTTGAATACTGCTATGTTGAATACCGTTTGATTAGATGCAGCGATTCTTTTCGAATCGAATCATCTATTTCATTGTTAAAAAGAAATTTCTCGGAAATGGCAAGAGGGATCCTTTGCTAGGACCATGAATTATAAAAAAAATATTTCCATTTTAGACACTATTATCCTGATTCATTCAAAATTGTAAATATTATTTTCATTTATGAAGTTATGTTAGAATGGAAGAATGTACTGGAAGATGTTCAAGATTTCCAGTTCTCCGGAGACGAAATTGTGGAAATTTTAGTCGGTAAAAAGACATCTCGGTCTTCTTCCCACAAGACCGAGGTGTCCCATCCTGAGGATTTTTCCTATGTTAAAAAAAACAGATAATCATCTATGACTGAAACCTGAAATATTTTTGAAACTATTAATTATTTTGATATACTATTTAATATATCTATAGTATATTTAATTTATATGTGTACATATAATTATCTTAATTATTTAAATATGATATTATTATTTAATTATTAGCTATAAATTAAACTATTATAAATTATAATTAATCTATATATATTGTAAGAAATAAACAAATTTTTATATTATATTGATACTCTATATTAGAATACTCTGAATTCTACGCTAATGAATTTAGATAAAGATCATAGTTTAATCGATTTTATTATGCCTCTCTATCACAATCGAATTATATCTGAAAAATATCATAATAGAAATAAAAATATGTATCAAAATTGTTTCCTCCCATTTTTTTTTCGCGAGACTTCTTTCTAGCACTGAATAATAAGATTTAAAATCTTTCTTATTATAATCGTTTGTATTATAACCTTGAAATAAATGAATAATGATTTATTTTAACTATTTGTGATTAATTAATATTTAATTGTAATGCTGTTTGATACTAACTATATTTTGATATTTTTTTCGCGAGACTTCTTTCTAGCACTGAATAATAAGATTTAAAATCTTTCTTATTATAATCGTTTGTATTATAACCTTGAAATAAATGAATAATGATTTACTTTAACTATTTATGATTATTTAATATTTAATTGTAATGCTGTTTGATACTAACTGTATTTTGATATGAATTGTATTTCTATATAACAATTATATTTGCTGAATTTTATTTAATTCTAACTTTTAATCTAAAAGATCATAGACTTTGATTTATCTTCTAATCGTTATTTTCTTACATAATAAAATGCATAAAAAAATTAAGAAGTTTCTTAACTACATTAAAAATAAAAAAATTTTATAAAATAATTATCTGTTCTTTTCCCCCTTTATTAATTATATATTTTCAAGATTCCAATAATCAAGATTTCATACTTTAGAGAACTTTCTTTATCTCATTTGAATTTTCCCAGTTCAAGTCCCAGGAAGCTGAATTTTCATGAATCTTACGCATTATTATATGAAGATTTATAATCATTTGTGGATCAACATCGATGTGGATCAATATCTTTGTACAATATTCTTCTTAACTTCTAGTTCTAGAAACTCATTTCGGATATCACGTAGAAGATGATTCACGATATCATTGTCTATGATATGTCTCACAGATATCCCAAACTTATGATTTAAATAAGTTTTTCCTAGATATAAATCTTTTGTACTCTGGTGAATTTATTATGAAGTTTATTAAGATTTTGTTGTGTTATGTTGTCGCAATTGCCGAATACGATTTTATATTATAAGTCATTGTGAAATATAACATATAGTCAATCAATATAGATATATATACATATCAATATAATTCATTAATCATCATCAAAGTGGAAAAAATTTCTATTTTTTCACTTATTCATCTTTGCACAAAGATTCCAATTCATGCATTTATCGACATTCTATTACTCATTCAGTTTCGTGATCGCAAATTCAAAATTTAAAGAAATTAATATTTAATGTTAAAGTATAACATTAAAAATTAAGAAAAATTATGCTCAATTTTTTTATTAATGAATAACTTAAATAAATGATATTGATCGATTATGTTTTATTTGTTTAATATTAAATGTATCTTTAATCAGTTACACACAAATATATAATAAAATTTGTAATTCAATGCGAACGATAATATTAATGTTAAGAGAGAATGTTAAGAGAGAATATTTACGTCAATGTTAAGAAAAAATACCGAGGACAAAGATTTTCAGAGTTCGAATTGAATTTTCAGTGAATGATTGATTTTATCTATTTATTTGATCAATTTTTTAATTTAATATAGTCTATAATTGCTTATTTTCTTATTCCAGATATACTATTTATCGTTCATTGTCGAAAAAGTTTTATCTTCATTTTTTTAAGTAATTTGATGTTATTCATTTTGAGTGATAAATAAGTTCAATTTATTCGTCTAATACGAATAACAATTAATAAGTCTATTTATTGTTTTTAAATAAGATATAATTTGATATCTTGATATAATCTTTTACCGTTAAAAAAATATTTTTTATATTTAACATATTTTCTTTGATATATTCTATTTGAATTTTTTTCGTATTCGATCAACATAGCTAATGCAATTCGACTAATCTTGTGCTCGATGATAAACCAATCTTTCATTAATTTGGTTATAAATCGTTAATAATTTGTTAAAGTAGTTAAAATTTTCACAAAGGAAGATGTGAAATCTCAGAAATTTCCCGTTAACGGATGTTATCACATTTTTTATAATTAATATCTGTATATAAATATTGAAAAAATAATATTATATTTTGTTATATTATATTTAAAATTTAAAATTGAGAAAAAATTATTGAAAATGATGTTTTTGATAATCAATAATTAATAAGCGTATCATATTCTCATTAATTAGCAATATTTTAATAAAAAATATATAAAAAAATTTTACTTAATGCAATGATTAGAATATAAATCTGAGTGAGCATTAATATTTTATTGTAATATTTTATTGTCATTTTTCTTTTAATCATTGAAATGATAAAAAATATCCAATAACACGATAGTTTGACTTCAATACATTGTTTTTTCATCTCTAAACTTGAATATGCGCATATAATCATTCAAATCATTTCATTTTGCCTCCTATTCTCATTTCGATGAGATGGTTTGTGAGAAATAACAATGAAATCTATGAAAAAACATTTAATTCCTATTAAAACAGTAGTAGTTAATTCCTAGTAAAACAATATTATCATATAAAACTATGATAATAATAATGTATTTAACAGAAAAAGATATAAAATAATATATAATATAATAATATAAAATTCGTATATATAAAATTCGTCCTCTAACTCAATTATTATTCAATTCGAATGATTTAATTATTTTCATACACTTTATAAGTGATAAATTAATCACTAATACATTGAGATAGATGTTACTTTTCTCGCTTATTTATATGGCAGCAATAAATTCAACATCAACATTTCTAGATTCATTGGCAATATTACCTTAACAATTTAATAGTCTGTAGAAAATAGCATAATAAAAGAAAACGCACTAATACTCCGCGAAAACAACACTTCACCTATGTTTTGACTGCTGAAATGGATTATTGTATTCAGGATAATATTTTATGAATAATCATTAAGATAATCAGCGAAGAAATAAGCGAAGCGTAAAAAACATAATTCTACTTTCACCACTTGAACCTGATGCATCATGGTACGTATTAAGAACACAAATTGAAACAATTAAGATAGCATGAATTTCATTTTTTAGTATTTTCAACAGTCTAGATTTTTAACAGTAATTTATGAACGAATATAGTTCTATTATTCTTTCAAATTCTCAATTCCAACATTCGAGAAATTAAAGTACAAAAATAATGATCATTTTATAAATTTGCGCCAAATGCTTTGAAAGTATTAAGAAAAAAAATAAAAAAATAAAAAAGTATTCTTGAGTTCTATACATTATATAGACTTCGCAAAAATCCATATTTAAAAATTTTAAAATGTTCTCCAACGCAATCATTTTTTTATCAACACGTATTTCACATCTCGAATTTCGAGAATTGATTACATTCAAGGATGAATTGAAACATGAGTCAATCGAAAAAAAAAAGATCGCTGAAATTTTAGTGATCGTGATATACATTATGAGAGATAGATTCAACACTATTTTTAGCTTCATTCATACCGAAACTTCAAATAAAAAAGTAACAAAATTTCGAATGAATTTTTTCAATTTTATGAACAAAGATTTAAAAAGTATGATTCGGTTTCACAGACGTAGTATATAAAAATCCCAATTTTCGCGACGCAAAAATTAATGTATTTAAAATCTTACATCCTAACAAAAAAGATTGCTAAAAAAATTAAAATTTAGAAACAACCGCGGCAAATTATGTATTAAAACTGCTTGAAAAATAATATAATGATCTAAGTGGCATAAACGCTTAGGCTGTAAGTTCTTTGAATTTTACATATGCTCGCGATCATATTGTCACATTGAGTTAATCGATTTAATTATGAAATATTACAATGCATTAAAAACTCTTAATAAATTATTGCTAGCTACGCGTATATCACATCAATTTGCGATTGAATACAATTTGCAATGCGAACATGGATAAACAAAATTTTCAGGATATTGCAATATTTTACATTGATATGCTAATCAACACATATGAGGAATTAAATAATAAAAAAAATTATATAAATCATAAAAAAAATTAATTAAAATTCTCTGTGCAAGCGGAGGATTTCCGATAAACGACAAATAATATTGATTATATCAATATAATAAATGCATTTGCAACTGAACTAGATAGAGCAATTAGTACGATTTCTATTAGAATAATAAAAAGAATATTATCACATATTCTATGAGAATCAGCTTCAACAAATCGAATTATTAAGAATAGTAAAATATCAATTGATTCGCCTGATGTTATTCGATCGATTTCCAAATCGTGAATCGCCTATTCTTAAATAAAAAATATATTATAATATATAATAATATAATAACTTTATCACAACTGATGAGAACCGATTTCCTTGCATAATCTTCATAAATAAAATCCTCTTTTGGATTCTTTTGGATATGATTTTGCGATCATTTTACACTAACTTAATTCCACACTATAAACACTCAAAACCTTTGATTCGTATTGCGTGATCAACAATTCTGATCGAGTAATACGAGTAGCGACAGTAGATAAGATTGAACAACAATCTGATCTGATATCATATGGAATACGAGTTCGTGATTTTATTGAGTATAATCTATGGACCATTATGATTAACCGATCATGAGAAATAATATCAATCTTCTATTTTCAACTAATAGAGATAAATAATAGAAATATTGGAACTAACCGCTTATCGCATTATCTATGCGATAAATTCAAATTCGATTTCTTCTATAGATTTTATTGTTTCTATCATCTAAGATAGTGACATATGTACAATACAAAATGATTCAAAAAACCAATAATATATAATATGAGATAGATCATAAGCTAAAAGTTCATCTGAATAGTGATAGCAACATAAATGATATTTGCGAAACACTTGCATTAAATCTTCCAATCGCATAATCTACAACATGAACATGAAATAATAAATAACTCCATGGAAAAAATAAACGTAATAGAATACGAAACACTAAAAAAAGAAGTTAAACAATTTATCAATTGAATCAATATCAATAAAACTTCGGGATATGACATAATAAACGAAGAAATAATTAAAAAATTTAGACAAAACAATAAAGATGATAAAAATTACATACAAATTATACAAATGATACAAATTACACTCCATATTCAGATTATAATACTTTCCAAGTACGTATAAAATTAAATTATCATGCTACCAAAACCAAACAAAAATATATATGAATTCTCTTCATATAAACTAATATATCATATATCTCTACTATCAATATTAACTAAAATTCTTGAAAAAGTAGTTCTGTCAGAAAAAAAAATAATCGTAAAAAAACAATCCTAGATCATCAATTTGATTTTAGAAGAAAACATATTATCATAGAATAAATCTACAAAATAGTACGAAAAATCTGTCTACGAGAACAAACAATATTGCTCAGCTCTATTTTAGACATTGAAAAAGTTTTTAATTAAGTTTGAAAAATTAAAAAATATTATTGAAAAATTAAAACATATAATTAGATTTTTTTGAATATCGATGTCTTCTTTTTAACTAATTAAAAAAAAAAAAACAATTGTTTGAAAATAAATATGTTATAAAAATTTCTAAAATCAGTATTTAATAATTTATTGTAATTAAAATAGAATATTAATTTATTTAAAACAATAACAACAAAAACAACAATAACAACAACAACAACAACAACAATAATATAAGATCCAATTATTTTTCAATTATTTGGTAATTTCCTGAAATTATTTTAGATCGAAATAAGAGAACTAAACACAAAATAGATAGCAGAATTTCATGCAACTACTCAAAAATTTACTTAAATCCTTTCTTATTTTATTTTATATATCTATTCTGATCAAGTCTGAAATCGGAATCAAAGTTCGAAAAATTTATAATTATTGAAATCAGAATATATTGACTCTGATACATTTTAGAAAAATAAAAAATATATTTAAAATAAATAAAAATTATAGTAAAATTAGATATTAAAAATATTATATAGAGTTGTATCCAAAATAGAATCCAAAATAGATAAGAGAATTAAATCCAGAGGCAAGAAAAATTTTTCATTCTTATCCCTTTAATACTTTCGGTAATATTTAAAATCACTCGCTTAGTATCTCTTTTTATTTCATTCAATCTCGATACCTCTTATTTTTTTTCTCTATCATTGAAATAAATAAATGTGATGCTTTTCGCCAAAAGTATACAACGCAATGTCATTTTAAATTAACATAAGAAAACTAGTTTCGACCGATTAGATTTGCATTCCTTTTAGAAGATTCATAAATTTTATATAATACCATATTTGTAACAAAATGCTATTCGTCTACGAGAAGATACGAAATGATAGAACGGAAAAAGATAATGGAAAAAGAAACGGAACAAGATAATGGAAAAAGAAACGGAGAAAGAAATAAAATCTTTATTTGCTTTGCTCGATTATATCTTTAATATTATAAATCCTTAATATATAAAATTTTTATATATTGATATAAAACTAGGATTTTTGTAAATTATAAGATATTTAACAGTTATATTTTATAATATCAATAATTAACATTCTGTTTATGAAATGAATGTATGCCAATGTTTTGAAATTATCATCACTATATCGCTTTGTTATATTCGATATGTTCATTTTCTTTTCGTTTTCTTTATCAGATGATTCGATTTAATATTATGATTATTTAGATATAATTATTTCGATAAATTATGAAAATAATTTTGAAGAAGGGAAGAGATAATAATGGGGCTCATATTTTTCTATCTAGTTATTTTCTTGTGGATCAATAGTATAAAACTACAAAATATAAATAAATTATTATATAAAATAAGATACATTCTTAAAAAATCTTGTGTTATATGAAACTGTTGTAAATATTTAATCTCACTTTTTTGTGTCAAAAAAAGAAAATAATAAATTTTATGAAACATAACATCTTTTATATTAGGCTCCAGTCTATTTAAAACTTATTAAAAAAATATTGTGAGTAACGATAAAACTGCAAAATATAAATCAAACTTATAAATTTATAAAATTTATATACACATATTTTGCATGCAGATACATACAAATGCAATAGTACAAAAGAAAATTATTAAAAAAAAAAAAAATGGTCATTTAAAACGAATAATGAATAAGCGTTTTTAGATATATATATATCTATAAATTTTATTCAGTTTTTGCCATTTTTTTGTTTTTTATTGCAATCTATGTCCATATTCTTGATATTTTTTTATTTATTGCAGAAATATATATGAAATAATATGTTCATAATAATTAGTTATAAATATTAATCTGTAAAGTTACACATAAAACTTTATATTTTCTTTATTCTTTCTTTGTTCCTCTGTCAAAAAGAAAAAAAAAATATTAAGTTCAAATCTTAAAAAATTTAACTTTAAATAAATTAACCTAAAAAAAAATAAAATCATATTTATATTTTTCTATAGATAATATACAAAGATATTAAAATAAATGTTATCAAAATTAGTTTTTGAATATTTTTATTTACAACGAATGAGAAACAATATCAGTGTAAAGAATGATGATAGATGATATAAAAATTAATATTTTTCTAATTCCGAAAAAAAAAATACATCATTTAAAAAAATATTTACAATGTTTTGTACTTTTTAAAATATCACATATATATAAACAGCAATAAAATCATTTCATTTATTTTAGAATCAATCTAATTCAAATTATTGCACAGAGATTTTTGCATCTGATGAATATATATATATAGTACTATATATATATATATATATTATATATTTGCATCTATAGAAAACTACTATTAGAAAATTTGCTTAATTTTCAAATTCTTTTCGCTAAAATTTATTTAAAATTTATGAAATGAATGAAACATAATTTTAAAAATTGCATATATATAAAATAATATAATATACATAAAAATTCTTATTTAATCTTGTATAATCATAACAAAGTTTAAATTATTAAAATTGTATAAATTTAAAATATTATAAATTTAATTTTTTCAAAAACCAATTGATACGATGCAATGCAATTTACGATAAAATAATCTATAAACGTATAGTTGATTATAAATTACTTTAAATTAAAGAAACACTTAATTTGAATCAAAAAATAATCAACATTATTGAATTATTGTAATTTTATAAAAAGATATGACAATTTGTTTGGATTCATTTTAAAACGTAAAATCTTTTATAAATTTTTTAAAACATTTTGATATTTTAGAAGATTGCTTATTATAAAATAAAGTAAAAAATAAAATAAAGTAAAATTGCGTATTATAAAATAAAGTAAAAAAATAAAGTTTTTTTTTTTTAATTGAAATTTCATAAATTCAAATAATTTATAGAGTTTAATTTTTTCAAAAATATTTTAAAATGTTTCCTCTTTTTAACTATTTCCGAAAAATTAACATATGATTTTTTTGATTTATCACATATTGAATGAAAAATGTACCGCCAGTATTAGATTCAAAATATAAAATCTTTCCAAGTTTTTTAGTTATCGACTTAATATCTTATATATGCTTAATCAAATTAAAAATTTTTGTAATGTGTAAAATTGAATACTCTAAAAAATGGAGGATCTATTGTGTTATATTCAGTCAAGTATTTTCATTTGCATAAGCAAGAATCTTGGTTCGATTCTGCCTCGCATTGGCAATATATATAGACTTATAATTTCATATAATGTTGCATTTAGTATTGGGAATATTACTATATAATGATAAATCTCTTCCATGAAAAAATAAAATACAATTCGTATCAAGATCCATTACGGATTCATTTCAAGTTTTTGCATTTTCATTATTATTGGATAATAATGAATCGATGGCTTTATTATATTTAAAAAGACATAATTACATATATAAATTAATCACTGTGGCGACATTAAGTAACTTTTAACGATTTAACTTATATAACTTTTGAATAACTTTTGCACGATTTCTTAAACATAATTTTTTCAAGATTTTTTCTTTTTTTTCAAGAATTATCTCTGTATTTAAAATTTCTGAAGAAACAGAACGAAGTTTGTCATGAATTTAATGCAGATGTTGAAAAATTATATGATAAATGTCGCATTATATTAATTCTATTGTATTACAAAGTTTCTTATTTTCTCTTTTCATCGTTTTCAAAAACTATAATTTTTTTATATCTAATCCATATTCATTCACAATATATACTCATATTCATACATTCTATTACATACAATTGATAATTACTTTAAAAAAAAATAATAATTTGGACAGCTTGTGTTTCTCTCATTATTCTTCGCACTATCTCAAAATTTTCATACATAAATTCATTAATCGACAATGAATAAACAGAGCGAACGTTTTAAAGAAAATCGGAGATCTTTGATATTGTAAAAAAATTTTCTGATATATAAATACCTGACTTTAAAACATATATAGTGAACTATAACATATATGAACAATATTGAACAATATATGAAGAATTGATACAAAAATTACACAAAGTAAATACAAAGTAAAAATTTGTTTGTTTTTTTGTTTTTTGTTTACATCTTAGAATTTATATTTTAGATCATTTATTTTTATAATATATTTGAATATAATATATTGAATATTTTCTGATTAGTAATATTTGTGAATTTTTTTTTACAAATTTTTTACAAATATGATCGATAATATTTGGAGAAAGATAATATTGAATTTTATCAAATTATTTTTTTATCTATGAGAAAAATTAATTGCAATAGATCAAAATAAATACAATAGTATTTGAATCGATAGTTTATGCAAATCTCTACTTAAATTGTTATCCAACTTATTAAATCATATTCTCATTTACTTAATATTTGGAAAAGAAAATTAATGTCATTTTATATATTGAATACTTATATATATAATTATATATATATATATATATTGAATACGTATATATATAAAATACTTCATAAGCGAATAATCGTATAATCCAATAATTAATACAAATTTATTTCAGCATAAGTTTTTCTTGTATAGCAATCAATGCGTTCCAAAATATTCAGTTTCAGAACTTGTGAGATTTGGTTTATAATATAAGTGCATTATTTTTGAATGGAAGTTTTTTTGAACGGAAGATTTATTAGTGATTAAATATTTATGCTCCAAGATTTATTCTTTTCTGCATTCAAACCACAAACAAATTGCAAATTAAGCTGAAAGATAACTTAAAGAACAATTTTTTCCTTAACCGAAGTCTTTATACAAAACATGGCTTTGATATCTCATAATTTTACTCCATTCTATTCTTTTTAATAAGAAAATATTTTCTTTAGTTATTTTTCCAGATTTGAAAATAAGAACGAAAGAAATAGATAAGAAATGCAGAAAATAGACGGAAGAAATTATCATTTCGATTAATTTAAAAAAAATAAAAAATAAAAAATTATAATAAAAAACAGAACAAAATTAAATAATAATCAAGTCTCATTAGCTTCAAACAATCATCATAACCATTTCAATTAAATTCTGTATCATTAAATTGAAACTAAATAATTGAGAAAGTAAGCATATAGTTAGAAATGTTTTTAACATTTTTGATTTTTTTTTAAATTTTCTACGATTTCATATTTCGGTCTTTCAACACTAGAATCCAATTATTTTCAATCTTTAATAGCAAACAAGTAAAAAAATTTCTGAGTAATTAACATATTATACAATATTTTATGATATACTAATCAGGTTTAATATATACAAAACAATTATACGAAAAATCATATATACGAAAAAAAAAAATAGATAAAATTAGAAATATCATTTTTTTTACATAATCTAATAATTATTGATAAATATAGATGAAATATAATTTTTAATATCCTTTTTCATTTATTTAAAATTTATATGTTATTAAAATTTTGGAATTATGATTTATTTTATTATAGTAATTTTATTATTATATATATAATTATTATATATACACTATATATATAAAATAAAATAATTCTTAAGCGATCGAAATTATAATTAATGAAATTAGAAAAGCGAATTAGAGCGAAAACAGACTAATATCAATTTTGTTTCTATTATATTCAATTATATTATATATTTAAAAATATCAAAAAAAAAATAAATAAATAAATAAATAAATAAAATGAAATTGGTGAAATAGTATTTTTTCTAAATAGAGTAGAAATCATATAATCGAACTGAGTATGATTCTATAAAAAAATTTACTATAATATTTTTTGATCCGAAATTTCGTTTTTAAGAAAATCGATTTTGCGCTTTTATTAATTAAATGAGTTAAGTTATATAAATTCTTTCCTCATTGTGTTTGTTTGAATTAGCGTTTATAAACATATATACTATATATAATATATATGTATTACTATTATAAAGAATATTACGATATTATTATAAAAAATAGAGAAAAGTCGTAGGATATCAGAATAAATAACAGTTCATTTTCATTTTTCTTAAAATAATGTTAAATAAAATATTCTAATCGAAAGTTGTTATTTGCTTTAGGAGCTTATGATAATAATGCATTGTTGCAAATACTATACAATATTTTGAAAAAAGAATTATACAAAGTATAAAATAAATAGCAGTTGAAATTGATTTTTTTGCATCATGAAAATAATTATATTATTGAAGTATTGAAAACAATATTTTTCAAGATGTAAATAATACACTTACTATAATTATTTATTTAGCTAAAGGATAGTTACTTATTTTATAATTTTTATATTTTTATAACTTCGATGGATCAAGATTTATAATATAATTTATATTATTAAACTAATTCAAATTTTGCAATTAATAAAATAATTTAATAAAATAATTCTTTATGAATAATACTAGTTTCAGTAATACAGTCGGAATTACTTTCTCCAAAATTTTGCAAATTGGGTAAATTTAATTGTAATAATCAATAAACTTAAAATATTACTTTTATATTTTATAATTACACAAAATGCTATAATTCAAAATAATGACTTTAAAAAAAAACAAAAAACAGAATCGCAATAAATACTTAGATTATATATGAGAAATTTTTCAACTTTTTAAAAAAACTATATAAGTATGCGAAAAAATTAAACTTATAATGATAATATTCATATTAATAAAAAACTAATAATTCATCTCCGATACATAATATACTAACTATTTTTATATTGACAATATAACATGCATAAATAAAAAAAAAGTAGAAGAAAAAAGTAATGATGAAAGTATAGAAACTTCATTTTAAGAGTATGTTTCTCCACATTATTATTGTAAATTTACATTTTGTTAGCAATAAGTGTAATTCAAATAATCATTAATGAGAAAGTTTCTAATTTAATTGTAAAAAATGTCATACGTATATATAAATTCCTTAAAAATATTTCTATTATATATAAATCATAAAATTTATATAATAATGAATCTATTTTTATTATATACAATTTATTCAAATATGCGATACAAGATAATTGGAAAAAAAATGTTTAAGATTTCTTATTAAATTTATAAATAATAAAATATATATTTCTACGGAATTGATTAATTTTATTTCATTATTAAATACCAAAAATTGAATGTTAAACTATAAAAATAACAATTCTTTTTATAAAAAATTTAATATCTAATACATATATTGCGATAAAATATTTATTCATTTATTTTGTGTATAAAAAATCAAATTCATTAATTTTATTGTGATGTCATTTCAATCTGAATTAAATCTTAAGAAAAATATAAGTAAAATAAACAATGTATTATAAATATTTTTTATATATTTTTTATTTTTCATAATTTATATAAATAGAAAAATGTGCATATAACCGTTTTTTACAACTGATGCAAAAAATCCAGTCAATTTTTGTTATCATAATATCTATGACAAACAATAATATAGAAATTATCTATATTATTATATTCATCATCTGAATTATTTTTTTCAGGAAATGTGTAATTAAATATAATAAAAATAAATATCGTTTGAAATTGAAACATTCAGTTTTTTTTAATTTTTAATCAATATAAGACATAAATTTTTTTTCATTACTATTGTTAATAAGAAAAATTTGCAAAGGAATGCAAGTTTTGAATTTGCAATTTTTATTTTCGAACACTAATGTAAACAATCAAAGATCGTTCTCTGTCCATTATTATCTATTTTTCGATTTTCTTATTCATTCTAAATATTCATTGTTTCCTATTAATACATATTGTATATTGAATTTTTAATTGAATTAATAATGTCTAACATGGCATTTTACTCAATGTAGTTTATGTATTTTATTACAATATATTAAAAAAGATGTCATTAAATATAAGTAATCAAATATTATATAAATATTTTTATAATATATTAAATGTATTATTTTGAATTTGTGCAAAAATTAAAATAAACATATTTACTTGTTTCAGGTTTTCTTTATTATTAAAATACAAAATATTATGTAGCAGCAAACAATTGTTTTCAAAACATACATATATTATAAAATATATCAAACGATATTTTAACAATTGATATAAAAAAGTAAATATTACTTTTGTTACTATCTATCAAATACTAATGATTTTTTGACATCTTCATTTGACATCTCCTACCTTCCCCTAACCAATTTATCTTATATTTAATTTCAAAATATTTATTAGAAAGAACAAAACTGATTTTGGATAAATCTGGATTTGCTAGTACAAATATCATAACGAATTTATTAGAAAACAATGGAACTATTGAATAGATATAGATATATATTGAATAGGTACTGCCTTTTTATAGATAATTAATATGATTGTATATCGAGAATTATATAATATATACAGACGAATATTTACAGAACAGTGAAAAATATAAAAAAGAAGTATCTTGACATTAAAATCGATTCAAGAGAAAATTGAATTAGAGAAAAAAAAATAGAATAGAAAATATGACTAATTTAAAGGGAAAGATGAAAGATGATTTTTTTTTATTAATAATGCACTTAAATTTTATCGAAACTGAAAAAGTAAACTGATTTATTAAAACAATTCTCAAATTATCAACAATAATAAATTATAACAATATAAATGAAATTAATATATATCAAATATTGAGCAAAATATTGTGTGAAAATGTAAGAAAACATACAAAAATAATTTTTTATTTTATAACTATTATATTGAATAGTTATATAGTCTTCAAAAATAATAAAAAGAATTAAGAATCGTTTTTTATATTTATAAACAAAAATTATTTAAAGAAATTACTTTAAAATATTTAAAAAACAAAAAAATTAGAAAAAATTTATTCAATAACAAGATATACTTGAATTTTGCACATGAATATCTCCAATAGCAACAAAAATAAAAACATTTATACATTTTATATTTCTCTACTAAAGAATTAGAATATAGATTTTCTTATAATATAAAATAAATTTTCTTATAAATCGAAAATCATATATCACAAATTTTATATGAGATATATAAACTAAAAACGCTACTAAAAATTGATTCATTATCAATTAAATGCTAATTTTTGTAATCACAAAAAAAAATTTCATCTTGGTATTGGCTTCTATTGATTATTTTAAAAATTACTGAATCATTGATGATAGATGACCTTAATGAATAAACGTATCAATGAAATTCTTTGCTTAGATATGAATAACGCGTTTTTAAATCATCAATTTTTTTCATATATCTATTTTAAAATAAAATATATTTATTTTAAAATAAATTTATAAGATATTATAAATATTATAAATTTATAGTATTAATATAGTTTAATAAATATTATATATAGTTCAATTTCTTTTCAAAAATATAATGTTCCATGAGTGAAAAAATTGTTTAACTTTGGGTTTAACTTTCTGTTATATTTTATGATGAATGATACGGAATTTTTATATGCGATCAAGAATTCGATTCTTAATTTTCGTTTCAGATAGTAATAACAGATTTCAGATAACTCTACTTATCATTTGTATATTATATACTTTTATTTTTTATAAATAAATATTTAATTAATAATTATTTTGTATAATAAAATTTTTCTTATATTTGATAAAAATCATCATCATCGACAAGATAGCAAAAATAAAATTTTTTAATCTTTCCTTGAGCTTTGTAAGAATCGCATATATCTCTCAATAGTGTTTTGCAGTGTTTAAATAATAATGATTTTATTTATTGGCTAAAATTTTGTGTAATGTAATATACAATCATTTTAGATCATTTTATTAAATTTCAGATTTATAAATATTCTCATATCCATTTTTATAAATATTCAAATTAGTTTTAATTTTGTTTAAGAAAAAAAAAATTCTAGAAATTCTAAAAGTTGAAAAGTATCTTTTTAATAAATTTGATAATTTAGTTTCTTTGAAATTTAAAAAAATCAACACTAAATATATATAAATGATATTTAGATTATTCCATGTTTATGATAAAATTTAATTTTTGTATTTTAAAATATTTTTGTATAAATTTAAATTTCATAACATTATTCTCCAAATGTACAAACTTTTAGGAATTTAAAAAATAATTTTCAGCTTTTTATAATATTAAGATTTTTTTTTTAAATCTTTAAAATAGAGAAAAAATTCCGATTTCTTTATTAAATAAATGAACTACTAAAAAACATTCAACTGATAAAATGGAAAGAGTGCATATATGTACTTTTATTATCGTTATCAAGTGAAGAAGAAACTAAAATAATAGAAAATAGTATAGATTGATAAAAATTTAATCCAGAAAAATATATAATTCGAAGAAATTGTTGGAGTGAATATCTTTCCAGATAATCCTCAAAGTATTACAGGTTAATAAACATATAACATAATAACATTTTTATTTATTGAAGATAATTTAATTTAAAAAAATTGTCTTTAATAAAATAAATCATTATCATAATAGCCATAGATATAAAAATCTTACAGATTGATAGATCGATATCATAGTTCCAGAAATATTATACTTCCAGAAATTATTTGCTTTTGTAATAATTGACCTTAATCAAGAAAAATAAGATATATAATTATTGGTCCATAAATTGATCCAATTTATAATAATTTCAGTTTTTGGTAATATTATAAATAAAAATTGATTTTTATAAATTTGTATTTTTCTGTATTTCTTTAATAATATAGTTATTCATTAAATCGAAAATAAATAAAAAAAAATTTGCAGAATTTTACAGAAAATTATAGATTTTTTTAATAAATTTAAAAGTATATACAAATTAAGACAAAATCTATCATTTGACATAATATTATGGAAGGAAAGACTTCGATTTCGATATTTTACAACTCCATTAAAATTACAAAATATTCTCAATAATTTGTGAATCGAAAACAAGATATACTTGCAATTTTATTCTCTATTGGAAAGATTTATTAGTTTAAAAAATATTATTATGAATCTAATGGATCAATATCTACACAAATGATATCATATCATGGTTTATATGCAGATAATTTTTACAATAATATAAATCTCAATTGTTATTACATAAAGTCAGACTTTATGGAACAATAAGAGCAAATCAAGGAATGCAGAATTCTTTAAAAAACATAAAACTGTAATATGAAAAAATATGTTATAAAAGAAAAAAAGAAATTATGATATAGATATAGAAATATGCAAAAAATAATATTCAAATGATCTGAATCAATAATAAAAAAATCTTAATGTGAATTATAATTAATGTATGAATGGCATCGATCTTGCTGATAACTATCTTGGACTTAATCTTTAGAAAAACTCTGAAATGAATTAAAAAAATATTTTTCTATCTTCTTCTTATTTGACTCATTTTGTATTTTTCAAACATTTAATCCACAATCAAAAATGAAATTCTGTAATTTGCTGAATATAGCTAAAGCTTGTTTGGAAAGAAATTTTGATACTGAAAGAAGAATGGATAACCTATCAGATCATTAATTTTCACATGAACATTTCACTTCAGAAAGATTTACAAAAAACATGAAACAAAACACGAACTTAAAAAGAGCCTAGTAAGAATTTTGAATAAAGATAAGAATATCCGAAGATACCGCGTCTGTTATTCATATAACATATGTCGAGAAACTTCTTATATGTATAAATATTTTAAAATTTCTTTAAATCTTAGTTATTTATTATATTATTTATTATTATATTTTCAAACATATACAAAGACAAAATTTTAACTTTGACATTATATTATTGTAAAAATTATTGTAAAAAGAATAATTAATTTTTATTTTTATTTTATTAAAACAAAAAGATTAAAAATCTCTGATAATTACATATTAAAAGTATAAATTTTTATACAAAAAAATAACTTACATTTTTCTTCGAAGTTCCTCTGTGAAATATTAATTAAAATTGTAATAGGGTAACGCGATTAAAAGAATTCGCCACATGCAACTCCAATATTCTGATGCCAATATATTAATTAATATGTTAATTAATGAAGTTTAATAATTATTCCAAGTTTATTTACTATATATAATATTACTTTAAAAATATAATACTACCTTATTAATTATTACACATGATTATAAAGTTATAAAATCCATAAAAATAATACAATTCAATTATTAATTAATTGTTTCTTAAATTTAAAATTAGTAGCATATTTAAAACTAATATAAATAAATTAATAATAATAATAATGATGATGAAAATAAGTAATCAATTATAAAATTTAAAAAAAAAATAATTTTAATAAAACATAATGGATACCATGTTATTAAGAACAAAAATCAAGAATGATTTATAAAGCGACCAAAATACGTTGAATTTCATTTCTAATAACTTCAGAATTTTTTTAAAAGATTAGGTTTCCAGCAGTTTAGATTTTAGCAGTAATTTATGAGCAAGTATAATTTCCTCATATTTTTCTAAACTTTTAATAGTTATTGAAACCAAGATATAATAGCAATAGCTATTTCATAAGTTATATTTACATACCAAATGACTTACGACAAATCATCAGAGAAACAGTTGCAAATCCTGATCTTCACACATTGTGATGCAATCTCACGAAGGAAATCATTTTTGGAAACTGCCTTCCAATTTTATGGATTCTTTCTTACCTTCTCTTAATATATTATATTATAGTTATTGCCGAAAATAGTTAATGGAAGAAGAATCAAAGTGATTCAAGTTTTTGAAATTTGCAAAATCAGAATTCAAATCAGATTACAGTCAGATAACAGAGAAGTTAGGAAATTTAATTATTAGTTAACCGTAAAATAATTAAAGTCATCACCATTAGCTCAAAGCTCATAAATAATTGTATATAATTTTACAATTGTAGATAATATTTTTTTCCTTTGAGTGTATTTAATTTTTATATATATATTCAAAAAATCAGGATCAAAAAGATATATTATATATATCTTTTATAATATAGAATATATATATATCCGCTAATTTTTCGTTTTTCGAAACATATTCTGTAAAAATTTTTCCTTCTTATAAATCTGTTTAAATATATTAAAATAATTTGTTATTCTAATTAAGATATATAAGCATTAAAAGCAATTCAATATATCATTTCAAAAATTAAAAAGCATTTTGTTTATATAGTATCTATTTTTTTTGTCGCGGAGTGTATGAACATCAGTTTCAGATCTATAAAATTAGCCGAATGATTTATTTTTTGATGTTCATAATTTTCGTTGCATAGAATACCATATACGCCAGTATTCAATGTTCTATGAAATGTATTAATTTTAAAATTGCATGTTATTTTTTGTTGTTTTTACAATTTTAAAATACATTTTTATACAATACAAATAATTTGCAAAAATATTATAATAGCACATAATACCTTTTTAGCACTTTGAACATATTATTTCGTAACAAACAATTTTTTTTTCACATAAGATATTCCATTAATTATTAAAATTATATATTAAATTAATAAATATATATTAAAAATTTAGAATATTTTGAAATAATTCAATTGATTAATATATATCATCCAATATACAAGATGAGACACGAGAAGTATTTTTATTGCAAAGATAAGATAAGATAAGATAAGAAATATGATACATCAGAATTAGAATGATTTCAGAGGATTGCACATTATCATAATATTATTATTATTATTTGCTATTTTCAAGATCATCAATGTTTGTTAAACAAAATTGCATATTTTTCTTTCTTCCTTGTCGACATCTAAACGAGTTGAATCATGAAACATAATATAATCGCTAAATTACTTTCAATCCAAAAAAGAACGGAATAAATAAAATTCAACGTATATTAAATATATATATATATATATATATATATATATATATATATATACTAACGCTCATTTGATTTATTTTTGTTATGCTAAATATTTAAAATTATTCTCTTTAGCTGCGATACATTTATTTAATTAACCGTAAAAATATGATAACAGAATAAATAATAACAGAATATAATTGTGTAATAATTCATTTCTGAAGAAATCGATAGATAAGCCCTGAATCTTTTTTTCATATTCTCTATTTTTAATTAAAAAATATATACAATATATTTTAATATATTAGAGCAAGAGCAATATTTTTCGATTTGATTAAATATAATACCGGACAAAATGATAGAATATTTGATGTATCTGTATATTATATATATATATATATATATATATATATATATATATATATATATATATATATATATTATATAATATAATATAATATAATACAATACAATACAATACAATACAATACAATATAATACAATACAATATAATACAATACAATATAATACAATACAATATAATACAATACAATATAATACAATACAATATAATACAATACAATATAATACAATACAATATAATACAATACAATACAATACAATACAATACAATACAATACAATATAATACAATACAATATAATACAATACAATACAATACAATACAATACAATACAATACAATATAATACAATACAATACAATACAATACAATACAATACAATACAATATAATACAATACAATATAATACAATACAATATAATACAATACAATATAATACAATACAATATAATACAATACAATATAATACAATACAATATAATACAATACAATATAATACAATACAATATAATACAATACAATATAATACAATACAATATAATACAATACAATATAATACAATACAATATAATACAATACAATATAATACAATACAATATAATACAATACAATATAATACAATACAATATAATACAATACAATATAATACAATACAATATAATACAATACAATATAATACAATACAATATAATACAATACAATATAATACAATACAATATAATACAATACAATATAATACAATACAATATAATACAATACAATATAATACAATACAATATAATACAATACAATATAATACAATACAATATAATACAATACAATATAATACAATACAATATAATACAATACAATATAATACAATACAATATAATACAATACAATATAATACAATACAATATAATACAATACAATATAATACAATATAATATAATACAATATAATATAATACAATATAATATAATACAATATAATATAATACAATATAATATAATACAATATAATATAATACAATATAATATAATACAATATAATATAATACAATATAATATAATACAATATAATATAATACAATATAATATAATACAATAGAATATAATACAATATAATATAATACAATAGAATATAATACAATATAATATAATACAATATAATATAATACAATAGAATATAATACAATATAATATAATACAATAGAATATAATACAATATAATATAATACAATATAATATAATACAATAGAATATAATACAATAGAATATAATATAATAGAATATAATACAATAGAATATAATACAATAGAATATAATACAATAGAATATAATACAATAGAATATAATACAATATAATATAATATAATATAATATAATACAATATAATATAATACAATATAATATAATATAATATAATATAATATAATATAATATAATATAATATAATATAATATAATATAATATAATAGAATATAATATAATATAATATAATATAATATAATAGAATATAATATAATAGAATATAATATAATATAATATAATAGAATATAATATAATATAATAGAATATAATATAATATAATATAATATAATATAATATAATATAATATAGTAAGATATATGTATATATTACTCATTCTATATATTAAATTATATTATATATTATATATTAGATATTATACATTCTTCAAAATATTAATATAGAATTGCAAATTTGTATCTTGTATACAAAAGAAATTAGAGGAAGAAGTATAAATATGGGCTGATTTTTCTCGATTAAAATGATCAGACGCATATAATATTTTCCGTTATTATGTATTTTGGCAATAATCTATATTTAGCAATGATTAGAAGTAGAAGAATAAATCTTTCGTTTATCTATAACATTTTTGTCATTAAAGTTAAAATGGATCGAGGAAAATAATTAGACAAAAGTAAAATTGATCGAATTTTGTTATTACGATCTATCACGAAAATTGCAAAGTTATTAAATAAAAACTATCACGTTATATATAACATCTTAAAAAATTAAAAAATCTAAAAAAAAAAAAAAAGTACTGGCCTTGTGTTACAACAGAATGCGATAGACGAGCCATATTATGCGCAGTTTCCAATTATGAAAGAGATGCAAGAAAAATCGATGAAGAAGCTAATATAAGAATTGTGTACCGTATTTTTCAAAATAGTAAACAAATTAAATGAAAAAAACTGAAAGGAAAGGCTCCTCTAAGTAAGCAACATAAGCTCGTTTAAAATTTGTTCGCGATCATGTTTTGTGATGAAAAAGAAGTAGAAAAATGTGATATTTAACGACGAAAAAAATCATCATTTAGTGATGAAAAAAATTTAATTTTGACGGTCCTGACTAGAATTACTATTTCTACTATTCAAGGAAAGAACAATATTTAAGCCGTTGACAAATGGGTAGCGGTAGTAATGTCAAGGGCCGGTATTGGATCAGAGAAAAACTGATATAAATTTTTTATTAAGTGTAAATAGCGAAAAATATATTAAATTAATAGACGATCATAATGCATGCAATTCATATTGCGGACAGTAGATTTATTTTTTAACAGGATAATGCTGCAATATATATCGCAAGATATATTAAAGCTTATTTTAGTTCTAAAAATAAAATGCCTCAAATAATCGGCTCATTCATCCAATCTTAATATCATTGAAAATATATGGACAAAGCTTTTAAAAATTTATGAAAATGGAAAATAATATAAAGATATAATGGAATTAAAACAAAATATTATTACAAATTGGAATCTTTTAAGACAAAAAGTCTTTATTAAAAAATTATTTAAATTAATTTTTAATCATTTAATAGATATTGTACAGCAAAAAGATGATTTCAGTAAATATTAATTTAGAATTCAAAAAATATTTCAAAAAATTGTATTTTTTAATAATGTTCTATCATTTTATTCGATTAAACTATTTATATTATTTTCTTTAATTTTTTTTATGTACAAAATATATACAAACTTGCAATTCTATATGAATATATGAAATCTCTTTGAAGGACATATCTAATATATAGAGTAATATGTACATATATCTTATTGTGTTATATAAAATATACAAATATATCAAATGTCTTATTATTTTGTCGTCACTGTAATATAATTCTGCAAACATAAATACATTTTATCGATTGATATTGAGAAAACGTATTAAAAAAAAATTTGTTAATGAAGAAAATCAATGATTTAAGCGCATTTTTTATAGAAATGACATAAAACAGAACTACTTAAGGTATATAAATTGGATACTTGTAAATTATAAAATTACATTACAATTTAGATAATAATCACAGTAATAATTTTTCTAATAACAATCAGATCACAGTTCGAAACTTTTATATCATGATTTGTTAACAAACATAAAAACGATCTGATTATAATTATTATGAAATATAATTCTATTCCTGATGAAATATAAATTGGATTATTGAAAGTATGATTGATATTTGAACAGCAGAGTTAAAATAGAGAATCGTTAAATTAGAGTCGCAGAATTGAAGTCGAACACAAGATATTCCTGGCACGAACATGCGACATTATTAGGCAGTGAAATTAAATATTGTTTATCTTATCTATCTTGCAGTCATTTATAAACATTTTATTTTATTCTTTTGAAGAAGCAGTAATTATTTCAGTCAATTAAGATCATTCTTTCCACAGAAGCATCAAATATTATTGACCTTATGTTTTTCATTTTCTTAATATTTAGTTAATTCTTATCTGATTTGTTACAATTGTAAAAATAATAACTTGAAATATTTAAAAAGAGACACTTATTGATTGATATGAAGATGCGATATGAAGATATTAAAGCAGTATTGATGAATTTTATATGGATTATCAAGTCCTAAGATTATATTGATGATAATGATTTCAATAATAACATAGATAATGATACTGATATCTAAAAAAAAAAAACATATAATGCAATTATATTCAAGTGACAACGATAATGAAAAAACATCAAAAAATAGATTTTTTAATGACCAAGAAGTTCTGGTTACATTCTTACAATATGCACAAAGTCGATTGATTTTTTTTATCATTCATTTTTTACTGATGAATAGCTTCAAAATATTGTAGAATAAACAAATCAGTATTTCAGAATACTGAGTGTGCATTATCTAAAAATTCTGCCTATAAAAAATATGACTACAAAAAATTAAATTATAAATTAGAAAAATTAGAAGCAGACGAATCTCAAAAAAGAGAGATAAAAATATTAAAACTAGGGTGGAATGTATTTCACCCTGGGATAAATTGTATTTCAAGACATTTTTTTTATATAGCACAGATATTTAACTCATTAGAACTATTAAAATTCATTATTTTGCATAATAATTAAATTATTACTGCAATAACTATAAATTAAAAATCTTCAGAAATATTTTTTTTCCAGAATACTTATAGCTTATAGATATTAATTGAAATTAATTAGACTTAATATTACAATTTCTAATTCTAAAACTGATTATAAAATAATATATAATAATTATATAATTATAGAATAATAATAATTAAAGTAATTTTATGAAATTTCGAAGAAGATATAGTATTTATATCTATTTATGTTCAGAGAATGATCGAGAAGAATAATATATACATCTCTTATGTGCCAAATTAGTATTTCTAAATTGTTTAAAAAGATTTATTGTAAATCATAATATTTATTCAGATAACAGGATTACTTTAGATAACGAAATTAAATCAAGATACAAAATGAATACAAAAATAATTGAATTTAGAAAATTTATTTTAGGTAAAGAACAGAATTAAAAAATCGCACAATTTTTCACAAATAAGAAAATATAATGGCATATGATTTCTTAGTATATAACATTTTTAGTAACGATAACGGAATGCAACCAAAACAGAAAAATTTTCAAAACATGGAGGTTATCGGATATACTATTCCATATATAATCCTGTACTGTATACTTTATGAATCAATAAAAAATTTACAATTTTCAATTATAAACTTGTATTTTCTATCAAAAATTACTTTTTGCATGAATTTTGGAACACCAAAGTGGAAGCATGACAACAGAAATAACAGTTCATTTGGATTTGATATAGAACACATAAGAGATAGACGGCTTGAATAAAAAAATTAAGATCATTCAGAAAATTATTAAAAGAATAGCTGAATAATAGAATAATATATGGCAAAATAAACTATTATATAATCCAATTTTTAACGGGATACGGAATATTTTGATTTTATTTCAAAATGAAAAAAATTACAGATCTGGTTTTCATTTATTGCAATTAAGAAAAAAATAATATATATATTTTTCCAATATGAAAGATAGAAAATGAAGAGAGATATTCAAGCGCAATATAAAATGAATAATACTTAAAAACATAAGTCTCGTATTGCAAATAATAGAATATAAGACAGCAAAATAAATTGCTTATTATATAGAGAATATGTTCCGATGAAGAAAGATAATAATGTAACGAGATCGCAAATAGAAATAGTAATTAACGTCGAAAAAATAAAATTTAGAAAATAGTTGATGTCATTCTTAATAAATGTTAAATTAGATTTTAAAAATTAGTATAAAGATAAATCTCTATGCCAAAACGCCAAGAAAAACATGTGTAATTTTTAGTGAATAGAAATCCTCATTTTACAGACTCTTTGTAATGTTTTCTGGAAGATTTTCCACAATTCTTCCAAGAAAAAAAAAAGACATTATGATTATTTTACTATTAAATTTGCAAAATCTTATATAAATACTATTTAAGTATTTAATAAAACAAATAGAGTATTTAGTAAAACAATTAGAACAATTCAAACAAATTCTATTCATAATAATTATTTAATTATAGTAGAAAAATTATATAATATATTATATATTATACTTTATGAAATATATAGCAAAAAAATTAATTACAATAAAAAATTTCAATTCATATGTACATAATGTACATATATATAAATGTATGAAAAATAAATATCGCGATTATTATAACGTGATTTGTCAAAAAAATTTATCGCAAAATTAATTTTGACTTTAAAAATCAAATTTTTTTTATTTTATCATATAATACTCGCCATGAAAACAAAAAAATAAAAGTTTTAAAGAAACCATAAATTATAAATAAACTGTTGAAAAATAATTTTAAAATTTAAAGAATTCTTATAATTATCGTTTTGACAATATGTTTTTACATTATAATAAAATACTGAATATATAACTGTATCATACTTCCCACAATGTTACAGATAAATATTTTTGTAATTATTTGTTAATATTAACATCATTAACTGCTAAGAATATATGAAAATTTTATATTTGAAAGAGATTAAATAAATTTCCGTTTTTTTTTCAGCGTTTCATTATCAGCCATGACTCAGTTTCTCGTTAGCATGCATTTATATAGAATTGATTAGTAATGCAATTAATAAAAATATATCTATAAAAATATTAGAGCTATTATATTCGTGCAATTTGTCATTGGAAATTATTAATACATTAGTTCATCGAAATTTATAATAATATGGATTAACGGAAATTAATTATATTGAGAAATTCCAAATAGATGCGATTTTTAAATTAGATTAATAATTTATATAATGAACTTGTGTATGTAATGTATCATATTAATAATGATTAAATTGTAGTTGATCTCGCACAAAAAAGAAATCATTATCTCTATCTATCTCTCATACTTATTTATTAATAGATCTACGCATATATAATATATAAATATATATTATATATTATATAACTCTTTATTTAACAAAAACTTACTACTTTGAATAAGTTTTAGTAAATTCCAGAATATTAACACTATATCATTTTATTTAAATTCATAATTGAATCATTGTAACATATAATAATATATATAACAATAATATTCAATATCTATTTATCATAGAAATAAATTAAAATACATAAGATTTCAAATTAAAAAGAGCGAATATGTTTTTCTAGACACAAACTAGTTTATTTTCATATATACAAAAAAGTCATTCATAATATTTAAATCAATTTAAATTTCACAAATCCATATATCAATTGAAAAATTTTTTCGTTTCAATGAATTCAATATTTTTTATTTCAATATGAAAAAAAAAAAATAATAATAATAGATGAAATTTAATATCTTAATTTAATATTTTAATCATATTATATCATTATCAAGTTTTATATCCATTCAAAAAAAACAAGTATTTCACTTTTCTTTTTCATGTTATACTATCATACATATATTAATAATATTTTTATTCATTATTTACATATTCATTAATTTATTTGAATAAAATTTTTTGATAATTGATAATTATTTATTATTATTCATATATAATTGAATTATATATGAAAATTATTTATTTAAAACTTTATTTTAAACATATATTCAAATATGTATCATTTCATTAAACTCTTGAAAAAAATTTAAAAAAACTTAATTCTGTAATATGATAATATATTATCGAAATAGCATTATTAACATTGATTGTTAGCAGTGATCGTAGATCTTTGAAAAAGAAACTAGATAGAAATAAAAAATATAAGAGTATTTTGATTTGTTTTTATGGATCAAATATGGCAGGTTGAATATAATATAACGATTTATGTATGATTTTAAATATTGTATAATCAGTATATAACATTGAATATTATAGAATATGCTATAATTTCCGAGATAAGTTTTTGTTAAATAATAATAATAATTAAATAAATTATATTTTATATTTCAATTTGCATAATTAAAAGTTTTTTAAATGATATAAGAAAGTTGCATACATTGTACAATATTTATATTCATTATATATTATATTATTGAAATTCAGAAAATCATTTGTATATAAAAGAATATCAATATATTTATTTTCATTAAGAAAACCTATTATGCAAACATTATAATGGTATTGCAATATGATAATGCGTACTCATGTAAGAGTTCTCATTTTTTCACCGTCTTATTCTGTCTAACATAAACTTAAAATATTTATCTTTTAATTAAATATATTATAATTTATTTTAATTAAATTTTGTCATATATATATATGAACATTTTTTATCGTTTTGATGTTTAGAATCTATCTTTCAAAGATAGATTCACATTTTTATGAATATTCTATATATATACCTTATATATTATATATATATATAATATATATTATATATACATACCTTATATATATATATATATATATTCTATAAAGATAATATATAAGGTATCCCAAAAATGTTAAAATATCCCTAAATTGGAGATTTCTAAGATAATTTCAAGTAATATTTTTTGCAAAAACTTTCATTACATCTGTTGTTAATGAATTATTAACAAAAAATACTAGCTAATCAATGGTTATGCGTAATCTAATTGAACCGTAATAGTAGCGTTGGTTATATGCTGCCGAGCGAATACAAATAAGTTTTAAACAACATATTTCGAAGAAAATATATTGAATAACAAATTTTTTTTATCGAAAAAAAATTATGTTGAATTATATCACGAACAATGAATAAATAAATAAATATAATATTTAATATATTTTTTTCGAGATATGTTTGAATTTATTCATGTTGTCGGCGTATCCAACACTACTATCGCAGCTTAACTAGGCTATGCTTTTCGTAATTGGCCAGTGTTTTTTGTTAATAAGCATGTTTGTTTACAAAGACATAATAAAATTTTTAAAGAAAAATATTACTTGAAATTATTAAGAAATTTCTAATTTACGGATGTTCTAAAATTTTTGGATATTGATTATATTCTTATTGATAATATATAATCTCTATATAAAAATATATAAAAATTGGAAAAATTATTGATCCAAGAAACATCAGATTCTTTACAATTTTTCATGGCTATATTTATTTATATTTAAATATAAACTTACTTCAATTATATATGACGATCACTATTGGTAATCATATGAAGATTTGCCATCTCATCTTCAAAATCAAACATATCATTCTCTTAATATATACATCATGATTTATTATATATTACATATATTATTACATATATTATTTATGAATTTTTAAGAATTTGACAATTATAATATTTATTTATGTTTGTAAATCTTCAGATTTAGT
This sequence comes from Apis mellifera, assembly GCF_003254395.2. Taxonomy (NCBI): domain Eukaryota; kingdom Metazoa; phylum Arthropoda; class Insecta; order Hymenoptera; family Apidae; genus Apis; species Apis mellifera. The sequence goes on from NC_037648.1 coordinate 4,711,372, forward strand.
ATTAATGTCCTCATATATACTAATATATTTGATTATATTTGATTATATTATATATAAATTGAATATAAATTGAAATTTTTTGAGGACAAGTGTATATTCACTTTGATAATGTTATAAATTTTTATTACAAAAAATCTTTCTGAAGTAATGATTGATAAATGATAAATGAAAGTATTATCTATAGATTTATTTATCTACTAAAACAATTATTGATTATTGTATAAAAAAAAATTTACTTAAATTTTGCAAGAATACTGATTTTTTTTCTTTGAATTTATTGTATTAAATATTTATTATATATAAACAAAAATAACTTTCCCACAATATTTTGTCTGATAAAGATTCGTTTAATAAAATATCTAAGGATTCTCCTTTTTATCTTCAATTAAAAGATTGTTGATCAATTCTATTTTCATTAATGAATTTATTAGTTGTTTAGATAGCAATCAAGAAAATTATTTCTGCTAAAACAAATAAAATTGCTAAAAAAATTAAAGATGATATCATCATCCATGAATGATATTCTGAAATACTGCAATAATTTTTTTTTCAAAATTTAATAAATTCATCTACCTATGCTAATCTTTATGCTTTAAAAATTAATTAGTATTCTTCAATAAATTAATTTTTTCCATCATGTATATTGCAATAAATCTATGAAAAAAGTTTATATTTTTATATAAACTTATTATTATATATTAATCATTTTTTCACTTTACTAACATTAATGACAATCATTCTATTATTCATTCATCGTGTATATAATATTTTTATTTTTTTTTTATAATATTAGTAATATTTTTTTGTAACATATGTAATCATATATTCAAATATTTTCAAATATTTTTTTTTCTAGATGATAATGGTTTCAATTAATTTTATTAATTTCAATTAATAATTTTATTACAATTATATTTTTGAAACTTAAATTTGTTCTTTTTAATAATTTATATAAACTATGAATTTTTTATAGAAATAATTAGATATAAATTAAATAATTAAATAATATTTTGGAAAATTATTAGATAATATACAGAAATATATAGATAATTTACATTCTATATATAGAATAATTTGAGAAAAATCTGAACAGGTAATCAATAGCAGTTTAATAATTAAATAAAAGTCATTTACTTATTATTATTATTATTATTATTTTATTATATTTGAGGAATTTATAAATATATTTAAGAAGAATATTATTTTTTACCAGTGAAAAATCAAATTATTTTTAAAATTTTTCTTAAATAATATTTAACTTTAGTCATATATTTTCTTCATTGAAATTTGCAAATCATGAGATAATATTAGTATTTTTTATAAATATGAATAATAGTAAAAATTGTATTTAAAAATGAAAATTTATTAAAATTTTATTTCAATATTTTTAATTTTAATTCATAGGATAGAATAAAATATCTAATAATACCAATTCAATATTTTCATTTTTAATACACATGACAAAATAAAAAACTTAATAATACTAATTTTATTTTCCCTTGCCATATATAATATGCCTATATATTTGTAATTATTTCTGTAAATAATTATTTCTGTAAATAAAAATTAATGATATATAATGAGAGACATATATTATGATGACAAATAATTATGATGATTAAATATATTATGATGATTAATCTTGGAATTATTCTATGAGAATGACATTTAAATATTTAAATACAATTGTATTTTTTTTTAGTATATATTCTTATAGTCTATATTAAGATATTTTCAAAATACTATTAACGCATTTTTTTTTAAGTCATTGCTTAATTATTAACTTTCAAACTTTATATATTGATATTAATTTTACCAGAATATCTAATATTATATCTATATTTAATATTACCAAGATTATCAGAATTTTGATTACACAATTTTTTTATAGAAATACATAAAACAAATAATTTTTTTTGCATGGTTAAAAAATACAATGAAATATATAGAAAAATAATATCTAGAAAGAGGTATTAGAGAAAAGATGGAATTTTAAACGATTTTAATTTGTAAAAAGACAAAATAGTAAAATTTAAATACAGATTACAAAAAATTACAGATTTTCAATACTAGAAGACATGTTGATATTCTCTGTCAATCTTCTCCCCACCTCTCTCTAAGAAATGTTTTGAAATAATCTCAGAAGTTATAAAAATGTATTAAAAAATATATAGCATTTCTTTTAAAAGTTTAAATATTTTTATAATGATTTTCATAAGACAATTCAAAGTTATTTCAAGATGAAATATTTATCAACATACATCCTTCAATATCATACAATTTTTATTTAAAATATTTTTTCATATTTATAATACAGACATAATCGCGTGTATATACTTAAAATTATATTACATATGTAATATTTATAATGTATATTTAATTTTATAAAACATAGGTAGAAATATATCTATAAATAAAATAAATTTTCCAAAAATAAATTTTAACAAATACAATAGAATTAAGTACAATACTAGAAAAAATAAGTACAATAAAATTTCTATATTTATCAGAATGATATCAAATCCTCGATATCTATATCTATATCGATCTTATCACTATGTCACATTTGAAAGTAAAGATTAATAAGTGGAAATAAGTGAAGCTTATCGTTTTCTTGTCAAATCAACTTACCAATAATGAATGCACAGTTTATCATAAAGATAATATTCATTTATCTTTGATAGTATTATTATGATCTTATATCTTATATACTTTTTATGATAATCCAAAAATTTTTAATGCATTAAAATAATTAATATAATGCATTAATATATTAAAAGTCATTTAATGCATATTTTAATTTTTGTCGCTATTATTTAAATATAAAGGATTTATTTTCCGAACGCAGATTAAAACATTATATTATTAGGATTATTGAAAGATTTGTTAAATGTTCATCTTGATTTTGATGATTATTTCAATATTAATTTGTGTTCTATGAAAGTATAAAATATACAATCTCATTTTCATATTCATTGTTTTTTAAAATCTAATTTTAATTTTGTATTTTTTTTTTTTTTTTTTGTTAATTATTCTGACAGAATTGAAGTTAAAATAATTAGAATCTAGAATTCGGATCATTTCCCAATTTTTATAAATATTATTACTCACAAATTCTTATAGTAAGAAATCTTTATAAATAAATAGTGTTAGTGAAATATTATAAAATTTTTAGTTTCAATTTCTTCTGATAACTCTTCTTCTATCTCTCAATGCTAATAATAAATTTTTCTATTCGTTATTTTTTTAAATCAAATTCTTGCTAAAAAGTACGTTTTATATTCGACTGAAAACCAACCCAGTCCTTTGGTAAGTATAATACATTTAAAAAATTTCCTTTAAAAAATAAACTAAAATATATTAAGTTTGATTGAATCAATAAAATATATCACTTTAATCACCAAAATTTTCAAAAAAAAAAAAAGAAAAAAAAAAGAAAAAGAAAAGAAAATGTTTGAAAAATTTTTTTGAAAATATTAATTTTCTTTTTGTTCCTGAATACATATTTGGAATTTTTAAAAACAAAGAATTAAAATATTTCATAATTTTTTTAATAATTTGCACGAAATTAATATTATTTTAAGTAAAAAATTAAAATCAATTTTTGATATGAATGACATTGATTTTAACATAATAAAAAAATTGTTCAAGAAATTTAAAATTCTTAATTTCGATTATAATTTGGCTTGGCCAAAATTATTTATATTTCATTTTTATATTCCGCAGATCTGAAAAATTCAAGTTTAATATTGAATTTGATATATTTCAATTTACAAGGAAATAAATTTCTAATTACTTAATCCGTTATATGTTTTAATTGTCATCTAAGTGCATTTGACAAAAAATGACAGTCGCATGCTTACGCATATGTAACTGTGGATGAGAATATAAGAGAAATTCTATGCAATAATAATAATTTTTTTTATAAATATTTCGAAAACTTAAACTAAATGATGATAACATAAAAAAAAACAAAGAAAAAAATTATTCAAAATGTTGATTTCTACAACATATTCAAAAATTATTAAAATCAGTGAGGATCTTGCTATTTAGAGTTATTTATATTATATTCTTCTTTATATTTTTTATATTATATTCTTTATATTTGCAAAATTATATTTTTATTTAAATATAATTTTACTTATAATACTATATGCTGTATCATAAATTATAATCTTGTATTTTTTTGAGAAATAGGATCAATGAAAATTAATATATAAATTAATATTATAAACTGATGGAAATCTTAATTATAACTTTTCTTTTTTACCGAGAACATGAAAAAATATTCTATTTATTTTCACAATATAAAAGAATATTCTCTCAAATACTAAAAATATTATAATAACATTAAGACGTAAATTATTGTCAAAAATTAAGAAATGGTATTTCTTATGTTAAATTAAAATATTTATTATGATATATATATATATATATATATATATATATATATATATATATATATATTTCTCTTTTTTCAAAAAAGTTTTTTGTTAGAGTTTATTTGCAAAATATTTCTCAAGATTCGTTTTTTTTACAGATTGGAATAGTTTATCATAGAGAGAATTTTTTAATAACAAGAATAAATAATAGTCGAATAAAATAAGGAGAGTACGGAAGATGCGGTAGAACGTTCCAATCATATTAACAGCTTTTCTCTTACAGTCAATGCAACATGCGTTTTTACATTATCATCAATTTTGGCCATTTTTCTGCTATGATGTCTTTCAATTTATCAAGCTAATTGCACTATTTTGCAAAATTGATGATTTCACCTTGAGAAAATAATAGACTACATCTTTCCAATCCCATCAAATAGACAAAAGAATTTTCTTCGGATGAAGTCCAAGCTTCGCGATAGTTGAAGATTTATTGTCTTTAAATCAAGCAATACACATTTTGATCAAAATCCAAGTCTCATCTCCAGTGACAAATCTCTTTAAAAGAAGATTTCTTTCATTTCGCAAGAGAAGAAAATCGTAGAGACTCGGTTCATAAGGCCGGTCTCCGTCAATAATTGTGGAACTCAAACTTTCGATTATCATCCTAATCAGGTGATTACTGTTGTTTTGGAAATGTTAATAGCATTCACTATCTTGCGCACATTATATTGTAAATTTTCAGCGAGCATAGCTTTGATAAGTTCTGTATCTTTCGCTGCTGGACGGCCGCTACGGCTTTCATCTTTCGAATCAAAATTGCCAACTTTATATCTCTTAAACCAATTGCGGATGGTCATAATAATTATAGTATCACTTTCGTAAACAATACAAATCTCGTCTGTAGTATCATTTGCACTATCACCTTTTTTAAAACAATGAATAATATTCCGTAAATGCTTCCTTTGATTATCCATATTGAACAATATAGAAAAAAATTTTAAAAGAGATTGTATCATCAACGAAATATATTTTAAAAAAGTTCTGGAATAATTGAAACCGATGCCATAAATGGCTAATAGATAAGCCTGATGTCTATATAAAAATAATCGGGTAAAATCATTTCTAGTGTAGTGCGAAAGAAACTTATGGGACATTCTAATATTTTCGCAACAAATTCTATGAATCTAAATAAAATAAAGTGTAATAAAGTAAATCATATACTTTAAAAACTTTAATTATAAGCTAGATTAAGCTAGATAGAACTTTTCGGGAAATGTAAACACTGTTGACTTTAAAGTTTAGTATATTTGAAATATTTGAGCTCTAGCATCAACCTGTAAGTAAAATGGGATTTCATATTTTACAGGAATGAAAGTACCAAAATCGATTAATAAAATAATAATTTTTATAAAAAATCCTTAATCTAAATTAGCACGATTAAATAGAACACTCTATATTTAATGGCATTGAATAAAATTAAAAATAATAATAATTTTAATAATAATAAGTAATTCTGAAGGTCAACAACGAGACAATGATATTGAAAATTTTACAGCAAAGTGTATAGTGAAGAATGATATGTTAATTGCCATTGACTTTTGATGATATGAACATTATACAATCTATAGAAACTGAAATATACAAGATGAAATGATTTTATTTCAACGAAGCTGTTACAACTGCAGTATTGAGCAATAGCTTAGAGCAAAAGATAAAAACCGATCCTCTTCATATTTGATGTGATTATGATATTTGAATGAAATAATCTGTCAAAAAAGTTTTATCAATTGCTTGCAGATAGGATCACATCATAAAAGATGAAATCTTGAAAAATCATCCACTGTATTGCTACCTCAAATGAAAGTGTGCAGCAGTATTGATCAGAAGTGTGCAAGTATGTGCAGCAGTATTGATCAGAATACAATCTACTACAATTTTGATATTTTCAATCATAAAACATATTCTCACACTGCAAAATTTGCCAATATGAAGAGGTCAAAAGAAGCTCTCTAAAAGAAATTACAGGAAAAAACTAAAAAAAAAAAAACCGCGAAAGTCAACAACACTGTGCAACATTGCTAATTGAATGGATCGAGTAGAAATCATGGATATAGAATGAATATGCCTTTATATCTTAATTTTCCACACCAATCTGAATTATGCTCGCTAGAATCTTTTTCTTTAAAATTTAATATAATGGATCAGAATCAGATAGAGATAGGATCCCTTAAAATTCCATTTGGAATAAATAACAGAACAAGATAGCAATAATGTGAGACATCAAAGTACATATGTATTTACCATACAAATATTTGAATACTCAATATGATCTGATCAAAAGTTTTATATTTCTGTTATATTGCAATATTTTTGGTTATAATTAATACTAATAAATATTATATCATTAAGAAGAGATCTAGAATGAGATCTAGAAGAGATCTAGAATGTATTACATGATAAGAAACTTTAGATATCAATAAATAAATAAAAATTATTAAATATTGAGTTACAGTTATTAACTGTTGAATTATCTATGTTGAATTATCTATGTTTTGTTGGAAAATAATATTATTCATTACAATAATAATATTCAGACTTGAAGTTAGATAATAAGTTTTTTCGAAATATTTTCCTGAATTCCATTCCAGGCATTTTATAATACAATTAATTTTATAACAATTATAATCACAATTATTTTTCCGAGATGAACATTTCGCTTTTATCTTTATTTGCCGATCCATTTCATTCCATAACAATTTAAATCAAATGATTGTGGCGGCTACTGCATGATTTTGAGTTCATTAATGTCTTCTAATTTTTTAAATAATTTTGACATAATTTTATATTATGCTTAAGGTTATTTTACATAAAAAGTTCACTATTGTTATAAATAAAAATATTGCAATACAACAAAAATATAAAACTTTTGATCAGATATAAAAATTTTGATCAAGTATTCAAATAGTTATGCATGGTATATTATCACAAAGTCCTTCGTGATTGTAAGATATTTTTGATAAATTTAGATATGCTTCTATATTTAAATTCTAAAACAGAAATCTTTATATATCAAGAAAATTTGGATAAATTCGATAATGTAGTAATAACTTTAATAAAAGATTATCTCATATTTTATATATTTCATATTTAATGAGCAGTCATTAACAGAAGTTCAATTTTGTTTGTCAAATATATTTGAACCAGACTTATGCATACAAGAAATTAAGATTATAATCGTTTTATGGGTTTATAGATATAATCATTATATATATATTTTTGACAAAAAACTATTAATATATGATACGTTTATGATCATTAGAATTATTAAGTGCGTAATTATAAATGGTATAAAAAGTTTCGTTTTCATTTATTAAATAGTTTGAAATTCATATATTTTGTATAAACATACTTTTTTACTTTTACTTTTACTTAATTAATAAAATTAATATGAACAAAATATTATTTTAATCAATGAACATGATAATTATTAGTTGCAGCTATTAATATGCAAATATAATAAATATAATACGTATATATAAATGGTTTCGTATGAATATAGAACAGGCAAAGGATTTAATACTAATATAAGACTACTAATATAGATTTACGGAACCTGTCAATTTGACGAGTTTTCGATTTTATACTTAAAAATTCTGAATATGCAAATATTATTTTTTAAATATTATATATTGGTTTTTAATGATATAATGCAGCAAATATATATTTCTATTCGTTTTCTTTGGAACATTTATATTTTATTATTTCTAGATGTTGTATACCTATTTTTACGAAAATCCGTCAATTTGACGGATTAATTTATATAGATCAATTATTGCGAAATAACAAAAATGAAATAACAATGAATAAGAAAAAACAATACCAAGCAAATGACGACTGTTTAACAATAAATATATAATCAAACAAATTGTTTATAATTGTGATATAATAACAAATCCCTTCAATGGTGAATTTTGTAGAGAAAAGAAGTAATTTTTGTAAGTGAATCTGTTTTAATATTTTATAATAATAAATAGATTTATGTGAGAGATAATTTTAATGCGTTTTATAAAAAAAAAAAAGCTATTTGAAAGCTTAGCAAAAATTTATTTTCATAAGTGAAAATTTGAATTTTTCAAGATATTTTCAAAACTTATTCAAAAAAATATATTTTTTTACATTTATATTATTATGGCAAGTCTTCAAAAGAATTGATAAAAAAGGATAATGAAGAGAATAAAAAGAATAAAAAGAATAACTAGCATAAATGAAGACTAATCTAGATCGGATTCTGATATAAACGAATTATGTGAAAGCGAGAAAGAATTTGACAATATAAACGAAATTGAAAATTCTGACGAATCAATGGGAATGAAAATTATCACAATATATACCATAAAAGAAAAAAAATACATACTATTTCGGATATTAAAAGCGATAGTGAAACAAAAAATAGCTAATAATGAAGAAAATACTGTGAAAGGATGATCTTGTAGATAGCCCCTTCATGTATTTTATAATTGTTTTTGAATTTGGCAGCCATTATCTGAATTATTATATAAAGAGACCACTGGAGTAAACAAAATACGAAAGAATTTTCTCTTTCAATTAGCTGAAGAATTAGACAATGACCATCACGAACAAAATATTAGCTTCGATTCAGTGTCTAGAATCTAACTATATTGGTATTAAATCTAACAAATATATATACGGAAAGTATACATCCAAGAATTTATATGTAAAAAATATATTGAAGACAATAATAAATAAAAATCTATAGATTTTAAATAAATAATTTAAAAAATTGTATTTTAATATATTTGTCAAAAAGATAGATTTCAGTAAAAAAAGGATATATAGTCTCTAAATCTAGTGTTAAAAAAAATTATTTCTATAACAAAAAATCTAAAATTCTTGACTGGAAATGTTTATAGATATTTTAAAATTCCAAAGGATTTTAAATAAAATAGCCTGAAAGAAATATAAAATTTGTATGCAAGCATCTCGAAGAGCATCACAAAAAAAGAAAGAAAGAAATTCAGATAGAATCAGTGTAGAAGAAAAGAATGTCTACGCTGAAGAAAAAAAACATTTTTTTTTTTGAGAAAGATTTCCAAACTGGAAGTTCATATTTTATGCGAAATATTAGATATTTCGTTTATTAGAAATATTAAATATTATCTTGGAATATTAGAAATTTAATTTGATTATGCAGAAATCTAAGAAAAATAGAAAAATAGAAAGTACAGAATTTGGTACATGAGAATCGAATTCCAGGAATAAAAAAAAAAAATTAATAAATTACGTTTTTAAATCAAAGTTATGAGAAAGTTTCTTGAATATAGAAATTTATAAAGAGGAATAAGAATTTATAAAAAAAAAAAATATCTTGAAATATTCTAAGAGTGAGAAGAACTAGAATCATAGAAGAATCATATCTTTATTGAATCAGGAAGAAATTCTGTCTATTATATTTAAACTTAGGCAAACCCTGAGCGATGTTTTAACGGAAATTAGTATAATAGAATAAAAGGACGAAAAAAATTAAAAATATTGATTCTCTAGTTACCATAAATTTAAAAGTGATGCAATAACAGCTCTTTCAATCATCATTATATCATCAAAAGTCTTAGGATGATTCTTTTAAGAACACAGGCAATCATTGTAGAGGATGTTATGGGCTTTCTTTCTAGCAATACTGAAAAGATTAAAATAAGAACAAGTCCAATCTAACGAAGATTGGACGTAATGAAATATTTTGGATGTCACAAAATCTAAGCAAAAAGTTCATATTTTTTTGGGCAATGAGATATGCAAAAGATCATATTTATAATAGTTCTTAAATATATGAAAACTATATTAAGAATCACTTAGATTTAGATCTGTTATATTATATTTAGTGATACTAGGGAAATAATTAACACTAAACTATTGGATTGGCAGTAAGTAATTGCGGATTTTTTTTAGAAAATCAAACACAATTTCTTCATGGAACTAAATAACCTTATTCTGTAATGTGTTGCCCATTTTGATCAATGACCTTTTGCCATCTTTCAGGCAGCATCATAATCCCACGTTCATAAAACTTCTGGTTTTTATTAACAAAAAACTGAATCAGGTACGATTTGATATCATCATTATTGAAATTTTTACCATTCAAGGAGGTTTGTAAAGATCGAAACAAAAAGTAATCAGATGGTGCAAGGTCAAGACTATATGGTGGATGTGGCAAAACATCCCAACCAAGCTCCAATAATTTTTGCCGAGTGACCAAAGATGTGTGTGGCCTTGCATTGTCATGATGGAATACAACACCTTTTCGATTTGTCAATTCGGGCCGCTTTTCTTCAATTACATCGTTTAATTTCGTTAGTTGTTCAATGTAGACAACAGAATTGATCGTTCGGTTGGGTGGTAGGAGTTCAAAATATACAATTCCTTTGTAATCCCACCAAATTGATAACAAAACCTTCTTTTGATGAATACTAGCTTTTAATATTGTTTGAGCTGGTTCACGTGGCCTGCTCCACGATCTTTTCCGCTTGATATTGTTGTAAACAACCCATTTTTCATCGCCAGTTATCAGTCGTTTTAAAAATGGATCATTTTCATTACGTTTCTTTAGCAAATGTTAATGCGTTGCGTTAAATGCTTTTCTTTCAGTTCGTGAGGAATCCATGTATCGAGTTTTTGAACATAGCTAAGTTATTTTAAGTGGTTTTCAATGCATGTATGTGATACATGAAGCTTCTCTGCAATCTCACAAGTTGTACTGTGACGATCCGAATCGATTATTGCTTTGATTAAGTCGTCATCAACTTCAACTGTACGACCAGAGCGTTTTTCGTCTTTGAGTGAAAAATCACTAGAACGAAATTTATCAAACCAATTTTGACACTGCCGTTCTTTTAAGGCTTCGTCGCCATAAACAGTACATAACTTTTTGTGAGCTTGCGATGCGTTTTTCCTTTTGCGGAAATAAAAAAGCAAAATATGACGATAATGTTCTTTTTGATTTTCCATTTTTCAACGAACGCCAAACGAAAACTACGCAACCGATCAAAAAACTTTTTTTACTGATTGACAGCTAAATTGCCAACTATCAAATAATAAAATGTGTTTTACATTTGGACTACGCCAGCAAACCTAAAAATTCAACTAAAGCCATCTATGAGTGAAATCCGCAATTACTTAGTTGCCAATCCAATATTTCATGTATAATCATTCCTATCCGTATAAAAAAAAATTTTTTTTTATATTTGAACATATATAATAGTAATATTAACGTAGATAAATTGTATTAAAATTATATAATAAACAAAATAATTTTCACAAAATGACAAAATGAATTTATTTATTTTTTTTATTCATTTTAATTAAACGAAAACAGAATGAAAAATGAACAATAGTTATATAGTTTCTTTCATTTATATATATATATGCATTATATTATACATTATTTATAAATAAATAAATAAATAATATATGTATATCTTAATCATTTTTATCATATTTTCTACATATTATAAAGTTCAATTTGCCATATATATATATTTTTTATATTTTGCATAGATTTTTGTAGCTTCATTATTTTTATAATATCTAACTTGGCAAATTTTTTTGTATATGTGAATCTGAACTTATATTCATTGATGTTTTTGATATATTTTCTGCTTCCGGCAATTTTGGATTCAGCGGAATAAAAAAAAATTTTACAACTGGAATAAAAATTCCTTGAAATATTTTCTCTTGTTACTTTTTTATACAAAACTCACATATATATTTCAGCTAGGTTAAAATTGAAAAGAAATCAAATATTAAAAAAAATCTGAAAAGCTATTGACGAGATTTTGATTTCACGCTGTATTTTCTTGCCATTTGATGTGTCACATTTATATCAAATTTTAGGCTATTATAAAATCTAATCGGTTTTGGTATACATTTATCACTTTTTTCTATTTCTAATAAGTTATATACTAAATTTAGTAAAAGCACTTTTTTATTTACTTTTATATATTAAATAATATGATTTGATTTATATAATTTTAATAGTATTAAAAAGCATATTATTTTTCATTTGTTTAACAAATTTAGATAATTTTTATTTATTTTTATGGATGATTCCAACAATAATAATTCTTTTTGTTTTCGTTTTGTGATTAGTAAAACATTTGTAAAAATATTTTCTAAAATGAAATATTTTCTAATTTTTTCCATATGTGAAGGGTTTCATTAATTTTAGAACAATAAACTTTCCAAATGAATTGAAAAATCTCTTTTTTTATCATTTTCTAAATATGGAAATCCATTTATTACTATTTATTTGTTATTGACATCAGATGTTGATCAAAATTTTATTTCAAATTTATTTAGTTTATTCAGCATATTTTATAAATCTATAAATAATTTTGGATGGAAAAAACTGCTCATTAACAGTCACACACACATTTGTAATGCATAATTTAGAAATCAAAATAAATTTATTGATTAGTATATGCTGTGGTAAACGCTGGTTTCATTCGTTTTTCTTTAAATCATATAAATTTCATACATTTAATACATTTTGTACATTGTATTTTATATATTACATTAAATACATTTCTGCTCATAGTTTTTGAAAAAAATGCGCGATCCCCATTCTTTATTTCATAAATATCAGATGTTTATATTTTTTACCTTATATGCGCCGCAAATATACAACAAAACAACATATATATCTATAGTTTTACTGCATTTAATTTTTTATTTAATTCTTAATATTTAAATGCTTCTGTTTCTGTGCACATTTTTATATTTTTCATTATATGTAATAAATAATCAGAGAAAATGCAATCTCATTTCATATGTCGTTTAACATACTCTCTATCAAATCTAATAATTTCCTAAAATATTGTGAACTTCCAGATTTAAAACTTCCTCTTATTTCTTCACAAATCAGCAGCAGTGGATGCAGTTTTAATGCGTGGATCTTTTTTATTATTTCGGAATTCAATACTAATCTTTTGTTTTTTATCTTTATTCAAGATATTTTTGTCTTTCATTATCCGTATATGGATAAATATTCGCAAATATTGCGAATTTTTTTTTTCTTTCTATAAATTTATATTCCTAACTTGAAATGCAAAGAAAACTGGAAATTATAAAATTGTCACCTAATTCTGTAGTTTGCATACATTTTTGCAAGGAAACCATTAAATATTATCAACCATTTACGTATGTATGATAATGCTTTTATTCAAATAGTCTTTCTCATAAACTGATATGTATATCATATCTGATATATGTTTTAGATTACATATAAATTTTTTGAAGAATAAGAAATAAAAGTAAATTTTTCAAATTTGATTAATTGCAGCGGATGGAATAAATTATATATATTTTTCGGAAAAAAGAAAATAAGATAAAAAAATAAATTCTGAAAAATTCGTTGTATACATATTTTAAGAAAAATCATATAGATATGATGTGATAATATATGTAGTAAATTATACAAATAAAAATTTGAAAACGATCAATTTGACCGGTGATAATAGATTTAATATTAAGTAATTAAATTTAAAATTCTGAGTCAGTCAATTAGAACACAAGATCATTCCAATATTTCAGAATATAAATCAATTGTGAGAAACAGTTATCATATCGACAAAATAATAACAAGAATTAATCAAATTGAAATTCTAATATGATTTTTGCCAAATGAAAGTCTATTTTGTAAAAATTCTGCATTATTACATTTGGAAATTTTGTATATCTTTTCTATATCCAGGAATAATAATAACGAAAAGCCCAAAGGTAATATTGAAGCATGATGTATGGTGTACCCACTCTATTTGTTTTGAAAATATAATATATGGATGGAAATAATTAATATAGAATAGAAACATTAAAAGAACAATTAAGAAAGAACAATTTAGAAATAATATTATTTATTATGGCGAGATAATATTAACGAAAATTCTTTTAATGGATAATCATTTAAAAGAAAAAAAATATAGAGAAGAGAACTTTAAAGTTTCAAGAAGAATTGATACGAAACTGATACTCCATTGAAAAATGAATAATTGGGAAATTTGTATCAATTCGTATAATTTACAAAACTTTGCCAGAAAACTGATCAGTGAAAAATATTTAGGAAAAAAGAGAAATAATCTTTGTGAGATTATTATACATTCAAATTGATCATGAACGTAGTATTTTTTACATATCATATTATTGACAAAAATAATAATAATAATAGTCTCAGTTAATAAAATAGCTCAGTTAAGACTAATCTTTTCAAATATTAGCTAAGATTAAGATTATAAAATAATGCAGAATATGTTATTTTTCATTGTCTGAAATGAGTCTAGACAAAACTGAGATTATTTGTGATTATTATTATTATAATTATATTATTATGAGAATATTACGATTTAATGAAAATAATATCACAATTTAAGCGTGATTAGTCTTTTTTAAAAGTTTTTTTTCAAGTAGATTAATCGAATTTCATATTTTCTATTACGATAAACATTTATGCTAACATATGCTCTACGTAAGAGCATTTTGTCTCACAAAAAAAAAATTAGTTATCACATATTTATTTGAATAGTAAAGACATATGATATATCACGTTCTATTGCAAATAAGAAAGGTAAACAAAAGGTAAATAAAAATAATAGAAAATTGAAATATTAATTTTTGCGGATTAAATATTAATATGCAGAAAATAAGAAATGAATGGACTATAATCAATACATAATAGATATTCCCTGTAAATTAATTAAAGAAGAATATATCAATCAGAATAAGATATGATATCTAATTTCTAAATGCTCGATTTCTCATATTCGATACTCCGAGTTATGATATTTCTTAAATGTGGATGCTCAACGAACTGTTCAATGTGGTATTAAATTCTTGATTGCTTTAACTCTTTCGAGTTATTATTTCGTACATTATCGGATGTATATAGAATTATCTCATATTCCTCATATTCTTTTTTAACTTGTAGAGAAAATTATATCGTCTAATCTGAGATTTGGATAAATTACGGATTTTTAGATTTTTAGATTTGCACTCGATATAATCATTATCATTATTTATGATACAAACTTATCTCTTTTTCTAAAGTCATAGAGTTAATAAATCACTTCTCGATTACATTCGTAATTAAGAATTTTTCTCTAAATCTAGCGATATCTGGAAAAAGATAGATATTCTTTATTTTTATTGTTCGCGAGATTGTTGGTAATTGTTGTAATTTATTATTTTCTATAAGTTTTGTTATCAGTTAAAACTATAATCAGTCAATATTGTTATTGATTAATATTAATAATTAATAATTAATCTTCAATTAAAAAATATTGTTTTCAACCAAACTTGATGTCAGAGAATTGTTGTTGACAAAATCTGTATCAATAAAATTTATCAATAAAATATATAAAACATCATCATCATCATCTATGAAATAAAACTTTCAATATTATTAATATATAATAAATTTTTTTAATATTTATCTGAGATAAATGAGCTGACTTATGGTAAAATTATTATTATACATGTAAAATATCGTAAAAATAAAAAAATATTTAATAAACAATTATGGAAATTCATTTAATTTTCTTATGCATCTTAAACGGAAATATAGAGAAGAAACATTGCAAGAATACAAAACATATAAAACATAGAAAAAAAATATTCAGAAAAAGAATTTCACAGTAATCTCAAAAGAAGCTTTCCATTATTTATCCTTACTGAGATATGATGATTCAATTTATCATCGCAAAATTCTTCTTTAACGCAAGAATTAATTCATCATACAACTAGGAAAATGATATAATATCTTCTTTTGATTAAAATAAATGTTATAATTA
This sequence comes from Apis mellifera, assembly GCF_003254395.2. NCBI lineage: Eukaryota > Metazoa > Arthropoda > Insecta > Hymenoptera > Apidae > Apis > Apis mellifera. The sequence goes on from NC_037648.1 coordinate 4,727,606, forward strand.
TTATTCATTTCCAAAATACCGATGCGATATGTATGTTTGCTTGTACATTAAAAATAAATTTGATGTTTATTTGTTATAAAAATGAACATCAAGAACAGCGATACACTTATTTTTACTAAAAAAAAAAAAAAAAAATATTATGTTGACAAATAAAAGTGACTCTAATGAAATGAGCTTTGAATGATTAGAAATATAACACAATATAGAGAAAATAAAAATGAAAGTGGATTATCTCATTCAGAAAAAAAAATATAAATGGGATAAATATTTATAATGATAATTATATGATGTAGTAACAAAAAGAATGATATCATCAAATTTTCAATTTATATTCTCTCCAAGCAAATTTTCTATTATCAATAAAAAAAATTATTTATTATATTCAGAAAAATTTTTAAGAAATGAGTTTACTATTATTATATTAAGATTATATTCATGTTCATGATATATGATATGATGATCATATGATAATATAATACAATTTTTGGAAACTTTTGTAATAATTTCAAAGTATGATCAATGATAATGAATTGGCAATCAATGAATACTTCAAAAATTCGATGTTTTATAATATTGTTTATATTGAAAGGAATTATTAAAAAAACTTAAATTGGAAATATATTTTTGCAAAAAAGAAATTATTAAGAAATTATTTTTTTCAAAACGAAACATCAATTTATTTTACCTAGAAAATTTCTAAATTTCGCTGACAATACTAAATATGATAAAGCAATTGTCAATAATTTGTAAAATTTATTGTAAACAAATGCCATAATATAAACTATTGTTTTGGAATAGAATATTTGTATCATTCATACTTATTGTGAAAATATTATATAAAAATTGTTTTCGAATGAAATTGTTTAAATTATGCAAAAATAAGTGCAAAAATAATTATGCAAAAAATTATGCAAATAAGAAACTTTCTCATATATACGGGAAAAGATTATGGGAGTAATTATATTAGAATTATATCATGACTTATACTTCCTAGAATATGAATACAAAATTTACTTGGACAATTGATACACAAATGTTGAATTAGTACAAAAAATAAATATATAAAAATAACACTCATATAATCGGGATATAAAGAAAAAAACATTTTTTCTTTCGGGATATACATATATTAATTTGCTAAAGATGGCATAATCTATTGCAAAATATACACAAAATTTAATAATAATGAAGTAGAAAAATGAGAAGGATGTTTCTATTTACTATATGATATGACCTCAATGCAAATAATTCAATGCAAATAAGAAACAATTAATGACACAATGATATTAATTAATGAAAATTAATATAAGGAATCATTAAGAGAATTAATTATAAAATTATTATATAAAATTATTACATTAAATTAAAATTAATTAAATGTAAAACATATAGGAACTCTTCTATTAATTATTATGTTTTAAATTGTATTACTTGAATAAATTTATTTAAGATGTTTTTTTTTTATTGAAGAGTATATATTTTGTTTTTTTTATTGTTTAATAATTGCATAAAATGCATTTTCCCTACTTATTTTAATTATAATCGTATAAAAAAAACAATTAAATTAAATATTATAACTAAAAATTAGATTGCATAACCTAATCAAACATAACATTGGCTACATGCTGCCGATCGAGTACAAATAATATTTGTCTCTAAAAAATATGTTAAATATTATAGTTTATTCTTTCTTTAATTTATTTCGTAATATAATTCAATATAATTTTTTCTCAATATTATATTTAATTTACTATATATATATTATATTTAATTTAGGTATTTTTATATTATATTCTATGTATCTTTACAAAATAGTGAAAAAACAGAAATATAAAAATAAAAAAAAATGTTAAAAGTAATAATGATATTGATAAATAAAAATAAGTGTATAATAAATAAGAATAATGATGAAAATAATATAGTTCCAATAAAACAAAAATATAGAAATAGAATATTAGATTTATCAAGTTCTGATCGAGAAAACTGGAAAAACGATAATATATATATATATATATATTTAATTATATTTTATTATTAATATAATAAAATTTAAATTTTTGGATACGCTTAAATAAATTAAGTAAGGAAGCAAAAATAGCAAGTAAAACAACAATATAATGAAATAATATTAATTTGAAGGAAACTAAAAATCATTTTGCTTCATACAAACCAATAAATTACTGAAAAATTTATCAGTTATATTTTACATAATTATATTAGATATAAAACAATATTTTTCTTTTTTATAGATGAACAAATAATAGATCTTCTTGTAAATAAAACAATAAAAATATCGAAATTAGAAAAAACAATGACTTTTTTCGCATTTATGAATCAATCGATAAAAACCTACAAATTATGAAAAAATGAAAACAGAATTGATTATAGAATCATAAAATTATCTTTTTTATCAAAATATTGAGAATATATTGTATAGTAGAATGAATTGTTCAAATATGTGTTCTTTGTCAATTATGAAAATATCGAATTTACTTTAAAAATATTAAATATAAATATCATGATTCTAAAAGAAAATTTTATAATTGAGAAATATTAATTTCGCAATAAAACAAATTTATATTTTTATAGATATAATTTTCATATAAATTACAAATAAACTTTACCATTTTTGAATTGTGAAATGCATATTACTATAATTGCGAATAAAAAATTTTTATTCATAGAAATTACATCATCGATTTAAATGATACCTAGAAAAGACAACAATAATATTATTATTTTCAAATAATGAAATATTCGAGATAATTATATTTTCAATTAAAGCACTAATCATATTACTAATTCAAAATAGAGCTATAGATATATCCAGAAATCGTTACTACAAATACATCAGCTATATGATGTGTTATTATAATCAATTAATTTTTTATGGTGTAATAAGAGAAAAAGTATAAAATGGTATTGAAAATTGCTAGATTTAATTCTGGAACTTTCGATTTACATTATAAATGCATTATAAAATTTTTTATAGTTTATAAAACTGCAATAATCAAAAAATCACAATCATATCTTTCCGCGAATTATTGAATTAATAAAATTTTCTTCAAATATTTGTTTTATTATAAACGAATATTTTGTAAATCGTTTTGTAAATCGTTTTGTAAATCGTAAAACAAGTACAAAAATCAATTAACTTACAGTAAAAAATCAATATAGATATCAATACAGAAGAGAAATCTATTAAATCATATAATTGTTATTACAAGAAATACTAGACAATTTTAAAATTAATTACAAAAAGAGATCCTTCGTAATCTATGTTTGAAATATTTTTTTAAATATCATAACATTATAATAATTTTATTTTTAATAAAATGTAAATATATTTATTAAAAACAATTATTATGTATTAAAAATAAATTTTCATTATCATATTATTATATTCAATAAATACATCAAATATATATGTTAAAAAAATATAAAAGTTATTCTCATTTAAATAAACGAGATCTTTTACTATTCGAAAAATAGGAACCCGCATCTTCTCTTTTAAATTCAAACTTAATTACAAATCCATTTTTTTGAAAATATCGATGCATTTAAAATTATGGTAGAACTATATTTATTATATTTACATATTTCATTAAATAAAAAAAATATAATATAAAATTCATAAGAATTTTTTTTATATTCTTATTCACTAACAATTTAACTTAAATATAATTAAGTCAAATTTCGCAAAATTATAAAAAAACATTATAAAAAACTTATTATATTATAGAATCAGAATAATATTCTTCACATATATCAAAAGGTAAATATTTTAAATAATAACTAAAAAAAAATAATTTATTTTATAAAGCTTCAATTATGAAAAATCAAACAATTAAATTAATTAAACAATCAAGATTTTTAATATTTAAATGAACATTTAAAGTTTGTGAAAATTTTTGCTATGTTACATCATAAAATATAAAATAATATTTAATAATATTATGAAATTTTTATATCATGTTCTTTCTCTGTAAATCTTAAAGCGATGAATGTTGGATCTACTATAAATCATTCATAGAAACTTATTTAAACAACGTAAAAATGAAATTTCAATTTTTAATTTTTTCAAAGATTTAGAAAAGAATTTTTTTATATCTGCAATTCAAGTTGCGATAAGTATCTTATATATGTCAAATGAATAAATTATCTTATAGCATTTTAAATATTTGCTGGAAAAACAGCAAATCTGCTGCGCAATCAATAAAATTAGTAAAATTATGAAGGAGAAAGAGTATTATGTATGCAATATATTGAAAATATAATATTATAAGATTAAAAATTTGCTTTTCAAAAAAAATATCAATATTAATATAAAAGATATTATAGAAAATAATTTTTAATTTCTAAGAGAATTTTCAAAAAAATATTTGATATGCATTTTTTTATTAACTAAGATCTACTTTAAAGATAAAATCAATCCTCAAAATTGAAAGTTGAAAAAATATTTTTTTTAATATTTTGGACATTAAATGATGTAGAAAAACTTTTTTTACAAATTGCATATTTTCTATTATTTTAAATAAAATTTTAATAATTTAATTTAAAAAATTAATAAAAAATCAAAATTTTCATGATAAATAAATAATATATTGTATAATAAAAAAGTTTTTTTTAAATTTTTTTATGTACTAACTAAATTCCCTATTTAAAAATACACAATTTGAAAAAAAAATTTTTCTACATCATTTAGTTTCCAAAAAAAGTATTTGACTTTTTCAAAATAGATATGAGCTATTAAAAAAAATTGGTATCAAATATTTTTTGAGAATTATTTCTCTTATAAATTTTATCAAAATTTATGCGTTTCATTTCGATATGTTTCCTTGTTGATATCCTGATAAAATTGAACTTATCAAAACACTAAATAAATGACATTAATCATGTACAAAATTTAATTATATGAGTTTATTATAACAGCGAAGTTTTATCAATTATCGAAAGAAGTGTTTGAAATCCGTAATAAATATTTTCAATCATATCGATGAAATTATTCAAGAAAATTTTGAAGAAAGATATCTAGATATGATTAATAGATTACTTTACATCTATTTTTAAGATCTAGTTTTAACTAACATGAAACAAATCTAATATCGAAACAAAAAACAAAAAAAGAAATTTTCTATTCTTGAAGAAAATAAAAATAGAAATGCTTCTGATATCAAAAATTTCTGATAAAATCATAAATATCAATGAAATTAAAAAATAATTCTGATTCAGAAAAATTTTCAAATAAATTCAAATATTTCATTAAAAATTTAATTCATTAAATACTACTTTAAAATCCAATTTTTAAAAACATTTTTTTTAAATATTTTTTTGTTAGTTTTTATTATTAAATTTAATAATTGGTTGATTTTTATTTAAAAAAGAATTAAAAAATATTGAAAAAAATATTTTAAACATTTTTTAATATTAATTAAAATAAGTTTAGCAGACATCATCAATATTATTAGGATATTATCAGAAATATGATAAATATGAGATTATTTAATGTCTTCTGCAGATATACTGTATCAAATAATTCGCATCGAATAATATGCAAGTGTTTCGAATGAATCGAATAACAGTGATATAAGTGATATATCGAAGTGATATAAGATGTTAACAACCGAATTTATTATTATTAATTTATATTTATTAAGCTATTATTAATTTATTATTATATTATTATATATCATATAATTATAATATAATATTAATATAATTTATATATAAATATACAATTTTTCATATAAACAATTATTTTTATATCAGTTTTTATTTACGTTTTTATTATCTATGTAGTTTATTGTATGTAAATACAAAATTTGATATAGAATGTACAGTTTTTCATATAAAATTCAATTTTGATTTCCTGAATTTTTTTACCATAATTATTTTAAATAATATATAATATACAACAACTTTTAAATATTTTAAAAATTTTTGCCATAATTTCAATATTTTATGTTATTAATAATTTTAATCTTCATTTCATTTTTTTATCTTTTTTTCTCTTTTTCCTTAAGTTTTTTTTTATATAAATATATATAATTTTATTATATAAATAAAAAGAAATTATTAATTATTATTTTTAAGATTTTACTTTAATTATTAATAGTTTAAGGATTTTTATTGATAGTATTCTTTTCGCCATGATTGTTATAATTTCTTTAGGGATTATAAAAACATCAAAGATATTATTACAATATTTTCAGAATGATTATCAAATACTAAATACTAAATAATAAATAAAATACTAAATAAATACTAAATACTAAAAAATACTAAATAAATAAATATTATCAGTGTTTCAAGTTTTTTATTTTTATTATTAAAAAATTCTACAATGAAGAATTCTTCAACAGATTTTATTTTTTATTTTTACAAGAATAATTTAATATTATATTATATTATATGTAATATTAAATTTATATATATATGTCAATATCATTGAAACGAAGAGAAATTTGTCTTATAGTTTAATCACGGTTAAGAATAGCTTTGATTGAATTGATTTTGAGAAATTGATTTTATTTTGAAGTTAGAAACTATAACAAAAACTGTATGTTACTGTATTTTTGAATGACGTCTTCAAAAATAAACAATAATATACTGTATAGACGAAACGGAAATTCTTTTTTATAATACATAATTATTTAATTTTTCTTACAATATCTTTTAATATTGTCATAGAATAAACAAAATCAACAAATAAATAAATGTCAAGAAAATAATTTCAAAAGATATAAAATGTTAAAAAATCCGCTAAGTAATTACATAAAAAAGCCAGATTACAGAACAACAAATTAATTGTAAAAAATAGAAAAAAAAATAATTTTTTCTGATAAGAAACGGTTTTCTTTAAATTACTGCAATAAAGAAATTTATTATTTTTATGACTTCAGGAAAGAAGAATTAATATTATAAATGTGACAAATAATATAGAAGAATAATAATATGAGCGACTGTAGATTATCATTAAACTGTGTGTATCATTAAATGTTTATACAAATAATAATGTTTATACAAATATTTTTAGAAAATAGATAGATTATCTGTTTAATGGAACTTGGATTAAGAACTTAATTATGTCATAATTAAATGATTGCAAAAATATTTTTTTCATTTTACATATTATATACGTTTTATAAATGTTGTATATGTTTATATGTATATGTATATATTTTTTTTTAATATTATACATATTTTTTTGTATTTCTCTTATATTAATAAAATATAATAAATATTTGTTTGGCTTAAAAACTATTAATCATGTGATAATATTGTGAATCATAATGTATATTATGATTAATAATATATGTACAAAAATTATACAAAAAAATAATAATTATATGGATACTTAAAGAAATTCTAAAGTTCATATCTTCAGAAAAGCCTCAAAAAATGAAATGAAAAATCGTCATTTTATATTTTCAGTTTTTATATTAAAAATTTATCCATGATCGGTTGTACTATTTGATTTGAAATATACATTATATATATATATATATATATATATATATATATATATATATATATATTATATTGTAATGCTTACAATAAAGTGTATATGATCTAGTGGCAAATACATATATGTAAGATATATTTATAATTAATTTATAATTAATAATTATAAAAAATAATTATAAATTATAATTTATAATTAATTTATAATTAATAATTATAAAAAATAATTATAAATTATAATTTATAATTAATTTATAATTAATAATTATAAAAAATAATTATAAATTATAAATTATAAATTATAAATTAATTTATAATTAATAATTATAATTAAAATATAAAGTATCTATATAATTAATCTATATATAAGATATAATAATATAGAATAAAATTTAAGATTTAAAGAATTATTTAAACTTAATAATATTTTAAATAATTCAAATATCAAAGATATATACAAAATAAAAACGTGATGTTTGTTGAATTTTAACATAAATTATATAAATTATTAATATATTGATTAATTTTATCTAATTAACAATTAAAAATATATTATTATAATAGAAAATTATTATTTGATATTGTAATGTAAATTATAAATAATGATAAATATTATATAACTATTCTATATCATATTGTATTGTTAAGTTTTTTTTATTATAATATATTTATTTTTTTTATATTATAATATAAAATATAATATAAAGTTTTTGAAAAATTCTAGATAGGATAATCAAAAACAATTTAATAATAGGAAATTTAAAGAATTGAAATAAAAAAAAAAATAAAACAAAAAATACTTTAAAAAACACATATATATTTAAAAAAAATATAATGAAAAATAAAAATGGTAATATTATTAATAAATTTGCGTATTAATTTTTTGTAAAAAATGTTATCTATTTTATAATATTATTATGATTATAAGGTAAATTTATGCTATTTTATTGTTTTCAAAAATATTGACAAAAATTTTAGGTCGAAAAAAACATTTAAGGAAATAAACATAAACGTTCTCTAAGAAGGAATTTTTTTTTTAACAAATTTATATAGTTTTATATAATATGTGTTATATAATATCTTATAATATTATTGAATAATTATATATAATTTATATTTATAAATTTATTATTATATATTATATAATATTATATTTTGTTAAAAAAGAATTGATAATTCAATTTTGCCTAGTTAAATTGACGAATCGAATCACAACATCTGATATATTATGATATTGATATTATATATGGTAATATTAAATAATAAAAATGAAAAATAATTTTTCCAATGCAATTATACAGAAAGAATTAAGAATTAAAGATTGTCGAGAAAATTTTTCAAAAAAAAAAAAATATATATATATACATATTATATACATATATATATATACATATACATATAATTAAAAAATTTTTAATATTTTTAGAAAACAACAAAATATAAATTTATTATATTGAATCTTTTATAAAATTATGAAGTTCAATTTAATTCAGAAATAATCTATTGTTTAAGAATCAAATTATGTATAAAATAATTTAAAAATAAAAAAAATATGAATTGTGCAATGAATTTACACAAATTTATAATATAGAAATTGATAAAAATGTTTCCAATAATAAAATATGATTTTCTATAAACAAAACGATTAATTAAATACAAAAAAATTATTTACATTGATATTGAATAATTATAATTAAAATAAGAAAATGATTGTTTCATCTAAATATTCATCTAAATATAAATTACTAGATAATTAATTTAAAAATTTCAGTAAAAGATAAAAAAATTTGAGAAATTCATTTACATTGATATGACATTGATTGATTAAATATTTAGAGAAAAAGTAAATCAACAAAATAGAAAGAGATATAAAATAAATAAAATTTTATATCTTAATAAAAAAAATATTAAATATTAAATTTTTGTATATCTTTTTATATATCTAAAATTTTGTACATTTTTGCAAAATATATGATTATTAAAAAAAACATGCAACATACACATTATTTATATAAAAGAATAATTTAAATAAGAAGATAATAGTTTCAAAAGAATTATAATCTAGTATAATTATATTTGCTATAATTTTTCATAAATAGCTAGATAAAATATGAAAGTAACATATATTTTTTTTAAAATAAAACTGACCTGTTTCGAAATTCTGTATAAAAAAAAATTAATTTATTAAAAAATCATTAGCTTAGAAAAAATTTTATATTACGTACATATATTATTAAATGTTCTAAGATATTTGATTTTTAATTATATATTATATATATATTTTTTGAAATTATTATGCATTTGCTAATATTTCTGATATAATATTAAAAATGAAATGCTATTATTGCTTTATAGGCCTTATATTTTTATATAACTCAAAAAAAGATTCATTCAAGAAATTTAAATAGTTATAAAGTTTCTATAAAGTTTCTATGATCAATCCAACAACAATGGATACTATATTTTTAAAAATTTTTTTTTAAAAACACAACAATTATAATGCAAACAATATTGATATTAATTATTATATAATGTTATCAAATCTTAAATCTTCGTCTAATAAAAATAATCTTTGATTTTTAAGAAAATCAAAATAAATTCCTTTAATATGCTTGTATGATATTATGATTAAGAATATCAAAAATGATTGATTAATCTTTATCAATGAGATTTTTTTCTGAACTATTAGTAATTGTGTTTGTTTAATTATTACTATATATAATTTTGTTAGTGCAAAATTAAAACCGATAATAGAAAAAAAAAATAGATTTTTTCTGTTCATCAAAAAAAATTTAAAAATGTATGACAATAGATATTTCTTTCTATTGTTTTAGATAGCAATGATACTTTTATTATAACAGATATTATTGATTATATAATATTATATTCAAGATTAATTACATGCACATTAAATTATGCAAATTAAATTATATGTATTTCAAAACAACTTAAATTGACAAATTGTTGAAATGTGAAACTAATTAATTATAATTAATAATTTAATTTTACAATGTAAATATTAAAATAAAAATTTTACAATGTAATTTCATTGCTGCATATTATTTATTATTACATTTTTCAATAAGTGCAATCACATCAATATTTAATTATTGAAATTATTATTTATTTGAATTTCATTAAATTATCATATTAATTTGATATTGATTTTGTTTAATTTTCACACAAATAAATAAATTGAAATAATTTACTAATTAACTTTACTAAAATTAACATAAACTTTTTTCAAAACAATAAGCATTACTATTACAATCACTTTGGAATATATATTATATAAATAGGATACTATTTTTTTTTTTGAGAATATAATAATTAGATAAATCAATTACTGTATTTAAAACTATATAGTTCCCTTTAAAAATCTATTTCATTTTTTCTCATTTATAATTTAATTACATGAGATACTTTCTTTTAGTTATTAATTTCTCATTTCAACTACTCTTTTATATAATTTTCCAATAATTTGCACATTTTATTTATAATTAAATATTCTATATATAATCCAAATAAAATATAAAGATAAATGTCTTATCAAGATTAAGAAATAAAAGTACAAAAATTTAGCAGATATTTTGTTGCGTTTCATTGCATTTCTAATAATAAAAGTTAAAAGATTTATAACAATCATAAAATATATTTATTTTCTATAAAGCAAAATAAGAAATACAAATAAAATTGTTATATTTGTTATAATAAAACTGATTATGTTTAAATCAGATTTTAATTTTGTCAGAATTTTGTCAGATAGATTGAAAGAACACTCCAAATTAGATTAACTGATTCTAATAGCAAACAGTCTAAATATTAATAAAGAATTATGTATTAACCAAAACAATAAAAATTTTATTATCAGATTTTTTAATTTCACTAAAGTCACAAATTATAATTTAATGATATTTAATTTTTTTTCATTTACGGTAAATATATTCTAAAGAAAAGATTTTTAATTTTTTTTTATTTACAGTAAATATATTCTAAAGAAAAGATTTTTAATTTTTTTAATTAAAGAAGTTTTTAACTAAAGAATTTTTAATTCAATATTTAAAAAAGATTCATTATATGACATAATTTATATAAATCAACAATTTCACTAATTTCAGAAAATAAAAAGAACAAATAATATAGGAAAATATAAGAAAGAATAGAATAATTAATTTTTTGTAAAAGGAATTTTTTGATTGAAATCTTTTAACTAAAATATAAAATTATGAGGAATATATCAATTACATATATAATTGGAAAAAATAAAAGAAAATTAAAATCTCATAAAATTAAAACATAGAATAATCTATTTCTCATAAAAGTAAAATATATAAATTGGCAATATTATATTTATTATTATATTTATTATTATATTATATTTATATTTATTATTTTATAGAATATAAACAATAAAATAACAAATATTAAAATTTTATTAAGAACATTAAAAAAAGAATATTAAAAATTTTACTAAAATTAATAATATAACTATAATAAATATCAAAAGCAATAATAATAAAATTGAAATATCAAATATAACAAAAATCATTGAATCAGGTTATTAATATATAATAATATATAATAAATTAGATGTAATTATTTATATTATATTATTTATAGAAAATGTAGAAAAATCAAAAACATAAATGTTTATCAAATTTTATAATAATCCAATAATGCTGATAATAAAAACAAAGAACAAAGATAATATTAGAATAAGAGATAAAGATGAAAAAAATTATATATACATATACATGTATATATATATATATATATATATATATATATATATATATGTTACATAATATATATGTATATGCAAAATATATTCTTTATAAGCTATTTGAAATAAAAAAGAAAATATTTTAAAATTTCTTTAAACAATTACAAAAATAACTTTAACTAGAAATATAATTATAAGATCAAATGAACTTATTTGTTTATCTGACGTAATTATGTGAAAAATCTTGTTGAAGAAAAATATATATATACGTATCACATGAAAATTTATCCATGTTTGCTAATAAACTTTTCCTATCTGTAATTCTTAAATACAAAGGTGAGAGGAACACAAATATGAGAGAATGAAAAATATTACATATAATTCGTTTATTGTCTTGTGTTGATTGTTATCACGAACTGAAAATTTCTAATCTAAGTGCCATCATTTCGAATTTAAGTCATATAATCATAATCATTTATCTAAAAATAGAAAATAAAAACCATAATAAATAAATAAATAAATTATTTATGAAAGAATTATATTATCGGAAATATAATAAAAAAAAAAAAATAATGCAGGAAAAAAATTGAAATATTTAAAGATTTATATTACTTTACAAAATATTTTCAATAATAAAATTTATTTTTGTATCAGATATAAGAAGTTTTATTAATCTGATTTTTTTTTTTATTTAAAGATTTTAACTCTCTTTAGATTAATAAACTCTATAGATTAATAATTGTATTATATAAAATATAACATATATTATAGTAATTTGTATATATTGTGTGTGATATGTATCAAATATGATTACATTTATCTTTCAGTCTCTGAATATTTCAAGTTTAATTTATGTATGTGTGATTTTGCATATAAAAAAATGTAAATTTATATATGGATTATAAAGTTTCATAAATAATATTGTTTTTTTTTATATATAATTACACATGATATAATGTATCTTAAGAAATTGATGATAGAATCATGATTTTTTATTGTTTATAGTAAAATTTTATATTATAGCAATAGTAATTATGAAAATTTGATTTCCTTAGAATTGCTTTTTTGCATAAATTTTATTACATTTTTGCAATATTGATTTAGATTTATCAATTTAGATTCATCAATTTTGTTCTGTTTATACGATTGCTTTTTTTTAGTAATTTGTCTATTAATTTATTTCCTGGGATTCCCTTGATACTCTTATAATAAATTTTAATGGTATAAATTATTGTGCAGCTTGTATTTTAATATTATTTATTTTGTTTCTTATAGATATTTATTATTATTTTGATGTCTTATTGGTTTATGTTTGAATTATGCTAAGAGAATTGATTTAGATTATATAAAAATATTTTGTATGCTAATTGTTTATTTTTATGTCAAGCTTTTATTGTGAATATTTGAAGTTTTTTTTGTTTAAATTTTAGAAATTTAATTATATTTTGTTACAGATTGTTTCATTTTTGAATCATGAATCATTAGTCACTATATGAATATGATATAAATAATAGCTTTTTATTATATCTTTATCACAAAAAATTATTTTAAGAGCTTTTATTTTACTTTAATTTATTGTTGGTTTTAATAATATGGTTAAATAATTGATATATCATCTATGTCAATAATATTTGAGATAATTTCAAGCAATATTTTCCTTTGCAAAAAAAAAAAAAAATTATATAGAAAAAATCTTTCATTAAAATCTTGTTAATAAGTTATTAATAAAAAATGCTGTTAATCACATAGTCAAGTTGGTAGCATGGCTTATATATGCTGATCAAGCACAAATAAATCTAAATAATATATGTTGAATATAATAAATATTTTATCGATAAGAAATTATATCTAATTATATCATGAATGAATAAATTATAATATTCAATATATTTTCTTTGACATTGTCTCAAGAATTTCCAAATGTTTTTACATTTTTAGGATATTTTTAGACATTTTGTATGTAGTGTAGTATTATCAGTAATGTAGTATTTTGCTTTAATATTCTATTCTTAATAACTTTGTTTATGCTAAATTATATTCTTTTTAGTCTAAAAGTTGCAGAATCAACTACATAGTTTCAGTTTTTTCTAAAATATTTAAAAAGTTTATTATTGGAAGAATAGAATCATTGAGAATTTAAGAGTTGCATTTTTACCAAATATGTTTTAAAAATTATATTACATTCATCGTTTTTTTTTGTTACATGATATTTATAATTATTATTTATAGTTATCGTTTATGATCAGCCTTAAAAATTTTGCAAATTTTGGAATGTTTTGTTTTATATTGAAAATAATTATAATATATAAGTTGAGTAGTAAACTAATTCTATAAAATTCTATTTTGTAAAATTTCTTTATAAATTCAGTAAAGAATTTCTTACTAAAAAATTCTTATTAATATAGGATCGCCTATTTTTTTTTTTCTTTCTAAATAGTTTTTTATTTTTTAGAAATCTGTCAATTAATAAATTTCAATAGATATTTTTTTTTAATGTTATAAATTTAAAATAAATTGTATCTATCCAAAGAGCGAATTACAAATAACTATTATATCTATTTATATTTATTACGTTTTTTTCTTGGAGTTATATATAATTATTTTTATTTTTCTTATAGTGTTTTATATCTGTTTTCGAGTAGTCATATATATATAAAATATAATCTGGATATAAAATATTCTTTAATATAATATTTCTCATTAACTGTCTATTCATATTTAGTATTTAGTTAATTCATTTTATTAATATTCTATTGAATCTCTGCGTAAATATATATGTTTGTAATATTATATAAATTTTTTTTAGTAAACAATAAAAAAAAATAAAGTGATATAATTAAAAATATAAATCTAACCTAACATATATATACCTAAAATAACATCTAATATTTATTATTTTGATGATGAATATATTTGTGTCATGTATTATGTGATTCTTGAAAATATTAAATTTAATTTATTTCTGATTATGATGGTTGTACTATTTGTTTTGTCTGTTTATCTTATTATAATTATAATATTTTTACCTAACTATATACCTAACTATAACTATAATATTTTGACCTTTAGATATTAAAGGAATTACAATAATAATCTCATTGAACGAGGTTTTTTACATAATTTTACATAATTGAATTTAATTAATAAATTTAATTTGCAAGCCTTGATTTTTCCTCCAATATTTCGGGAAAAATACACACAGAGAGAAAGTTGGAGGCAGCAATTCGCACTGAAGAGCTCGAAGAATGAACCCTTGTAGGATTGCGTCGCAGTGCGTAGAGATCAAGATCTTTACACTCGCTCTCACGATGATTTATCGTATAGCATGTAAATATGGCTTGTAAAATAGCCATTGCTATCATACCTTCGTTTAAATTAGAGATCTGAAAAACGTTAGAAAAAACCATGCCTGCTCATAAATTATTATTAGGCCATTGAGGGTACTCGGCTATTGAAAACAAAGACCAGATTATCCGACCGCTTCATAAGCCCTCCCTTCAACAAATAATATACTATATTAATCATATAATACTTTATTCATAACTAAAATACAACTTTCGAAAATTAATGAAAAGATAATATCAACATTCGATTGTTTATAATAATTTTAAATTTCGCTTTTGAATTCAGGATTCATTATATATATTTTACTATTAAATAAAATAAAAATCTTTAAATCTTAATTTTTATTATGTTATTTAAAGGATTCAATTAAAAAAAAATAATATAAGAAAAAATATAAAAAAAAATTAAAAGAAATGAAAAAATAAAAAATGGAAAAGAGACATCATTTAAAATGCACAATAAGACTATTTGGAATTGTTTTGAACCTCTATTTATTGCATGATTCGAAATAGAATAGGACTAATTGTATTTATTTATACTAGTATAAATAATAGACTTTCAATTTTCAAAAAAAAAAAATTAGCAATATATAATTATTCGGTGTTTAGAAAAAATACTATGCGAAAAAAATGATAAAAAATTTATTTTTTTAAGAAAAATATATTTACTCGTTATTAAAAGAATTGTGGCAGAACAAGCTAATATACTTATATATGAATGAAAAATAATTTTGATTTGATTTTAAATTTTTATTTATCCATACATTCAAAACAAAAATACTATTCTGTTTCTAGTATAAATTTTTTCCTATCCATAAATAATAAAAAAATTTCATATAATTTTTTTACAATATTGGTATAAAATATTGTAAAATTAAATTATTATAAAACATAATCGTCATTTGAAAAAAATAAAAAAAAAATATATAAATAATATGAAAAATTGGAAAAAAATTTGTCAATTTTACGAAAATATTTAAATATTAAATACTAAAAAAGATTTTTAATCTTATTTTCATTTCATTATCTTATTTCATATTGCTTAAAAAAAAAATCTTTTAAAATTTTATTTATTATATATATACAATAGAATTATTTGGTTATTTATACTATGATTTCAATATAAAATATATTTAAAAAGATAAATTGACAATTTCTTCCTTTTTCAGATTTTGATTCTCTTACTAAGCAAACTATTTCTATTTTATATATTCTAAATATTCTATATAGAGTTAAAAATTAAAGTAAAATAAACTATATATATATATATATATATATATATATATATATGATATATAATATTATAACATTATATTATATTATATTATATATTATATATGTTACATATATTATAATTATATATATTATATATATTATTAATCACAATATGTTATTAAATATGGATTTAATTTTAGGAATTTTATTAATTGCTATTCTAAGTTAATTTGATTATATTGTGATTTATTTTTCATCTGCCAAATCCATATCAATATTTGAATTTTTTTTGTTTTCACATTACATATGCTTTAACATTTATATATTGAAAAATTTAAAATATATAAATATAGAATATATTATTTAAATATAGAATATAATTTTAAATATAAATCAGAACAATAATAAAACAATTCAAAAAAATTCTGACTCATATTTATTTCTATATTAAATAGAAATGCAGTTTTATTTGCATAATTTTAATTTGTAAAATATATTTTACTGTTCTATTATATTATATTTTTAGATTATTCAAGAATAAATCATTCTTTAATATTTAATAAAATTTTTAAATCGGGTTTCAAATTGTTTTTGAATTTTCATTAATGCTTATGAATTTTTGAAAGTTTGCATATAAATATTCATTTGACAAAAAATAATATAATTGACATAATTCTATTTTTGACAAAATAATATATATTATAATCTAAATATATATACTATAAAAAATTTTGATTTTTTAAATTATTGATATATCCAGTTGGATATTGTTTGATCTTATTTTTGTAAATTTTAAAAATAATTCAAATAATGAATAATATCTGTTAGAAATACTAATTCGAAAAATGTCTTTAATTTTTTTGCATTTTTTTTTCATTTTATTTTTAAAAAATTTTTCAATTTTTTTACGCAATGAAAACTCGTAACAAACTTTTTGTATTTAACTATAATATTTTCATATGTATATATTTAGATAATCAGAATTGATATCCTTTAAAAATTTAAAAAAAAAATTTTTTTAATCTTAAATCAGTAAAGATTTGTTTAATAATTTATCGATTTCTATCACCTTTTATAACAGTACTAAAAAAGTAATGAATATTTGGATCAATTATGCTTAAGGATTATACTGATTATAAGATTCATAAATGATTATTTTGCTTATTTTATGACATTTTAAATATACTTAAAAAATATATATTATTTAAATAATGTGTTAAATAATGTAGATAGTTATTTAAAGTAGCACAAAAATTGAAACGCATGATAAATAATACACAATAAGAAATGCTTATTCTTCTAATTCCTTTATTGTACTTTACTATTATTCCGAAAATCCATTTCTCATACAGATTTTGCAAAACTGATTTGTCCTAAGTTAACTGCCATAACTCTTGTATAATTATCTTTCCTCTATTAGTTATGAAGTCTATTAGGCCAATAGATTAAAAATTTGCTAGGACAATATTGCTTTTCTAATAATAAAAATATGTCATTTGAAAAATAAAGAATATTATATATATTATTATAAGATCATAAACCTTATCTGAGATTTATGATAATTCTCATCCGCCTATTTCCTTGACCAAATTTTGTAAATCATTCTCGAATAAGACATTATCATATTTTGATACTCATTTTCGTAATGAGTGGTTTGCGTCAAGATATTTAGGAGTTCTTGTTTTCTTAACTTCAGAAATGAAGTACACACTTATCAGAAAATTGGTAACATAAAAATCATTCATAATTTAACTGATCTTTGAATAGTTTCGCATATCGAATCCTATCTATTTTAATACTTATGTAGAAATGGAAGCAGTATCATAAATAATAGTGATTTCATTATGATTTCAAAGATCTTCATTGACTGATATGAATCTGATATAAAATACATTGAAATTTTTTATTTACGATAAATGAGAATCTGGCGATAGATTTTTTCAATGTCGCCGAGATATTTTTTTTAAAATCGAATTAAAAAAACATCTTATATGATAGAGTTTATTTGACTCATTTAAAGATAACTTAGATAATGAGATGGCTGATTCATCAAATATAATTCTGTTATTGAATTTTGTTATTGTTTTTTTAAAAAAATTAATTATAGAGAAAGTAAAATGATAGTAGATATATTTTATGAGTTCCGAAAATTGCAATATATATTCCATCGTGAAATCAAATTATTCCCTTCGAAGATTTAATTATCTTGCTAATTTTTTTTTCTAGTGATTTCGATCATCTCTTAATCTGATCTTTTAAATGAGCCAATTCATATTTTTTTTTTAAATTTGGACTATCATTTATATCATCCATCACATAAATGACTAATCGATTTACAATTTGATTACATCATTCGTCATGAACATTATTTTCATTAATTTTTAATGTTTTTAACCTTTCTTTCAATCAAATCTATGAATTGCTTAAATATAACATCTATAGAAATCATTATCCGATAATGATTTTCATTCTCCCTATACATATTATTTAATTTTCAAATAAGTAATAAAATGATTATAAAGTCATCAGATTATAAAGTCAACTGGTTTCTAAAATCTTTAACACTGATAAATCGTTCAACATATCATAAAAATTTTGTAACTCGATCTTTTTATAAATGAGTGATAGATATATGCATCTATATAATGCTATCGTTGATATCAATTTTGCATTATTTTCCAGATTAATTTGTAATTGCTTCCGAAATCTAGGTTTTCTTATTGTTTCTGTAATGGAATCCTTTATTTAGATTTTAAATAATATTTTTGTACATCGGATAATATTTCATTTTGATAAACCAACATCTCATTCACTGAATTTCCTGTCAATATTCGACAGATTGATTACCAATATAACATTCGTATTGCTGACTATGAATAGAGAAAATGAACGCAAAATTTCTTCCCAAGGAGCATGTGATCTCTTTATGTATTTCTCTATTTTTCCAATAATTTTAATATATGTATTTTCAAATGTTTTATGCTGCCTCCATATCGTGATTATATTAATGATTATATTAATTGAAATTTTCATATTTTTGTATTTGCTGAATCATTATTTTTATGAAATAAAAAAAATAAAATATTTATAAAATATTCATTTCTTTTTTGTTTATATTACATTGGCATGAATTTACATTGAATTACATTGACAACAATTTTTTACGAATAAAGAAATTATTATCCTATTATGTTGAAATGTTGTAATATTGAAATTTTATTTTTAATTAATAATATTTGAATGTTGGCTATACGTTACTATGTTAAATGAAAAATAATATATATATAAATAAAATACAAACGTTTTGAATCATGTAATATTATATTTTAAAATATATTAGGTTGATAACTAAGTAATTGCGGATTTTTTTTAGAAAATCAAAGACAATTTTTTCATGAAACTAAATAACTTTATTCTGTAATGTGTTGCCCATTTTGATTAATGACCTCTTGCCATCTTTCAGGCAGCATCATAATCCCACGTTCATAAAACTTCTAGTTTCTATTAGCAAAAAATTAAATCAGATACGATTTGATATCATCATCATTATTGAAATTTTTACCATTCAAGGAGTTTTGTAAAGATCGAAACAAAAAGTAATCAGATGATGAAAGGTCAAGACTATATGGTGGATGTGGCAAAACATCCCAACCAAGCTCCAATAATTTTTGCCGAGTGACCAAATATGTGTATGGCTTTGCATTGTCATGATGGAATACAACACCTTTTCGATTTGTCAATTCGGGCCGCTTTTCTTCAACTGCATTGTTTAATTTTGTTAGTTGTTCAATGTAGACAACAGAATTGATCGTTCGGTTGGGTGGTAACAGTTCAAAATAGATAATTCCTTTATAATCCCACCAAACTGATAATAAAACCTTCTTTTGATGAATACCAGCTTTTGATGTTGTTTGAGCTGGTTCACGTGGCCTGCTCCACGATCTTTTCCGCTTGATATTGTTATAAACAACCCATTTTTCATCGCCAGTTATCAGTCGTTTTAAAAATGGATCATTTTCATTACGTTTCTTTAGCAAATGTTAATGCGTTGCGTTAAATGCTTTTCTTTCAGTTCGTAAGGAACCCGTGGATCGAGTTTTTGAACATAGCCAAGTTGTTTAAAGTAGTTTTCAATGCATGTATGTGATACATGAAGCTTCTCTGCAATTTCACAAGTTGTACTGTGATCCGAATCGATTATTGCTTTGATTAGGTCGTCATCAACTTCAACTGGACGACCAGAGCGTTTTTCGTCTTCGAATGGAAAATCATCAGAACGATCATCATTTGTCAAACTAATTTTGACACTGCCGTTCTTTTAAGGCTTCGTCGCCATAAACAGCACATAATTTTTTGTGAGCTTGCGATGCGTTTTTCCCTTTGTGAAAATAAAAAAGCAAAATATTACGATAATGTTCCTTTTGATTTTCCATTTTTCAACGAACGCCAAACGAAAACTATGCAACCGATCAAAAAACTTTTTTTACTGATTGACAGCTGAATTGCCAACTATCAAACAACAAAATGTGTTTTACATTTGGACTACGCCAGCAAACCTAAAAATTCAACTGAAGCCATCTATGAGTGAAATCCGCAATTACTTAGTTGCCAAGCCAATATATCGTATTGAAAGCAATTTCTCGAGGGAACGTTACTTTTCGATTATAATACAGTTGACACAATTATAAAGAAATCGTTCTCTTCTATATAATCTATATAATCTAATAAACACAATCTATCTACATAATTTAATTTATCACTATTAAGATACAATCAGATCACTTTGTTTTATTTTGTTATTGTTTTGCTTTGTATCTCTTTTTTTTTTATAATCAATATCGTTGCACCAACATTCAAAAATAATATCAGAGTTGTGTTAAAGTCAAATGTGAAGTTTTCAAATTAGAATTATAAATTATTCATATTGGATATATTCAAACTGGAGAAGTAATCATAATTATGATTTCAAATTGAAAATCTGGAAATAGAATATGAGATATTTATAAAATAAAAATATAAACTGAATTAGTCAACGAAAATGACACGTACATGAATAAATGTATTGTATAAAAAAATTTCTATATGTTATAATTTCTAATAATAATTTCTATATATTATATATTTTATATAATTCTCGCATAGAATAAATATATTGCAATGAAAATAATTATAAATTGTAATTAATTATAATTAGGAGATAGTTTATTTATCATTCTCCGCAATCAATATCGAAAATTTAGATTTTGATATTAATTTATCAAAAATACAATGATTCTAATGAGAAATAAAATAGTTTTATTGATCAAATTGATCGTTTAAGAAGATATTATAAATAATTGCAAAAAATTGTTTATTATATGCGATTGTGCAAGAGAAGGTTGTAAAAAATACTCAATCTTTGCCAATAATAATCGCATTTGATAGCTAGTCGTATATACATTATACAATAAATTCAACATAATCGCGAATTATATTTAAATACTATTCAATACAATATCATAATTTGATAATTTGATTTTCAACTATCACTTTGAATATTATCAAAATCATTTCGAATCAAATCACGAAAATGATGTAAACTATATAAATAATAGCTTAGGAATCGCAATCGCTCCAAATTTAATTACTCACCTGATTCAAAGTGTGATTATTAAATGTGCAAATAAATTCCTCTTTTTTTTATGATAATTTCTAATCGAATTCGAATTACTTCCCGTTTGTGATGCCATCTAAAAGAACGTTCTTTTAAGAAACGTCATGATGAGCCATAATTTTAAGAGTTTTCAGTCCTATGTAACAATTTCAAGCAATATGGCGTCCGAGAAATATTATTTGCACTATTTTTGCATTCTAGCTTAAGAAATTAGTTATTGAAACTATTGAAATGTATGGCACTGGAAGAAAACGTTATATCTTATAAAACATACAAAAACATATATAAAGATTTAAAGTCAGAAATTTTAATTTGAAAGACGACGCTCATCAAAGTGCATCGAGAAAGTTTGATAATAGTGAATTAGAAAAATTGTTCAATGAAAATCCAATCCAATTCCAAAAAGAATTGACAAAAAGATTAGGAATCATCAGACAAATAATATCTATCCGATTGAAACAATGATTTAGAATTTAAGGGGATGAATTCCACATGGATTAAGCGAAATGAGAAAAACAGATTCGAGATTTATGCTGTCTTGCTTTCACGGCATAAAAGAAAAAGTTTTCTGCACAAAATTGTTACTGGCACATGAAAAATGGGTCTTATATGACAATCTCAAACGACGGAAATTATGGATTAATCCCAAGGAACTATTGACTTCAGTGGTAAAAAAGTACATTGCAAAAAAGTTTTGCTATATATATGATAGAATTATCCATTATGAACTGCTTTCATTTGAAATAATAACTGTTAAATTATCAAGATCAATTAATGAATTTACGAGCAGTTAGAACAGAAACGACCGTTTATTGGATAAAAAACAAGATACGTGATTTTGCAATATGACAATGTTCGGCTATATGTTACAAAAGGACACAATTTATGGGATGAGAAATCTTGCAACATGCGCTATATTCTCCAGACCTGATCTCATCAGACTGTCATTTTTTTCAGAGTCTGCAACATCAATCTTCAACTCGGAAGAAGATATCTGAAAATATATTGATGACTTCATAATCAGCAAGCAGCCATCATTCTTTAGAGATGGAATTTATAATTTATAAACCAGGTATCAAAAAAAATTATAGAGAATGAGGTTGTAGCGAATACTTTGAGACATAATATTATATTTAATTTATGTAATAAAATCTTGAATTAGAAAAAAAAGAAGGGAAAAACTATTTGCACATGTATTATATTAGTATTATAATCTAATGTATTATATTAGATATAATGTGATATGCATACGACAAATATTTGAAGACTACAATAATAGAATAAATCTAATCAGAAAAAACAATTATATGCTAATTAATTGCGTAAGGAAATTCATATTTGAGTATAAGCTAAAAATATAACGTAATTTCTAACTATATTCAGATGTTGCTAAAATACGTTTGTAGATAAAGATTTGTCCAAAACTCAATATGAAATTAAATATTATTTGAAATAGCAGATATTAACATATTAGATGAGCTATCAATGCCGTATATTATTAGATTTATTCACTTTTTGACACAAAAATTCGTAAATCAGCTAAAATTTTTCATAAAAAAGTTGAATTAATTTAATCAATGAATGAATCAAATGATAACATATATAAATATAACAACATATTATAATTCTATTCGAATTGTGCAACAGATTTATTTTTTTATATTTTTAATTCTCTATGAAATCGCCGATTTTCTTCCCGTCCGAAAAAGTACAAGAAACAATTAAAGATCATGATATATCAATGTTACTGATTTTAATTATATACTTTATTATATATCGATAAGTTATTAGATGTGCAAATTTTTTAGAAATTTCTGAACATAGCATAGATATATTAGCAACTTCTTATATAATTATTGTTAAGATGATCATAATAAGATAGATTCAAATCATCAGAATAATCATTCCGCAATTCTATTTTATTGGATAATATAGACATATAACCGAGTAAAATATTCTCGATCATATGTTAAAAGGCGAATTTCAATTTCAGATATTATTATTTATCGCATCAGTTCGCTATACTGAAAGAAACTATTATTTAATTATGAAAATTTAATTATGAATTTAATTATGAAAATTTACATTGTTTTCGACGTATTCTAATAAAAATCTATATATTAAAGATAAATCTATATATTAATGACAACAAGAACGATAATATAAGAAAATCTTTTCATGATTGTGATGTGATTTCGAAAATATAAATATGTCCTAATAGTAGATTTTGCAAAAATATATCGATAAATTTAAGTGGATAGGAATGAAATATACAAATGTCAATACAGTGAAAGTTTTAATATCTTAGAATTTTGAAATCATTCTTGTATCAGAAAATGTTCAGAAATGGAAATATTTTATAATTCATTTCAAAAAGTTTATCGCTTCTAAAAAACAAGATTTCAAAAAATATTTTTTTATTATATCAAAATATTATTGGAAGTATTTTGATGTTAATTTAATTTTTATTTTTCAAAAATATCCAACATAAAAAACATTTGAAACGACACAATAATATATAATATATTATATATATATTATTGTGTCGTTTTATAATATATTTATAATATATAATAAATACAAAACAATTATGAAAATGAATCGGTGATCGATCTCGTATAGTCTATCAATCAATAACCTTTTTTTTCTATCTAACTAAGATATATCATACATAATATTTTTTATATAGACATCTAGTTTATTTTCAAATTTGTTTTCAATCAATCTTACGCAATATCAATCAAAATTTCGATTAGTTTTCTAATCAAATCAATTAGAAAGAATCAAGATAATTTAATATACATATATGCATATTATCACACATATTACCGAAACTTCAATAAACATATTGTCTCCTTCAATCAATTATTCAATCTTTAAAATATTTTTAATTGTGTTTTATTGCATGTAAAATTGAAAGATCAATTGACATAAAGAACGAATATTTGAAATATTTGAAATTCATCGAATCGTGTTGAAAAAATAATATATAAAAATATTAATGTCTTTATTATATAGGTCATTGTTAATAGATATGGAATATATTTAATTATTATTAACTAAAGATCATTATAATAATAATTTAATCATTATAAAATTATATCACAAAAAAAAAATAAAATGATAATAAAATTAGTCAATTTGATGATTGAACTTCTAATTTGAATTTAATTAAAAGGCGGGAATACATTTTTGGCAATCTAAAAAAATATACGATTAATAAAACATTTTACATATAAATTATATATAAAACGTATAATTTTCAAACTAATTGTTTTATTTTGTAATTATTCGAATACAGAATGAAGATACCAACATATCGAAAATAAAATAAATCTATGTATTTTTAAGAAGATATATAGTTAAAACTAAAATATAGTAAAATATCTATTAAATTATTTTCGGATTAAAGATGGAAAATTTGTTCATTTGTACAAATATTTTGAATAAAAAATTTTGAATATAATTTGAATAAAAAGAATCAATATGTATCATTGACAAAGTTATGCTAGGAAAACAAAATTCAGTTTTTTCTCATTAATAAAAACAAAATAAGAGAATCTTTAAATTTTCACGCATCGATCATCAATATTATTATCAATATATATATATATATATATATTGATATATTTTCAATATATTTTATATATTATTATATATTCAATATATTTTATATATTATTATATTATTATATATAGCATCCCATGTAGATGATTGGATTATATTTATATATATAATACTATGTTATTTCTCATCAAATAAAAAAATAACGAGAAAAAATCGAAACTTTAATAACAAAACAAATAATTACACTGTTCAGAAATTAATATTATTCAAATATATTGAAAGAATATTAAAACAACACAATTAAATTAGATATTTATAGTTATAGAAAATAATAAATTTTCTATTATCAAAATAATAGTGATTTAATGATTTAAGTTATCCATATATTAAAATATATAAAATTTTTAAATTATGCTTTGAAGATATTTATCACATTTAATATATTCTAAAATGCGAAAATTTTAATTTATTGTTTTGATTTATTTATTCATTGTTATAAATTTTTGTACACTCTATAATTTTATTAAGCCTGAAATAATAAACTGATGAATTATAAAAATAAAACTTTTGATCACTTATAAATAATTTATAAATACTTATTAATATTTAAATAATAGAATTAATATTAATATTAATAGATTGAGAAATAAAAAAATTGACAATATAAGATACTTAGAACTAAAATTTTATTTATTTATTTATTAAAACATATGATGCTATTATTATATTTTGCATAAAAAAATTAAAAATAACACATTTTTTGTTAAAATATATATATATATATTTTTATATTATACACATATAATTTTTTTAAATTATAAAAGTCCAAATTTTTATTCTATATTTGATGAATTTATTTGGAATATATTTGCGAAACAGATATTGTTCTCTGAATGTCTAATTGTTTATTGATTGTAATATTAATAATAATTGGGATATAATTGTATAATTTTGTAATATATTAATCCAATTGTTCCATAATTCATAAATAGATGTTAATTTATCTATATATAATTTAGTAGACTATTTTTATTGTCGAATCTAATTACTCTAAAATTTTTGTAAAAATATAGCTCTGAAAATAAGGCTGTATCTATCAATATCCTATATTTGATTGTTTTTTTTTGTGTTTAAAAAACACAAAAAGCCAAAACAAGATTAAAATATGCTTTTAATTCAGAAATGAATATTTTTTGGAAGTTTTCATTCAACTTTCTTCTTCCTTCGGAATTAGAATTTTCTAAAATCATCTTCATAATATGTTTCAGAAAATATATATTATATTTATATTTATATATTTATATATTTATATATATATATATATATATACATAAAAAAATCATCTTTATACTTTATATCTATATTTCTTATATTTATACTTCTTGATAGTAGTATCTTGTAGTACAAATACTATAGAATTTACAAAAGCATTTTCTGAAAGACCAATTTTTAAAAATGAATATCCATATTTTTCTGTTTTTTGATTCATATGTATTATTTGTTAATATATATTATTTTTTATTTTCATTATATATATATGAGACAATTTGTAAGAAAATATATCATTATTAGTTAACAATATTATTTTTGATTTTTGATAAACTATTATCAATAGAATAATATTCAAAATTCTTATTTATTTTCATAAAAATAATTACTAAAGAATATAAATACTATCGGATATTTTATCAAAAATAATGAACGAATTGTAATATGAAGTAAAAATAAAAATTTATCAAATTCATCTATATGTTTTTTAAATTTGTTGATAGCCACGGATACATAAAACGACAAATAACAAAGCGGTAAAAATGATAGTAAGATAATTTTAAAATAATTTTAAAATGAACTCATTATTATTCTTATATTCAATCAATATTTTCTTATTTTAAATATTAGTTGCATATTAATTATCGAATTATATAGTTGTGCATAATAGAGCTCTGGTTTTATAAATATAATATATGTGCAGGAATATAAATTCATTCAAAAAAAAGCATGATTATTACTATTATATTATTAATATTATATATTACTATTATACTATATATTAATTTTTTCATATAATTCATATTATTCAAAGAAAAACAAATACTTAAATTTAATTGTTTAACTAGTGATTGTTTCATAATCGGTCATATGAAATTTGAAATATGAAGTTTTTCACAAATATTAGATAAGCATATGAATTCTGAAGAAAATATCAATCACAAGAATTTTTTCAATATGACAAAAAAATCGTTTCAATATAGTAAATTCCAAAAATAAAAGAAATCTTGAATTATATATATGTAATATAAAATAAAAAACAGTTCATTCCAAAATTGTATTAATGTCAAACAAATTCATGTCATTGGAAATGTTAAATGATTGCTAAATGTAACACTGATACGAACACCATTTTCAATTAATTTATTTAGCAATATGATAATTATAAATAAATGAATTGGATTTAAATGCGGAACACAATCAGATTAGAAGAACGCGAAATCTTTAAGAACACATATTTTAATTTAAAGATATATTCGTCACATTAGAAACCCCAAGTAGGTTCTGAAGTCGCTGATCATAAAAATCTCTATATTTAGCTAAATGAATAGAATCATTCTACATATAAATAAGAGAGATACATCATAAGATAAAATTCAAACTTACGTTTTGCGATTTTTCAAAATTTTCAAAATAATGATTTCAATATTTGCTATGCAAAAATTCCGAAAAGACTAACATAGACAGTAAATTCGTTAATAGAAAAAATCGGAAAGATTTTGCCAAAAATAATATATAGATTATTTATTATATTTCCTAAAAGTGAACATATGTTATAATACGCGAAATTGATGGCGTTTCTCGAAAAATATAAAAATCAATTGATTTCAATGCTATTTCAATTACTTACAATCGAAGCCTAATATAAAGAATTATATTTGCGGTTCATATAGATGCAGCAAGAAACATACTTATATAAGAATATGGAAAAAAATAACTAGTTTAATAAATAAATAATTCAAAGATCGTGCATATATTGTAAGCTTATGTATCAAATTTCGAAGATTCTACAAATGCACATTTTTATTCATTGTTATAATTACATCTCAGATGCAAAAAACATAAGTATCGTTATTAGTTATCAATTCATAATCTTATTTTAACCAAAGAATTTTGCAACAAATTGAGATACAATTATAAGCAACTTAAATTGAACATTATATTTAATCTGTTCTAAGATTTAGTTATCCATATTTTTTTCAGTGCAATTTCTAAATTCGAATATCATAAAGATCTAATCATAAAGAATATAACTAAAATGTCACTTAAATGTTCCATTTAAAAGAAATTTAATAAACTCCATTTAATAAACTTAGCCGTATCATGCTATTTCAACAACGGAATCACGTTGACCTTTCAATAAATGTTGATCGTTTTCGAAAATTATTATGTGTCAAATAACACAAATTCAATAATTTAATTTAGCAAAAATCACGACTAGATCGTCCCGATGTCAGGGAAATCCCTGAATTGATGGAAAAAATTCGAACTATATAACTATAACTATATTATATATATATAAAACTATATATTGATGAGCATAAATCTAGAATTAGAGCAAGTGTTTTCTCGGTTTTGGAAAATAAAATGAGCCATTTTTAAAAAACATATAAAAACGTCTTTTCAAGCAAACGAATGTGAAAACTGCTTCACAAATGTGGAATGAAAATACATCATACAATTTAATCAGAGACCATACAAATTAGAAAATTGTAATTACAAACGAAAAAGGATTTTTTAAATTTAAAAAAAAATTCATTTTTATGTAAGTATATATTAGACTTAATTCACATATCTTTAGTCAATCTTAAGCATAATTCGAATCGGAATTGTTATATATTATTTGTTATATTTATTATATATTATTTATTATTTTTATTTATTATTATATTATTTGGTCTATCATACAATCTTAAAGAGCTCAAACTCGATTAAAATTTGTACAACATTTAATAGTTCAATCAAAACATTATCGGAAATTTCAATCATGTCATTAAACTGATCATTCAAAACAATTTTTTTGACATCCTTTTAAATTTAGGAGACACATATCCTATTATTAGCAGACATTAAAAAAATATATAGATAAAGTACGGATCATAAATATTAATGCGTATTGTTTTAAAAAGAAGACCTAAAAAGACATAATTGAAATACCATCATCTATAATATATAATATTCTTTTTGCAATATTCAAGCAGATATATTAGATTATCGAAAATATAGTCTACGCAAAATTTACATATAGCTGAAATAATTTTGAATGATTTCTATATGTACAACTTGTTAACCGCATACAATTTAATAGAGTCACAAAACGAGTTACATCTTATCTGAAATTGTTCAAATCTTTGATCTTATCAATTTCATAATAATTCGAACTATTCATGCAATGATTTTGACAATTTTGACGAAATGAAAATTTGCTCCGGAACATCGAAATTATTTTATTTTCGCGAATTAGTAAGCATTATCTCGTTAATTATTCTATGGCAAGTAATAAATAATATATAAGCAATTGAATTTTATGGGTTTTCAGACGCATTGGAAAAGATTTACAGAATTATTATTTATTTGTGTATTAAATGTGTAAAATTGTATATGGCATTCTTGAAGACTGTAAGATTATCGAATTATTATCGATTTAGAAATACAAACTTTACTACTGATATAATTTACAGATAAGTTTTGAAATACTAATAATATTCAATCCATATTTGAATATTATTAAACACTATTCTATGTTAATGTTAACTTGAATCATATTTTATTTCCCAATGGAAAATCTTTGCGACTAAATTTGTGTCTGAAATATATTAGGTCTACCGGAAAGTTCTATCCGTTTTTGGAATAAAACAAAATACAAATTTTTTCTTACCGCCAATTAACTTTATTGAATAATATAATTGCCATTATTATTAATGATCTCTTGCCAGCGTGAGGGCAATTTATATACCCCATTTTTGAAAAATGTTTCATCTTTTGATGCGAAAAATTGAACCAGTGCTTGTTTGACATCTTCTTCATTTTTGAATTTTTTGCCCGTCAAAAAATTTTGTAAGGATAAAAACAAGTGATAATCAGAGGGTGCTATGTCCGAGGAATATGGTGGGTAGATAGAATTTCCCAGCCTATTTCTGCAATTTTTTGACGAGTCCCTAAAGCAGCGTGTGGTCTGGTGTTATCGTGGTGCAGTATGATATCCTTCCTATTGAACATTGCCGGCCTCTTTTTTTGGACCGCTGTCTTTAAATTATCCAGTTGCTGCATACTTCTCCGAATTGAGCTTTTCGTTCGGTTTTAAAAGCTCATAATGTATTGGTCCTCGAATGTTCCACCATATACACAACATTCTCTTATTCAGAGTCAAATTTGGTTTAGCGGAAGGGTGGGAGGGCTAGGTTTTCCGGGTTCACAATATGCCCTTTTCCTTACAATGTTGTTGTATGTAATCCACTTTTCATTCCTAGTTATCATCCGGTTCAAAAAGGACTCGATTTTGTTCCGAGCAAGCAGAAATGTGCATACAACAACTCGATCATCCAAATTTTTCTGACTTATTCATGTGGCACCCATTTTGAATACTTCCACACCAATCCTATCTTCCGAATATGGTCAGAAATGGTTTGTTGAGCTGAATTAAGCCTTTCTGCGATCTCCGATGTTGTCAGAAAAGGATCTTGCTCCAACATTGCCTTAACAACATCATCGTCGATCAAAGATGGTCGCTCAGAACGTGGTTTATCAGAAAGGTCGAAATCACCTGTTTCAAATTTTTCGTACCATCTTCTGCATGTCCTATCAGAAACTGTATCTTCACCAAACACTTTCAATAAATTTCTACATGCTTCTGTAGCATTTCTTCCTTGTTGAAATTCGTATAAAATACAATAGCGTAAATGAACTTTATCGCTTAGTCGCCATGAGTATACTATCGTTTCATACTTAAGACTAATGTGAATCAACTTTATTATAGTTTATTTGCTACGTCAGTATGTATACATTAAGCGATAAAAATATAGAGCCGAACATGCAATAAATAAACATGTACTTACGTGGCGAAAATGATGTCATAGATTCGGACAGAACTTTCCGATAGACCTAATATTATATTATATAATGTAATTCAATGCCTCACGTCGCCTAATTATTGAAAATTGTATCTAGTAACAATTTTTAATATCGCCAGGTCTTCTCTTTAATAATTTATAATGATATAATTTATAATGGACTTAATTATCAAGGAAGTGTGATAAATAATCTTTTTCTGATTCAAATTATATACTCGAGATTAGATATAATAGATCTATTATTAAGGTGATCTTCTTTCCTGGTATTCATACATTCATACATAAAATTGCGCATAATAGCCTATTACATTTGATTTAACAACAATTTAAAAAAAAAACAATGCCGGCAAATTAGTAATCAAAATAGCAATTTCTTGATTTCAAATTTCGATGACAAAAAAACTGTTAGTTAAATTAGTCCAACAAATCTATTTTTTAAAAAAAATAATTTTTGTAAAAGAATCTTCTGATTAGTTTGATTCTTATTCATCATATTATTCATAAATTTATCATTAAAATTGATTAACTAGAAAATTAATATATGTTTTAATAGTTTATAATTAAAAGCATCCAATGTTTCTAACATCATCATATTTGCTCACTATTCTTGTAATAAAATATGAAAATGTCAAGTTATTGTATGCAAACTGCGAATGAATCTTTTTCTCGAGACAAAATTTTACTATCGAGAAGTGAATTTTAGATTCTTTTAACAAACAAATTGTTGGAAGAATTAAATTATGCGACAATACACAAATTGTTTTTTTTTTTGCAAACCAAATTGGCATTAGATGTAATTTAATAAATAGTAGATGATTTGTTTGTCGAATCTGTTACAGTCCAGTCCAGGTCTTCTTTTCTTGCATATATAAATTATGCGCAAATCTTTTAATAGCAAGAAAGAGGATGCAGTCGCGTGATCCATAAAATTTATACTAAAAGTTATTCATATCTTGCTTATACTTTATGGACGCATTTCTGAATTATTTTCTTGACTTTCTTTTGGCAAGATTGATGTCGCTTTATTCATTCAAATAATAAAAGAAATTTTATTGACAAGAGATGTAATGAATATAAAATTAAACTAGATACAGAAAATAGTGATCAAAAAGCTATTAAAAAACTTGAAGATAAATATATGTTATTTAAAAAATAGAAATAGCAATAATTCTATGAAAGAGAATATAGAAAATGTTTATGTAATATTATGTAATATATATAATAATATTTATGTAATATCGATTTATAGAAAGCTTTACTATTTCCAATATTAACAATTTCTGATGCGTAGTATAAGAAAAATATGTATTATTATAGTTTCAGTATTGATAATTTAAATGAAAATAAAAGATACTTTTGGGATGAAACATTAGCATCCAGAAGATCGCAAGAAATAATATCATATTTAGTTAAACATATTAAATCTGTTGATAATAAAGATAATTATTTATAGGATAAAATTGTAATATACAAATAGTTTTATCTAATAGTTTTATACTATTAAAATTAATGCAAAGTGATGATATTGCAGTGAAACTTATAAAACAGAAATTCTTAATATTAAGACATTCATTTTTACCGAAGATTTTCAGATTTTGGATGTGTTGAATCTGCATTATATATCTATTTATATTCATGAAAATTAATATTGCTATATGAAAACTGCTCGACATTCCAACAAGTTTGTGGTTTATGAAATGAAAAGAAACAAATTTTTTTCAACTAAACAGCTAGAACGATCAATAACAAAGCATAAAAAAAATACATTACTACAAATTGTAAATTGACTTACTATACAATATTACACTATGAACGGAAATCAATTTGATATTTTTTATTAAATTAAAACTAAAATTTTTTTGGATGTTGAGTTTGAAATATTTCATATTCAGCATGTTCGGCATAGTAAATCATTGTAGTTGAAAAATATAATGCAGGAAAATTTATGTATATCCATCTGTGTATCTTGTTTCTATAACCAAAAAGAAAGATATGTTAAATTTGTTGACATTTATTCATGCACTTTTTTAAATATTAAAGACCGGTAGAATTGAACAAACTGGTAAAGAATCAACAACAAATAAGTTTCTTTAATACATAGTTTCTTTAATACAGCAAATTTGTAGTATATTAAAAATAACATTTGTGTAATTTATGATTATTAATACATTAAACACATGGCGCAAGTCATTTTCTCACAAAAAAGTAGTATCACAGATCATAGAATTTTCATAAATCAATTTTATCTCTTTAAAATATATATAATAATATTTTATGAATTAAGACTGCAAAAAAATTACATAATATATTTTTATATATATCTACATATCTACAAAATTTTTTGAATTTGCGAATTTAAGGATTTTCCTTTATAAATTTGAAAATTATTTTCTTACCTCTAATTAATATCTCTTGTAATATTTTATTATTTTGAAGACTTAAAAATTCATTTTTTCTATATATAGAATCATTATTCAGCCATTTAAATTATGATTTCGGATAACATCTTTTTTATATGTATTTTTAGATAGAAATATAGAATAATTGTCCTAAATATCATTGAAATCGAATATGGTTTTAATAAAATGAGTATTTCTGTATTTTTCTCTATATATGTGACAATATTTTTAAATAAAAAATATGTAAATTGATAGTTATAGATATATTTTGTATATTTCAATTATGTGATTTTATTTCAATGCATTATTTTTTATAAGAATATATAAAAAAGCACGTTCTAGCAAGATTTTAGATGATCTTATGATTAATGAAATTATCAAAATTATAATAATATGATTAAAAAATAGTATTAAAAAATTTCAAAAGTATTAAAAATATTATATAATAAATATTATAATTAATATTGACAAAATTATTCTAATACTTTTCTAAATTCTATATAAAAAATAATGGAAAAAATTTTATAATAATAATATATAATATATTATATATTAATTATATTTCAGTAAATGTTTGTATTATATTAACCTTGCTCAAGTAGAATTTATCAATCTCATTTAATTCGTATTTTTATTTATTTTATATTAAATATTTTATTATTCTATCACTCCGTAATATTTTCATAAATCAATTTTATCCCATTTTATTTTATCCAATTTTATTTATTTATCTCTTATTATTTTTTGGTTTGAAATTCAATTTAAATTTAGTAATATGATTATTTTGATTATTTTATATTAACATTAATATTAGTATTAGCATTAAGATTCTTTAAAAAGAAGATTAATTTTATTATGTATAATGTTATGTATAATCTGATACATTCTTAATTAAATTTTGATTTCATTCGATATTTTATTTTTGTTTAATGAAAACATGAACAAATATCAGTATCTATTCCTTTTTTTTATTTCTATTTTTTTTTTTCTTTTTTTTCATGAATTTTTCATATTTCATTTTTTAGATTATTCCAATTTTAAATAAAAATTTCTAAAAAAGAATAATAGTGATTAATTCAATAATTTAATTTTTGTGCTATTTAAGTTTCAGGACAATTATTTTCAATTATTAATTGAACAAATTTAATTCTAATTATTTCTAATTTTAAAAAAATTATAAAAAAAGTATGAAAAAATATCATGAATACAAATATATATCATCGAACAAAAGAAAAAATTTTAGTATAATTGAAATTTGCTTAATTGTTTTACTATAATAAATAAAAAATATTATAAAAATTCTTTTAAATGATAGATTATATTCATTGTTCATTAGAAATATTGAATACATATTATATATATTATATAATACAAATATATATATATATATATATATATATATATATATATATATATATGTATATATATATATAATACAATCAATGCGCACTATATCTATATTTATAAAAAATAATAATAATGATATTTTTATAAATTATAAGCTAAACTTCTAAATTAAACTATGTCAAAATTTTCTAATATTTTAGATAAAAAAAATTTTATTTGACAACAATATAAAAATTCTCTTTATTGATTATGATAAAATATCACATTAATAAAAATATCATTTATAAATGATGATGTTGAAGTTTTTTCTCCAAACGATTATATTTTGAAAATTAAAATATTTTGAATATTTTCATATATTTAGCATCTACATAAAAAATATAACATAAAAAAATTTTTAATTATTATTTTTTTCATGCAAGAAAAATAATAAGAATATCTTTGGGATCTTATTAGATATATCTTAATATTCAAATTTCTATTATATGCTATATATATGCTATATATGCTATACATATGCTATTCATTAAGTTCATTTGACACTCACTTGTCTAATTTTTTCATCTTTCCAATCTATTTTATGTGACATAAAATTGTCGTAAATGAAATAAAATATATGAAATTTTTAAACCAAGTCTCTAATTGTTTTCATTCGAACGCTTCAGTTCATTATCATTAATGGATGGTTTCAATTTTCCATGGATTTCATTAATAAAACGTTTTCGGTTTAGAATTTTTTATACTATCGAAGCAGTATACATTTATTGTAAAACTTTTATTAAAAGCATTTGTATTTTTATTTCAAATAACTATTATGATTGTATATTGTATCATGACTTATTATCATGACTTTCCTATAGATATAAAAAGAAAGTATGTGAAAATCATTAATGAATAGCATAAATAAAAAAAAATAAATAAACAAATAAAAATTAAATCTAATAAAAAAAAGTTTATTTTTGAAGTTGTATTCAAAATATTTCGAGAGATATAAATTTATTTCAAAAAAACTTAAAACTATTTAGAAAAAAGGTTAATGGACTCAAGTCGTCTGGATTGGATGACATAGAAGTGATGGGTCGAGAATTCAGGCAGGATTCTATTTGCGCTAACGGATTGTATAGCTCTTCGAATGTTAACTTTTGCTCACGAATAACACGCCACAAATGATATTTAGTTAATTGCACTCTCCCATAACCCAGAAATATGACGCGTCTTGGAGAGTTCAGGTGCCATTCTATATTGTATTTTCCTAATGTACTTAATAACTTTATGTTATGCTCTTTATTATTCAAGAGCATGTCTAATTTATAAAACTCATTTCATGCGCCTAAATTTGTTCCATTGTTTGAAAATATCATTCTGCATAATCCTTTGCGAGCTATGAACGCAAATAATTCAAAAAAGCCTCAATAGAGAATAGCTAACTCTAAATGTATGGCATGACGAAATATAAAAAAATGCACAAATAAGATTTCACTGTAGTTTTATTACGAGTTCTCTCATGTGTTGGAAACAAACTTACATAATCAAGATCACAGGCAGAAAATGGTCGTGCTATCCGAGTTGCAAGTAGGAACTTGGCTTATTACATATTCTAAAGATTGTGGCCTTGTCTTGAAACACTTTATGTATTTTCGTATGATTTTCCTTACCGAAGATTTGTAGGCTATAGGCCAATATCGCTCTCGTAATAATGTCATTGTTTGTTGGCATCCCGCAATAGTCTAGTCTAATATGCTCGTTTCTTATTATGACTTCTGTAAACGGATGCTTGGAAGGCAATACTATAGGATGTCTTTTCTGAAAGTATATTTCGCAATGTATTTTCGGATTTCGCAATCTACCTATTTTGATAATTTCATCTAAAAATATATATAATAAAAGTAATCGATTGGATTTTGGTAGCAGTTTGCCTGTCTTTAGACACGAACTCAACTGAAAAAATTCCTGAGTGAGGCGTTCCAATGTTTTTTGAGCTTGCGTCAACTCGGCAACAGTCAAATTTCCAAATTCTTGCTGATCTTTCGAATATTTATTATTATTATATTGCGTTTTTATTCGCAAGTTTTTAATAAATCTAATATAGTAAGCCGTTATGCAAAACAGACGCGTATAGTTAGAGTACCTCCGCAATAAACCATTTTTGTATTCACAATTTGTTAAGACAATCTTCGCTATCCTTTCTTCTGATACATCGGTTATTGGCTTATTTGCTGAAACGGACTACTCATTAGCATTACTAACTAATTAATGCATGTTACTAACTAAATCCTAACCATCACAGGATGCTAGTCGGTAAAGTTTGAGGACTCGTACGACGAAATATAAGATCGGCTGGATTATCGCGTGATATTATGTGACATCATGTCTGATGATCGCATGCGCCCCTGT
The DNA here is from genome assembly GCF_003254395.2 of Apis mellifera. Taxonomy (NCBI): domain Eukaryota; kingdom Metazoa; phylum Arthropoda; class Insecta; order Hymenoptera; family Apidae; genus Apis; species Apis mellifera. Next base: position 4,765,831 of record NC_037648.1, read on the forward strand.
ATTTCTGCAATTTATTGGCTATGAATGTTTTCCATCTACTGGGTAAGTCATTAATCCACACAAGCACTATGGTGGACCAATAATATTCACGAATAATATTTGTAATGAATGCTGTTTTAATTTTTGACATTAATTGGGATAGTAATAGTACACCACAAAGTTCTAATTGCGGAAGAGAGACTGATTTGAAAGAAGCCACTTTGGATTTAGTGCAGAGTAGCTGTGCCTCTCATTTACCTGCTCCTATCAGTGAGTGTAGGTAGGAGCTCATGCTCCATAGGCTTTTTTTGAGGCATCGGAGAAACCGTGCAATTCTACATTTCCTATGTTTCTCGCTAATACGCGGCGCGGTATTTTGAAAACTGCTAATTACTCTAGCTCTGATCGAAATAATATCCACTCAGAATAAATTTCCTGAGGAATTAACTCGTCCCAACTTAACTGGGTCTTTCACAAATCTTGCAAGATTTTTGCCGGGGTAACTATAGGTTCTACCAATCTTAATGGATGCTAAATTTACGCTATGCGATTGTATGTATTGTCCGTTTGATCATTCACGAATCCGTAATCAAGGTAACCATAATCCTGTGTTTTAGGATCCTTTTCGACCGCTATTTCTACTTGAGAGATAATATCGTGGAATTCAGCTATGATTGTTGAACAATTTAAGGCCCATTTTCGCAGAAATTTGACTTATGTTATAATATCCGAAATTTTCTGCCGTCTCTGTTGAAGTTTCGAAATATTGTCTGTTCCCGTTAGTAAATTATCGACATAAAAGTCCTTCATAATTTGACTGCTCTCTGGAAAGATTTTCGCTCATCGAATTTCTATTTCTCTATACTGACATAGCTAGAAATAATGCAGACGCAGTGCCATAAATGATTATACTTAATTCGTACGTGCTAATTGGCGCATTCCAATTCGATCTCCACAAAATGCACTGAAATGCACTTGATTCTAATTAATATTTGATGATACATCTTTTCTATATCTGTTGATATGATATATTTATGTTGACAAAATTGAAGCAAAATGGAAAATAGATCGTCCTATTTGAGTATCATTTAGTAATAGACCCGTTTTCGCCGATCCATCGAACACAATGCGAATCCTTATCGTCGTACTAATCTTAGAGATGAGGTAGATAATATGAATGACTTTCATTCTAAAAGGCAATTAATCAAATCGTGTGTTTTAGTTTTAGTTAGTTTAGTGTTTTAGTTCCCTGGATAATTTTTTCTCGAGTGAATGTCTATTTCTGTTTTTTTTTCTTGCCTATCCTTTACGAAAACAACTACAATTGACAATATGGCATAATCCTTGGAAGAAGAATATTGAGTCGCAACATTTGTAACACAGGATGAAACTCATAGGATATCCTTTGTTGAATTATTCTTTTTTAGCTCAAGACTTTCCGTTAAAAAACTCTTGAATTCTTTTATTTTAATATTATCTCGATCCAATAATGTGTGATGTTTACATCGACTTATAAACTCGACACGTACATATCTTCATGCGATGTTCAAATTGTAAACAAAATGTACAGTTTTCATTTTTTTATCTATACCTGAATCCTTAAATCTTTTGCATTGCAATGAAGAATGGTTGTCCGAACAAGCAGAATATGCAAAAAGAATATTGACTACGTACGATATTGCTCCCATCGACGCATTGGAGAATTCGCCGCTGATTATTTGCTGGACGTTGTTGTTGCTTATTCTTTGAGAAATTCTCTAAATGTATAACTCGTGTTTCTAAGAATTTATAAAAATCTTTGAAGATAGCTTTAAAACCAACGCTCGCTCTCCCCTATTTGCCTAATATTGCTGAATCTAGTTTTCTTGCAAGAATTACCAGAATCATGGTATCTCATAAATCACGGTATTCACTTCTTTCTTTAATCTCACTAATTTCTTTAAGGCGCGAACATGATTTTTTTGCATCATCAATAAATTCTCTTAAAATACTGGATGATCTGAGTTTGATCGATGGCAGGTCTAGAAGTGTATTCGAATAGAAAACAGGAAAATTCGCAATTTTCTCATGTCAGCTTTATAAACTCTCCCATTCTGTAATTTGCTTCGGATAACTTCTAAGAACTGGAAACGTTTAAGAACGCCTGGATCGTGCGAGCAGTTTTGTCCTTTAACGATGTCCGCAAATAATGAAATCTTTGCAAATCCGATCAACATTTATTATTTTGAACTAGTGAAATAAACGTATCTCTAAAACTAACCCAATTCTTAGACGAATCATCAAAGATCGACAAATTTATTTGAGACAAAATTGTTCGAAACTGCTATGGGAGAGAGGAGTATTCGATCCTAATGAAGGAACATTCTTTTCTCTTTTTTGCGCTCGTGCGTCTTCTATAAAATCTTTTATTGTGGACATTATATCAAAATACGCGACAAGATGAGCTGCATGTGTTGATTCTAATTTGATCTTTTTAACAGTTTCTTCTATGCTTTTTTGAATATTGATATATTTGTCGTATAAAGAACTATATTTCTCATATCGTTCTATAATTTCCATAAACATAGCTGACTCTCTGGATTCTTCGAAGAATTTCTTAAATCTTGTCAATGAGGTCTTGATCAAACGATTGATTAATGATTTTAATTGAACTTGCATTTCTGCTAACGTAAGGACTGAATTTGCTTACCGGAATTAAATGGCAGATTAGATTGATGATGTTGAAGTTGATAACAGTTAGAATGCTGGTTGCTGCAAAATTGTCTGATGGATGTCGTTGGATCGAGAACTCGATACAACTTCCTGCTCTAATGACTGTGTTGACTTTCAGGTCAGATTGAGAATGTATTGTTCTCTGATACTGAGATGAATCCTTTATTGATGGTAATAATTCTTGATTGCTGTTTCATTATTCACTGACTACCGAATTAGCTCACTTAAATATTCACTCTTTGACTATATCCATCTATATCCTGATCGAAGGACCAAATATTAAAGTCAAAAGTAGTGAACGATTTTGAATATTACATAAATGGGATGTCTAATTGTTACTGCTTGAAAAAACGCCTATTATCGTAGAACTGTATATTCTTTATATTATGAACTCATTACAAAAATATTGCAATTCTTAGTTTTTCCTCAAATCCTTGCCTTTCGGAAAAAATGCACATAGAAAAGGGATTGGAGAGACCAATGGTCGCGCTAAAGGGCGGCCTCGAAGAATAGGTCGCGTTGTAGCGCATGGTGATCAGGATCTTCGTGTTCGCTTCCATATAGTCCATCGCATGGCGCATAAATATGACTCGTGAAGTGCCGTTGCTAAGATATCTTTGTTTAAATTAGAGATCTGGAAATCGTTAGGAAACCATGCCCGCTCATAAATTATTATCAGACGACGATTATTATTCACGATACTCGAACTATTGAAAATACAAATTAGATTACCGCTTCATAAGTCCTGTCCTTAACAATATAAGTTTAATAAATATATATACAATAATAATACAAAGATAGTATAAAAAATAAATTATTTTATATTTTATATTTCATACCAAATACTATAAATATACAATATAATATTTAATAAAATAATAAAATAAATATATATTAAAAATATAAAATAACATCAGAATCTAATTAAAAATATTATTTTATCATTTTAATTTATTTTCATTTTTTAATTTAATAATAGTTTTTATAAAATAATTTTATAAAATCTTTTAAAAAAAATTTTTAATATAGCAGATATCTATTATAAATCTTTTATAAAGCTGTTTTTTTTCATAAATATTTTATGAAAATTTTATCGAATGTGTTATTGTTATAAGCTTTTGTAGAATATAATTACATATTTGATATGTTATATTTGTAGAAATATAAAAAAATTTGTTAGAATAGATTATATAATAAAAATCTTACAAATGTATTCTATTAATACATGTTCTGACAATAAAATAAAAGTTAATAAAAGTTATAGAGTTGCATAATGATCCTTTAATGACACAGCAAAAATATACGCAAGGAATTTCGATCTAGTGAATGAATAAGAACAAAAGAAATAAAATTTTGCTCTATTATTCACTTTTTGATCTTTTGAAAAAGTTTTCAGATATTATTTGTTAAGATACTAGGTGAGTGATTCAAAAATGATATTATCATATGCAGTTTTATCATAGACAATGAAAGAAAAAAAAAAATTTAGAAGACTCTTGGAATTGTACATTTTTTAAAAATACTTTGGCATAGCTAGAATGTGAACTTGGGACATTTTTCCAACTATGCCAATTTCAATCAATATTCTAATAATTTCTATTGATTTTAATTAAAAAAATTACTACAAATAAATTAATTTTCTGGGAACGGATTTTCTGTGGATGAGCTTCTCAGTCTAATTCTAGAAATTTTTTAAATTAAAGATGTCATTCAATCAGGAAGTTGATTCACAGTGTTATTGGTTGCTTATGTGCCCATTGAAGAATCGTGATTTCGCGAGATGAGCATGGAAGAGATTTTAGAAAACACAAATTTGATAAAATTTAAGGAAATCAGAACTTTTTAAACCATAGAATTTTTTAAACTATAGAATTTTTAAACATTTAAACCATTGAACAATCCGGGCTAAAAGAATTTTTATTTCAATTATTAGAATAATTCGTATTAATTATATAAAAACTATTTGAATTTGAACCTTTCTAACCTCAAATAGAAACTTTATAACTTCGTAAACTTATTTAGTAAAACTTTGTAATAAATCAATTTTATTATTATATATTATAATTCCACGAACGTTCAAGTTAACATTATTTTTTTTTTTCAAAAGTTTTTTTTAATAATAACTATTATTTAATGAAAAAATTATCAATTCTTAATGTAATTAGAAAAGATTAATTATAAATAAAGAATTTATAATTTTTTTAAATTCATTTTTCACGAAATAATTTAAAATAATAAAAAAAATTTATTTTTTAATTCAAATACAAATTTTGTTGTATTGTTTCTACGACAAGTATTCTGGAAGAATTTCTGGATCTTATTGTATATAAATGTATAATATGAATGCTTTATGATGAGCAATTTTTTTTTAAATCTATAATAGCAAAATAATTGATATTATATATTGATACAAATAGAAAAAATAAAGAATGAAAAAATAAAGAAAATTTAATAAAATAAAACTGCGCAAAATAATAACACGACAAATAATGATCTATTAAATGAAAAAAGTAAAATTATAAGACTAAGAATTGAAAGTTAAAAAATAATCACTTTTTAAAACAATCCCAATTATTTTTTTAAAATAAGTAATTATAGTATCAGCATATTATTAGATCTTCGAACAATAATGAAGTTTGAATTTTAAGCTTTACAAAAAACATCCGATTTTTGCTGAACTATTAATATATTAAATAATCTTTATTATAATTTTTTATTTTTAACATAATTATCGAATTTTTAATTTCTCATGAAATAAATAATACTATGTAAAATTGTAGTAAGCAATTTGATTATAATTATATATTTTTGAAAACATATACTATATATGAATTATTTTTCATTGTGATGAAAATTTCAAAAAAATATTTAAAACATTGAAAATTGTTTTGTTTTTCTTTTTATCATGTATATCGTATAATTATCGCATATGAAGCAAGATAAGATATACTGATAAGATATACAAAATTTTGCTGTAAAGAATCTTAGAGATTTTCAAAATTATTTGATATCTTATCGATATATATATTTTTATATCATGCATAAATAAAAAATTGTATAGTATATAATTATATATAAATTGTATAATATATTTTAGTAATAAAAATTGATTATGAATAAGAAATTTTATTATAATTTAATGACTTTCTGTGTACATAAATCAAATTGTATATTACTATACGATCAAAAAATTTTCATATAAAGTTTTTCTACAACTTAATATGTATTAAATGATTAATATTTTCTTTAAAATTATTCAATATATTGATTAGATAGATATATTTATTAATTATTCATAAAACAAAACTTTGTTCAACTTTTTAGATATAATATAGAAAATATTATATGAATATTTCATAGCTAAAACAAAAATTATTGTACATATGTATAAAAATCAAAATTACCATTCTATATGTATCTTAGGATTCAGAAGTTTTTTTTCTAAATTTTGCGGGACAAAATACAGCAATAGAATAAAGTTTATATTTTTTGTAATAAAAAAAAATATTTATTTTTTATGCTACTTTTTAAATTATTAAAAGTATTGATTAAGATTTTTTATGAAAAAATAAATTTAAAAAAAATCTTTTTTATCTGGAAGTTTTTTGTTTATGACTTTTTGTTATTAAATAATCAATTGATAAATTTTTAAATAAATTCATTAAAAATTTTCACTTAAAGAAACAATTTATTGAGATAATATTATTCATGGTTTATACAATTATAAAAAAATTAGCAATATGTAAATGAGAATGCAATTACTTCATTTTTTTCATTTTTTTCAATTTGTATTAGATAGAAGCGTGATTTTATCTCAATAGAAAATAAATTGTATTAATCGAATGCACATATGCATATGTATATCATATTTCCATATAATATATGCAATTCAGACTATAAGATTAATGTCATGGAATCAATCACAGAAAATTAAAATTTTAAATTATTAAAAATTTAAAAAATTCACAATATTTTAAAAATTCAGTTATTTCATATTTTAAATGTTTTTAAATTATAAATATGAATTGCACTCGTGGAATATGCTGTAAATATTCAAAAAAATATTATATTCAATGAAAATATTAATTTTTTTAAATATAATATTTTTTAAAACAATGATATCTATCAACAATTATTTAATTCCACAAATATCATTGAAGAAGTTTATTTTGGGACAACACAAATATACATTTCATAAATAACCATTATTAACAATATGATTATCTATATGCAATCATATATATAAAAAATCAAATTTTCGACAAGATTATTGCAGGAATCAATCTCATTTTATCACGAAATTATTTTTTATGCTATGAATTTCTTGTATTTCAGAAATCGGAAAATTTTCGCACGAATCACATTATCAGACATTCATTCAAATTGTATTAAAATATATTGGTTTCTCTATATTATGTTTATTGTATGTCATGTATAATTATTGTCAAAAATTTTATGAATATTCCATATATACTACTTCAATAATATATATATAAAATATAATAAATATCATAATATCTCTTCAATACCAATTATATCAAATATTAAATTAGTAAACTCTAATTTTAACTCGATCTTCAGAAATTATCAAAATCATCAGAAATCATTAGATTTTTTCTGGGATTTTTTATATATCGGATTATTAGAATTTATTAAAACAAAATTATCTAATTTATGTGTCAAAAGATATAGCTTATGACTGGATTATGAATGATAATTTTGATTTTTCTTTTTGATTTTTGAAAATATATCAATAGGCGTCTATCTGTCACATAAATATTGAATAATTATGTAACTAAATGATAAAATTTAGAAAATCGAATGTATTACGAATATTTATTATTATAAATTATATTTTATGATATTGTTGATGATTTTTATTATATCATAAATTATATAATTGGATAATACTTTCATTCTATAGACAAACATAAAATAGATAAATAATAAACATTAAATAATATGGAATATATTCAAAAATTCAATCAAGCAATTCAAAAATAAATAATTCAAAGATGCAAACACTCTATATGCAAAAATTCTATAATTTAAAATGCAAACTAGACAACTACATCTCGAAGATCAGTATATCGCTTTTATATAGAAAATGAATGATGATTGGATTTATTACTATTTGCCGCATTATGTTGTGATAAAAATAAATAGCATCACGTGTGAGACACAAGGTATGACGATCGGACTACACGTGATAAATATTTACTAATTTTCTTGGAAATTATTGGATGTGCAAATACATTTTCTTGAAAAATATTAGAAAGATATTCTTAAAAAAAAAGAATATTATGTATTGTTAATGAAACTGAAAATTTTGCTAACATCGCAAAAAGTGATTTGATAGATATTTTAAATATATGATATATGATAATAATAATGGTGATATTTTACTTCCTCTATGAAAACGTTGTAAACATTTGGATATATATATATCCAAAATGATGATGAAGACCATAGTAATGATCAACAATCAAATCTATATATTTGAAAAGAAGAAGCTAATGAACTAAAAATTTGGAACTATAGAGATTCTTGGCATAAAAATGGCAACTTTAAGTCAGCTAGTGAAAACCAAAAAAAATTTTTTTAATATATATTTTTTATAATATATATTATATAATATATTTTATTTTAAAATATTGTATGGAGACATATCGATACGCAAATAAACAATAAAAATAAAAGACTAAAAATAGACGAAATTTGGTTTTCTGTAAAATGATGAAATCAAAATATATTTTGCAATATGTATAATAATAATTGAAGTTAAAAAACCAACAATTCAAATGAATTGATCTAAAAAAAAAGTTAGAAACTTCAATTTTCAGAAAAGCAATACTCAAAAGATTTCTGCAAATAACTAAGATGCATTTTGGAAATAATAATTCGAGTAAACAATATATATAAATTATATAAAATAAAACCTGAGATAAATTTTTTGAATCAAGAAAGATTTAAAGAAGTATATACAATGCAAACATTCTTATCGATGAATCGTTGATGAAATATAAGTAACTTATCCTATAAATAATTTAATCTATCAAAAAGGGCGAGGTTCGGTATAAAATTTTATAAATTATGCGAGTTAATGCTATGATTTTAAAATGTACATTGATAGTGATAAAATAAATTTTAATAATAGAACATCCGAAACTGTTGTCAAAATTGTTTAAAACTTTAATTAACAATAAAACCAATATTGTTGAAACAGTGCGTTCGAACAGAAGTAATATGCTTTAATCTTTACAATAGATTTTTGTAAAATAAAATTAAAAATTAAATATAGAATAAGAAGCTGCAATTGCATATTGGTATTGAAATGAACGAGACGTTTATATTCTGTCTTCATAATACAAAACAGCTGAAATATCTGAATCAGACAAAAATCAATTGTAATTCGAAATCAAAATGTGTCATTGAGTATAATAAGAGAATGATTGGAATTGATCGGCAAGATTAAATGCTAGTATGTCCTCTGTGATGAGGAAATATATCAAAAGATGCCGAAAAATTTTCTTTTACCTGTGATATTGTTTAATTCTTTTATTCTAATTTTATTCAATAAAATAGATACTAGCAAAAAACAAACTTATCAAAATTTTATCAGAATATAAACGAAGAAAATGATTATCGAATGAAGATTTATCAGAAAAACTATACGCAAAACATTTTTTCAAATATATAGATTCAACATTATCGAAATAAAAGCCAGCAAAAATTGATAAGGTTTGCATCAAACATAAAAAACATAGCGAAACAACGTGAAATACAAAACAGGTAGCAATATGCTTCGAAAAGTATCACACGATCGAAGATTATTAGATTAAATTTTTATAAATTTTATCAAAAATATTAATAATTTAAAATATATGTTTATTTAGAAATTGTAATAAAAATTACTTTGTGATTTATTATTCAAGATAATAAATCTTTCTTATTCATGATCACTTGGTTATAATTATTTATTGAACATCTTGCAAAATAAAATTAATTGTGTCTTACATATTACATTTATATATCAAAAGACATGTGCAATTTACACAACTTCAAACGTTCAGCCATGGCTGTGATCGATATGTTGATATTGTTGTTAGCATGCGCCATTGGAACTTAAATTGTAAGACAAAAGATTAATTCATCAAAAATTACTTCTAGAATATCATTAATATATAATTTATCGAATTTATAATACAAGATGATGTTATCCATATATATTGTTAAGATTTCATCTTCATTTTTTATTCTTTTACAAAATTTAGCGATCAGAAGGTTTGGTTACTTTGTCACAGTTTAAAACAATACTGAATCCAAGAATTAATTAAATCATAAATAATAAAGCATTTATTAGAAAATATATCTATTAATTTTTTGTACATTATGACTTTGTTAAACTTTTATGTATCCACGATCTATCTTTCATTCTTTATTCCGCCATTGTACAGATTCATGGAATTATTTAAAAGAAAAATTAGGAAAAATAAAGATTAATTAACAGAAAAAAATAGTTGGGATTGAATTGGATCGAAGTTAGACATAAGTTAGATATAAAATAATGAGAAGTGAAGAATTTATTGGAATTATCGAAATACACTTTGCTTTAAGTATTTTTTTTTGCTGGAAACGCATATCATTTTAAATTTTGGAAATAAAGAATTATATATCATGGACTTAAGATAGTCATTTCTTTGGGTCCTTTATTTCCTGATTATCATATGCAAGAATGTAAGCAAATATGAAGCATATTATATATATATATATATATATATATATATATATATATATATATATATATATATATATATATATATATATATATATATATATATATCCAAATGTTTACAACTGATATATATATATATATATATCAAATTTTCATTCATTCATCAGATAAAAGTTTTTAGCGTATTTTATAGCATCTCACATCAATCAATAATTCAAAATCATATATAAATCAAGATTTTTTAATTAAATATATAATATATAATATAATATATATATTAATAAATATATAATAAATATATATTGTTTTGGTTGTAATTAGCCACATTATAGTGATAAAACAAATAAGACTAAATTGTACACAAGAATTTTCAAATCAAATTGAATTATAAATAATTTTTTGTCGATGATTATTTGATATAGATGTTTTCTGCTAAGCTTTTCCGAAACTAAGAAATTAAAACAAAAACTCGTAATTATCTTGATTCAGATAATGAATTGTAGTGATATCTTATTCAACAAAATGAAAATGATTTACAAAATTTGACCAAATAATAATAAACACGGAATCGCATTGTTAATACATCTCAGATAAGAATATTTTTCATTTTTTAATTTGTCTAACGATGAATTTTTGTATTAATAATATATAAACAGTAATAATAATAATAAACAAGAAATATTATCCGAGTTAGCTCAAAATTTTAATCCGTTAATAAGAGCGGATCTATAATTATCAGAAAAAAAAATAATTATGCAAGTATTATGACAGTTAAATTTGCTTCAGACGAATCAATCTCACAAAATCTGCATGAGAAATAAATCTATTTTCGAAACATGGTAAGCAAAATGGAAGAGTTAAACATTCTTCATTATATATATTTATTTTATATTATTTATCATGTATTTTGAATCGTGTATTTGAAAATTCATGGTTTCTCTCATGTATCGAAATGAATATACATGCGATACTTAACCTAATCAGATAACTAAAGAGTATATTTATTATATTTTAAATTAAAATTGAGTTCTTTAAAGACAATTTTTTTTACAACTTAAATTATACGAAATAATACTATTATTAAATTAATCAGTATAGTGAAAGATTCATTCTGGTTATTTTTTGATTATTGATGTGATTCAATTATCACAATTGTGTGGATACGCGAATCTATGCATTAAAAAATGTTTAACGACAAATAAGAGAAAAAAGAAATTTAAAGAAATTCAGTGATTAATAAAAATTAGTTAATGGAGATATGTAAAATTGGATGATAATCTAATTTGATTTCATAATAATCTCGCGGTACAGAATTTTCGATTCTGTTTGATAATCACTTATCATAGTGTAAATTCACTAATGACGAATTATTATGGCGAAAGTACAATGAACAAATCGAATTCATTGGCATCATTAAATTTATTCATAAATAGCGAAAATTTGATTAAGTGATTTATCAAATTTCTATTCCATATGCGCGAAGATTCGTAATAACCAAATAAATACTCACTTATTGATTTAATGAATTACAAACATGTTATACTTTTGTATGCTGGACCAATGCTTGCATCATTGCATAAACTTTTTTGGCCGATTTCAAAAAATAATGTGCGATAGGTATTGCATAAATGTGTAAAATGTTTTCGAATGCATTTTCGAATGCAGAATATCAAATGGAAATTTAGTCTAGATTAGTCCGAATAATATCGACTGCAAAATTAATTCTTTCTTACGAATTATATTTAATGGGAATTAATAATCTGATATAATAAATATAATAATTTGATGTGATATGATCATTTGTGAAGTATTATTTACAAACTTTAGATTTCTTGAGTTATATAGCTCATATTTTCCAAATTATTTAAATATTGGAATTTTTATTCCAAATATAAAATAGTTGAGATTAGTATTAATATTTTTAATGTATTTAATTTTTGTACTTAAGACAATGTCTAATGTAAGTTGTTTAAAAATTATTGCAATAAATTAAAATTGCTTTTAGAGTATTTCGGGATGAACCAGCAATAAATGAGATATTTGCAAAGTATTCTGCTAGATTGATTTTTTTCATGTATAAATTATTATAGATAATTTTTGATTTATTCGAAAAAGAAAGAATTTGAATTGGATAAAGAGCTAAAAAGCAGCCACATAATTGCAGCACATAGTCGCTTTTTAAGAAAAGCTAGTTTGGATTTTATTATAATAACATTTAATGAAATTGTTTTTTATTAATGATAATTTAACCCAAGTTTAATGATAATATATTAAACTTTTTCCAAGTTTTTTCGATCAGAATTTTTTTATTGGAAAATAAGCCGTAATAATGAAACGAATAAAACTCTTGTTTTAATGTTGTAATATAAACTTGAGAGAATGATTAACTTTTTAAGATTCAACCTCCATCGAATATCATGGAGATATTTAATTATATTGACAACTTTTGAACATTTTTCTATTAATTACTATAGTATATTCAAGAAGCAATAATAGAATTTTATAATAATAAACTGATTTTTCAGTATATCGTTATTATTATCACATCTACAACGAACAGCAAAAGTATATGTATAATTGTTTTTTTATATTAAATAAAGCAACAATATATTGTCGGAATATTAAATGGAAAACTTAAATTAAATCATTTGTTAAAATCAATGTGGTTATATCGATAGATGAATTTAATGATGACGCTAACAATTAAAATTAAATTGATTAGAGCACTAAAATAATTAGTATTAACAATATCAATATCAATTGTAGCAAATCAATATTCCTCGAAAATTAATTTGACATCGCTTGCAACAAAGATAAATAGCTGAATACAAATGCTGAAAATTAATATTTTTTATTCCAAAATGTGAAAATTTACAAACAAGAAATTATAAAGCTAATTGAAAAATTGAAATTCGAAAATTAATACTATGTGGCATCGAGTTTCAGTACCTTTTTTAATTTACATAAAAGTTTTTTATTCTTTTCTTTTCCACCAGTTTTTTTTTTGGTTTTTTAAAAGAAGATGTAATTTTTTAGTTAACAAAAACTTTCTGTTTATGAATATCTTTAATAAAAAAGGAAAAGTTTATTAAAATATATTCTAATTAAATTGAAATTTAAATTAAGATAAAATTAAATTAAATTCTATTTTATAATCGCTGATAATTTTTGATACATTAGTTATGATTTTCATCTGTCAATTAATTTAGTTAATTATGTACATTTATCAACAAAATTTGTATTATATAGAATATATTATATAGAATATATGCCATATTTCTCTGAAACAAATAGTCACAAATAATTAATAAATGATTCAATTCTAAAGTCAATAGCAAATTTTAGATTCATCTTATCTTTATTGTAAAACAAATAAATTTATTATATATAATTAAATTATATATATATAATATTATAATAATATTTATTTATATTTTCTCCATAAATCTCATAATATAAAATAAATTTATATCATCTTATCTATATATCAACATATATAAAAAAAGTGCATCGAATTTTCACAGCCATACATTTTTTTTTCTACAGAATTTTTTTGTATGAAAAATAAGTGGGAAGAATGTATAAAAAAAATTCTATGCAAATTTAATGTAAACATTTCTAATATATTATGAACGAATTATATAAACAATTAAGTGAAATATTAATAAAATAATGATGCTAGATCATTAATGCTAGAAACTATCAATAATTGAAACATTACTGCATCAGACAATGAATAAAAAGCCAAATATATCAGTATATATTGAAATTTTTAATCAATATAATAAATAATCTATAACATTTGATTAAACAGAGGCAAAAAGAATAACACTTAAAAGAAACTTATAATACAAATTGAAGCTTGATTAACAGAATAGTAATTAGAAAAGAAGGAAATTTATTTTGATTATGATTGGACACAAAACAAAATCATATAATGAATATTTATTTCAATTTTGTGAGATATTATTAAGATTATAATAACAAATGAGTGTTACATTTGTTCATTCATTCTCGATCGAAGCAGAATATATTCTTTAGAAGTAATACAGGAAACAAGAACTACACATTATTTATTGGAAGATTTTGAAGAGAAAAAAAAATATTAAAAAAAAATAATTATTTATAAAAATAATCATAGTTGTCAGAGAAATATATAAATTTATTTATTAAAATAACAAATAAAACATATTAAACATTATTTCATAATGAATTTGAAGGACCAAAAAATCGGAAATTATAAATTCTATCTTACAGATCAAATGCCTATTCATGTTTACTATTAGGAAAAATAAAATTGAAATATATATGCTAAAAAATATATATTGAATATATATTGAATGATTAATAAATTAATATAATATATCGTCAGATCATTGAGAAAGAGTATTGGAATTCAATAATATGAACAATGTTTTATGAATATTCGCTTTAATTTTATTTTTTTATTTTCAGACAAAATAGATGATGACATCACATAATAAATAGTTTTATTTAATTCGAACAAAACCAAAATCGAAAACATATTTGTTATTATAAAAATTTTTTATTTCTATATTATATTATATTATTTTTTATTATGTTTATTACTTTCTTTAATTTATTGGGTTGGCAACTAAGTAATTGCGGATTTTTTTTAGAAAATCAAAGACAATTTTTTCATGAAACTAAATAACTTTATTCTGTAATGTGTTGCCTATTTTGATCAATGACCTTTTGCCATCTTTCAGGCAGCATCATAATCCCACGTTCATAAAACTTCTGGTTTTTATTAGCAAAAAACTGAATCAGGTACGATTTAATATCATCATCATTATTGGAATTTTTACCATTCAAGGAGTTTTGTAAAGATCGAAATAAAAAATAATCAGATGGTGAAAGGTCAAGACTATATGGTGGATGTGGCAAAACATCCCAACCAAGCTCCAATAATTTTTGCCGAGTGACCAAAGATGTGTATGGCTTTGCATTGTCATGATGGAATACAACACCTTTTCGATTTGTCAATTCGGGCCGCTTTTCTTCAACTGCATTGTTTAATTTCGTTAGTTGTTCAATGTAGACAACAGAATTGATCGTTCGGTTGAGTGGTAAGAGTTCAAAATAGATAATTCTTTTATAATCCCACCAAACTGATAACAAAACCTTCCTTTGATGAATACCAGCTTTTAATATTGTTTGAATTGGTTCACGTGGCCTGCTCCACGATCTTTTCCGCTTGATATTGTTGTAAACAACCCATTTTTCATCGCCAGTTATCAGTCGTTTTAAAAATGGATCATTTTCATTACGTTTCTTTAGCAAATGTTAATGCGTTGCGTTAAATACTTTTCTTTTAGTTCGTGAGGAACCCATGTATCGAGTTTTTGAACATAGCCAAGTTATTTTAAGTGGTTTTCAATGCATGTATGTGATACATGAAGCTTCTCTGCAATCTCACAAGTTATACTGTGACGATCCGAATCGATTATTGCTTTGATTAGATCGTTATCAACTTCAACTGGACGACCAGAGCGTTTTTCGTCTTTGAGTGAAAAATCACCAGAACGAAATTTGTCAAACCAATTTTGACACTGCCGGTCTTTTAAGGCTTCGTCGCCATAAACAGCACATAACTTTTTGTGAACTTGCGATGCGTTTTTCCCTTTGCGAAAATAAAAAAGCAAAATATGTCGATAATGTTTCTTTTGATTTTCCATTTTTCAACGAACGCTAAACGAAAACTACGCAACCGATCAAAAAACTTTTTTTACTGATTGACAGCTGAATTGCCAACTATCAAATAATAAAATGTGTTTTACATTTGGATTACGTCAGCAAACCAAAAAATTCAACTGAAGCCATCTATGAATGAAATCCGCAATTACTTAGTTGCCAACCCAATAGAATAGTTGAATTATTTGTAAAAAAAAAAAAAAATAAATCCATGTTATACTTCACATTTGAAAAATTATATAAATAAAGAGAAGAAATAAAAATATGTTGAATTTCTTTTACATTATATTTAAAATGAATTTCTAGAGCTTTTTCTTTTTATATTTATATATTTTCTAATTGGTCAACAATTCAATTCACAATTCAATTAAAGAATTTTTCAATAAAAATTTAACATAGAATCCTGATAAATCTCTCAATATCAGTACTTTTAAAAAATTTGTCAAAATGTTATTTTACTAATTAATAAAACAAATATCATATTAACAAATATCTGATATTCCAATCTATACAATTAATATTATGATTTATATTTATAAACATAAATGTATTAGCGATTTTTATATTATATTTTAATTTTTATCTTCATATTTATCACTTAATTCTTAATAAAATTATACATTTAATTAGTCAAGTTATTTTATATTTATATTATAATATATATTATATTATATTTATATTTATATTATATAAATTATAAGTTTATCTATAAATTACATCTATAAAATACATTGATTATTTCTTTATTACTTTATAATTTGTAAGTATATTATATTTATATGCATATTTTTTTTAGGATTCATTCATTCCCGATTAAACACAGATTGATTAAAAATGACATGTTCAGACCATTCTTTCATTTTTAAAATTTACAATGCAATGAAAGTAGACTATTATAAGCTAAATTTCATGCTATATATAATAAAATTTATAAAGTAATTAAATAATAGTATCATAATTATAACTCTTACAAATATTCGATTTGTAACATAAAAATTATTTTAAAATAAAATAAAATTAATTCAAATATATTTTTAATTAATTTAATAATTTAACATACATGTATATTAAATGCTGTTCTATAAAGATATAAATTCAAATACAATTAAAAAAATAAATATATAATCTAAAAACTCTCGTATATTTATTAACCAATATAATAAAAGATAATAAACAATTTGCAAAAGTAAATTTATGTTATAATATATATACTAATATAATATAATAATATATATTAACACAAATTTATGTATAAAATTATATTAGATAATTATTATCAGAATAAGAAAAAAAAGGAAATATATAAATATTTAAATACATATATGTATTTTGTAAATATATATATGTTTTATAAAATGTATCCCTTATAAAATAAAATAACTTTAAAAAATTGTTGTCAATTACAAAAGTAATCTTAAATTGATTATATTTATACGATCAAACAATTTTATTTTAATGAAATTTGGAAAGTTTTATAAGAATTATATAAAAGTTTCGTTCGAAGAGATTATACTTCATCTATAAAAATTATAAGTTTATCTATAAATTACAAAATACATTGATTATTTCTTTATTACTTTATAATTTTTAAGTATAAAAATGAGAATAACAAAAAATGGAAAAGTTATCTAAAGTTAATGGATAATGAACCAATGAAAGTCCTTAAGAAGTAATTGTAACGCCATCATTTTGATATAAATTGCATTAGTGAATTTATAAGTATTTATAAATATTTATCTAAAAATAATTCAAGAAAAACGTCATAATCAATAATAGTAACTGTACAATGAAAAGTGCATGAAAGGATTTAAATATTTGAAGATTTATAATTATTAATATTTTATATAAATAATTTATGTATTAAAATTTATAAATATATATTATTTTAAAATGTTTTCCACAATAGAATTTTCTTATTTTATTTATGAAAAATAAGATCAAAAATTTTATAATTTTATATTACATTATATTCACCGATCTTTAAGCAGACGATAAAAAAATTATAGCAATAATCTTATCGAGTAAGACTCTTTACATAATTATTATATTTTGTTAATTTAATATTTATTTTACATCTTTTATAAATATATATTTCCATATCCATACATTTGTTTATATTATATTTATTATAATTATATTTGTATTATATAATCAATAATTCATATAAAGATTGAATATCTATCCGTTATATATATTATTAAATATTATTAAATTTCACTAATGTAACATGAAAGTATCTTAAAAGTATTTTGTTACTATCATTTTATATATTATAGTGGATAATAATAAGATACAATTTAATATAGATTCATATAATATGAAATATATATTATAGATAAATTTGCTATATTTATTTATTTTAAATTTTTCTTCTTTGAAAATCACGTGAACAATTTCCAGGAAATTGAGGATAAAATAAATATAGTTATTAAATTACTCACTATAAACAAATGAATCAATATATGCTGTTTAGTAATGTTAAATAAATAATTATAAATGGTCGATAATATATATTACATATGTAACTCAAAAAAATATAATATAAATTATATCTCAAAACATATAATATAAATTATAAATCTGATATCTAGCAGAATCTCAATTAATTAATTATTACAATTATACATATATTAAACAGAAAAATATTCTAATATAAGTATGAATATTATAAAAATCAAAATATTGTATTTTATAATAAGAATATTTTATAATAAATAAGATATGTTTGAAAATAATTTATAATTAACTAATTTTAATAGGTTAATAAAAAATAAGAATATAAAAAAATTATTATTAAAATTTCAAAAAATTTATTGGATTTTATAAAATCATAAGAATGAAACAAAAGAAAATAATTAATGCGAACATTGAACACAATATATAAATTAAAAAGCTAATGAATCAAATTGACAACAGTTGACAAAATAAAATATCCATATTTATTAAAAACAAAAAATTTTTATTTTTTTATTTTTTTATATTGCCTTATTCAAGCTATATTTGAATTTGAATAGACTGTAATTGAAATTTTACATCAAAAAACAAATTTTAAAAAATTATTAATTTTTTTGTTTATAACATTTTTTAATTAATAAATATTTGCATAAATAATTAATAAATATTTTATCAGACAATAGTCCTCATGAAAAAAAATTTTTATCATGAAAATTTTTTTGTATTTCTTATAGTTTACGAATTATAATATAAAGTCGAAAAATTATAATGTAAAGCCAAATTTTTAAGAATTGAATTTTCCTTTAAAGTGATTTCGAGAAATAAAAAAAATTGCGTAATGCACACTTACATAAGCATTACATATATTTCCAAATTTTTATAATTTTAAAAATTTTTTTTGATTGAAAATCTTTTCGTTCAAAATCGATTTTTAAAATAAAAGATGAAAGATATAAAAAATCGATTGATGGCAAGAAAATTCAAATAGGCAAAAAAGAGTTCACAAGGAACTTTAATTCACTGCTAAGTTCAAGTGTCTTTAGATTAATAATTGCTATCATTGAGTAGAATTATCATAGTAAAATTCAATATCAAAACTGCAGATACTTAGAAAAAGAGTTATATAGATAAGATTGCAAAAGATTTTAAAAATTTAAACAAAATATATAGATTAAAAAAGATAACGAATTTAAACAAAGTAAAATCAATGCTTCATGATTTCTTGAAAAAAAAAATATTCGATTCGATTCTTTCAAAATTGTATATCTTAATTTTCTTAAATATCTTAAAGAAAGAATTAAACATTATTAATTTTATATATAAATAATGATATATTAATCACTAAGAATATCGAAGATATATATTACATCGAAAAAACAACTAACAATTGAATAAAAATTAAATTAATTTTGATAATTTTTTAAATATCATCATTAAAAAAAATTAATATAAAAATCTATAAAATCTAATCAAATAACATTATAAAATAACAAAATAAAAACAAAAAACAAAATAAAAACAATGTTTATATTTTGTAATAAATAATAGGAAACAATTAATTTGTAATAATATTATTCCGTCAAAAGAAAAATTTTTTGCGGCAATATTGCTTATGAATCTCACTTTCGATTAGCTCAATTTTTTTTGCTTGAATCGTATGATTTCTGTTCTCAATTTATCTGTCTTTATGAATCATATAAACAAATTTGTATAAGTGTAAAAGCAAATCATATAAAATATAATTATAAGCAATTAAATAAATATTATAATAATACTGGTTGAATGTCATTAAGCTAATAATAAAATTTTCACGTTTTATTCTAGGAATTAACTTGAATATTTTGTGAAAACAAAATATATATATTATAAAAGAAAGCAAGATAAATATGCGTTGAACAATGACTGTTGAAATTTAGCAAGAGAAACGCAAATAAAAAGAATAAATATGTAATAATATGTAATAATAAAAATTGTTACAATAATTTTTATTTTACTTGAAGATTATACCATTGAATTATTTCTTTCAATTAAAATGAATCAAAACACAATGAATAAATCAAATTAATTTTATTGATAAATAAAATAAATATATAAAAATATTCATGATTATTTCAAATTTAAACATTTTTATATAAATTTTTGTATATAAATTTCTAGGTCAGATGCTTTGACCATGCAACGACAAAGTTTAGAATTTTTAAAATGTTTTCTTTTTTAAATTGACAATAAATCTCTTTTTTTTTCTTTTTTTAATTCATTATTCATTTCTTGTTCTACTTTCTTTTTTTCAAATAAAAATCCATTTTCTTCTATATTACATGATGTTATTCATTATTCTGTAATTTTTCTTTCACTAATTTGAAACTTTAAAAATTATTTTTTGATTATTTTTTTTTCATTCATTTTTTTAACTGTAGAAGGAGAACTGTAGAACGAAAATTTTTCGAGGTTAAATTCTTCTACGTTAATCTTATTTCATTCAGATAAACATTATTTAAATTAATGTTGTTTTTCTTCAAATATTTTAAAAAACATGTCAAAACATTTGACTGCTTTATAGTGTGTATTTCTTTATGATTCATTTGAAAAAAGCGTATAGCATTTTTTGAAATGTTAGATCCATTTCTATATATGAATTGATAAGTTGCCCCAATTTTTAATTTTAATTCTATCACTTTTTCTTGTAATATTTTGTCTATTAAAATGTTATTCACTATTGATTCTTATATAAATTACAAATATAATTTATTGTCCAATTCTGACAGTATAAGTTCTTTTAATTTTTATAATTTGCAGTAATAAAATAATTCGTTTTTACGTATAATTGTGTTGTATTTTTTTTATGTAGGAATATCAATTGCAATTTATATGTTAAATGTTTTTGCAAAACATTTTGCAATATTTCAATAATATATATACTATATGCTATAGACAGCTGTTTATATTTTTTTTTCGATTGTCATTATATAGTTCGTAGAAGGAATAGTATAATCATTAAATTTATTATTAAATTAACCATTAAATTAATCATTAATCATTAAACAACAACAACAACAACAACAACAATAATAATAATATAAACTTTTAAAGTTTTTTAATCTAAAGTATACAAAATTCTATAACATAGTATTTCTATAACATAGTTCAAAAATTTGATTTAAAAGTTATAATTTACGTATTTTCTGACATTTTGAAATTAAATAAAATTCTTAAATAAAAAGGCAAGGAAACCATTAAAATGTCTTGTAATTTTTTTTATATATTATAAAAAATTTATTATAAATTATATTTATATTTCATATGTATGTAAGTAAGTATTTAAATATATAGACAAATTTTATTATTTATGATGAAAATGATCTAAATAAGTTAATTAAATTTAGAATGCGTATTTTGTATTTTTTCTAAAAAGATTTAAATTAACGTATGGCAAACAGTAACAATTCATCATAAATCTAATTATCAGAATCTTAGATAATAGAGAATTATAAATCAAAAACATATATTTTTTTCACTTTTAAGATGCTTTTTCTTATTCCATTAATTTTTAAAAATGTCAATTTCAAAGGACAATTGGAGAAAACATATCTATTTTTGAATTAATAAGCACAATGAATTTAAATGTTATCAATCTATATTGAGAATAAACAAAAGAATAAATCAAGAGTAAACTACGTCTTCATAATATACCCATTTTATGTAAATTCGGATGATCTATTTTATACTATTATTATATTAAATTTCATTTATAGAAATCTAATGCAGATTTTCGATATAAATAGACATGTTTACAAATTTATATTCGAATATGGATTAACTAACACAATATATTTGGTAACTTTCAGTTTATAAAAGTAAAATTTTTTTCTTTTTGATCTAAATTTATTTCTTTTCATATTTCACAATTCTATTTGCAAAAAGTGATATAATGTTTCTATTTATGTCATGAAAAATATTTCGATTTATAGAGACTTCTGAATGAATTTATAAAAATAATATTTTATTCATTATTGTGAATTTAATGATAGAAAATCCTGATCTTAACGTCATGTTCTTAAATAATGCAATAGATCTACTAAAAAACAAAAGCTATTATTGTTAACTTTGTAAAAAATATTGTGATTTATAAAAATATTTAATACTAATAGAAAAAATTATCAATCTGAAAATTAAAAAGATTAAAAACAGCAAAGAAAATATAGACAAGCTTATTAATTCGCATTATATTAACATATAAATATAATACGAATATTAAACATATCAATATGTTTTAAAATCCTTTAATTTTCAAGACAGTAACGAGCACTAAAATTATATATATGTACTTGAAAAATTTAACATTTATTATATTGTTTATTATTATGTATTAGAGTTTTGTTCATAATATTTAGTTGTTTCTGATAAATTCAAATTGTTTTCAATAAATTTATGAAATCTTATTTTATATATTTTGTATATTTCTGGAAAATATATTATTCCTAATTTATTATTAAGGATTTCTTGATTAATCGATATTTAACTATTATATTATGTATTTATTATTTTCATCTTATTTTTTTTTTTTTTTTCTATCATTTGGCAAAGATAGAATTTTTCGATTTCTTCGCACATATTTGAATCATTCAATTCTTTTTATGAAGATAATAAGTCTTTTTCAATAGCCTATTAAATTTCAATTGAGATATAGGATAAATTGTTGATACATTTTATGAAAAGAATATCTTTTAACAGCTTTTAACATCTTTTTTAAATTGAATTTAAATTGATATACGAAATATATTTTATTTTGTCATATAAGTGCGTCGGCATTACTTTCTTTTTCGCTGAATCTTAAATTTATATTGTTATAATACTACTCTATCAAGCTAGTTATCTTATCATATTTTCTAAATTTCAAATTTTAGATTTCTAAATTTTAATAAAAATGCAAAAAATGTTGAAGATTATGAAAAATTTTAATTTTTCAGTCAGAGATTATATCTTATAGCAAACAAAAATTACAAATGCTCTATCAGCTTAATTTTTTTTTTTTTATTTTTCAGAGTGAACTCAATTTTTTTATCTTATAATTGAATTATCTTCTAGATATCTAAATATGGAAATTCATAATTTTTCACAACAGATCAAAACAAAATAGGAAAATATTTTCTTTTTTTTCTTATATTTGTTCTTTTTTTCTAAATATAAGTAATTCTTGCAATTTATCGATATACAATTTTGAAAATCAACATTAGTTTTTTCTCTTGAAATCAATATATATTTTGACGCATGCATATTTAAAATAAATTCAATATCTTTTAAAATATACAGGTAAAATAGGAAATTATGAAAACTTTATTTTTAATTGCTCATTCCTGGATTGCTTTAATTTTATCAATATGTTTTCACTCTGATTTTTGCAATGTATTCTAAATATTTGATTTCTTGTCAAAAAAGTTTTTCTTTTTGGTTACAAATTCATTTGACAAAAAATAAACAAATTTATTTAATAGAGATACTTTTTAAGTTTTTTAAATTTATTATTTCTTCTTTATATTAATATTTATTTCAAAAATTATCATATCATTCAAATAAACTAGATAATTTAATAAATTTTTTATCCAAAATCGACTGAAACGAAATCAGATTTTTGAATAGAAAATAATAAATAATCGTTGCATAGATTAAATAAAATTACGATTTGAATTGCTATAAATCAGTTTTTTCGCAAAAAATGATTTTCTCTTCATCTTTTTCATTCATTCTAATAATCTCTTCTGAATTTTTTATGAAATTATCTTATGAAATCATGAAGCAATTTCTAAAATTCAACTTTTTGTTGTTCTATTAATTTTTGTGAACAATACTTATTTTTATAAATAATCAGAGATTCTTTTTTCTTTATTTTCATTTTCACTCTTTTTTATATTCTTTCTTGAATTATTCTTTCTTTTTCAAAGATTTTCTTCTAATGAACATTTAAATGAACATTTTTATAATCGAAAAATCATCTAATCAACATCAAGACAGATATTCAGGTAGTATAAATTGAAATGAAAACTTTTTTCTCTATACTGATTTCTTTTTATTAATTCTTTTTGTTCACTGTATTTTTGTTTTCCATATTCAATAAGTTTCAGATTTTATCTCTTTTATATTTACTTTAATAATTTTTGTCTAATTTATTACAAAATTTTAAAATCGATGTTTTCAATGAATTTATATCAATGATTACCATCTCTAAGATTCTTTTCGAAAATACAAATTTGGTACAACGCAAGAATTTCTTAATTTTTTCTTTGATGAATTGAGAGATAGCCAACTTATTTCGCATTTAAAAGCCATTTGTATCAGCCTTTCAATCTTAATAATTTCAGAATAATAACTAAAATTCGAAAGATATTTTGCATGAAATTAATTATAACCGAATTAGTTTCAAATAAAAATATTAAATAATTAGCAAGAAGAGAACTGCATGCCGATTCATCTAATGAAGCAATCAAAGCTGTAATTTTGATTACAATCATTTATTTACATAATAATTCAATAAATTCAAATTATATTTGAAATTCTTTGAAAAAAGTCTATTAAAATGAGACGGTTTTGCTATATCCAAGAAATATATAGCTAATACTATTTTCTAACTACGTAGATAAAGGAGGATTAGAAACAAAATATTAATGAAAATGACTATTTGTCTAAATTCAATTCTCATAAATTTTACCATTTATATTATGGCAACTAAGTAATTGCGGATTTCACTAGATGGCTTCAGTTGAATTTTTAGGTTTGCTGGCGTAGTCCAAATGTAAAACACATTTTATTATTTGATAGTTGGCAATTCAGCTGTCAATCAGTAAAAAAAATTTTTTGATCGATTGCGTAGTTTTCGTTTGGCGTTCGTTGAAAAATGGAAAATCAAAAGGAACATTATCGACATATTTTGCTTTTTTATTTTCGCAAAGGGAAAAACGCATCGCAAGCTCACAAAAAGTTATGTGCTGTTTATGGCGACGAAGCCTTAAAAGACCGGCAGTGTCAAAATTGGTTTGACAAATTTTGTTCTGGTGATTTTTCACTCAAAGACGAAAAACGCTCTGGTCGTCCAGTTGAAGTTGATAACGATCTAATCAAAGCAATAATCGATTCGGATCGTCACAGTACAACTTGTGAGATTGCAGAGAAGCTTCATGTATCACATACATGTATTGAAAATCACTTAAAATAACTTGGCTATGTTCAAAAACTCGATACATGGGTTCCTCACGAACTGAAAGAAAAGCATTTAACGCAACGCATTAACATTTGCTAAAGAAACGTAATGAAAATGATCCATTTTTAAAACGACTGATAACTGGCGATGAAAAATGGGTTGTTTACAACAATATCAAGCGGAAAAGATCGTGGAGCAGGCCACGTGAACCAGCTCAAACAATATTAAAAGCTAGTATTCATCAAAAGAAGGTTTTGTTATCAGTTTGGTGGGATTACAAAGGAATTGTATATTTTGAACTCCTACCACCCAACCGAACGATCAATTCTGTTGTCTAAATTGAACAACTAACGAAATTAAACAATGTAATTGAAGAAAAGCGGCCCGAATTGACAAATCGAAAAGGTGTTGTATTCCATCATGACAATGCAAGGCCACACATATCTTTGGTCACTCGGCAAAAATTATTGGAGCTTGGTTGGGATGTTTTGCCATATCCACCATATAATCCTTGCACCATCTGATTACTTTTTGTTTCGATCTTTACAAACCTCCTTGAATGGTAAAAATTTCAATAATGATGATATCAAATCGTACCTGATTCAGTTTTTTGTTAATAAAAACCAGAAGTTTTATGAACGTGGGATTATGATGCTGCCTGAAAGATGGCAAAAGGTCATTGATCAAAATAGGCAACACATTACAGAATAAAGTTATTTAGTTTCATGAAAAAATTGTCTTTGATTTTCTAAAAAAAATCCGCAATTACTTAGTTGCCAACCCAATATTTCCATTTATAATACTTAAGCGGCGATCCATCTATTTTTATCATATATTAATCGAAAAATAGTATTAATTATTAGCGAAATCATTTTTTAAAATGATCTTTCTATAAGTTGATCATTCTATTATTCTAAAATTCTATTTTTCTTAATATCTGCCTTTTTTGCTTTTTTTTTATTAAATTTTGTGCTGTTTCTAAAAGGTCCTAATGATTATTTCACTTAAAATTAATTATTAAACTTATCGCTACTTTACAAATTATTCTTTAATAGAGTTTCTATATAATTCGCTACTAATTCCAAAAGAAACAATCTTATTTCTGAAAACTGGTTCTTTATTATTAGTTTTATTTTATTACTATTTAGAATTCGATATTTTACATAGAAAGCAAAAAAATAAACATCCATTTTGTTTCAGTAACAACTCTATTATATCGGTATTTTCGATATAACTTATTTGTTTCTCTGTGACTATCAATATATATACTAATTCAGCCAATATATATACTAATAATATTTATCTATTAATTATTTATTTTAATTACTTTATCTATTTTAAACTTTATTTACCATTTAGCAATAATAAAATATATTTTTTTATTTTAATTTATTATAGATAATATAATAATATTTTAATTGCAATTTTTTTTTTTCTATTTTAGAGATTACGTACAAAGTAATTACTTGCATTTTTTGTTATTATAAAGCGATAAAATATTTGCTTGAAGAATATAATGTTCCATTTTATGTTCAAAAAACGACTTTTTTATTAATTAATATCTTTGATACAATACAACCGATATTATCATTTCTAATATTATAATTTATATTAATCACGATATTTCATATTGTGTTCGTAATATTATATGTCATATATTATATAAGCAAACTATCACGATATTTCATAAAAAAAATCTTCACTGCAATTATAATTTATATTAAATTTTATTTTATATTTAATTTTTTTCATTTTTGAGGTTTGTGGATATTCTGCAAATAATATATATTCATAAATAAATATAAATATAAGAAGATTCATTTCTTAAAGGAAATATCTTTTAATTCTTTGATCTAATAGTTTATGCAATGCAAATTTAAAATATTAAGTAAACTTAATCGGACATACATACATACATATATATATATTATATATACATATGCAAACATTTTTTATCATTTTGATTTATAATTATAAATTAATTAAAAATTAATATAAAAATTTGCAAATAAAAAAATATAATAGAAAATCAAACATCCATTAAACATAATAATATTTGCTAACAATGCATCTTTATTGCAAAAAAAATAAAGAATATAGCAAATAAATGAATAAAGCAAATATTGCAATTTGAATTTTTTAAAATTATTTTAAAATTAAATTTCAAAAAAAATTTATTTTTTTTAAATTTTTTTTTAATTCTTTTTTACAAAAAATTATCTTGTGCTTAATCGAACATAATTTTCAATCGCATCTGTATATGTATCCATTATTTCATTAAGTTTTTGTTTATTTGATTAATTCAGATTTATTTTGCATTTATTTTTAGCATTCTTGTATTTTGTCTAAAATAAATCTAGTATATCAAAAAAAATGTATATACATATAATTTATTCATTATTCATGATGTAATTCAATATAATTTTTTATTCATAAAAAAATATTTATTATATTTAATATTCTTTTTTCGACATATTGTTTGGATTTGTTTATGCTGGATTTGTTTATTGATAGAAAGTAACCAATGCTGACATCACGGTGAAACTAGATTATCCATTTTGTTTTTTGTAATAATTTGTAAAATTTTTTATATTTTTTTAATAATTTGTTAAGAAAGTTGTAGCAACAGCTTTTGTAAAATGTTACTTAAAATTATTTCAGGAATTTCCAATTAACGATATTTGATCCAATAAATATACTTTTGGAACATTCTATATATAAAATATTTATAAAAATATAATACATTTTGAAGAATATTGGTGAGTGAATTTTAGATATTAAAACAATAAAAAATATTCATATACACATATGTTCGATAAAATTTAACGACTTATAACTATTTTAAATTTGTATTAATTAGAATAAAAATGAAAATGTTCAAGTAAGTGTATGACAATAAATATCACTTATGGAACCTCTTAACAAAAAATAAATATATTTTTTAAATATAATATTTTTTAAATAATTACTTTTCAATATAATATAATGTAATATAATATATATAATATATATAAATATATAAATATTGTATAATATATTATAACATATTTTAACGTATAATATATAATATTTTAAAAAAGAAAATTTTTATCATTTCCAGTTATACAAATTAAAATCTATTAAATTTATTATTTACAAAAATTTATTTAAAAAATAATTATTTAAAAATTAAAATATTACAGCAATGATATTCAGATATTGATTTGCTAAATTAGATAATTATAGAATATTTTATTTAAAATTAGAAATGATCATTCTATTATACTTATTAAATTATGAGTATCGTGAAATCACATTTATGATACATATATATATTCAAATTAATACATTCTAAATTTTAGAAAAACATATTTTTGCTTGTTTTGGATTTTTTTGTTTGGAATAAATAATTTCAATTAGATCGATCATGCAGTTTTTATTTTCAGTTTTTATTTTCAAAATTCAATAGCTAAAGTTATGGATAAACTTTGAATTTGAAACATCCTGCTGATAATTTATCAGATTGACAATAAACTCGTCCTAAATTAAATCGTCGTAAATGCAATTATAAATTATATGCGTAAAAATTTCATAGAATTCAAGGAATCAATATTTATCACTGGATTTCTTTCTTATTTAAACGTAATGCGCAAAAAATGCAAGGATAGATCGAGCAGAAGATATTAAAAATACTTTCTTTATCGACAGATTATTCGTATTAATATTCTAAGTTTTTTATCTCATAAAAATAATGAATGAAAATAATTAATCTTCTATTTAAAAGAAAATATCAATATTATTCAAGTACAATCATAATACATAAATAATAAAATATTTGTATTTTAAATTTTTATATTGATTACATTAAATTACTTCAAAAATAAATGCTACTTTTGCAAGTGCGGAAATGTAAATCTCATTATCCAACTGTATTAATTATTTGCATATAACTGTTAATTCATTATTAATCATATATTCTATTATTTACAAAAATATTAAAATATATTATTAAAATTTTTTATGCTAAAATGACTATTTAATAAAGTTATAAGAATACATTATAAGAATATGCTTCTTTATATATAATCAGTTTACAATTTCTTTTAACTATAATACACTTCCTCAAAGAATTTTCCAATGCAATTTTCCAAAAATAAAATTAGATTTGCAATTATAAAACTATAAAAATATTAATATAATTATATTATAATTAAGGCAATAATATAAACAAATAACGATTTCTAATTTATATTTAATATTCCCTTAGTTTAAAAAAATATAAAAATATTATATATTAAGAATCATTACAGAATATTAATATTACAGAATATTAAACATATAAATTAATTAACAATTTTAATATCATTAATAATTATTAAAAATTATAATATAAAAATTAATATTTAAAAATATTCTGAATTTTTTAAAAATTGATTATGAAGCAAAATTCTGAAAAAATTCATATTTTATTTATGTTATTGCCCTTTTTGTGTAATAAATTAAAATATATAATAAATTATTAAATTATTAATTATAAAAACAATTTTTTTAAAATTAATTTTATGATATAATTATATAGTATAAATAAATATTTATACCATAAGCATAAAAATCATGCTGTGTCAATAGTTTTATTTAGCAAATATCAATATTCTATTTCGTTATATAATTAAGTAAAATATTGTAATTCATGTAATGCTATAAATATTTTAGAATTTAATATAATTTGTTGGAGATAAGCTTTTATTCAATAAGAAGTTATATAATATCGGAATTATTAATCATATATATAAAAAATTATACTTCTTGTTTTTTATTAAGAAATTAATCTTATGTAAGTAATACGATATTATAGAATATTATATTATATTATATTATACAATACGACATGATATTGTTGCACTCAATTGATAAATGTCTAAGATGACACATTAGAATTGCCTCATTAAGTGAATCAATATGAAGTGTATTGTGATATTTATTTCTGCTATTATTTATATATATATTATATATATTACAGACTATTTAAAATTAATTTCAATTATGAAATTACTATTAAATTTTGGAATAAAAAATCTTTAAAATTTAAACTATGACCAATTATACTTAAAATTGCCAAGCTTCGCAATTACTGTTATCTTTAAAACAAAAAAAAAAAAAATCGAAAAAATTATTATATATTTTTTCATTGCATTTACATTGAAAAAACATATTAACTATTACATTTTTCGTAAAAAATTACTGATAATAACAAGTTCACAGAATATTTTCACCACTATCTTTATTATGAAAATTCCTTTTGAAAATATACCATGCAGTAATATTGATCTTTCAAGAATCCAAAATAAATAATAGAATAGCTATATCTTCATTTTAAGAGGAAATACTAATCGCGATTTTTAAAATTTTGCATGTATATAAACTGCAAGAATTGTTTATGTCTATAAAAAGAAAATAAATATAAGAAAAAAAAATGTTTTATTTTATTTTATAAACGATCTTTGAAAATCATAAAGATCATAGATAATAATAATTAAAAGATGAGTTTATCCTGAAAAACAAAAAAAAAAAGAAAAAACTAAGCTGGCAAAATATCATGTAATTTTTTTTTTGTTATGAAAAGTAATTTTTATAAAAATTAAAACTTTTCACGATTTTCAATATGTTTCGCGTTTTTATTAAAATTTAAAAACCTAACAAAATTAAATTGTAAATTTTATCAATTATAAATGTATTTCATACAATTCATATATTATGACATAATATTTATTATTTGTTATTATATATAATATTTGATATAATCTTATTATTTGTTGTTATATATAATATTTAATATAATCTTATTATTTATTACTATATTTCGATGGATAGATAATTTTTTAAATATTTTCTAATTGAAAATATTTGTTATTTTATTTTTTATTTTATTTTAAATTTATTTAAAATATTTGTACATACATTATATTAAATTGATTTAAAGAAAAAAATTCTAGATATTTGACAAAATCATCCAAAAATAATGAATTTAAATAAATATAAATAAAAGATTATATAAGGAGCATGTCGAAAAACTTATATGCTTTAATTAAAATAACAAGAAGAAACATAAATATGCGTATTTTACTATTTAATAAAAATAATTAATAGAACTTAATAATTAATAAAAATTATTATTAAATAAGATTATTAAATTTTATTAAAAATGCGAAAAATGTTGAAAATTTTTTAGCCCGAGATTAGAGTATTAGAAAATATAAGATTTTCTATAAAAAAAAATTCCAAACATTTTCAATTGAAAATTTTGTATCAAGAAAATTGTTTAATCTTAGTATAAAAAATAATAATCTTATATCATTTAAATATTATATAAATTATCTAGATTATATAAAATATTTAGATAACATATAAATTATTTATATGTATATATATAAAATTTTATATATATAAAATATATATATAATTTATTATTATATATATAAAATACATTAATAATTAATAAAAATTTTAAATTAAATTTTTTAGTAATAAAAAATAAATTATTATTTCAAAGACAGTAATCAAAAAATAGCAAAAAAAAAAATAATAATCGATATAATTATTGATAATAGTACTTTGGAAGAAAATTTCAAAAGTTTCGAAAGCACATAAGTAATCAATGATCAGATATTTATTTTAGAGTCAATTTTGAATTTTGAATATAGAGAAATTTTATTGGATTTCTTTTTGATAAGATATAGAAACTTGATATATATCATCATTTACTATTTGGTAAAAAAAAAAAAATAAAAAATAAAAAAATAAAAATCTTAAAAATTTACAATATTAAAATGCTATCTGAAAGAACAAAGGACAATATAAATTCAAATTCATGTTATCTTTATAAACTTTGCAACATTTAATAATAGTTATAAATAATATATTAGCAATTGTAAGATTTTAAATGATTTGCACATGGTTTTATGTTTTTTTATGTAGAAATTTTTTATTCGTCCTATTATAATTTCAAAAATATGATTTTTTCTTATTTCATAACTTGTAATTAACTATATATCATATTGAATATTTAATTAATTGATTCATATTTATTTAATTAACAAATTAATTTCAGAAAATTTGTCAATTTGAATTTATAATTTATTCTAAATCAATTATTATTTTCTTTTTTTTTTAGATTATTATGACTGGAAGAATTTTTTAACGGGTCAGAAACTCAAAAATTAATATAATATTTACTACTTGAAAATCGTTAAAAATTATTTACAATTTCTTATTTAAAATATAGCTTATTTAAAATCGCGAGTATTTATCGCTCGCGAGATTTATGAGAGATTTATGAAAGAGTTCATGAGGAAAGATTCTTGAGGAAAGGATATGAAAGATCCTTTCTGTTATTGTTCCTCCTCGCAGATCATTTTTAAATAAAAGATATTATGTAAAATGTTTTTGAGAATTTAGTCAATAATTTGTAATTATATATTTTTGACATTTTCAACCTAATTGATTCTAAAAGTAACATATTCTAGACACAATTGATTTAACGATATCCAATCATTCTATTTTAAGAAATTTTCTTTTAACTTAGGGATGTCGCAAGTCAGGCCACTGACCGCAGTATTATTGATATGCCCCCACCAGGAAATTTAAATCCTCGCAATTAACTAAAAAAGAATTTTTTAAGATCACAAGTTTTCCTTGTAAAAAAAAATCTCATTGTAAATAAATTATACTCTGACCATCGGATAAGACAGTCTTAGAAATAAGATAGTCTTAGAAATAGTCGTGTTCAAAAACATCATATTCTGACTGTCGAACACAATTATTTATTGTAAAAAAGTATTCATTGTGAATAAGTCGTATTCTGACGTCGGATATGATTGTAATTATCATGATCTAATCATTGGACACGATCATTCTTAGTGATATTATTATATAATATCTCTCTTATACGTACGGTACTTGTAACCGCATTAATATAATCCAAGTATTGTGAAGAAAATACATCAATAATCACTTCTCCACCCATATTTATATATGAGACAAAAGACATTCGATATATGTATCCATATACTTAACAATCCATTACAACGTTATTATATTACTGCGAACGCGAACAATATGTCAAATCAAATATATCATTTATCAATTTATGAACAAAACATAGATTAAAATATTTTTAAAAATTTTCAAAAATGAAAATGAATTTTATTGTTTCAATCAAGATTACTGTATCATAAACTTTCCTGTGAATCATAAAGTAACTTTCTTAATATTAATTGAATAAATTTATTTTATAATTAAAGATTATTGGATTATTTATTTTATAACTAAAGATTGGCTACATTAGAATTAAAAAATTATAAGTAAAAATTGAATATATTTATTTTCATATTCAGTTTATATTCAATTATTATTCATTTTTTCGTATTGAATTATTCAATAAATTATCAAAGATATAAAAATATAATTTAAATACATAATAAATAATTTAAATATACATGTATATAAAATCGAAGTGAATATAAATTAAATTAGAATTTTTTATTAAAAAAAATTAAATTAAATAACTTTTTATTGAATAAAAAATTAAGATTACTTTAATTTTTTTCTTTAATAAAACTATATCTTTGATCGAAAAATTTTAAATTAAAAATAAAACATTTTAAAAGTTATAAATTTTGATTCAAATAATTACAGACTTCCTCGTTCCGTTAAT
The DNA here is from genome assembly GCF_003254395.2 of Apis mellifera. Taxonomy (NCBI): domain Eukaryota; kingdom Metazoa; phylum Arthropoda; class Insecta; order Hymenoptera; family Apidae; genus Apis; species Apis mellifera. The sequence continues at coordinate 4,800,310 of NC_037648.1, forward strand.
ACATTTATCTATTAAATTTTTTACTTTGATAATAAATTCGATAAAAAAATATTTGCTATATTCTATATACTTCTATATACTTCGACATGTTGCTTTGATTTGTTCACGTTATAGCACTATTATAGCAGCTTGATTAGATTACTTATTCCGATTGGCCAATATATTATCAATAATTTCCAATTAACTAGAATTTCCATATGGACATCTTTTATATTCAAAAATTATTAAAATTGATAAATGATATAAATTGATAATTGACATTTTATATAGGATGTTCATACAAAATTTAGGAATATCTATTGACTGCAGACTGAAATAATTTCAAGTAATATTTTTTTTTCGAAAAACTTTTGTTATCGTTTTTATTAAATATTATAAGTTATTCATTATTAATATATAATTTATTCGATATAATTTTTATTGATAAAAATATTTTTTATATTCGATAGATTTTTTTCCACATATATTGTTTGGATTTATTTGTTCGACAGGACATTGCGATTTAACTAAATTACGCATTGATTGGCTATTTTTGTTAACAAAGCGTAATGTTTTTATAAAGAAAAATATCGTAATTTTGAAATTACCTCAAGAATCTAATTTTTTTAATAAAGAAAAGATATACTTTTTTCTAATTTATTTTAAGAAAAAATTATTTTGAAATATATCATATAATATAATTTACAGAAATCAGCAATTTCATTAATTTCAGAAAATGAAATATGAGAAGGTGAAATAATTAATTGATTTTTATGAAGAGATTTTTTATGTGAAATTCTATAAATAAAGGAAAATATTGCATAAAAATATCTGAAAAAACTAGAAAAAAACTAGAACTTTTTTAAACTAGAACATAGAAGGCATTTTCACAAAATTAACAATATTATTAATTATTATTAACATATTATTAACAATATGTAAATTAACAATATTACTTATTATGATTATTTTAAAATTCATAAAACACAAAACATATAACATAAAAAACAATAATAATTAACAATTATTATTATTAAAATTAAAATTAATAAATAATATAATGATATCATTCAAAGCAATCATTATTTGTAAGAAAATTAAAACTATATAAAGCAATATAAAGCAACATAAAAAACTATTTTAAAGAAGAATGAAATTGAAATTTGTTTAACTTTCATTATGCATTTATATCAAAATTACTCCACACAAATAAATTTAAGTATAATTAAGAAAATAATTAAGTAATCTGAAAAACTTTCAGATCAGATTTTATAATATTAAAATTTTATGAATATAATTATTCAATAATCAAAGATGACAAAAAATTTATAAATAATTTACAAAAATTTCAAATAAATTTATAAATAATTGGAATAAGAAATATATATATATATATTAAAATTGTATATATTATACTAATATATATATAATAATACATTAAAATATATATGTAATATATTAAAATATATTAAAATATATATATATATATAAGGGTGGGACACCCTATAAATATATAGGGTGTCCCAAAATTAACGCAAGATTTGAATTAGCCGCCATTTTTGCATTAAGTTGTTGGCAACCCTGAAAAAAGAACAGTTTGACAGCTGAGAGTTTAGGGTTAGTAAAAATGGAGCGTTATACAATACAACAACGTGTCTTCATTATTGAACAATATTTTAAAAATAATGAAAGCTTGGCAGTTGTCAAAATAATCCTAAGCAATGAAGCACATTTTCACCTTGATAGCTTAATCGCAAAAATTGTGTCTGGGATTCGGAGAACCCACGTGTGATTAATGAAAAACAAATACACCCACAACGTGTCACTGTTTGGTGCGGATTTTGGACAGGAGGCATCATCGGACTATACTTTTTTGAGAATGAGGTTGGTCAAGCAGTAACCGTTAATAGTGCTCGATATCGCGACATGATAACACAGTTCTTTCTACCGAAATTGGATGATATTGATGTGGCCAATATGTGATTTCAACAAAACGCCACATGCCATATAGCCAATGAAACAATTCAATTACTGCATGAGACATTTCCTGATCATATACTCTCTCATTTCGGTAATTAGAATTGGCCTCCTAGATTATGTGATTTAACACCATTAGATTTCTTCTTATTTCTTCTTATTCTATTTTATTTAAAGTCAAAGGTTTATGTCAATAATTCCACAATCACATGTGCATTACAAGAGAAAATTAAACGCTGCATCAACGAAATTCAGCCATAATTATGCAGAAAGATCATGAAAATTTTCGACGAAAGGGTGCGTATGTGCCAGCAAAGCCGTGGAGGCCATTTGTCCGATGTGTTATTCTATAAATAACCCTATCTTATGTACTTTATGATTCACTTAAAAAATAAATATCTAAAGATTAAAAACTCTTTTTTATATTTAATTCAAATCTTGCTTTAATTTTGGGACATCCTTTATCTTAGTTACTTCTTTAATAGATATTTCTTTTTATAAATTCATAATTTTTTTTTATAAAATAATAAAATTTGAATTTATTGTATTATAAAAAGCAAAATAATAATTATAAAAATTTTGGAATAATAAGAATATATAAAATCAATTTATTAATTCATTAGATATGAAATATTTATATTGATCTATCTTTTTATCAGGATTTTCAGATTTAATTTGATTTTTTCAGATGAAAAAACTTTTCATATCTATTGTCAGGATCTCTATCTCCGATGTCCAGATATTACTGCTTGAATAAGGAACAGGCAATGAATACGATGATTCTTAAGTTTTTCAGCGATCGAGAATGCATATCGTATATCGTGTTCAATATATAATATTTTCTACATTGTATGTATGCGATTATGAAATTAAATCACATTAATTTAATTATAATTCAGAAATAAAAATATTAAATAATATTGTTTCTTATTACTTTTTCTTTTCTTCTATCAATTATAATATGTGTTTTCTATCCTACATTTTTTTACTTCTATACTTTAATATTCGTTTCTTAATTTTATACTTTATTATTACATTACATATCTTATTACATTTTTATATATATAGTTACAGAAAAAAAATTATAATTAAAAAATATTGATATTATCAAATATTATCAGATTAAAAAATAACCGCTCTATTGTATCGTATGTATAGAAGATCATTGCCACTGTCCCGAAGTTCGACGAAAACATTTTTTACCGATTATACCAAATTTGGATTTCTAATACAATAAGGAATAATTCAACAATTTTTTAACTTTTATTATTAATTTATAACTTCATAATTTATTACGATAAAAAATTGCCACATCTTTATTATTTTTATTGTTTTATCATGCGTTTAACAATTTATTTCATTATCATTACTATAGTAAATGTAATTTATATATTTTTATAAATTAACTTTAAATTTACATTTCTGATTTTTCGATTTATTCAATTATAATTATATTAAGGTATTTTAAATGCATTTTACGTGAAAAAAAAATTACAATAATTTTGTTGTCACAATATTCAATATAGTCTATAAATCCACAATAAAGTAGAAATAGAACAAAAACAAAAATAATAATGTTCGATTTTGCTTTAATTTTGTAATGAAAAGAGAAAAATGAACGAACATTTTACTGCTATTATATTTTTAGATATATGTTGTATTAAAGAACCAAAAGTTTCAATAGTTAATAACCAAATTTCTTGCTTTTTTTCACTATTTACATTTAAAGTTAATAGCTGAAAGAAGAATAGAATTCTTTAAAGTTAATAGCTGTGCTTCTACATAATATCTTAAGGCTGTCTGTACATATTGATATATAGTAGTAGGTACATCGGATGAGTTTTTTTCTTATAAAAAAAAAAAATTGAAATTTTTATAACATAAAAATTATTAATATTAACATTTCTTTTATTCCAATAATATATTGTTTAATTTTTCATTTTATAAAATTTACATCATATTTAAGAATACTATTTGTCAAAATTTTTTTCAAAACACTATCAACAATAAAACACAATGCATACATTGTGAAATATATATATTATCATTTCATTCAGAAATTATGGAATTTATTAATGACAATTGAACAAATCTACGATTATCAGGATTTTTATCTCGAATTTTTACGGAAAAAAGTTGAACAATTATGCCCGTAATTTAATGATTTTTAATGATTGACAATTTTTTTTTTCATAATTTTTTTAAATATGGCGTCAGTATTTGTTTTTATAAATACAAAAACTATGAGATTCATTTTAAGTTTCATGTTATTTTGAACATTCACGAATTCCATACAATAAAGCTTTACTTAAATCAGAGAATAGCTTCTTCATTTTTCATTAAACATATCTAAATATTATTCTTAATTAGTAATATATAGAATTAAATCTTATTATAGGATAAAATATATTTAAAATAGATTATTATTATGAATATTTAAATATTTCTGTATTATTATAATTCTTAATCATCTCATAACTTTAAAAATTATCAATATTCAAAATAACAAAACAATAAAAATTAATATAAATATTATATGAGATTTATATTTATATTTTACAACTATTATATGAACAATTGTTAATTTTATATATTAGTATAAATTTATAAAAATATTGGAGAGAAAAATAGTTAAATAACATTTAGACTTATTTACACAAATTAAAGAAATAATATTACATAAGAAAACTAAACATTCAATAAAATATTTAATTATTTCAAACGATTGATATTTTTTTCTTTTTTATTTTTTTTTAATGTCGAAATTTAAACTTTGATAAAATAATAATCATTATGTATTATTTATTTACAGCAATGTTTTGAAATTATCAATACATTAAATTATTTTATATTATATTATAAAATTAAATATTTTATTTATATTTTAATTGTATTTGTAAATATATTATTGATAAATATAAATAAGGGAATATTTTTTACGAAAGATAAATTCATAAAAATTATATTAGAAAATGAATAATAATAATGAATAAACATAACGGCAGGGAACGAAATTACATTAAATAATATAAATATATTTATATTTTAACTATTACGATTCGATTTAAAGTATCCTTATATTTACAATATATCACATTGTTATAAATTAATAATTTAACACATCTGTTAACAATATTATTTTAATATAATTTGTTATATATTCAGTTCTAATAAATTAATTAACAAATATATATAATTATAAATATATTATTAACAAATAAATATCATGAATTTATTTCGAACAGAAAATACTAATTAAAAATAATATTATCAGATGATATATATGATCGTTTTTCATAAAAATATAAATTATTTATTTTATCAAAAATTTATATACATATATATATATATATATATATATATATATATATATATATATATATATGTTGACTGGGCAGTGAAAATAATGAATAAAAATGTACGGATTTTGATGATTAGAAATGATTAAAAATGACCTCTTTGATCATGTGATTTAACACCATTAGATTTCTTCTTATAGAGTTATTTAAAATCAAAAGTTTATGTCAATAATTCCACAACCATATATGCATTACAAGAGGAAATTAAACACTGCATCAACGAAATTCAGCCATAATTATGCAGAAAGATCGTGAAAAATTTCGTCGAAAGGGTGCGTATGCCAGCAAAGCCGTGAAGGCCATTTGCCCGATGTGTTATTCCATAAATATCCTATCCTATGTGGTTGGCAATTAAGTAATTGCGGATTTCAGTTAAAGTTGATGACGACCTAATCAAAGCAATAATCGATTCAGATCGTCACAGTACAACTCGTGAGATTGCAGAGAAGCTTCATGTATCACATACATGCATTGAAAACCACTTAAAACAATTTGGCTATGTTCAAAAACTCGATACATGGGTTCCTCGCGAACTGAAAGAAAAGCATTTAACGCAACGCATTAACATTTGCTAAAGAAACATAATGAAAATGATCCATTTTTAAAACGACTGATAACTGGCGATGAAAAATGGGTTGTTTACAACAATATCAAGCGGAAAAGATCGTGGAGCAGGCCACGTGAACCAGCTCAAAAGCTGGTATTCATCAAAAGAAGGTTTTGTTATCAGTTTGGTGGGATTATAAAGGAATTGTCTATTTTGAACTCTTACCACCCAACCGAACGATCAATTCTGTTGTCTACATTGAACAACTAACGAAATTAAATAATGCAATTGAAGAAAAGCGGCCCGAATTGACAAATCGAAAAGGTGTTGTATTCCATTATGACAATGCAAGGCCACACACATCTTTGGTCACTCGGCAAAAATTATTGGAGCTTGGTTAGGATGTTTTGCCACATCCACCATAAAGTCCTGACCTTGCACCATCTGATTACTTTTTGTTTCGATCTTTACAAAACTCCTTGAATGGTAAAAATTTCAATAATGATGATGATATCAAATCGTACCTGATTCAGTTTTTTGCTAATAAAAACCAGAAGTTTTATGAACGTGGGATTATGATGCTGCCTGAAAGATGGCAAAAGGTCATTGATCAAAATGGGCAACACATTACAGAATAAAGTTATTTAGTTCCATGAAAAAATTGTCTTTGATTTTCTAAAAAAAATCCGCAATTACTTAGTTGCCAATCTAATACTTTATGATTCACTTAAAAAATAAATATCTAAAGACTAAAAACTCTCTTTTATATTTAATTCAAATCTTGCGTTATAATTTTGGGAGACCCTTTATATATATATAATGTTTTCCAAATCTTCACTAGTAATCGAAATAGAGATATAACATAATTTCACAAATCATACTTGCACATCTAGTATCTTGCAATAAATTATCATGGAAGCAATCGCAAGTATCTTGATCATGCACTATGACGTGATCACAAGAGAGCTAGAAAGCTCTCTTTCACTCTCCAATGCTATTTATTTCTCTAACCCTATCTTAGTTTGCATTTTTAAGGAAAATAATGACTGGAGAAAAAAAGACGCGATAATTTGCTACCAAATCGATTAAAATAAAATAGAATTCAGTCAATTAATTGCAAACAGTTAATCTCAAAAGTAAATCTTTCATTTACTTCCAGCTTATTAAGAAAAACGATTATATAGTTATACAACCACAGATTTTTCAAATAGCATCAATTCAGACACCCCATTTGCATAATATTCAAAATCATTAAATTGAACTTTAATAATTATTTCTAAACAATCTTGAAAAGTAGAAGGGAGATAATAATTATATGATTAAATGAATTGAAATGAAGTATTAATAAAGTTTATAATTACTTTAAGAGTTTAAAAAGATTATATCTCATTTAAAATTATTTATTATTTATTTATTATTTTATTCATTATTAATAATAATTTTAATATAATTTAATTATCTATTTTGTGATTATAAAAAAATAAAATTACAAATAGAAAAAAATAGAAAAATGTAATCTAATTAATTTAGATTATTCTAGTGAATTAACAAAAGTCTAATTATGGAATTAATTAAAATAATATTATCCCAGAACAAATGATTTAGCATTAGCGATTTATTCATTTAAAAATAATATAATAAAGAAATATCATTCTTATTATATAATATATAATAAGAATATAATATATATGAATAATATATTATTTATAAATGAAAAGAAACAAACGAAAAGTGTATAGAGAATTGAAATATTTGATACATATTATCTTATGAAATATTTTTTATGTTATACTTTATTTTTTGCAACACAAAATTATATTTTGTAATCTTAAAATATTATATCAAATTTAATACTCTCCAGATGAATCGAAGATATTAATAGTAAATTTTATCGGACAACATTTTTCATGTAAATAATTGCAATTTAACTTTGTTAACATAAGTTCATTTAATATGAATAGTATATATACTAATAGCGTAATATTTTATTCATAATCAAAATACAACTTTTGAAAAATTTGATAAAAAGAAAAACAGTATAAAGTATTAAAAAAAAAAAAAGATAAAAAAAAATTGGAAAAAAGAATAAATATGGAACTATATTAATAAAAATATAATAATTTAATAGTAAATGATAAAGTAGTAAAGATAAAAATTAGAAAAACTCTGGAAAAATAAAAAAGAAAGAAATATTTTTATAAACCTTTAAATAATACCTTTAAATAATTCAAAAAACAAGATAATTGAAAAAAATAAAATTAAGCTAAATAACAATAAAGAAAAAAATAAGATAATAAATAAAAGATAAAAATATAAATAAAATAGCTAAAAAAAAAAATATAGATAAAATAGCTAAATAAGAAAAGATAATATTATTAAAACTAAACTAAAACAAAGCATGAATTTATAGTATATGCAAGTCTAGAAAAAAATTACATAATATTTTACATAATTTGTAAAAAGAATTACATTTATATAAATCTTACTTCTATACTATCAAAACAATAAGAATTAATTTTTTCGAATTATTTCTGGAAAATATTTAAATTGTTATAGAAGATTAAATAAATTTAAAATTCATTCGTCTCTAATTTTATATCATTTTTTTATTTTCTACTACAAATATATTTTGTTAAAACACATATTCTAATATTGATTTTATTGAAAGTTTCAATTTACCAACATTTCACATTATTATCTTTTCTTATATTAATATCTTCAATCATTTTCATGCTTTTCCTCGGTATTTTTTTGAGATATCAAGATTATCAAGATAAAAATTAACAAAAATATATATGTATATATATAGAAGTATAACATTTTATTACAATACTTTTTTAATTTTTTTTTTTTCATCACATAATAATAGACTTATATTTATACATAATATTTCATATGAATAAAATACTATTTTAAAAGATGCTTTTAATTCATTATTATATAACTAAATAGATCATAATGTTTTTAGATGTTTTTATAGATGTCTATAATGTTTTTATAAATGAAAATGCAATTTGCACATTTTTAATAAATATTGATCTCTTCAAATAATTCCATTATTATTAATTTATTTATATTTCAATATTTAATTAAAAATAATATACATAATCATACCAATGACAAAATAATGGCCAAATAACTATACTAACTATTTATAAGTTTCATTATAACAAGAAGTATTATACTTTTACAATATACACATAATACTTATTATTTTCTTCGAAAATAAATAATAATAATTCTACAATTTTCTTGAACAAAAAGTTGAAAAATAATCAAAATAGAAAACTCATTATTTATATATTATTTTATTTTGATTTTACTGTTATCAATTACCATTATCACCAATATCAAATTCGTAAATTATTGATTTCATTCTTTCTCGAAAAACTTTTCTTTTATTATTTTATCTTAAAATTTCTTCGTTTAATCTCTTCTTATTCTAGTGAAATATATGTTCAAAATATAGGATTTTTATCTATTAATTTATCTATATGTTTGTGTATATATGTTATATGTTTCAAGATATTAATTTCAGAATTATATAATAATTTAATAATATATTAATCTATGATTATCAAATAAATATTATTCAAATTAATCAATAAAAAAATCAAAGAGAATCAATTTCGCGATCAATTCAATTTCCTGATTTAAAGCTATATTGAATTTCTTTGTCTAGAAAACTCTCAAAAACATTGGACAAAAAAGTGATATCTATGTCAAAAAATATTAAATTATTAGAGTATAGAATAGACTCAGAAATATACGTGTAAATCAATAATTCAAAAATTTGCATCATCATCGACTTTTAGAATATTTCCTGTAAAATAAAGATTATTTTATATTATTAAGCAGTAAGGAAATCAATAGTTCACTTTTATATAAATAAAATCTTCTAATTAAAAAATGTAAAGTGATACAAATTTTAAAATCAATAATGCCTAATTAGAAAATTTTAAGGAAAATCATATATTTATATATTAAATATTCATACGATGAAAAACTTTTTGCAAATTCAAAAAAAAAACATTTAAAAAAACTTTGTTTAATTTAAAACTTTTGTTAATACAACAATAAAATTATGAGATAAAGACTATATATATGTAATATAGATAAAATTGATTTGAATTGATGATCATTTCCACAAAAATTCAAGTAAAAAAAATTCTACATTTAAATGTATATGTATATATACGTAATATTCACATAGAAAAGTAAAAACTGGAAATAATGAAAAAGTTTAAATTAAATTAAATTTAATTAAAATTTAATTTAAAATTAAAAATTAAATTAAATTTTATTAGATAATACTCTATCTTATTGTTTCATAAAGTTAAATATCTTAATAAATGATAATTTCATCTTTAATATAATATTATATTTTTTCCAATAAATATTATATAATATTATATTATATATTATTTATCCATAAATCAAAAAGTGATTGAAAAAATAAAAAAGTTATATAGAAAATATCTATTTTAAATTAAAAATCATAATTTAAATATAGAATTTATAAAAAATTTTATATTAAAAGAATATTATAATTTATTAAATGAAACATGGAATTGTTTGACAGAAGAAAATTTGAAAATATGATAAAAATTTTGTTTTGACAAAGAAATGAAAGAGATGTAATACAAAAATTTCAAATATTCATAAAATTAAAAGATGCATTCCATGTTATGTAAACAATAAAATTATGAACACCGAAAAGTGGCTTATCAGTAATTAAAATAATCATTTCTAAATTTTGAACGACGAAGATATTATATATGATAGAAGAATTATATATTGAAGATATCTTCTATATATAAGAATTATATATAGAAGAATTATATATGATATTACTGGAGATAATAATATACAATATATAATAATATATTTTCAAAAAAAAAAAAATAAATAAAAATAAAAAAAGTAGAAAAAGCAAGAATAAAAGAAGTGGAAAAAATATTAATTTCCTAAAGACTAATTATTTTTAAGATAAGAATTAAATGGTTTAAAACATAATCAAAATTAAATATTAGTGACTTATAACATCATTTTTATATTTTCAATTTTGAATAAAAATTAATTGATTTTAATATTATGTATCATTTATGTTTTAATATTATGTATATGTATATATCTCTACAAATTTTATATAGTATTATATATATCATTTTTATTTAGTATTATCATATCATTTATTAAGATATTTATAAAATGGTAAACATTTTTGGAGGATTCTAGATATCAAAACGATAAAAAAAGTTCATATATACATATGTCCGACTTAATTAACAGTATTTAATCTTTAAACATTTGAAGTTAGATAGACTTAAATGATAGCAGCAGAAGTGCAAGAATGCTCTTAGTTGGATATAATATACTCAGTATTTAAATGTCGTTTTCATAGCAGAATCTCTCAATGAAAAATATATATAATATTCATAATATTCTTTTATACACAAATGATTTTATACACAAATGATATTTTTGAATTTCAATATAATATAATATACAATGAATATATTATATAATTTATTAACAAAAATCTCAAATATCATTAAATTCCAGAGTATTGACAATTATATAATTATACAATTTTTTATTTAAATACATAATTCATTGTGCAAACATTTTATTTAAATCCATAAATTGTATGACATTCAATTTGCCTACTTACTAATTTATAAAAGCAAATTAAAATATTCTAATATAAGATTTCTAATTAAAAAGATTGAATATGTTTTTTTATATAATATATAAATTTTATATATTGCTTATCCTCATATGTACAAAAAATCACTAGATAAATCAATTTATCAAGTGATCAATTATTACAAGTGATCAATCAATTCCACAAATCAATACAGCAATTATAAAATTCTCTACTACCCTTATTTGAATTCAATATTTTCTATTCCGATATAAGATTAAACAGAAAAAATTTGATTATTAATTTAATATTTATATTTTAATCATATCATATTAATATGTTTTATATTCACTAAAAATCTCTGTAAGCATTGTATTTTCTTTTCACATTAGTATTGCATATTAAATATTTCTTTTTATTTATTATTCATATTAATTTTTTTTAATAAAATTATTTCCATTATTATTTATTATCGATTATTATTTATTATTATTCATATTTTATATACAATTTAATTGTATATAAAAATTACTCAATTAAAATTTTATTTTAAACACATATTGAAATATATATCATTTCATCAAATTCCGAAATTTTTGTAGTACGACAATATATATTTAAAATAATGTTGCTGATAATTAAATATTGATTGTGAATATTAAAAAAAGAAACTAAATATAAAAAAAATAAGATATACGAAATTGAATTTTATATTTTTATATATGTTAAATATAAAATAATATTCTAGATGAACAATCTTTTTCATTGTGGAGACAATGTTGTTTTATCTTGATGCATTCATTACTAGCATATATCAAAAATAAAAAGTACAAAAAAGAAATTAATGGATTTGTAATATCCATTCAAAGCATACATAAAATATGTATGCATTTTTTATGACTATGTAGTAGTAATGTATAATATTGATTTGTATTGTTAATATTGTATTCATATTATAATATTTAACTATTATTTCTTTCTGAAAAAAATAAAAAACATTGAGTAAAAATGAAATAAAAATTTCATTCATTAAAGAAGAAATTCATTGATTTATTTATGTTTAATAATCTGAAATTGATTCAAATATCATTAATATTTAAAATTTTCTTATATGTAAAAATTAATTCAAATTCTTATATGTAAATTTTAAAAAAACAATTAATTTTATATAAATATATTGAAAATATATTTAATCTTAATTTGAATTCTTATACGAGTATATTTTGATTTGATTTTATAGATTTTAATAAGTAAATTAAGTATAATACAATGATTTATCTATAATTTAAAATCAAATGATAGGTATTCATTATGCAACACTAAATATTGTAAAAATTTCTGTTATTCAATGCAAGTTTTTATTAAATAAATTTTGTTAAATTTCAATTTAGATAATAAAAGTTTTTTTTAATAAAACTTAAACAAAATATAAAAATTTACATATTAACATACATTGCAGCATTTCATGATAATTATGTACATTTTGTACACTGAAATTCAAAAGTAGTCATTTGAGTATAAAAGAATATATATAAATGAATTGTATATAAATGTATTTATTTTTGTTGAGAGAACACAAATAATACGATACTATGCACTCAACTGAGTTTTTACTATTCGACCTCATTCTATTTTCTTCTATCTAATATTTAAAATTTAAATTATTTATTAAGTTAATTAAGTTTATTTATAAATTAATAAAGCAATATCGAATATGTATATACATAAATTTTTTTCATTTTGAATATCCATATTCTATAATTGAATATTCTTGAATATTCATATTCTATATTTTTTATAAATATCTTACATATACTTGAATTTTTTCTGCGAACTTCTTATCACTACAATCTTAATTTAATTTAGAAATAATTTAGAAAAGAAAATAGAACAAGAACATCAAAAAAATTTAATTACATTTTCCATATAAGAATGAAATTTTTAATAATTTCATTTAATTTACTAATTTATTTTTAATTTACTAATTTGTTATCAACAAAATAGATTATTTCTATCTAAAAAACAAATAAAATAAAATCACATAATCACGAAAAAAATACCATTTATTCACAAAAAATTGGACTAAAAATATTTATATTAAAGATAAAACAAAAGCATTTAAAAATTTTTTTTGAAGATGTATTCAAATCTTTTTAACTTGTTTTGCAAGAAATAATATTAGAGCTTCATGAATGTCTATATGATATCAATTATATTATATTTCTTTTCAATATTTCTTTTCACATAATGTTTTACATATCAAGAAATAAAATTTATGGTAAAGATTGGAATAAACATAAAATTCAAAAAAACTTCTAACTTTTTATAATAAACAATAAAAAAAAACTATTAAAAAAAACTTAATACTAAAATAAGTTACTAAAATACTACGAAAATAACATAATCATTAATAACTTTGATGCTATTTCAATATAATAATTATTTCCTCAATTAATAAAAAATCTTAAATAATATTAAATCTGAATAATAAAATTAAATATAATATTTTCTTCGCTCGATCAATTATTATCAATATTATTCAAATTTTGAATATTATTTGAAAAAAAATATAACAAATAGTTTTTTAATGAAACAAAAAATTATATCAAATTATATTTTATAATACTTTTAATATTGAATAAATTAATTGTTATTTATATAGGATGAATAAATCGAATTTATTTGTTGTTCAAAATAAATAATGCAAAATTGAAATATAAAAAAACAAATAAAAAAATTGCAACAAAAAAAATCATAAATAATACATACTTGGAATAAAAAAAATAAATAATAAGATAAATAAATAATAAATAATAAGATAAAATATAGTTAATAAATTAGAAAATAATTCATTAAATATAAATTTAAGTATAAAATATAAGTATTAAATATAAAATTAAGTATAAAATAAATAGATAAAGTCAATTAGTCATAAAAAATTCAAAGCAAGTTTTGAAATATGCCACTAAGTCATTTTTTTTTAATATCTTTTCTTTATATTCAATATCCTTTCTTAGCATTGAATTAACTAACTTAATATTGAATTATATTATAATATATACTATAATGTATATCATACTATATATATAAACACTATATTGATTACAGATAAAATATTATTGAAAAATATAATATTGGATTAATATATTCATTATTTATTTTAATGCAGAATTATTAATATTTATAATCTAATAGGAGAATTGTATTTAACTTTTTTTTAATTTTTCTTTTGTATTATTTTACACTACTTTAACACTAAACACTTCTATTTAAATATTCTTTAAATAGAAGTGTTTTAAATAGAAGTGTTATTTAACTTTGGTTTTGAATTGTGATTTTGAAAATTTAAGCTTATGTGTATTGTTATTCTATGCGATTTGTCTAAAAATTTTTTTCTCCTTATGCAAGAATTTTTAATAATTTAGATTTATTATTTTTCAATATATTTTTTATTGTTCAATTTATTTTTTGGAATATGAATCACTTTATGAAATAAATATCAAATTAGCACATTTTGTGAAAGAAAAATTTTTTAATTGACAAAAATCTATAAAATATTATTATTTAGACAAAATTTCTAAATTAATTCATTTTCAACTTAAGATTATTAATATTTTTTTAAAAAAATATAAAAATATATTAATTAATAAGAGAAATTTTATTAAAAAAATATTAAAATGATTTTATTTATTAAATAAAGAATTAATTTATAATTCAAATGATTCTATTTAGTATATATTTTTATATATACTTTGACATCTTTGATAAATTTTTGAATAATAATTCAATATAAAAAATAAATAATAATTGAATATAAATTTAATAAGGATTGAATGTGTTTAATTTTTATTTTATTTTTTAATTGTAATCTTTATAAAAAAAAAATTTAGTCAATAGATGTTAGATTCATAGTCAGAAAAGTTTATGATATAATAAGATTGATTGTCAGTTTTGAAAATTTTTTAAAAATATTTTCATTATCTGTATGTCAATACTCATGATATAAGATCTTATTGATATTAATTGATTATTTTATAATTTATTTAAATTATATAAAATTTCAAGAATTAATTTGTATCATTTTTGTAATATCCTATATATATTTGTATATAAATATATTTTTTAAAGTAAATATAAATATAATATAAATATATAAGTTACTACTGAGTTCAAAATATAATATCATTTAATTTATTACAAATTCTTGTTGAGAAATTAATTCTAATCTAAAACCATTACATGAAATAAAAAAAAAAAATATAGGAAGAAGATTTTCTTAAAATCATAATATAAGGTCAATTACAATTTTTTCTTTACTGCTTATTGTAGAAAGAACTGAAATCAAAAATTATTTATAATTCTTAATTTTTATTTTATTTATTTTGCTTAACAAAAGTAACTTATAAATATGAAATGAAAAATAAATTATTTTTGAAAATATTTAAATGATTTTAAAAAATTGATTTTTATATAAAAAATTTTTATATAAAAATGATTTTATATAAAAATTAATTGATAAAATATATTATATATTTATATATTTATCTATAATTAAAATATTAGTTTTATTATTATATATGTGAAAAAAATTTGTACGCAAATACATATGTGTTATAATATACATACATACTAATTATATATATAAGTATATAACATAATATATATATATTATTTTATATTTATAAAAATTGATCAATGATTAATTTGGTTAGCTGTGTTAGAATTATAAACCTAGTTTATTCTTGCTTTAATAGTTTAAATTATTACTAGAAACTAAAGAATTCATTACTAAAAAAATAAAATTGAATTTTTTAAGATTATTTTTAATTATTTTTTATAAAAACAAAATGAATGTAAAAAATTTTGAGAAATACAATAAAATATACATAATAATATTTTAAATATTTGTTATATATTTTTCAAAAATAATTCATTTATGTTATAGTTATATATTAATCAACATATTTATTATTCATAATATATATATTTACCCAAAAATCTGCAATCAAGCATGGAATTCAAGTCAATTCAATCATCAATAAATGTACTTCATCACTTATGAAGCAGCTGCTATTCTATTAAGAAAAAATTCTATTAAAATCAGAATAATATTAATAGTAGCAGAAATAACTCTCAAAATATAATAAAAATATTTATGAAAAAATGGTAACTAAAACAAAATTATGATTTTATTTCATTTTGTAATACATATTATCGAATCAACTAATAATTATTAATCAATTATTACTTATTATTAGATATATTATTTCGAATATTTTTTATATATTATAATATTTAATAATATTTATATATTATAATATTTTAAAAAAGTTATTGATTTGATTGAATTTCTTTAATAGAGCATTTCGAAAATATCCTAACCTTAATATCCATAATTACTTGCAATTAAATATAAAATAACTTTCAATAATTTTGTTCGCTTTTTTATATTTCTTCGTTTTTATATATAATTTTAATATAATTTATAAAATTTCAATTATTATTTAAATATTTCAATTATTTTATTTTAGTAATAGTAAACTATCAATTCATCTTCCTTCATCATTAGTTTTATATAAATATATGCGGAAATTTTTGAACTTGATACATATTACAATGCGCGTAAATTCAAAATAGATAATTTTAATATCAATAAATTATTATAAAATATAAATTTATATTATTTCATAAAACATATTTTATAAATTATTCTGTAATCTATATCATTAAAAAAAAAATCTATCATCGAATTAGTAAAAATATTATATACATATATATATATATATATATATATTGTTATTTCCGTATGTATATATGTATATATTATTTAAAAAAAAATAAATAAAATAATTATAAAAAATAATAAGTTATAAATTCAAAACTATTATTCACATCATTGTAAAATATATAATAACTTTGTATATTTTGTAAATTATAATTTATATTTTCAAAAAAAAATACAATAGACTCTCGTATCCCTACCCCTATTATTCGAATTTTCTGATATATGTTCTATTATCCGTATGTTTTGTTATTCGCATGTTTCGTAGCGATACAACGTTTATATACAACATATTTAGATTATAAAAATATATGACATATTTAGATATAATAAATACTTTCTTATATTCGGTAGATCAAATATAATCATATCAATTCAATCTAAAACAAAGAACGGTATCACAATGGTAAATAAACGAAAATGTAGTTTTAACTATTCAAGAGAAATACAAAATAATTAAAGATCTTAGAAATGGTGAAAATGCAACGAAATTAACAAGAATAATTATCATGGATAATTTAATGGTTTGAGATGCAACAGGAATGTAATTCTACACAGCTGTTTACAATAAAAAATTTATGTGATTTAGCGATTAAAAAAATATTGCATTCTTGAATGATGTTGAAAGAAATTGTCAATTTTGTTCTACTTGAATAAATGAAATTTAATGCAAAAGAAAATAATTGTTTTATTATCCGAAAATTCCACTATCCAGTTACTTTTGTCTCTTTATTAATTCAAATACGGGACTTTACTATAATAAATCACTTGATTATTAAATAAATTTAAAAACTATTTATTATATTTAATTTCTTTTTTTTAATTTATTCTTTTTTAAATGTATTTCTTTTTATTGCACGTACATGTATCATTTTCTGTACATAATATAATCATTGATGATGCATATAATGACATGTATCATTTAACAATGATATAATGACAATATCATTTTTTGTAATAGCAGAAATACATGTATAATAAGTAAATAACAAAGAAAACATTATTTTACTTAATTTAATTCATAATACAAGAAAAAAATTAACAAGTTATAGATAATATATATTCACAATAAATTTTATTTTATAGCAATACGATAAGTGCAATGAATATGATGCAAATCATACAAAATAACAATACAATGAAATAAGTATAGAACAATCATATTAATCATTATTGAAAATTCTGTATTTTGATATTGATGATTTTTCTCAGAAATTATCGAATTTTATAAGCAGTTTAAATCTCAAGCGATTTTGACAAGAAAAATTTGCAGAACAAAATCTATTATGTTTCTGCTGTATCTCTTATATTAGGTTATTAAGCTATACAGATTTGTTATGCTCTATTATCAATCTAAATACCATTAGATAAACTGTAAATTTTTGCTGTTTATCTATAATCAATTATTGAAATAAAATCTAAATAGTTTCTAATCTTATTATTAATTATAATAGTTTCTATCTGTCTTTTATAGGATCTAAGATTTTGTTGTAATAAATCATGTATCAAATTTATTGTTTTTCTAATTATAAATTTAAGATATTAGAATTTTAAAAAAAATCTGCTATTTATATATTCTCATTATTAAAGTTTAATAATATCTTTAATAATAGACTTGCAAATTCACATTAAATTGTTAACAGAATTTTTAATAGAATTGTTAACAGAACTACATCCATAAATCTACATCTTATCCACATCGTCTTTTGGTTTTGATTTTGCTAGAGTCTATTATCTAAATTCAATAAATTGATATTGAAAATATTGCAAATCGTTTACAAATATTTATCATCAGATTATTAGATAATAGACTGCATAATATAATATATAATATAATTTAATAGATAAGATAATTTAATAGATAATAGAAATGCAATAAAAACAGATCATTCATAATATATGTATATTTATTTAAAATTTTTTAAATTGAAAAATTAATACTTTTAAATTTAAAAAAAATTATTGAAGTAAATATCAATATGTAATTGTAGTTATAATTGTAAATATACTAATTGTAATAAAGTATAAATAAATATACGATATAATGATATGCTTTTTTTAATATTAAACATTGAATTTTGAATATTAATTTAACGACTAAAAAGGTAAGTTTAAAAATATAATACATATTATATTATATTTTATAATTTCTTATTATTTATGCTAAATTAAATAAATGAATTTCTATTTAAAGACTATTTATTTTTATCTTTTTAAAAATAATATTAATAAAAGTTTGATTTAAGTTTGATTTAAAATATCTTATCCATTGAAAAAAAAAATTAATAAAATTTAATACAATTAATTGAATTAATTCAAATAATTATTCTATTTTTTTATTTATTTTTTATAATTATATTTATCAATTGTAAATTTTTATATAAATAAAAGATTGTTTCTTTTTTTAATGCTTTTTCAAAAATTTTATTAATATTAAAGCAATTTTTTATATTTTTATGTTAAATTTTTTAACTTATCTAAGAATTTAAACTTAATGTTAAAGTATTTAAAGTTAATTTAAAGTTTATTATATAAAATATAGTTTGCTTTTTTATAATAGAATTATTGTTATAATAATATTCAAGTTATATTCATCCAGATTTAAATTTTAAATTGATATGTAAATATTATTCAATACATTTAACACAATATTACATTTAACACAATAATTTTTTTATAATTTTTGAATGATTTTAGAAATTATGAAATTACTTATTTTTAACAAACTTATACAATATCATTTAACTTTATACAATAATAGTATTCATAATAATTTATCGCTATTCAAATAATAACGAACAATTTATTAAAAATTCTTTTTCAATTTTATAATCTTAAGAATAATCTTTATAAGAAAACTAAATTTGAAAAATTTCAAAAAGAAGAATAATGTACAAGAATAACTTTGAATAAATGAAGATTTATATATTTAATAGTATAGATAAGAACAATAGGCAATAAAAGAAACTTTTTTTTTTTTATAATAACTTTCATCAATAGTATTTAAAACATTTCAAGTGAATTTTATGTTATGTATTATGTATATAATATTATGTTATATTATGTATGTTATAGAAATCATTATACATTATTATATCAAATGCACTATATTTATAATATTATATATTAAAGAAATATCGATATTATAAAAATTATCGATTTGAACAATTTTTTTAACTGAATTTTATTATTCTGCAAGTAAAAAAAATATAAGAGATAATATCTAACACTATTACATAAGGCACGATATTGTATTCGATGATGCCATTAAATTGTATCAATTAATTTAAAAAGAATAAGCATAAGTATATACAAAAAAAAAAAATAATAATTGATGCTATTTTATTAAATGTAAATCAATTTCCACCAATTTTTTAATAAATTTCACTATCAATTTTTCAATTGTTAGCGAAAGTTCTTAATTTTTTAATCGCTCTCCATAATTACTTAATATCTCTTGATGCAAATTAGAAATAAACAAATTAGAAATAAAATTTATATATAATTTTTATAAAATAGAATTTATAAATAGAATAATATAAATATAAAATATAAATAGAATTTCTAAATCTATTAAATTTTTGCATAGTTTCTTCTAGGTTTTTTTTGTTCTTTAATAGCTTTTTGTTATATGAAGTTTTTTGTTTTTGCTAATTGAATTTTTTTTTATTTTTTATTTCTATGTTATATAGTTAGAAAATATATTAATAGAATTATTTAAAGTATTTGAAATAGTTTTTAGATAGTATTATAAATAATGTTATTTCTTATAAAGATATTGATTATAGTTTCTATTTAATTAGGAATTTCTATCTTGTAATTCAGATTGTATTCTGATTTTAAATAATTTTTAATCGATTCTATTCCGAATTCATTATGTATAAGGATTAGTTTTTTTTAGTTATATTCTATAATATCAGAAAATGATTGAAGTTTAGATCTAAGATTTAGTCTAGATCAAATCTTGGTTTTATTTATGCCTTTAATAATAGCAAAATCAAAAAGCTTGGATCTTTTTAATTGTTGAAATAACATTAAGAGAGAAATTGGTGAATTATTTGTATAAGATATCTGCCTCTAAAATTTGTAACTTTTGTATTTCAGTATTAATTATTCGCATAAAAATTCTCTTATATTAAATATGTTTATATTTATATGAATCACAAAAAAAAGATAGAAATCCATATTATTATGTTTTTTTAAATTTTTATTTTATTTTAAATTTTATGAATTATAGAATTTCTGCGATAGTAATTGAACTTATAAATATTTAAACTTTTATTATTCTTCTCTCGAAATAATAATTACTCTTTAGAAATAATAAGAGATTAATAGTATTCTATAGATGTCTAATGTTATATTTTTATAATTATTGCTATGCGTTCATGTTTTATATTCTGAATTTTATATCATATATAATATATGTTTTATAGAATTTTAATACAATGTTTATGAGTTTTTGTTTGTGAATAATCGATTATTATATTCAAATTATTCGTAGTGATAAAAATTTTATAATTTTGTTTTTAAATACATTTAGCTATTCCTTAAACATTCAAAATTGCAATTTGTAAGTTTTATTGAATGTATTTATGAAGAGGATTGTATTAAATTGTTGTATTTGTTATTTTATTTCATTTATTATATGTTTATAAGATTTCAGTATTTTTTATAAATAAAATAAATAAATAGAGTAACTTTTAATTTTACAGATGTTCAAAGTGATTATATCGTAAGCTTGTGATTATGTTTCGTAGGTTTTACCTTAACCAGTCGGACTTCGAGAATGATAACTTCTTTACAAAATTCCTAATCTCAACTTATGGTATGTGGCGAAAAAGACATTTTCTAGTCGAAGGCACTGAATAGTGGATCGGTGGATCAATCGCGAACAACTCGGAGATACTTGACACTTCCTTATTCCGGCATAATAGCCTTATCTAATCTAGTTGGACATTTGGGTTATTCAAGGGAATGATTATGAAATCCGAGCTATAAAATTATCAAAGCTATAAAAAAAAACCAAGTGGAAGCTAATAAGGAAAATTGAGGCTCGCAGTGAGCTGGCATTTATGGATTGCAATGAGGATCTTGCACTAGTAATTAGGTATAGTATTTTCAGAGAAGGAAGATATACGTCAGAAGTATAGAGGAAAGATTCTATTCCTGACATTGTGTGATGTTCGAAGTTTTTAAGGAAGTGGAAATGAAAGTCTTCCATATCTAAATACTTACAGGCAGCATGTAAAAGAAGACTAGAATGGCTGCTCTTCATTTGAGAACTATGACTCATCAAGGAAACTATGTCTTCTGAGACAGCGGCAAAGTTGAACGTTAATATGGAGCTAAAGTCTTGAAGACCTCCGCCAGGAACTCGAGTCTCTGTTTAAAGAGCGCAGCAAAGAGGGAGTTATGAATGATTATCACTGCCTCCATCATTGAAGGTCATTATTCACATACTACAATCGCCCGGAAGTAAGAATAGTTCGCTTATGATGACCATAATTTATTAACAAAAAACTCTTTGAAATCAAGAGAGAGTTGGATTGTTTGTGGGAGCCATCATAGTAAGGATACAAAGGGAGAGAGCGATTAACTTCCGCAAATCTATCTGAAATACCTACACGACAGCTTGGAGGGACTTCAACAAAAGTCAAAGACTAACTTGGACTAACCAGGAAACATAAATGACGATCGGAAAAAACATAGCGCGCGCTGTAAAGACAAAGAAACCCGCTCTTGTTTTAAATAATGAATAGAATGACAAGAATCTTGCAGAACCGAGAAAAGATGATATATATAATATTGGCTGTGCATTACTGAGGACAATGATGTCAATTTCCAAAATTATATCCCATCTCGATTTAGCCCGCCTGATGTTTGGCATTTTATTTCCAACTATATCCCTGCGAAAGAAAGTAGATAAGTGCTTTGTCACACTTGGGCTTGAAAAAACCTTGTGCCCCAATCATTAAGCTATTGAGATAAGTTGAATGTATTCCTATCGGAAAATAACTCATTTAGTCAGCGATGGTACGGTCGAGCATGAGAAAATAGAACCGTTGGCTTTCGTTCGTTCGGTTTTCATCATTATTAAACTTCACCGCATTGATACTTGTATATCTGTAGTCGAGGTTATCTGCTGCACAAAAATTTGATCGTAAACACCGACTCGCGACTTTGCAGTGTTGAGAAAAAATGATACAATCCAATTTGTAAAAAGGACGAAATAATGTCACTAGAAAAAAAGGCGCAAGGAAAATTGAAAAATGGATAAAAAGAAAAAATATAGCTGGAGAGGATACGAATAGCTGCAATATCATTAATGGCGGAACCGAGCACAAATGTCAGCTATGCCTATAATCTTTTTTTTTTTTTTACATGAGAAAAATTTTTATAGGATATCCTGGTTTTCCAGGAGTAGAAACCCAAAGTAGTGTCAGACATTTATCGAATAAAATCTTCACAGTGGCTTTCTCTGGCGACTTCGAGAAGTACTAAGAACTTCTAATGCTCCACGTGTTATTTTGCTTAAGCACATCTTCAAACGGCAAATAGTGTGTTGTAGAGTGTTTTTCGGCGACATTGAGACTATATCGACTCGGAATGCCATTCGATTGACATAGGCCCCTACCCATGTCGACGATGCTCCCGCGTTCCTCGTTGACATGACTGTGGAGCATCACGAGATTCCTAACCGTCTTAGCATACTGAAGCAATAACTTAATCCGATTCACTGTTGTTTATTACTTCAGGGGAAGGGCCCTCTTCTTCTTTTCCTGGTAAAAACAACGCAAAACAGAACGGTGGATTTTTCGCTCTGCCGACATAATTTCTTCGCAAAAATGCATACACTGGGTTACCAATTATCTTTCTTCGCCAGCATAGACGAAACGGTTGACAGAAAAAAATTCTTCTATTTGCCTAATTAAAATACGGCATATCTTCATGAGCGTTCGACAGCCTATATTGACTGGTCATCGCTCCTAGCGGAAAGATCGCATCAAGTCGAATACTGATGCCAAGAGATGAAAAAATAGCAACAGCCAATATCATTGCCTCTTCGGAAGAGATCATATTCCCTTGCAAGCCAACATTGGACTTATCGCTGTTTATCGATTTTTCGGCAATTTGTTAAAAGATCATTACTTTGATCGTTTTCGAAGCAATATTTGGCCGCAGTATTTATATGAAATATTGTGAATATAATATAAAATCATTATTTTATTCTGGAATATCATTTCAAAAACAACGAAATCAATTTTTGAAATTTCAATTCTTTAGATAATTTCATAATTTTATTTCATAATGATTCAAGATGAAGCAAAATTTTAAATTATAAAATATTTATGATAAAATTATATATGAAACATGAAAAAATAAGAATTGGTTTCACATACTCAAAAAAATTTTTTGTCCAAAAATAAATTATTCTATATGTAACTTTTTAATATATTATTTTATATAAGTTTTCATTAATATCAAATTTTTCATAATAATTGAATTTCTTTATAATATAATATATAAAAACTCTTATGATTATATATTAAATTAAAATTAAGTAAGACTTTAATTAATTAATTAAATTAATAATAGTAATATTAGTGATCTATGTATGTAATATAGTTCTAGATCGAATAATTTAAATTATTGCGTTTCATGTAAAACTGTGACAGTTTTATTATATATTACCCATATTATATATATTTGTTTCAATCAGTTTTTTTAGACTTCTTTTTCTGAGGTAATTATTTTTGTTTCAATCAAATCAAATTATTTTTTAAATTGCTAATTCTAAATAATTTTTTTCTTATTAACATTTAAAGATTGTTACTGTTGTTACAAATGCTTCTAAATGCGTAGAAATATTCATGGAATTTATAAAGTATAATTATTTTTTTTAATTTGCATCTCTTTTCCATTATTTTTTTTTGTAATAAATAAAATAACAATAATTTTTTTAATCAATTATTGTTAAAAAAGTATCAAAAATATGAATTGTAAAAATTTATATTAAAAAATATTTTTAATAAAAAAAAATTTATTTTGTTTTTTGTGTATTTTATATGATATATGTTAAATGATATATATTATGTTGAAAAGATACAAATTAATTATATAATTTAATATAAATTTCAATTATTAGACATATAAGTAACAAGAGTTGTAGACATATAAAGTAACAAGATTAAAGCTCAAGAAAATATGATTAAAAAAAAAGATTACAATTAAAAAAGATTTTTCTGAAGTGAATTAAATGCAAAAAAAGAACAAAAGTTTTGACAAAAAATGTTACAATATATAGAATTTATTATTTATTATATAATAATATATAATATATTTTATAGTATATATTATATTTATATATATTATAATATATATTTTATAGTATATATTTTATATTAAATTTATATTAATTTTATAATAAATTTTATATTATTTTATAAAATTTTTAAATAATTTTTAAATAATAAAATTAAATAATAAAATAAATAAATTTTTAAATAATTTTTTCGAAAAATAATAATTAATTATTCGATAACATTACTATTTATTATAAAAATTAAAATTTATATTTATATATGTAGACTCTATAAAAAGATCTTTATTACTATTATTATTAGTTTGATTAATTGTAAGTTCTTACAATTAAATTACAACAATTATATATTAAATTACTATTATTAGTTTGATTAATTGTAGAACTTACAATTAATCAAACTAATAATAGTAATTTAATATATAATTGTTGTAATTTAATATATAGTTGGTCACAAGAATTTTTATATAGATATCTTATAAAGAAATTCAATTACTATGAAAAATTTATAATAATAATGAAAATTTATATCAAGTAATATAATTAAAAAGTTATATATAGAATATTTATTTTTGGACAAAAAATTTTTTTGAGTATGTGAAACCAATTCTTATTTTTTCATGTTTCATATATAATTTCTTCCGGAAATATACTTTTATTATCTGTGATAATAGAGCATTCAATATTTTATAATTTAAAATTTTGCTTCAACTTGAGTCCGTATGAAATGAAATTATGAAATTATTTGAGCAAAAATAATATTGAAATTTCAAAAATTGATTTTACTATTTTGAAATGATATTCTATAATAAAGAAAATGATTTCGTTCACTATTATATATCACAATATTTCATATAAAACAAAATTATTGTTGATTTTGATAACACGCATTTAATTGAATTTCTCAAAAAGAATGATAACTTCTGCGACTATATACATATAAAGTTCTTGTTAATAAATTAATCATGAAAAAATAAATAAATTTTGCATAAAGTGGATTATATTTAAATTAAAAGAAATATTTCGTTTTGACATAGTATCTAAGTTAATTTAAAAAAATTAAAGATTTTATTTTATGTATATATTAGGTCTACCGGAAAGTTCTGTCCGTTTTTGGAATAAAACAAAATACAAATTTTTTCTTATCGCCAATTAACTTTATTGAATAATATAATTGCCATTATTATTAATGATCTTTTGCCAGCGTGAGGGCAATTTGTATATCCCATTTTTGAAAAATGTTTCATCTTTTGATGCGAAAAATTGAACCAGTGCTTGTTTGACATCTTCTTCATTTTTGAATTTTTTGCCCGTCAAAAAATTTTGTAAGGATAAAAACAAGTGATAATCAAAAGGTGCTATGTCCGGGGAATATGGTGGGTGCGACAGAATTTCCCAGCCTACTTCTGCAATTTTTTGAGACGAATCCCTAAAGCAGCGTGTGGTCTGGCGTTATCGTGGTGCAGTATGATGTCCTTCCTATTGAACATTGCCGGCTTCTTTTTTTGGACCGCTGTCTTTAAATTATCCAGTTGCTGACAATACTTCTCCGAATTGAGCTTTTCGTTCGGTTTTAAAAGCTCATAATGTATTGGTCCTTGAATGTCCCACCATATACACAACATTCTCTTATTCAGAGTCAAATTTGGTTTAGAGGTGGAAGGGCTAGGTTTTCCGGGTTCACAATATGCCCTTTTCCTTACAATGTTTGTTGTATGTAATCCACTTTTCATTCCCAGTTATCATCCGGTTCAAAAAGGGCTCGATTTTGTTCCGAGCAAGCAGAAATGTGCATATAACAACTCGATCATCCAAATTTTTCTGACTTATTCATGTGGCACCCATCTTGAATACTTCCACACCAATCCTATCTTCCGAATATGGTCAGAAATGGTTTGTTGAGCTGAATTAAGCCTTTCTGCGATCTCCGATATTGTCAAAAAAGGATCTTGCTCCAACATTGCCTTAACAACATCGTCGTCGATCAAAGATGGTCGCCCAGAACGTGGTTTATTAGAAAGATCGAAACACCTGTTTCAAATTTTTCGTACCATCTTCTGCATGTCCTATCAGAAACTGTACCTTCACCAAACACTTTCAATAAATTTCTATGCTTCTGTAACATTTCGTCCTTGTTGAAATTCGTATAAAATACAGTGGCATAAATGAACTTTATCAGTCGCCATGGATATACTCACTTTCAGTTTCACACTTAAGACTAATGTGAATCAACTTTATTATTATTATAGTTTATTTGCTACGTCAGTATGCATTACATATCATATACATTAAGCGATAAAAATATAAAGCCGAACATGCAATAAATAAACATGTGCTTACGTGGCGAAAATGATGTTATAGATTCGGACAGAATTTTCCGGTAGACCTAATATATATATATTGTTATAGAATTTAAAATTCACTGGAATTCTATTTGTGGTTTTATTATTCAATTATTATATTATTATTATCAATTATTATATATTATTCAATATTATTTCTAGCAATACCATTACTTCATAGTTGGTACCTATTTGTTTTTCTTCGATATACATACTTCAAATGTTTTGTAAACAGATGTGCACAATTACGTATAATTAAATATATTCATTCAGCAAAACCTGTACATTTTTATTTATTGTTTTTTCTGCCCAGTCAATAGGTTATGGGCCCAGAAAGAAACAATAAATAGATAGATAATGTACAGTTAAATTGGGTTAGTTATCCGGCTTTGAGCAAATATGAAATATAATCATGATGCAGTATGAAATTGTTCATATTAATAAGCTGGAAGAATTGAAAAATTGGGCTTCATGGAAATTTCATGAAGCTTTGAAATTCTATATAGGAATATAGATGCATAGGAAATACAGATGAGTCAGTTCTTCCTTTACCAGGATGCGGCAAATTGAGTACGTGCTGCCTGGATAAAACTCGATAATACAGTTCAGCGTATAATCGCTATATCAGTAATTGAAAAACCATTTTTGCATTATCAACTGTGAATCAGCTAAGGATATATGGAAAAAACTGGAGTCTGTTTATGAACAAAAATCTAATACTAATGTACATATGCTGTTGCAGCAATGGTATAGTTACCAAAACGAACCGAGCGATAATGTCGCTATTCACATCGTAAAGCTCGAGAATCTTGCACATTGTCTGCAAACTCTGGGTAAGAAAATTCCAAATGATTATTATTAAAATACTAATGACATTATCTTCATCATTCAAATACTTTGTTAGTATATAGGAATCAACTCAACCCAACAAAAGAACTTTCACAAACTTATTTCAAGGTTTACCACCATTGAGAAAACAAAGACAGGAAAAAAAAGGACAGAAAATATTGTTTTTACTGCCAATAAGCATTAATGTAAGAAAAATGTCAAAAAAAGCAACGTTAGACCAGACATGTGTCATTATTGCTACAAACATTGGATCATTGGACATTGGATCAAGGAATGCAGAAACCAAAAAACAGCAACACGAAACGAAAAAATATACACAACCAAACGAAAAATACACATGAAGGAAAAGAGAGGCTCATTGGAGTCATGTCTGCAGAATATAATTTAGAAACATCCCGTTGCACATGGATTTGGGTACGATTGAACACATATCAAATCGTCGCGAGTGCTTTCGTCATATAAAAAATTCGATACAGTAAAGAATATTAAGATAGGTGATGGAAAATATATCCAAGTAATTGGATCAGGAGATATCGACATTCTTGCTTTCAATGGAAAAGAATGGGTGCGAAAGTATCTCAGTAATGTTTTTCACGTACCAGAACTGAATTTCAATTTTTTTTCGGTGAACGCAGCTCTTGACAAGGAACTACAATAATATTCCGATGACAAAAAATGCATATTTATGAAGAATTGAAATATTGTTACAGTGGGAGAAAGAAAAAATAAGTTATTGAAATTTAAAATTATTACAGATAAAAATCAGATAAATATGATAATGTGCATGTATAATTCTGTTTTCTTTTGGCATAAACAGTGGTTCATCAGAATCAAATGAAGAAAATTCTAAGATCTAAGAACATCTTTTTTAAAGATCAAAAATTTTGTTGCGAAAATTGCATCATAAGAAAAATGTACAGACTACTATTTCCAAAAAGCGATACAAAATCTGAGTGAATTGAAAAACTCATCGATACAGATCTTTCAGGTTCAATACAAGAAAATTCGCTTGAAGGAGCTTCATATTTATCAATGATGAAAGATGACTACAATCATTGGAGAAGTTTATATTTTATCAAAAATAAATCAGAGACATCACGATCTAGAGGATTTTTTTAAGAAGATTAGCACTTAGAAAAAGGAATCAATATCTTCAGATCGGATAACAGCCTTGAATTTTATTTGAGTCATTAAAGAAATTAAGGAACTAAAACGTCGATATGGCATTATGCATCAGAAAACGGTCCCATTTACTTCGGAACAGAACAATTCCGCCGAACGGAAAAATAGAACATAGTTGACTTAGCAAGAAAATCGTTGTATGCAGGAGAATTACCAATCAAAATGTGAGTTGAAATAGTTTTTTTTAGAATTACACCGTTTATACTTTAAATAGAATCGGAATTAGCGAAGAAACATTTCTCTCATCTCATCAGTAACATCCATTAAACTGTGGCCCAAGAAGAGACATTTCGAACATCAGAAAAGACGAAAATGGGACGTCAAAGCTGAAAAAGATGTTTTCGTCGGATATGATGAAAACACAAAAGGATTTTGGATCTGACTTTCTGAAAGAGGACAAATTAAAATATATAGGGATGTAAGATTCACAGATCAGCATTATGAATTTAATTTAAATGAAGAATGGGAATCAGATTCAATCCATACCATAATCTTTGAACATCAGAAAGATGACATAACCAAAATAAATGAATCGAAAACTGTTGTTCAGTCAGAAAATAACGAACAAATAAATTTAGATGAAGAATCAGACGATCCAGAAAACAAAAATCAATACGAATAGTACCGACGTTTAAGAGACAGAAATAAAATACCAGACAAACTCAGTACGGATACAATCACAGAACAACATGAATCGAAAAGCTATGATGACGTGATTACATGTAGCAAGACAATCAAATGGAAAGAAGCCATGGATGACGAAATTGATTTTTTGAAAAAAACTCAAACATGGATATTAGTAAATCCGCCATTAGATCATCAAGTCATAAATAATCGATCGATTACAAACAAAAATAACGATGGAAGTGTTCAACGATTCAAAACAAAATTTGTTGCTTGTTGCTTTCAAACAAACTGCTGGAGTTGACTATCACGAAACGTTCCTGTAGCTAGATTTGATTCAATAAGGACTATCCTATCTATCACAGCTTCGAACAAAATTATTTACACCAATTTGACATGTTTTTCTTTGAAGAACTCAACGAGGTTATCTACATGCAGTAACCAAAGGGATACGAGGATGGAATTGACCGTGTTTGCAAGTTGAATAGTAGTTTATATGGTAAAAACAGACATCAAGATATTCATCGTTTTACATCGATATTGAAGAAGCATAGTCTCACCAGCGCAGATTATTGCGTATTTAAAAATGGAAATTATCGAGACTGATTGATTCTCGATCCAGCAATCCATATCGATGATGGACTAATTAGCAATGAATTAATCATCCATAAAAAATTATTAGCTGAACTCCGTAAGAAATTTGAAGTAACATTCAATGAAATAAATACATATCTGGAATTACAGATTGAACGATGGACAGATGGATTTTTGCATTAGGAGGTTTACACTAAGAAAATTTTTTCAACGATGAAAAATGCTAACGCAGTAACAATCCCAACATACCAAAACCATCAATGTATATGGAGATACATAAAAATGGATACAAGGAAAAATTAGAGTTCCTTATCGGCAAATGATAGAAAGTTTAATATACTTGTCAGTGGGCACTGGATCAAACATTACATTTGCAATAAACAAAGCCAGCCATTTGGAAAAATCCAACAAAATTCACTGGAACGCAGTAAAGAGAATTTTCAAGTATTTAATGGGGACAACAAAATATGGTATTCATTTTTCAACTGAACAGAATAATCATATTAAAGCATTCACTGATGCAGATTATGCTGGACTGAAACTAGGAAGTCCACTATTGGTTTTATATTAAAATTAGACTATTCTGCAATTGCTTGGGGGTCAATACGACAACAAACAGTAGCTCTATCGATTACTGAAACTGAATACATAGCAGCTAGTCAAACTATGAAAAAGATCATATGAATGAAAAGTCTGATCCAGCTATGTTCAAGAATTGTACAACGATTCTTTACGTGGATAACTTGAGCGCAATCAAACTTATTAAAAACCTAGAATTTCATCGAAAAAGTAAACATATTGACGTATGCTATTACTTCATACGAGACAACGAGAAGGAATTTCTTTTACAACATATATAGCATCGGAAGATCACCAGGTAGACCTTTTGAATTGAAAAGAACAGTATTTGAGATACAAAGAAATGGATTGAATATCAAGAGTATCGATGACATAAAACTATGACACTTAAACATAATAAATATATATACACTAAATAAATTTCACTTTTAGTGAGAGTGTTAAAGAATTTAAAGTTCACTGAAATTCTATTTGTGGTTTTATTATTCAATGTTTCTAGCAATACCATTATTTCATAGTTGGTACCTATTTGTTTTTCTTCGATACACATACTTCAAATTTTTTGTAAACAGATGTACGCAATTACATATAATTAAATATATTCATTCATCAAAATCCGTACATTTTTATTCATTATTTTCACTGCCCAGTCAACATATATATATATATATATATATATATATATATATATATATATGTATATAAATTTTTGATAAAATAAATAATTTATATTTTTATGAAAAACGATCATATATATCATCTGATAATATTATTTTTAATTAGTATTTTCTGTTCGAAATAAATTCATGATATTTATTTGTTAATAATATATTTATAATTATATATATTTGTTAATTAATTTATTAGAACTGAATATATAACAAATTATATTAAAATAATATTGTTAACAGATGTGTTAAATTATTAATTTATAACAATGTGATATATTGTAAATATAAGGATACTTTAAATCGAATCGTAATAGTTAAAATATAAATATATTTATATTATTTAATGTAATTTCGTTCCCTGCCGTTATGTTTATTCATTATTATTATTCATTTTCTAATATAATTTTTATGAATTTATCTTTCGTAAAAAATATTCCCTTATTTATATTTATCAATAATATATTTACAAATACAATTAAAATATAAATAAAATATTTAATTTTATAATATAATATAAAATAATTTAATGTATTGATAATTTCAAAACATTGCTGTAAATAAATAATACATAATGATTATTATTTTATCAAAGTTTAAATTTCGACATTAAAAAAAAATAAAAAAGAAAAAAATATCAATCGTTTGAAATAATTAAATATTTTATTGAATGTTTAGTTTTCTTATGTAATATTATTTCTTTAATTTGTGTAAATAAGTCTAAATGTTATTTAACTATTTTTCTTTCCAATATTTTTATAAATTTATACTAATATATAAAATTAACAATTGTTCATATAATAGTTGTAAAATATAAATATAAATCTCATATAATATTTATATTAATTTTTATTGTTTTGTTATTTTGAATATTGATAATTTTTAAAGTTATGAGATGATTAAGAATTATAATAATACAGAAATATTTAAATATTCATAATAATAATCTATTTTAAATATATTTTATCCTATAATAAGATTTAATTCTATATATTACTAATTAAGAATAATATTTAGATATGTTTAATGAAAAATGAAGAAGCTATTCTCTGATTTAAGTAAAGCTTTATTGTATGGAATTCGTGAATGTTCAAAATAACATGAAACTTAAAATGAATCTCATAGTTTTTGTATTTATAAAAACAAATACTGACGCCATATTTAAAAAAATTATGAAAAAAAAATTGTCAATCATTAAAAATCATTAAATTACGGGCATAATTGTTCAACTTTTTTCCGTAAAAATTCGAGATAAAAATCCTGATAATCGTAGATTTGTTCAATTGTCATTAATAAATTCCATAATTTCTGAATGAAATGATAATATATATATTTCACAATGTATGCATTGTGTTTTATTGTTGATAGTGTTTTGAAAAAAATTTTGACAAATAGTATTCTTAAATATGATGTAAATTTTATAAAATGAAAAATTAAACAATATATTATTGGAATAAAAGAAATGTTAATATTAATAATTTTTATGTTATAAAAATTTCAATTTTTTTTTTTTATAAGAAAAAAACTCATCCGATGTACCTACTACTATATATCAATATGTACAGACAGCCTTAAGATATTATGTAGAAGCACAGCTATTAACTTTAAAGAATTCTATTCTTCTTTCAGCTATTAACTTTAAATGTAAATAGTGAAAAAAAGCAAGAAATTTGGTTATTAACTATTGAAACTTTTGGTTCTTTAATACAACATATATCTAAAAATATAATAGCAGTAAAATGTTCGTTCATTTTTCTCTTTTCATTACAAAATTAAAGCAAAATCGAACATTATTATTTTTGTTTTTGTTCTATTTCTACTTTATTGTGGATTTATAGACTATATTGAATATTGTGACAACAAAATTATTGTAATTTTTTTTTCACGTAAAATGCATTTAAAATACCTTAATATAATTATAATTGAATAAATCGAAAAATCAGAAATGTAAATTTAAAGTTAATTTATAAAAATATATAAATTACATTTACTATAGTAATGATAATGAAATAAATTGTTAAACGCATGATAAAACAATAAAAATAATAAAGATGTGGCAATTTTTTATCGTAATAAATTATGAAGTTATAAATTAATAATAAAAGTTAAAAAATTGTTGAATTATTCCTTATTGTATTAGAAATCCAAATTTGGTATAATCGGTAAAAAATGTTTTCGTCGAACTTCGGGACAGTGGCAATGATCTTCTATACATACGATACAATAGAGCGGTTATTTTTAATCTGATAATATTTGATAATATCAATATTTTTTAATTATAATTTTTTTCTGTAACTATATATATAAAAATGTAATAAGATATGTAATGTAATAATAAAGTATAAAATTAAGAAACGAATATTAAAGTATAGAAGTAAAAAAATGTAGGATAGAAAACACATATTATAATTGATAGAAGAAAAGAAAAAGTAATAAGAAACAATATTATTTAATATTTTTATTTCTGAATTATAATTAAATTAATGTGATTTAATTTCATAATCGCATACATACAATGTAGAAAATATTATATATTGAACACGATATACGATATGCATTCTCGATCGCTGAAAAACTTAAGAATCATCGTATTCATTGCCTGTTCCTTATTCAAGCAGTAATATCTGGACATCGGAGATAGAAATCCTGACAATAGATATGAAAAGTTTTTTCATCTGAAAAAATCAAATCAAATCTGAAAATCCTGATAAAAAGATAGATCAATATAAATATTTCATATCTAATGAATTAATAAATTGATTTTATATATTCTTATTATTCCAAAATTTTTATAATTATTATTTTGCTTTTTATAATACAATAAATTCAAATTTTATTATTTTATAAAAAAAAATTATGAATTTATAAAAAGAAATATCTATTAAAGAAGTAACTAAGATAAAGGATGTCCCAAAATTAAAGCAAGATTTGAATTAAATATAAAAAAGAGTTTTTAATCTTTAGATATTTATTTTTTAAGTGAATCATAAAGTACATAAGATAGGGTTATTTATAGAATAACACATCGGACAAATGGCCTCCACGGCTTTGCTGGCACATACGCACCCTTTCGTCGAAAATTTTCATGATCTTTCTGCATAATTATGGCTGAATTTCGTTGATGCAGCGTTTAATTTTCTCTTGTAATGCACATGTGATTGTGGAATTATTGACATAAACCTTTGACTTTAAATAAAATAGAATAAGAAGAAATAAGAAGAAATCTAATGGTGTTAAATCACATAATCTAGGAGGCCAATTCTAATTACCGAAATGAGAGAGTATATGATCAGGAAATGTCTCATGCAGTAATTGAATTGTTTCATTGGCTATATGGCATGTGGCGTCTTGTTGAAATCACATATTGGCCACATCAATATCATCCAATTTCGGCAGAAAGAACTGTGTTATCATGTCGCGATATCGAGCACTATTAACGGTTACTGCTTGACTAACCTCATTCTCAAAAAAGTATAGTCCGATGATGCCTCCTGTCCAAAATCCGCACCAAACAGTGACACGTTGTGAGTGTATTTGTTTTTCATTAATCACACGTGAGTTTTCCGAATCCCAGACACGGCAATTTTTGCGATTAACGAAGCCATCAAGGTGAAAATGTGCTTCATCGCTTAGATTATTTTACTCAAAAAACCAGCATTCACTTTTTGATGATTAATAATCCATTCCACGAACTGTCTTCGCTGTTCATGGTTATTAGGCTTCAGTTGTTGTTAAATGAATTTTGTAAGCATGAAGACACAGATTTTTTGTGAGTATATGCTATAGAGAGCTTCTTGAAATTTGCAATTCTTGTCTACGATGGCGAATTAATGTTCCTAGATTTTCACCAACACTTTCACGCATTGCTTCAATATTGACATTTGAACGGTTTGTTTTTAGACGACTGGTGTGTTTAGTGTCTCCAACTGATCCAGTCTCCACGAATTTTTCAATTAATTTTTTCACAGTTGACGAAGTTAAACCACTATTTTTATCATATTTTGTATAAAATTTTCGAATTGCAGTCGCCAAACTTTCATTATTTTTAAAATATTGTTCAATAATGAAAACACGTTGTTGTATCGCGTAACACTCCATTTTTACTAATCTGAACTCTCAGCTGTCAAACTGTTTTCTTTTCAGGATAGCCAACAACTTAATGCAAAAATGGCGGCAAATTCAAATCTTATGTTAATTTTAGGACATCCTTTACAATTCGATACAAGTAAATGATTGAATAATGAAATGTTAATGAAAATATATTTAGGAGATTTTTTTATCAAAATATATTTTCGAGAATATCAAAAAAATATTCAAATTTATAAGTTTTGATTTCAAAGTCTGTCTATCGCGAATGTCTTCTTGCATAATATTTAATTTTGATACGAGAAAAACTGTTATCTATTTTATTTTAAAAATCAAAAAATTAAATTATTTAAGAAAAAATGAAATTAAAAATGATTTATTATGCTATGATTAACATGTAATATTTTACATTATATAATATTTATTTATTCGAATATTCTATTGAATATTTAATTCATACATGAATATTCATATTCTTGAATATTTGACGTTTGCAAATATTCATATTAAATATTTTTTAGATTACAAAAATTTAAACAATTAACTTAGAAAATTATTATCATTTAAAAACGCGAAGTACAAAAAACCAAATCTAAACTAATAAATAAAATAAAATAAAATGTTATTATAATAATATTCACGAGTATAATAAATATCTATGTTCGTGTAAAAATCTAAGTATATAATTAGTTACTCATATCGATTCGAATCTTTCGTGATGGACTATGACTATGAGATGAGTAATCAGAAAAACAAAAATATATTCGCCATTAAATAGGAAAAATCTGCATTACTATCGATGCTGACCATGGGTCAAGTAGAAGGAAGTAGAATCTGTGTTCAAAAAAATGAAAATTCATAATTTAAATATTAATATATATAATTTAAATTTAAATTTAAAACAAGATATATCATATATGTATATATATATATATATATATATATATATATATATATATATATATATATATATATATAAGGATTATTTAAAAGGATTATACAAAAAAAAAGATGAAACTAAATTGATGGAAAATATATAAAAATATCTTTTCGCGTAATCGATAATTGCAATAATTGTGTCTAATATGTATCCGAAACAAATATTTAAAAAAGAAAAATAAAATAAAAGACTAATGATGTTTAAATTACAATCAGTAAACAAAATAAATAAACATTGATTCTAATTTCAAGAGGGGCTTTTATAATTAAATCAATTAGAACAATTGTGCTCTAAAAAATATTAAAAATCGAGAAAATTTTTTCGATACTTTTTACTTTACTTTTTTTTTTCTATTAAGCATTCGTTAAAGAAATTATTTTTATATCTCTAAAACTATGAATTGAAAGTGATAAAAAAATTAATTTTTAATTTATTTGTAATAAAAAAAATGTAATCTAAAATATTCGAAATAAGAATATAATTTGTTTAATCTTTTCATTTTTATCGTAATATTCTTAATAATTCATGTATCTATTATGAGTTATTTACAGATTTAAGTAGATATATATTGTTACAGTAAAAAATAATAATGAAAAGAAATAAATAAAAATAATAATGAATAAAAATGTATACATTTTTTTTTATATGAAAAATCAAATGTTATTACTTGTTTGATTAGTCATCATATTGAACGATTGTTGACAGCGTCCATATTCAAATTTCTTTGTTCGCCTTATATAATAAATTATTAACCTGCCCAAAAAATAATAAAATTTTTAGAATAAATATATAAAATGTTTGAAAATGTTTAAATGTAATTAAAATAAGACAATAACTAAGCTTAAATTTTATTTTATAAATTAATAATATTTATGTTACGAATAATTTTAATTTTAATAATTTAATAAAAAAAATTGAATAAATTATTCCTCAAAGAATTATCAATTATAATAATATATAATAAATAATGTTATAAATTAAATAATGTTATAAATTATTGAATAAATTAAATAACAATATTCAGAAAAAGTAAAATAATCAGGGAATATAATAAAAAAAAATTACGCGATAGATTAATTAACTGAAACGAAGCATTCAAAAAATTTTTGATGGAAGAATGACATCTCGTATTGTGATTTCGATTATCGAATTGGACAAAGAGGAAAAAAATATGCTTGAAGTTCGGTAACAAATCGAAATATGTCGAGCGACGTACAATTATGAATTATCGATTTCTGAAAACGAAATATTTTCTTGAACATAATATCAAAATAAATATAAAAATGATATATTCTATTCTCTAAACAGAATTATTATAAGAAACATTCTCAACTTTGAATCGAATGTTAGATAAATACATTTATCAATATATGAGAATATTTATAAAATAAAATTGAGTACAAAGAATTTTGTCTTGTTATATAATCTTGTCTCTGTCCAATTATTTTTATTTCTTTATGATTAAAAAATAAGAAAAAACTTATAATAATTACTATCTTTTATTAAAATAAATTAAATCTTATGTTTTGACGAAAGTCGTGATACATAACTTATTACATCTTTGGAATCATTCCATTAATTATCCATTATTTCATTAAATGATAATCTGTACACATAGAAATTAGAACATAAAACCAATTTTACATTAAATAATGTTAAAATAAAACAATAATTAAATTCAAATTCGACTTTAAACGTTTTTAGTACAGATTATTTGTAACAACAGAAAATCAATTCAATATAATTTTGATAATAAATGATAAATAATAATACATGATAAATAATTTAATACACATATAATTTTAGTTTTAGAAAAAAGCATTAATAATCTACAAATTAAATCACAATATCAAATTCCACAAATTTATATATCTATATTGATATAACGCATTTCCTCTCAACGACTTTTGATAATAGATGTTATACGCATTGATTCATTTGAATGTTGAACTTCAGCGTTTTCTGATTGGCTGAAGTAGCACAGTTTCTTATTCATTTTCGCGCGATAAATAAAATATAATTCAATTATATTTTAATATAATGATATAATGAATAATTAATAATGAATAATAATAATGAATAATTAATAACAAAGTTTAAAAAAAGAATCAGAAATTCATCATAAAAATTACATACATTAAATTTAATAAAATTTACATAAAATTTAAAATATAGGTAAAGAATTAAAAATAAATGAAAAACAAATAAAGCATAAGAAAAACATAAAATTATATAAAACTGAATAAAAATTAAAAACTATATAAAAATTATTATATATTGAAATAATATAAGAATTCTTTTAATGGGCTTTAATATAGCAAAAATTAGAACTTCTATTTCATCATATCGTGATTATTTTTGATTAGTTGGTGATTATTTTAATTTATAATTCCAATATCCAATATTAATTCAAATTTTTATTTTATATTGCATCGCTATTCTTGATTGATCATTATCTGTTATTTTAATTTATAGTTATAAAAGAATCGATTCATAACATACAAATAATCTATAATTGTTTTTTAGTAAAACACTATTTAGAATATCTTAATACAATTATAGTGAAATAAATCGAAAACCAATATCAGAAATATAAATTTAGTTTTATTTTATGAAAATATATCAATTAATACGTCTACTATCGTAATATATTGTTAAAGGCGTGAAACAATAAAAGTAATAAAAGTATATCAATTTTTTATCGTAAAAAATTAGTACAAAAATTACTGAATTATTCGTTATTATCAATAAATTAGATTTGACTCAATCCGTAAAAAAAGTTTTCGTTCAACTTCGTGACAGTGGCAACGGTCTCCTATAGGTGCGATCGAATCATTTCTTAACAAACTTATGTGTCGAGAAGATCGATGATATTTTAAATAAATTTTTATAATATCGAGAACATTTTTTAATCATTTATTGTGAATAATGAAATAAAATTTATTTAACATTACTGTCGTATATTATTTTTTAAATAATATTTATTTATCGCTTTATTTATTTAATCACCTGCATTCATTTATTTAAATATTTATTTTATAATATAGTTGTTAATATATAATTTTCACTCATTTATTTATTCATTTATTCTTTTATCTATTTATTTCTTTTTTTTTTAATTTATAGTTTATTATGTTAATATATATTGTTTATTTATTTATTTATTTTTTTATCTATTCATTTTCATAAATTTATTTCTTGATTTAACCTTTAATTACTTATTTATTTTCTTTATCTATTCTACATTTATTTCTTGATTTATTTTTTAATTTATATAATAGTTTAATGTGAATTCGATTTACTTTCCCGCTGAAACTTGGTAATTAGCATTGATTTTCAAGTCTTTTTTTTAAATTTCGTCCACATAAA
Organism: Apis mellifera; assembly: GCF_003254395.2. NCBI lineage: Eukaryota > Metazoa > Arthropoda > Insecta > Hymenoptera > Apidae > Apis > Apis mellifera. Next base: position 4,841,154 of record NC_037648.1, read on the forward strand.
AAAAAAAAAATAAGTATTATTATTTCATATAAGTAATTAAAAAGTTTTTGAAATATTTTTAACTTAAAAATATTTCATCATTTATTATGAATAACCGGTGGCAAATCAAGAACTACACATATATTCAATGTAAAACGAATGATTAATTATTTCTCTCAATTATAAGATTGGATGTAAGAATGCATGTAAAATTTGTACAACATTTTCAGCTCTCTTCTAAGAATTGCAATATTTTCAATTATAATTATATAATTTTATATTAATTTTATATTAATTTTTTCGATTCGAAATGAAATGAGAGTATTTTTGTTTAAAACATTTGTTACGCGTTATAAATTTAAGATTTACATTACAATTGAAGTATTAATTGAGATATTAAAGTATTAAGATAGATGAAAATAATATTAAAATATAAATTAATTTGTTGTAGTAAAAATTTAGAATTAATTGCGAGCGATAAATTACTATTACGAAACAGTAATTTAAATAATCATTTTATTCCGAATTAATTTTTCTTTTCAAATTTACTTAATTTTTATTTCTTACTTTTTCTTCTCTTCTTCTTAATTTATTTAACATTTAATATTATTAATTATAATTCATTTCAATTATCAATTATTTATATTTTACATTTTTCTTGATATTAATTCATTAATTATTATTCATTTTCTATGCTTTATTTATTTGTTCTTAATATATTTAACTTTGTTCCATTTAATTTTTTACTGTTAGGTTCTCGATGCGTCGATAGTCATTACTTCGTGATGAGACTTGGTAATTGATATCCATAGATTTTCATAAATTACTCTTTGAAAAATTTCTTTTGAAAGTTTTCTAAAGATAAATTTTTTAAAAATCGATGCCAACTTAAGAATTACGGAGTATCTGCAATCCCAATCTCGAAAATTGTACCAATTTCCCTTTGAATATATTTTGATCGTCTGATCTGGACTGCAGGTATCATTTTATTAAACCCCCATCGGGACCATCGTGGGATCGTTGTGGGATCATCGTAGGATGCGTACGTTCTTCTCCTTTTAAGTTAAATTATATCTTATAATCTTAAGATATCCAATATTTATACATATATATACATAATTTAATTAATGTAAATATACATATTTCAATATAATTATATAATGTATATAAATATATATTATATATACATAAATATATATATATATTTTTATATATATATTTATTTATATATATATATATTTATATATATATATATTTAATAATTAAATATTTTTCAAATTTTAAATTTAATCATAATTTTACATACTCATATTTATACTAATATTATAAACCTTAAATTAAATTTCATGAATAATAAACAAATTAAAAATTTATTTTTATTTAAATTTTATATAATTTTAATTTAAAATAAATTTTATAAATAAATAAACTTATAAATAAATATTTTAAACAAATAAACTTAAACTTATAAATAAATTTTTTAAACAAATAAACAAACTTATAAATAAATTTTTAGATAGTAAATTTTATTTAAAAAAATATTTATTAATTAATTAATTTAAAGAAATATTTAAAATAAAGCTTCCAATTTTATATAAAGACATCAAAAATCTATATTTCTTTTTATTAATTATTAATAAATATTTACAATATATTTCTAATATAGAAATTTATATAATAATAGTATTTTATATAGTTATGTAAACAATATATTTCTATTATAAAGATTTTTATAATAATATAAAACAATATTTATATAGTTTAAAAAAAACATTATATTTTCAATATAAAATTAATTTATTTGAATTTATAAAATAAAATTTATAATAAGTATATATATATATAATTATATATTTATATATATATATATATTATAATAATAATATATACATACAGCAAACAGATTCATAACCTGTTGATAAATTAAAAATATTTATATAAATTTTTAATTTTATTTTCGTGTTTAAGCACATAAAATTTTGAATTTTGCAGAATTTATCAATAAATGAATAATAGAATTAAATCAATAAATTGAATATAAATTAATTATATAACATTTAAATTGGATTTAAAAATTAACAATATTATTATATCTAATTAAATAAATAATATGTCTGATTAAAGAAATATTTTGATAAAATATTTATGTATAATAAAATATTATTATTACTTAATAATAATTTAAATAAAATTTAATTATTATTTATTTTTTCATAAATTTTAAACATAATAGATTTATCCTATTATTAATTATTCTATTTATTCTAGTAATAAATTAATTTATTATATCATCTCGGTAATTTCAAGAATCTTTTTATTTTTAATAATCATCATATATTTATCATCAATTAGATTCAAAAAATCCGATACATTTCTTAATTCAAATTTTATTTTTTTTTAAAATTGAAATTTTTCCTTTTCATTATTGAATAATTTTTTCTTACAAAATGATAAACTGAAAGCAAATTTTTTTAATACATTACATTAATTAATTAAATTTATTCCTATTTACATGATATATGATACTATATCAATAACAAATATTAATACATGATTTTTAATTTATTTAATTATTAATAATTTATATATTTCATTTAGCACTCTTTAAAATCAAAATATTGCAAAAAAAATCTCCAAATCTTGCACAAGAAGAGCATCTTAACTCAACCAATACTGAAAAATATACTAGAAATCAATAATGAACGTTCGAATAAAATATATTTATACATAAATACTAAAAAAATAATTTAAAATTCAAATAAAAAGCGCAAGGAAGCAGTTTTTGGTATTAAAAGACATGATACCGCAAAAAAAAGTCTCCAAATCTTCAAAAAAACACTTTCGCACCTAACTCATTTAAACAGAGACAGTACTATCGTTCGAAAAATCATCACCAAGAATTTCTGTCAAACTTTACTTAAGAATCAATTCGCCTATTTTTTCCTGAAATTAAGATTTTTTGAAAATACGGTTCGAAATATCTTTCTTTCCACACGAAAGTGAGACATTGCGATCGGCATGATTTGAAATTCAACCGGCGCCTACACGATCAATCGCACGCGGAATAAATATACCCCGTCGTTCCTTAATCCCCCATCGCTATCTATGATTCACAGGATATCAATAGCCTGTTAATCCGCTTTTTCTTCTTCTTATCGATCTTCGCATCTCATACTTTCTAACCGTTTCTTAACTTCTCAGGGAGAATTCTCAACTCGAGATTCGAAAAAGAATCTCTGTAGGCGGGATCGCATTGGTCACATGGCAATGGCTTCCATGGATCTCGTGGTATCAAGATCGGATCACGCGCTATCTACAGGTTGAACGCACTCGATCCCTCTTCTCTGCTGAACTACCTATCGAGTCGACGGACAGTCATGCACTGGACCGGATGTATTTACCTGTGCTCACTCGATGACCATAGTGAATCCGCATCAATCAGATGATGAGACGACCTATTCCTTCGCCATCAGCGCGTGCTTCGATTTTCTTGATTTTTTTTTTTCAGGAAAGTTTCAGATGCTGCATATGTTTATACCTACTCGACACGGTTTTGATTTAATTTGAATTTAATTGATTCTTGCCAAATAATTCTCGCGTTTCACGTAACTTTAATAATATTAAGATGAAAAGATTCTTAATTTGTTCGTTTATATGTTTATATTTAATTCTAAAAATATGGATAATTATAATATGAATTAAAAAAGTGATACGTTTGATTGATTTTAGAAAAAAGATATCTTTGTTTGTTTGAGATATATTACAAAATTTTGAAGATTAGAATGCAAGTTTTTTTTTTCTTTATCGTTGCAAGATAATCATGGATATTTTAATTTCTCACATGTTTATCATAAATAGATATAAAGTATCCACTTTTCTATTCATTTCCATCAAAGATAGAAACAACATAAGAAAAATCCAATAACATCGTTTCCCTGTTTTCGAAGACGATTCCGTTTTCTGTTATTTCTGTTGTTCATTAAGACTGCCACCGCGCCACTGAACACAAACTTTGATTTCGAAAATCTTGTTCATTAACACGATTATTTATATTCATTTTTATACCAGAAAAAATCTACTTTTTCTTTAACAACATACGCGGTTCTAATTAAACGAATTGAATCGTTTCCTGAACACTGATTAATGGTCATAACCGATACATTTTGTTTAAATATCGCAATCAACAAACGCTTTAATGACTAAGAACCAAAAGATAATGGATTAATTGGAAGAAACTGTAACGTAGATTTAAATCATTCCAACCGTTTCTGTGAACGCTTTGGAAAGTATTTGGAAGTATTTCTTTGGAAGAGGTGAGTTTAAATTTAAAAAGGACGTAAATTCGATCGAATTAAAAATTATACAAATGATGAATGCATAAAATTGATTTTTCGATCGAAAAGAAAATTTGAATAAGAATAAAAATCACGATTATTGTAAATCGATAGAAAAATGAATTTTTTCCAAGATATTTATTAAAAATTTTAATAGCTTGTCATTTTTATCTTCTAAAAATACGAGAAAAATAATTTTCGATAAGCATCGATATATGTCTAAAAAATGACATGATTGATGATAAATGAATGAATAACTTTTCTGTCAAAAGTAATTTAAATGATTAAATAAAAATAAAACTTATGTTGGATATCATATTTTTTAAGCTGAAAAAATAGAAGAAAAATCAGAAAAATATATTGATTACAAATTATAAAGAAAAATTATTATGTAAATTATATAAATTTGTAATCAAATGTAGAAAACTGATTTTATGTCGCAATGTAATTGCATAATACTGAATATTTCTTGGAAAAAATTTTTCGAAAATAAATACATTACGAATGATTATATATGGATGAAATAAATTAAAAAACGAATTTAAAAAAAATAAAAACAATTACAATTTAAATTCTTTTTTTGAATCTTTTTTTTTTTAATTTTTCGTATCTTCGAAAAGTTTTAATACATAAAAAATATATTAATTCAATGTACGAATTGCCAAACTATTATATTTAAGAAAAAAATTTGACATTATTTTCCTTATATTATTGTTCGCTTAAACATTAAAATTCTATGCGTTATAATTTCTTTAGAATTTAAATAGAAGAAACGAAGAATGAATATAAGAAATAAAAGCGATCATATTCTTTGCTTACAATTAAATCTCACAAAGATATAGAAGGAATTCAAAAATATTATATACTTCATTCTTCTATTGTTGCGCGTCAATTGATTCGATTTAATTATGTGAAGAAAGTATAGGAACAAAAATTTATAATAATGTATAATGTATGTCTACATATTTTTAAAATAATTGGCCGTACATTTAGCATTTTACCAATCAATCTAACCGTATGTATTACAACTTAAAATATTACAATTAAATGAAATTCGGAGATAACAGATATAACCTGTTTATTTTTTAATATTATAAAATCTGTTGTCTAATCGTTTAACATACATCCTTTAATATTTTTTCATCCAACAATCAAAGAATAATCGAAATTATTTCTTTGTTATAAAATGTTTTTTTTTAATCATAATGCCATATCTTATAAATAAATAAATGAATTTATAAAAAAGAGGATATATTTAATTATGATATAAAAAAATATTAAAAATTAATAACTCTAAAACGAAAATTATTAGCGTTATTTCATTAAAAAAAATTTTAAAAATATAAAAAATAAATTTAAAGATGAGAAGAGAACAATTGAAAACTCTATCGTATTTTGTCATAAAAATAAAAAAAAAATAAAGACGATAAAATTTTTAGCAATGTTTTTATTTTTAATCAAACAACAAAATTTAGTTGTATTAGTGTATTAACCACTTTATTAACTATTATTAACCACTTATTTTTTTTATTTCGAATTTATTCTAGAATATTGTGATTTATTCGAGTCGCAGACAAGACGATGCGCATCAAGTATATTAACATTTCAGATTTTATAGTCCATTTTATCCGGTTTCAATCTATACATGACATAACAATGCGAGTTTTGCGTAGAAACGAGGTTAAAGAATGAAGGAATGCAAATTGAATACCAAAGGGAACATTGCCGTGTGCAATCTTTGACCACATTTAATTAAAAATATGTATTCTACTAATAGCGGCTAGACTGCAGATATTTATATGAATTTAAATCTTTAATGAACATAAGTAGAGAATTGAAATAAACAATCAACTTTCTTTAATATATAAAATATACGTGTTTCAAAAATATGAGAAACTGAAAGATCTAATTTCAATATAATATTATCTTTTGCAAAAACTTTTATTAAAATTTAATGAAATATTAATAAAAAACATTGTTTTTGTAAAGAAAAATGTTGCTTAAAATTAGTTCAAAAATCTTCTAAATTTTCTTTTCATCAGTGTATTTTATAATGTATTTTATAATCTATACAAAAAAAAATATATAAACTGTAAAATTTAAAAATCTAATTTATATTTAAAATGTATATTTTATATTATAAAATATATATTTTGTTTCAACAATATATGAAAGAAGAATTTTTATACATGTAAAATATGTATATTTTCTGTGATTGAATATATATATATTTATAACATATAACATATAAAAATTGAATCGAAATTTTTAAAAAATAAATTAAATAATGGAGATAAAATTTGAAATCAATTTCTTGGTAAAAACTTTGCAAAATACATAAGGATCATGTAATAAGAAAAGAACAAAGATAGAATAATAATTATGGAATGAACACCATCTTTAGATTGCTGACGAAAGAATTTAAGTACTTATTCAGAATAAATAATATAAGGATATAATAGAGAATAAGCATGGATTACCAACACCATCTCTAAACTTCTGTATTTTTAATTTATTTGTATTTTTTGAAAGAGTGAACATAAACTGATAAACGAAATATAATAAATGTGAACAGATCGGTATTTCAAAACATGAGGTTTTGTGTCATATTGTGAAATACCGATTTTATATTATTTTATATTATATTACCTAGTAAGTTATAATCTAAATACACACAAATAACTTCAAAAATATGAGGCAAATTTATACTTATACTTCATAATTTTAAAGATTAAAACGAGAATGTTATTCATCATTTCACTAAAATTTTAAAATATTTTTTATCTATGAAAATATCGAGCTTGTAGTTAATTGAACACATTCCTCACCAATATATATATATATATATATATATATATATATATATATATATATTGGTATAATATATAATATAATATATCTATATAAGTATAGATATATTCCAACTTACACTAGATGAAGATTGGTTAATTAATAATCTATTATCCTCTTAACCAGAATCTTCATCTTTTTTTAACATGAAAATTTATTCAAATAAATTTCTTTTTCAATATACAGTTTGCAAAACGTATAAACCACTATTAATCATTTATCCAAAATAAATACAAGAAATTATAAAAAAAAAACTGCAATATTTAAGTATTGCAATATTATATTGCAGTATTATAATATAAGTTCTATCAATATTTTACATATTCAATATTAAGAAAAATAATTATATAAAAACATAAAAAAATAGAATAAATAAACAATATATTACATCATTTTTTACTTACTTACATTACATTCTTCTATATAATTAATTAGCACAGACTAACACACAATTAACTAACGCATACTACTACACACAATTAATTATCCATGCATTAAATTATATATACATTTCGTTTCAATGTTAAATATCATCTCTAATTAACATCTCTAAGTAACATTTTAAAATTGTGTTGTATAATTTTTATTCCCAGTCAAATATTCTGAAAAATTCTTAAACTTAATATTGTTTCAGAAAACTTAATATTTATATATAAAAATAATTCAATAATTTCTTCAAATATATTATCTACTAGAAATCTAAATATAACAAAATTACATATTTTCTTCATTGTATTCTGTTGAAAACAAATAGTTTTTAAAATAAGTTAAATAAACGAATTAAAAAAAATTCAATATAACAGATAATTAAGCAGTAATTTACTTTCCCAAATTTCTTATTTATCTTCATCCATAAATAACAAACTCAATTCTTAAAATAATATATCTGAAAAAGAACATTCTAATCTGGAAAAAAAATTATTAATATATTATAAAATAATCCATAATTTTTTTCAAGCAAAATTAGAAGATCAAGATTATAACATTAAAAGACTTAAATTTTGAATTATAACTAAAATTTTTTTACAATAATAATTTCAAAAGAAAAATTTATATTTAAATTTAATATAAAATATAAATATAAAATTTATATTTTATTTTTAAATTTGAATTGACTTAAACATTTCACCGTAAAAATAATTTTGTACAATATCATAACAATTAAAACAAATTCAATAATGACAAAAAAATGCATATTTCAACTATATTTTCTATAATAAATGCTTTGTTAATATAGGAGATGAAGAAAAAAAAAAGATAGCCAGAAGGACCACGTAAAATCATCCACTCAATGCGAACAAACCATGAGTGGAATACTTTATTTCGCAACACTAATACAATAAATTTTCAAAAGAAAACGCGAAGAGTTTACGCCTTAATATATAAGCGATAATTAATATATATAAATTATTAATAAAAAAAGAAAATAAAAAAAGAAAATAAAAAAAGAAAATAAAAAAAGAAGAAAAAAAAGAAGTAAAGAAAAGACAATTCGCGAAAATACATCCGAATTAAATTATGAATTATGCACTATACTTTAATATACGCAATACTAAAAGCGGAAGATTATAACTATATCAATGGGTGTTATATCATCTTTGTGCAATTCATTCATTCACCTTTTTGCAATAGATGATTCACAAACAGGAATTTCTATAATTTATGGAAGGTGGAAAAAAAGTGGGCAATTATAATATGCAACGCTACGTTATCAACATAAAACTAATTCTTAAATTTGAATTTAAACCAAAATATTATTATTATTCTATAAATAAAAATAAAAAATGATTTCCAAAATCTCGATATCATAAATTGTAACTTTATATGATACATACAAAAATAAAAAAATAGTCTATTTCATATTCAAATTAATAAAAAACATCGCGATATTTCTTATAACGCAACTAAAGCAAACCCAACCATCATTTTATCGCAATTCGCTTCGCTTCAAAACGCGAGATTTGTAAACTACACTGCAACACTAATCAACAAAATCACGAATTTCCCACTATAATTAGATCAAGACGATGGGCCGGCATGCAAATAGCCAAACAACACAATAACAATTACTATTGAAACGAGCACAATGATATAATAGTAAGAATGATTTCCCATTCTTTGGACCAAAAAAAAAAAAATCCAAAAAATGAGAAACCATTCGTTGCAGTTCTCTTCGCAACAGTTTTTCGGGCCTCTTCGGTCTTCTTTCTTTGAGCACAATGCTCGCTGAAACTTACAACTAGGCTCGAGATTTCCTAATCGCACAAAAAATAAAAAAGTAAAGAAAAAAAACTACATTGCGAAAGTTGAGTGCATATGGACGACCATCGCAGTGATTGTATCCATACATGTGCAAAATCTTTAGCTTGACGTTCGTTTCGAAATTTAATTTGCAACCACGACCGTGGAATTCGAAAAATCGAAAGCAAAGTCAGAAACACGTGACCATTGATAACTCCACTCATTTCAACTTCACACTCGATCTTTCAAATTTGATTTCCCGAAACAAGTTCTCACGCGAAAACGCGCCTACCCAACAAGAAATTATGACAACCTGCCCGGCCCTATCTGCTTATAATTATAACAGGAAAATCAAAAATATACTATCTATCCTAGCCCTATATATATTTAAAAAATTGCAAAACAGGCATACTAACACATTCATTTCACGATTCTCACGCATAATACTCGGATTCAAAAGTCTATTCTAGGGAAAACATCCCAGGACATTTCCGGCACCCGAGCTTGGCATACTATTTTCACTAACTCTATGTACAATTTTCCTCAAATCGATTAACGATGACTAATTAAGATCATTGCGTAAATCTCATATAAATAAATATACGTTGATTTTATATAATATGCTAATATAATGATTAAGAAAATGTCATTTCAAGAAAAATAATTCTGTTAAAAAATAAATGGCATACTATTTCATACTATTAGAGAGAATTTTATAATAAAAATTATAAAATTATTTAAAATTTATTATTGTTTCGCATTATATAGAAACGAATGTAAAAAATTATAAATAATAATTCAATTCATTAAAAGGGGAAACGATGCAATTCCACACGCCTAGTCACACACGCATAATATGGAAAATACATCATGCATAATATATTAACTCATCGTCAATCGCGAAAAAATCTTTACTAGCTTATCAACTATGATCATCATACTCATCACCTCTTTTTCATTCAAATAGCATCTGAGCATGTGAGTGAAATCCTGGTAATAGATATGGAAATGGTTAAATCTAAAAAATCCTGAGCTAAGAAGAATATTAATTTTTGTTCTTCTAACTAACGGATTGATACTTCTTAACTTAAAATTTATTTACATATTTTATTTATTTCATTTTAAATAAATTTACTTTATAAATTTAATAAACTAATAAATACTAATTTAATATTAAAATATTAATACTAAAATATAGCAAAATTTCAACAATATATGAACAATAAATTTATTTACTATTTGATTATAATAAATAATTGATTTTATATATCAATCAAAATAACTTCAAGTGATTTTTTTTGTCAAAGCATATTATCGAAAATATAAATGCAATTTTTAAATCTGATATATCTATGGTCACTGTGCTCGTGCAAAATTCTACGTATACAGCCAGTTATCCGATCAGTTCGAATCTTTCATCCTACGACATAATTGAGTAACAAAAGTAACAAGAGGAACAAAAATGCATGCGATTCATCATTAGATGCGAAGAATTTGCATTGCCATCAATTGTTATGATCCATGGGAAGTCGTTTTTCCAGAAATATCTATAATAAAACACAATAACAAATATGACAAAAAGATTGAAATTTAAAAAAAATGCAATAGCAATATAAAATATTTAAATAATTAGAAATTGAAATGATTCTATTTTTTAAAAGAAGTAAAATTTTAAACAAATAAAAAAATTTAAATAAAAAAAACAAAGATAATTACCTCATCGCATGATGAATAATCACCTTATTATCTTGAGAAAAACATTGACTCTACCGAAAATGAATATTTTGAATAAAAATATAAAAATAAGTTACTATTATATTCGTTAATATACTATATTATGTTATCGACAAACAAACACTTACTCTAATTTCGCGTATAACTACTATATATGTTATATTATATAAATTAAATTGACTTTGAGTCACTTTAAAAGATAAAAAATATTACTACAAAGCAAGCACTGAATATATTAATCGCATTGCGCGCGATTACAATTTTCGGAAAGAAAAGTTATAATAGCAAAAGAATTGGATAAGAAAAAATATAATATTTTATCTCTTTGTTATAGAAAATATTATTGTTTTTCTAAAATTGTTAATTAAAAATGATAAAGAAATAATGAAATCATTTAAAATAAAAAATATAATCTAACATATGGAAATAAAAATGCAATTTGTTTACTATCCCTTTATATTAATATTCATAAATATTAATATCTTGATATGTTATGAATTACTTAAAAAATAAACAATAAAAGCAAATCATTCAAAAAAAAAGGAAAATAAAAATATATTTATTTTTAATATAAAAATAAACATTACCATCCATAAAAGAACTATTGATGAGGAATTATATCAAACCGTTATTGTGGTATCCATATTGAAATACATTTTCCCGTCTTGAGGTTTCGTAACAACTGCCTATTAATATATACAAAAAGTAATTAAATTTTTATAGAATAATATGTAATAAATATTTATAAAATGTATGAAATAACATACATGAATGATCGTATGAATGATCGTATTAAAAGAAATAAATAATCCAACCTAAAACTTTTTTTTATAAGTACAATTTGCGATTTATCGTAATTTTAACGAAAATAATTTTGACGAAATAGATTAATAAAAAAAAATTTATTCCCCCAAAAAATTATCAATTTGAAATATCAATTTAACATAAGCATCAATTGAAATGCGCATTAATTTGGTAATAATATGTATATAAAGATAAAAAAGTAACTATTAAAGTAAATTTTATGTAAGAAATAGTTACGTAATAATAATAAAACGTATCTGTTGTAAAAAGAAGCTTCTAATTGTCGCAATTTGTAACAAAAAAATTTTTGACAAAATGGCAGACTGCGATATAATTTCGATTACCAAAATTAATAATGGCGATGGGGGAGGGAAAGGGGGGCGATGTTCGGTAAGTGATAAACAAAAGCCAAGCATTCACGAATACGAATCTCTAATTTAGTAACGATTATCGAATCTCTAGTAAAGATTATCGTAAAAACTATACGTTATGTCAGCACTCCAAACAAAACAAAAACATAACACACACAAACTTATAGGCATACATTTAGAAATGGAATATTTGAAACTATTCTAAATATATCTATCTCTGTCACATTAAATACATTATTAGATGTTCATGCTCGTAACCAGACCAGCTATCACTTGTTAAGTTATAATCGAGTATAATCTGTACAAATGAAAATCAAAATCGTAGAATAAATATAGATTCAAGTAATATCAAAAATAAAACAATCAGAAACAAAACAATATTTGAGAGGAAATTCTCGTTCAAATGTTTATGGTACACACAACCGGTAACAATCATATAAACGTGCAACGTCTGATGATAAAAAAGTGTAAAAAACTATTTAATTTTGGAATATTACTTTATACATTTTATATAAATGTGTAATAACTAAATAGGCTATTGATATTTAATAAATTACACCGCAATATCGATAAAACTTGCACAAAATTACGCACTTATATCGGTAATACATGCCCCGTGTCCACGAATTTCGATGGTAAACAGGCGTGATACATACTAAGATGCGCATTGCTTTATCTCGTTATTGCGCTGTTGCAACTTTCTGATTGGCTGAATCGTATGTTAAGATTCTTTATATTAAATCGCGCGAAAAATTTAAACATTATATATTGTAATTTTGTTGAAAATTCCTATGAAATTTGATAAATTGATAAAAATTGATAAAGAATATAATAAAAATAAAGAATTAAAATTAATTTAATAAAAAAATTAATTCAAAATAATATTATAAGAAATTTAATAATAATATTATAAGTAATTTAAGAAATTAAAAAAATTAAAATTAAATTTCGAATAACGATGATACAAAAGAAAAATCATGATAAAATGTAACTAAAAATAAGAAAAAATTAAACATAAAAGAAAAAATTTAAGTGCATTTCATTTTAAAAAATTTCTTCTTCTAAATTTGTATCATATAAAAATGAAAAAGAAAAACTAAACTAAATAAATAGATAAATAAATAGATAAAATATATAAAATTTACCAAATATATTAAACTAAAAAAGCAAATTTCATTCGAAAATATAGATGAATAATAAAGAAACAATAAATTAATTAAATAAAAATTAATTATTTTGAAAAATTTATTTATAATATAGTGCATAACATAACGAAAAAGAAAAAAATATTAATAATAAGATATATATATATATATAAATATATATATTGAAATAATTTGATGAAATAAAATTTATTACAATTAATTTATTCTATATTTATTTTGATAAAGAAATTTATTCTAACTTCTATTCTTATTCTTAGGAAATGAAATAAGATATTATTACCTAAGTTGGTGAAAAATTGTCAGCTAGAAATCGTCGTGCTATGTACATATTATTCAGTATGTTTGTTCTTTCAATTTCCCACATTTGAACTACAATTTGTACAAATAAAAATCAAAATCAAATGTAAAACAAATATATATGATAAAATTATAGCTTGGTAAAACAAACTTCTAAATCTCCAAAGAAAATTATTAATGAAATATTTTAACCAAAATTACTGAATCTTTTAAGTAAAACATTTTTACGTATACTTTTTACAAGCAATAATTTTGAAAAACAAAATTTTGGAAAGTGATGCCAATTACCAGGTCTCACTAACACAGAAATGATTACGCATTGAAATCTAAAATATTAAAATTAATATTTAAAGTAAAATAAAACAAATTAAAACTTGATTAATCGATCAAATTATTATAAAAAAAATATACTTCTAAAGAAGAAGAAGAAAAAAAAGAAGTGCAAAAGAAAAAATGAAAAAAAAACAAACCCTTTCTAAATCGCCAGACAAATGATACTTATTAATGAATTAAAGCGACAGCGGCCTAACAAGAACTATTTGTTTCAATGGCATAAAAAGAAACATAAGAATCTTCCGCGAAAATTTAATAAAATAGTACCTCTCAATTTAGACCAAAATATCCAAAAAGAATGTAATAATTTAAATTGAGGCATTAATTGCAGGCACTGCGTAGTTCTTAGCTTGGTATCGTTTTTTAAAGAATAATCTTTGGAAAATTTTCAATGGAAAATTTTCAAAAATTAATCTAATACAAAAATCGATACCAATTACGAGATCTCACAAACGAGGGGATGACTACGCATCGAGACCCATCTAAAACAAAAAAAAAAATAAAAATTAACGATTAACATTAACAAATTAGAAAAATATAAAATATATAAAATGAATTAATGACAAGAGTTAAATAAATTATAAATAAATATATAAAAGTTAAATAAATCTGAAATATAAAAGAAATATTAATTATGAAAACATAAAATGAAATAATTATTTGAATTATTATACAATGATATTTGACAATGATCTTTATAGCATTTTTTAAATATTTTTTTACAATAATTTATCCCACGATATCCAACGATGAAACTAAATCTATCTTAATTTAGATGTAATAATAATACTAAACCAAAGATTCATGCATCCTATTGATATTAGATAAAGATAATCACGTTTTACTTCAAACGAAAAAAAGTTATTGGCATAATAAAAAAATAATATAAGAAAAAAAAAAGAAATTAAGAAAATCTAAATTCTATAATAATAGTCGATTTACAAAAGTCACCAAACAAATGATAAATATGTTGATCAGCAGAGAATTGCGACAAGTCTAGTAATTGAATGTATAGTGTCCACAAGGACAACGAGAAGGAATTAGAAATCATTTCAGGATCACCGAAGCCGAATTACCAAGACATAGTCCTAACAACTCACAGGAAGAAACTAAAAATCATTCTAATACCACTGAAGTCGAATTACCGAAGACGACATTCAACATATAGAACTTACCTCTGATCAAATATCCAAAAATATCAATCGATCAGAGCACGGACCTTCGATTGACCATGAAGAGCATCAGAGCATCTATCTAATGAACTCTTGTAATCTTTTCATAACGATTCATAACGAAAAAAGTCACGAAAATAATGAATTATAAAAAATGAGAATAAAGATATAAAAATAAAATTATGAAAGAAATTAGAAAAAAATTCTAGTATCCATAGAAATGAGAAATTCGATTTATTAATTTTTATTAATGTCTGTAGTCCAGTTTGCTTATAAAATTGACCAAAATAATGAATTATAGAAAGTTTAAACTGGACCACAGAAGGAATTCTTGACTTGTTTCTCGAAGACTATTATTGATAAAATATATTCGATATTTTTAAATTTAGAATATTTCGAAAATTTTCTAACGAGATAAAATTTATAATAAAGAATTTTGAAGAATAAAGTTTAAAAAGCGATGTAAGTCACCGAAGAGATGATTACGCGTCGAAATCTAAAGCTAACAAATAAAAAATACATAAAAAAAAATTATATAGAAATTAGAAAATCTGAAACCTAAAATAAAAATTAATTATATAACTTAATGAACACGCAATAAATTTTTATAACAATTTTTTACATTTTTCGGTATGTAATATATCACATATAAAATTTTTATTAATTATAAGAAATATATAATAAAATTAAAGATTAAGTTTCACGTCGTCCATTGTCGTCCCACATTGTCCAATGATAATAGCTTAATACTAACTTAATTTATATCTTAAAATCTTAAATCTATAATTTACAATATATAACATTTTTATATCCCTATCAAGAATACTCTCATCTAACTTAAAGCGAATAAAAGAAAAATTTAAAATTATTTATACTAAATTATTTATAATAAATAAAATTTCAATAAAAAAAAAGAGAAGTCAAAATGTTCAAAAAGCAACTAAGTAGGGTCAAATAAATAATAAATATTAAAAAAAGAACTTAAGATCGATAAAAAATCAACTTTTTCTGTCGCTCTCATATCACGACTTATATCAATGGACTTACGAAAATCAATGGACAGATGATACTTACCAGTCGTGACCAAGGGTTATGACAATGGCTAATAATTGAACGTCTTATGTCCCAACGATACAGAAAGGAGCAAGACATAAATCCCTGACCACTGGAGCCGGATTACAAAGACAACATTTGACCACGAAGCCAAACTTTGCTCGAATACAATCGATCAGAACGCGGACCCTTAACTGGTCACTAGAAGTAGAGCACTGGTCTAATGACTCCTGCCATCGTTGCATGACATGAGATTGACTTGCAATAAGTGACGAAAGAGAAGAAAAAAATATAAAATAACCAAAAGTATAAATTGAGAAAGAAAGTGAAAAACGATTCGAATAATAAGAATAAAAATTCGAAATAAAAAATAATGAAAAAGAAAAGAATATAAAAGAGGTGGAAGAGAATTAAAAAATTTTATTTTTCGCTTTAAATTATGGAGAATATCTTGATACGGAGAACGCACTTATTACAATAAACTTAATCTAATTTATATAATACATAAACTTATAATTAATATCTGCAGTCCAGTTTAATTAATTAAAAATTAAAAGTCAATATAATTAAATGAATTATACAAAATTTACACTGGATTGCAGATGTGCGTAGTTGATCGCTTTCCACAGACTATCATTGATGAAATATATTTGATATTTTTAAAATTAAAATATTTTCAAAACATTAATGAAATAAATTTTGTAATATATGCTTTTGGAAAGCGATGTCAATTACCGGGTCTCACCCACGAAGAGGTGACTACGCATCGAGAACCATTTAAACCTAACAAATAAAAAAAAAAACGTTAAAAATTAATGATTAAATTGAACAAAATAATTGAACAAAAATAAGAAATACACAAACAAAATATCATATAAAAATTAAAAAATCTGAAACATAAAATAAAAATTGATTATATATTAACTTAATGGACACGCAATAAATTTTTACAGAAATTTTTCGATATAATATCACGTATAAAATTTGCATTAATTAGAAGAAATATATAATAAAATTAAAGATTAATTCCGATATCATCCATTGTCGTCTATTGTTGTTCCAGGTCTTCCGTCGTCGTACATCCTACGTATTTCAAGATATTAAATTATCTTAAATTAACTTAATAACATCTTAATACTAAGACCATAATATATAACATTTCTATTAACATAGCATCCGTATAAAAAATCTAACTTAAAGCGGAAAAAGAAAAATTAAAAGTATCATTACTATTAATTAAAATTACAATATAAAGGGCATTTAAAATACAAATGTTGAAAAACCAATTAAATGCGATTCAAAAAAATAATAAGCATTAAAGAAATACGTAAGGTCCCATGATCGATGAAAAAGAAGGAGAAACTTAAAAAATTAATCTTCTCTGTCGTTCTCGTGTCACGACTTACATCAATGGACTTACGAAAATCGCTGGACGGATGATACTCATCAGTGACCAATCGAAGGTCATAGCGGCCTAATAGTCTTATGACCCAACGACACAGGAAGAAACAAGAGACAAATCCTTGATCGCCTTGAGTCGGATTACAAAGACAACGTTCGACCACGAAACTTAATTCTGATCGAATACTTGAGAGTATCAATCGTTCAGAGCGCGGGCTCTCGACTGGTCACTGGATGTAGAGCATCAGCCCAGCTATTCCTGCAACTGTTGCGTGATTTGTGATCGATAATGACTTGAAATATACGACGAAAGAACAAGAAAGCGGAACTATAAGGATAAATTGAGGAAGAAAGTAAAAAAAGAATTGATCGAATCATAAGAATAGAAAATTAAAATTAACATAATGAAAACGAAAAAAAGGGAGTAAAAAATTGAGAATTTTGTATTTCGTTTTAAATTAAGGAATACTTTTGATATGCATAGCTTATAATAAACTTATCTAATTAATATAACTTAATTATTAATACTCGCAGTTTATTTAATTAATTGAAATAATTAAAAAAAATTTGGATTGGATTGCAAGTGTGCGTAGTTCTTAGCTTGCCATTGCTTTTCGAAAAATTTTAATAAAATATATATTGCAATTCTAAATTTCGAAAAAATTTCGAAATTTTTAACAATTTTAAATAGGAAAAATGAAAAGCAATGCCAATTACCAGGTCTCACCTACGAGGAGGTCACTACGCATCGAGACCCATATAACAATAATAAAGTATAAACTTAAATAAATAAATAAATGTATGAAATGAATAAATAAATGAAAAAAAATCAAGAAACAAATGTTTAAATAAATAAGCAAATAATTATTATATTAATAACATTATAAATGTCAATAAAGGATAGAATAAATTAAAAATTAATTTGATTGAAAAAATAAATTTAATTAAATTAAATTAAAACTTAAAGCAAATTAAAACTGAAAAATTAAAGTAAAAGTTTAAAGTAAAAATAAATTAAAAAAATTAAAAAATCAAAACTTAAAAATTAAAAGTGAAGTTGTAACGTTAAGTTAAAAAATAAAAATTAAATTAAAATAAAAGTTAAAAGTTAAAGCAAATTAAAAATGAAAAATTAAAGTAAAAGTTTAAATAAAAGTAAATTAAAGAAATTAAAAATTGAATAAAATTAAAATTTAGAATTAAAAGTAAATTAAAAAATAATTAAAATGTAAATATATTAAATTAATGTAAATTAATTATTTAAATAAAATGTAAATTAATGAATAATTCGATAAATAAATGTATAAATAAATAAAGCAATAAGAAAATATTAATATTAATAAACAAAATGAATGAGCAATATATAAAATATATTAAATGTTAATTTAGAATAAATTATATAAAAGTAAAAATTTAAAATAAAAATAAATTAAATAAAAATAAAAATGATTAAAAAATCAAAATTTAAAAATTAAAAGTTAAATTATATTGTATTTAAAAATTTTTGAAGATATTAAAATTTAACTAAAGTGTACTAGTTTCGATCTATCTATTACGAAGATTCGATAATAAATGATCGATAATAATTTCTTCGCACGATTTTGTTGAGTGCAGTGAAAAGGAGCGCCGAGTGTCACAAAGCCTGGCGAACATATACGATATTTGCTGAACGTATCAAAATCAATTTTCTTAATATAATAGTCAATAATTTATTAATTTTTAATTTTTTTATTGTTGATTTATGGATTTTATAATTCATTACAATAATATATGTAACAATTAACATATATCTTTTTAAAATTAAAGTTTATTTTGCTATTTTACGATATTACTTTTCGACATATATCTATATGAAAATATTTTAAATACCATTTTTATGTAAAGAACTTTAGATTTTTATTTTTAATTTATATATGCAATAACCGTATTTTAAAATAATAAAAATTTAATACATGATTAAATTTAAGATATATATAATTTTTGCAAGTGAAAAATAATTTTTATATTTATATTCATATTTACATTAAATTTTTATATAATTTACAGAATACTTATATTCAAATTATATTAAATTTAATATTACTAATAATTAGTAACATTTATATTTATTTCGAAATATTATATAAATGTTATAATATTTTATATAAATAAATTAATAATTTTAATAATTTTATATAACAATATAATTTTAAATTTATAATATATTAATTTATAATTAATATTATATGATTAAGTGTATAAAATTTATTTTGTATTTTTTTCATAGTTTATAATTTTGGTTTAGTTATTATATTTATATATTTAAAAATTATAATATATTTTATTTAAAAATCATTTGTATCAAAAGAAAATCTCTTACTAACGTAAAATATATGATACGATTCAACGATAATAATATGAAAATGATTCTTCTGCCTCTTTAATTCTGCTTCTTTATTCTAAGATTATTTTCTTTAGTTCTAAGATTATTTTCTAATCAATATTTATTAATGGTAAATTATAATAAATAAATAAATTTTTTAAATTTGACTTCGATTCGAGAAATAGTAAATTCTTTCATGTTAAAAGTATAATTTTTAAGAATATAAGATATTTTAAGAATATAAATAGAAAAATAATTTAACTGTTATATATTATAATATTGAATAAAATCTAAAACAATTAAAAATTAAGTTGAATAAAAAAAGTATAATTAAATGTTAAAAGTAAAAGTAAATTAGAAGAATAAAAAAATGAAGATTTAATAAATTATATAAAACTAATATTATTCACAATATATATATACATATATAAATAATGAAGCAATAAACAAGATGTAAGTAATTATAATCATATTAATTAAAAAATAAAATCAATAAATACTATATAATTTATATCATTAATATGTGGAATATTAAATATTTATTTTAATTAAATTTTATAAGAATAAATAATTAAAAATTTTTCATTATAAGAAATTAGGTAAAATATTATAGTTTCAACTTATGAATTATTAAATATATACTTATGAATTTATTAAGAAATGACTTCTTTTTGATTTATCTTATTGAATCGTTTTCTAATTTCTTTCATAATTTTATTTTTATGTCATTATTCTCATTTTTTATAATTCATTATTTTCGTGACTTTTTTCGTCATGAATCGTTATGAAAAGATTACAAGAGTTCATTAGATTGATGCTCTGATGCTCTTCATGGTCAGTCGAAGGTCCGTGCTCTGATCGATTGATATTTTTGGATATTTGATCAGAGGTAAGTTCTATATGTTGAATGTCGTCTTCGGTAATTCGACTTCAGTGGTATTAGAATGATTTTTAGTTTCTTCCTGTGAGTTGTTAGGACTATGTCTTGGTAATTCGGCTTCGGTGATCCTGAAATGATTTCTAATTCCTTCTCGTTGTCCTTGTGGACACTATACATTCAATTACTAGACTTGTCGCAATTCTCTGCTGATCAACATATTTATCATTTGTTTGGTGACTTTTGTAAATCGACTATTATTATAGAATTTAGATTTTCTTAATTTCTTTTTTTTTTCTTATATTATTTTTTTATTATGCCAATAACTTTTTTTCGTTTGAAGTAAAACGTGATTATCTTTATCTAATATCAATAGGATGCATGAATCTTTGGTTTAGTATTATTATTACATCTAAATTAAGATAGATTTAGTTTCATCGTTGGATATCGTGGGATAAATTATTGTAAAAAAATATTTAAAAAATGCTATAAAGATCATTGTCAAATATCATTGTATAATAATTCAAATAATTATTTCATTTTATGTTTTCATAATTAATATTTCTTTTATATTTCAGATTTATTTAACTTTTATATATTTATTTATAATTTATTTAACTCTTGTCATTAATTCATTTTATATATTTTATATTTTTCTAATTTGTTAATGTTAATCGTTAATTTTTATTTTTTTTTTTTGTTTTAGATGGGTCTCGATGCGTAGTCATCCCCTCGTTTGTGAGATCTCGTAATTGGTATCGATTTTTGTATTAGATTAATTTTTGAAAATTTTCCATTGAAAATTTTCCAAAGATTATTCTTTAAAAAACGATACCAAGCTAAGAACTACGCAGTGCCTGCAATTAATGCCTCAATTTAAATTATTACATTCTTTTTGGATATTTTGGTCTAAATTGAGAGGTACTATTTTATTAAACTTTCGCGGAAGATTCTTATGTTTCTTTTTATGCCATTGAAACAAATAGTTCTTGTTAGGCCGCTGTCGCTTTAATTCATTAATAAGTATCATTTGTCTGGCGATTTAGAAAGGGTTTGTTTTTTTTTCATTTTTTCTTTTGCACTTCTTTTTTTTCTTCTTCTTCTTTAGAAGTATATTTTTTTTATAATAATTTGATCGATTAATCAAGTTTTAATTTGTTTTATTTTACTTTAAATATTAATTTTAATATTTTAGATTTCAATGCGTAATCATTTCTGTGTTAGTGAGACCTGGTAATTGGCATCACTTTCCAAAATTTTGTTTTTCAAAATTATTGCTTGTAAAAAGTATACGTAAAAATGTTTTACTTAAAAGATTCAGTAATTTTGGTTAAAATATTTCATTAATAATTTTCTTTGGAGATTTAGAAGTTTGTTTTACCAAGCTATAATTTTATCATATATATTTGTTTTACATTTGATTTTGATTTTTATTTGTACAAATTGTAGTTCAAATGTGGGAAATTGAAAGAACAAACATACTGAATAATATGTACATAGCACGACGATTTCTAGCTGACAATTTTCACCAACTTAGGTAATAATATCTTATTTCATTTCCTAAGAATAAGAATAGAAGTTAGAATAAATTTCTTTATCAAAATAAATATAGAATAAATTAATTGTAATAAATTTTATTTCATCAAATTATTTCAATATATATATTTATATATATATATATATCTTATTATTAATATTTTTTTCTTTTTCGTTATGTTATGCACTATATTATAAATAAATTTTTCAAAATAATTAATTTTTATTTAATTAATTTATTGTTTCTTTATTATTCATCTATATTTTCGAATGAAATTTGCTTTTTTAGTTTAATATATTTGGTAAATTTTATATATTTTATCTATTTATTTATCTATTTATTTAGTTTAGTTTTTCTTTTTCATTTTTATATGATACAAATTTAGAAGAAGAAATTTTTTAAAATGAAATGCACTTAAATTTTTTCTTTTATGTTTAATTTTTTCTTATTTTTAGTTACATTTTATCATGATTTTTCTTTTGTATCATCGTTATTCGAAATTTAATTTTAATTTTTTTAATTTCTTAAATTACTTATAATATTATTATTAAATTTTTTATAATATTATTTTGAATTAATTTTTTTATTAAATTAATTTTAATTCTTTATTTTTATTATATTCTTTATCAATTTTTATCAATTTGTCAAATTTCATAGGAATTTTCAACAAAATTACAATATATAATGTTTAAATTTTTCGCGCGATTTAATATAAAGAATCTTAACATATGATTCAGTCAATCAGAAAGTTGCAACGGCGCAATAACGAGATAAAGCAATGCGCATTTATTGCGCATGGTACTAATTTATCATCGAAATTCGTGGAGACGGGGCATGTATTACCGATATAAGTGCGTAATTTTGTGCAAATTTATCGATATTGCATTGTAATTTATTAAGTATCAATAGCCTACTTAGTTATTACATGTTTATATAATCGCGTATAAAGTAACATTCCAGAATGTTTGTATCATAAACATTTGAATGAGAATTTCCTTTCAAATATTGTTTTGTTTCGGTATTACTTGAATGTACATTTATTTTACGATTTTGATTTTCATTTGTACAGATTATATTCGATTATAATTTAACAAATGATAATCAATCTAGTTACGAACATGGAAATCTAGTAATGTATCTAGTGTGACAGAGATAGGCATATTTAGAATAGTTTGAAATATTCCATTTCTAAATTTACATCTATAAGTTTGTGTGTGTTATATTTTTGTTTTGCTTGGAATGCTGGCATAACGTATAGTTTTTACGATAATCTTTATTAGGAAATTGGAGATTCGTATTGGTGCATGCTAGGCTTTTGTTGATTTTGTTGAAGTTTCTTTACGCAACAGATACGTAACTATTTCTTACATAAAATTTACTTCAAGAATTAAGTTTTTTATATTTAA
This sequence comes from Apis mellifera, assembly GCF_003254395.2. Taxonomy (NCBI): domain Eukaryota; kingdom Metazoa; phylum Arthropoda; class Insecta; order Hymenoptera; family Apidae; genus Apis; species Apis mellifera. The sequence goes on from NC_037648.1 coordinate 4,865,071, forward strand.
TCAATAAGATGAAAGATAAAAATCAATAAGGTAAATAAAAAATATGGGAAAAGAAATTAGTTATTTATTGTAATCTTATTATCTATATTATTGCTTCTTTTGTATAGTGTATTTCAGATTCATCATTCAACATTGCAACAACATAACAATGAAAAGATATTATATAATTTTATATTTATATTTAGATTTCTGGTAGGTAGTTTGAAGAAATGATTGAATTTTTATATATTAAAATTTATGATTTTTTGATGAAAATATACTAAATTTGAAATATTTTCAGAATATTTTATATTGGGATTAAAAAATTATATATTTTAAGATGCTAAAAGATGGAAGATTTTTTAAAATGTATTTATAATTTAATGCATGTATATAATTATTGTGTGTATAATTTATGCTAATTAAATGAATAAGTTAATGTAACGTAGATAAATGTCAAATAAGTGGATGAAATAGTGGAATATATTTTATAATATATTTGTAATGTTATACAATATTTATTTTGCTTATTTGATTTATGTATGTATTTTATTTCTTAGTATAAATAATTTTTCAATTTCATGACAATGCAAATATAAAATTTTCTGTATATTTATGCGGAGGATCACCTGGGAAATCATTATTATTTAATACAATATATAATCATATCATTATGTAGCTAATAGTAACGATATAATTATATATTTTATAAGAAATAATATGAATTGTTTATTCGTTATTTTATATTTTTCTAGATAGAAAGTTAATAAGGTGATGGATATCAATTCTCATTTCAATCTCTAAAATATAACTCCAGCTTTATCTCATGGTTTTTGAGTGATTTAATTTTGTGTACGTATTTAGATTATGTCATGCTAGATGGTTTTTGATGTATTTTGAAGTCGATATTTCAGAACATGCCATAAAATCCAATAAGATGTCATATCTATGCCATTTTTAAGAACATTAATTATTCATCACACTATAATAATGATGAAATATATATCAAAATTCGAGAAAAAATATACTTTAAATATTTATAAATAGAACACGTATTTTTTAAATACGAAATTTAAATTATACACGAAATCGAATATGTTATTTTAGGATAGGGATGTAAAACTGATGTAACTTTTCCTCAATCGGTAATCGCTTGGTAGGCAAAGTCGAGCAAAGGCAAAGTGAGTGAATTGTGAGTGAGTCGTTTATTGATCAATGATTATTATCTTCAAAATTATAGTGATTTAAAATTAATCTTAATTATGATGGTTAATCAGATTTTAAAATAAATATATTCATTTCTAGAAAAATATCGTTTATAATGATCTTACTGAAAAATATAATTAATTAATTTTAAAAAATCGTTTTACCAAAATAAAAAAAGTATTAAAATAGTAATAATAATTTTATAAAAATGATTATTATTTTTCAAACGATTAATATAATATTACCAAGGAATATGTTGAATGATAATAATAAAAGAGGCTTTCGTTTATTAATAGGAAATAATGTTTATTATACAGTACACATATCTATTAACTTCATTTATTTTATTTCTATTATAAATTTTATATTAATAATTATATTATGCTTTGCCGTGCGACGAATGCTTTGATCATTATGCGCTTAATCTATAACAATCTCCGTAAAAAGTATAAAAACTTTTGCTTTTTTTATTTTATTCATTTATTTATTTTCGATTCTTTCCCATTCTGTAATCCACATTTTCTTTTATCAATTCTTCATTCTTCCCCCTAAAACATAGATCACCGTGAGTTTATACCAAAGTATTCAAAATATGTTGCGTTAAAAACGGTATAATCGTACTACAAGTACTAGTACTGTCAAAGTTAAAGTAATTGGTGGATTATTCATTTTTTTCTTTGTTCACTTCTGGCAGTTACCCCATTTCTCTCGAAATGATGCATCGCCGCCTTCGCGCCATTTGTGATCCCGTTATTAATTTTGTCAAAATTTTCTTTCTCTCGAAATATTTCACGCTAGGATTAGTATCCGTCATCAATTATTTTTATAATATATGTAATAATATAAATGCCGTTAATATAGCTATAATAATTACCGTTTCTTTAATGATAAATTATCTGAATGATACATTTTCTCTTCTAATAGCTATGTTTTTTACAGCTAATTATATATTTATATCTAAGTCTATATGCGAGCTTCAAGTAGGATAAAGTACGTCGTACTTTTCGGTTCGGCATAGTTTCTTTCTTTCTTTTTTATTTTTTATAATTTAACGTAAAAAAGAAACGAAAGAATTTAACCAACAAACAAGAAAAGAATTATATTCAACAAATACAGAAACGCGAGTAAATGCGAACGTCGAAAAACCTTGGTTTGTTTAATCGATTCGTGACACTGTTATTTCATGGCGATTGATTATTCTTATTTCTTTTTCTGTTTCTATCGAATGCTGCATCGATCGCATCGATCGACGAATCGACTCACTGACCGAAGAAATTTGAAGAGCGTTCTTCCTATGAAGATGAAAATTCGTGACTCGCGGCAAAAATAAAAACTTTTGCAAATGAAAAAGCGTTATGTTCAAATTTTGCATGCTGAGAAACGAAAGAAAAAAGAACTTTTATCAACGACACACAAAATTATTTCATCCACGATCCTCGAGAAACGTTCCCTCAAAGTGCGGTAAAAAATTCTTTCTCTTTCATTCTTTCTTTTCATGTTTTTCGCTCATTTCCCCATACACTCTCTCTCTTTCTACTTCTGCACACGTCATCGTGTTTAATCTTAAATATATAAATGTACGATATTAATATATATCACCCAGATTTTTGTACCGGTATGTGTTTATGAAATTTCATTATTTCTTATTTTTTGTTTTTTTTTTAATATTATTATTTATTCTCGCTTGCTTGAATGTATGTATTTAACTTTCTAAGAATTAAATATAATTATTTTTTTTATTTTATATAATTGTATTAATTTTTTTCTTATTATAATAATAATAATGATAATAATAATCATCATCATCATCATTCCACAATAATCATAATAATCGATAATCATAATAATAGCAATAATAATGTTAACCATCATCATTGTCGTGATCATAATCGCAATGATGCCGTTATTTTGTTATATCGATATACATTATATATTTATATTAAAAAAAGTTTCTTACGAAAATAATCCAAACTGGCGTATCTTTCAATCACATTGTTCTCTCGATTTCGTGTTCTCCATCATCCCTTACTTATCAACCGCCGCTCCTCTTTCTTCCTCACCATCCTCATAATTCACTTACTTCCCGCCCTACTTCTCATTATTTTCTTCTTCATTCTTTCGTACATTTCCATATATTTTTATACTAACAATTCTATTTTATTTTCGCCGGTAGAAAAAACCGAACTGCGATGAATTCTGAAGGCGGGATGCAATAATATATCGGAATTCGAAATAACTCTATTTTACACCGACTTTACACACTTCTCTTACAATGAAATAATTAACATTGAGTAACACCACGATCGATTAATTATATAGTACAGTTTTTAAAAGAACGTTCGAAATAACGACAATATGAAATCTGATATGGATTGAAGCTATATGTAACATTTATTTTTATTTATGTTCTAAATTTCTATTGTATCAAGATTTGTGAATTTTATAATATAAATCTGTAAAAATGTTGAAGAACAAATAGTTAAATTATTTACACTTTCACACTTGTAAATTAAACAAACAAAGAAAACTAAAGAAAACTAAAACACTTCACTAAACTCTTATTAAAATATTTATTGTTGCAAACCACTGATTTTTTTTTTTCTATCTCTTTTTACTGACAAATTTTCAACTTTCATATAGATTATAATCATTAAGGTTACGTAAAATTGTTTCGTATTATTCATACCAATCATTTGAAATTATGCATTAAATTTATTTATATTTTTATAAATTGTATTTTAAATATATATTAATATATGTGTGTGTTTATATATCCATACATACATACACATATATATATATATATATATATATATTATATATACGAATATGATTTACTAAATACAAATTCACAGAATATCTATTAGAAAATAACGTGATTAAACATGACTGCAAAAAACGATATTTAAATTAAATAACCTAAACGTATTTTAGCTCTTCTATAACAACATTCGATTTAAAGTATTTCATATGTGTATATATATATATATTTGCAGTATATCAATCAAATTGTTATAAATTATAATAATGTACCACACCTGTTAACAATATTACTTTTAATTATTTTAATTGTCATAATTTTGATATATATTTAGTTCTAATAAACATACGGTATCACGTAATTATTTATCGAACAAATAATTTTAATATTACCAGACGATATATATGACAGATTTTCATAAAAATATAAATTATTTATATTATCAAAAATCTTTATCTTTCTTTAATTTTCACTTTTATAAAAGGATACAATGCATACTATATACGTGTACTATATACATAAATATATATATATATATATATATATATATATATATATATATATATATATACAAAGTTATATTATATTATTTCATATATACATACGCATACGCGTATATACATATATAAACACATCAAATTAGATCAATCTTTAATTTTTTTAAATTAATTTAGATAATATGTCTGAACGAAATATTTCTTTTAATGTAAATATAATCCATTTTGTGTAAAATTTATTTATTTTTTCATTATTAACCTATTAATAAGAACATTATATATACACTTAGTCGCACATGATTTTTTATACACTTTACACAAATTCAATTGAATTTATCGAAATTAATGATAATTTTGTTTTATATATGAAATATCGCGAGTATATAAATATATATTAATATGTTTGTATATATTTATATATAAATAAATACGAATATATAATTATATATATTAATATATATATTTGTATATATTTATATATTTATGTATTTATGTATTATATATATTATATATATTTATATATTTATAAATATGAAAAGATTAAATTTATACTAATATAAATTATAACGCATTAAAAAATACGAATAATAAGTTCATTTGTTTGTAAAAAGTTGAAAATTAAATTTGAAATAATTAATTTGTAATTTATATATATATATAATATTTTTAAATTTATTATATTGATAAATTATTTATAAAATTTAAATTATTATTAAAAATATATATTAATCTTAATAGATATTTCGGATAATCAATAAAAGAAAGTTTAATTCGGAAATTAATTTTAATAATGATTAATATAAATGCCAGCAATAACAGTTAAACTTGACGTTATAAATTAATTTATTTTCGTAAAATTTTCATGTAAAAATTTAAATTGTAATTGAATTTATTGATTTTAGGTGAAATTTAGAATTAATTATAAATAATTATAATTAATTATAATTAATTAAAATTATAATGTTTAATAAAAAAAACTAGGATTAGATATCCTATTATAGAAAAATAAATTAAATTTTAAATAATTAAATGTTGAATTATGAAAATTAAATAATATGGCGGCGTTTATCTATTATATCTAATTAGGGATACTTGTTTATTAATTCGATAATCCACGATAAGAAATACTTGAGTTTAAACTTATGTATTGTTGTTTTAATTAATTTGAATAAATTTGAGTTAGAAATATTTTAGATAAAAATAATTCAAATCAAAATGTAGTATATTCAAGATAAGAAATGAGTTTCAATAAATTTAATTTTTGGATTATTTATATTAATATAAATATATAAAAGAATTTAAGAGTAAATTGAAATAATTACTTTAATTGAAGATAGTTTCAAAAAATGTACAAATTGCCCGTCAATTTCATTAAAGTTGAAATAAGTGGTAACATGGTAAAAGTACTGGAAAGTGTTTTTAGATTTACAATTTTAGTTTAAAAAAAATATTTTTTTTTACATTTTCTTGAAAAAGTTAAAAAAATTTTTTCAATTTTATAATTTAATAAATTTTTTTTTTGAAGTTCAAAATTATAATTTTTAAAATTTAAAAGAAATTGAAGTTAAATTAAATTGAAATAATTATTTTGAATTAATTTTTATTTTTATAATTAAAATTTTATAATGTGAATGAAAGTTATTAAATATCAAGAAGTAAAATTTTGTTTTGTACCTTTTGTATCAGGGTTGATTAAAATTTATTTAATCAGAAGAATTTGAAATATCTCGAAAATAAGAGAAATTTATAAAATTTATAAAATTTTTTTTATAACATTAAAATTATAAATATAAATTTAGAAATTAAATGTCGATAATTCGAACTTATTAATATCTAGTCTTTTTAGAAATAAATTTAATTTAGATATAAAAATTTTAATAAATTAAATTTTAATTTATTTTATTAGTTTTTATATTAAAAATTTATGAGATAAACTGAAAATTTTGAATAGAAATTTAATTTATTTAATTTTAATATTATGGAAATATTTTTTTTTAATTTAAAAAATTTAAATTTTTAATTTAATTTGTTTTAATAAAAATTTAAATTAAAATTTTATTTATTATATAAAAATATATATTAAAATTATAAAAATATAGAAATAATGATTAAATTAGTAATAAAAATATATTTTAAATTGAAATTATTTAAATTATATAATTTAAAGAAACTCGGCAAATATATTATTCACCTGTTTATCAAAAATATGTCCTATTGAATTTAATTTTAGGTCGATCTGCTCCATGAAGTAAAATTTAAATAGCTGCAGTATATTGACTAGATAGCATACAAAACAAAGATAGCATAATAAATTATCTTTTAATTGAACAATTGAACAAACGAATTAATGAAATAATAACTGTTTCTAAATTATAAAATGAATTTAAATTTTTAATAAAAATTCAAAAATTTAATTGTTGTGGGACGATAAAATCCTTTAGAATTTTGTTTAATTTAGTTATTTATTTAATAATTATTTAATAATTACTTAAATTTGATTAAAAGATATTTTTGATTTGTAATTTATAATTAAAAAAATAAATTACCTTAGGGATAACAGCGTAATATAAAGAAATTTTTCAATAACAAATATATATATATATATATATAATTTTAGAAAATAGAGTAAATAAAATGAGTATTAAAAATTAGTAGAAAATTTTATTTCTATATTATATTTTCAAAATATATACTTATTCAATTTTATTAACGTATTTTTAAAAATTAATTAAATTTAAATCATTTAATTCGAAGATTTTCAAATTAAATTTTCTCATAATTTTCTTAAATAAAATGATAAAGAAATGTAAGAAATATGTGGTAGTAAATAATATATTAATATTTGTAAAAAGATATTCAATTAATTGCCTAATCATGTTAATAAAATAAAATTATTAATTATTATTAATAAAATAAAACAAATATTCAATAATAAATTTTATTAGATAGATTGATTTTATTATTTATTAAATTGTTATTATATAAAATAGTGACACATAAAATTAAAATTGATATTACTAACTCAATTAACACTAAGTTTATTAGGAATTGCATTTAAAATTAAATATGGAAATAAAAATTATCTTTCATATTTAATATGTATTAGAATATTTATTGGGTTTACTATTTTATAATTATCTGGATTTTCTAAATGGTATGGAAATTAATGTTTAACAAATTTAACGATATATAAAATAATATCGAATCCTAATTAATCTTTAATTGAAAAATATGGATGAATTTAAATTTTTATTGTTGCTATTTGAACCTAATGGATTTGATGAACCAGTTAAATGAAGTGCAAATAAATGTAAAATAATCATATATAAAATTACTAATACTAAAATAAAATGTAATCAATGAAATCAATTTATAGTGGCATTAAAAATTCAAAATTCATTTCATATTCATAATATAATTTATCATTAATTGTTGGTAGTAAATTTGTAATAAATGTAGCTCATCAGTATGATAATTGTTCTCCAGGAAAAGCATAATCTATAAATGCTGCTGCTATTGATATTAAAAGGAAAAATTCCAATTCCCAATTTCTCATACTCTTCTAAGTAATTTATATGAACAATAAAATATATTATATCTAATAGAATGTGTATAAATATAAAATTAAATGAAACAACATTTACATGAATTAATTGAAATAATCATCCTATATTTATATCTTTTATAATATTTGTAACTGATATATATTTATGTTATTAAGTAATAATATTGGTTTTATTAATAATTACGTACAAACCAAGAAGAAACAATTTTTTGTGATATATCACATCAAGTGATATAGTGCCATTATAAAGGGGAGAAAATTCTAGAATCGATAAAGTTGCGTAATATAGAAAGGATTGTATTTCCGTAAATAAAAGAGAAAGAAATAATTTTCTGCACTTATTGCAAGCACGAAACATTGCACTTCCAATATCTGCAGGTTAATTTACGAAAGGGAGTACAATCTCTATGTTCAAATATATATAGGGAAATTTTAGAATCTTCAGAATTGTGAAATAATAAAATTACTTCATTTCTGAAGAAAGTAGAGATATATGCTACTTCTTTGCAATAGTCAAACAATAATTTACAATAAATAAGAATAAGATTTTCTAATAAAAAAATAACGATTCCTAGAATTAAGAAAAGAAAAATCGATTATAAACAAAAAATGCTTTTTTTAAAAAACAAAAAAAATTAAGGCGTAACGAAGCTGATACTCGAGTTACGTTGAATTCTGACACGAAAACTTGCGATTTTGATCAAAATCAATCACTTTTCGACGCTGAAATGGCTGTAAATCGCGAATTCGGGTTCGAAAACAAACAGAAATACGACATCCAACGAAAACTCGCCAAATTATGTAAAATTCTGCCATGAAAAATTGATTTTGATTAAAATTGTAACTTCTTTTCGACACGAAAATCGCTGATCGTTGAGTTACGGCGAATTGGGAATCGAAATTGATCAGAGAGACGATATCTAAAATAAACTCGCATTGCTATGACTAAATTCTTCCATGAAAACTCAATTTGTATCAAAATTGTTGATTTTCGTCACGAAAAATGCTCTTACGGCGAATTCTGCATCGAAAACGTTCTTCAGAGAGACGTTATCCAATCCAGAAACTCGCCCTGTGTTACTCAAATTCTGCAACGAGAAATTGATTTCGATAAGTTATGTAGTATATTTTCGTCACGAAAATCGCAGTTTCGGCGAAAAAAATCTGCTTTGATATCGTTGAGAGAGTCGTTTTCAAGCTGATACTCGAGTTACGTTGAATTCTGACACGAAAACTCGCGATTTTGATCAAAATTGTAGCTTTTCGACGCTGAAATGGCTGTAAATCGCGAATTCGGGTTCGAAAACAAACAGAAATACGACATCCAACGAAAACTCGCCAAATTATGTAAAATTCTGCCATGAAAAATTGATTTTGATTAAAATTGTAACTTCTTTTCGACACGAAAATCGCTGATCGTTGAGTTACGGCGAATTGGGAATCGAAATTGATCAGAGAGACGATATCTAAAATAAACTCGCATTGCTATGACTAAATTCTTCCATGAAAACTCAATTTGTATCAAAATTGTTGATTTTCGTCACGAAAAATGCTCTTACGGCGAATTCTGCATCGAAAACGTTCTTCAGAGAGACGTTATCCAATCCAGAAACTCGCCCTGTGTTACTCAAATTCTGCAACGAGAAATTGATTTCGATAAGTTATGTAGTATATTTTCGTCACGAAAATCGCAGTTTCGGCGAAAAAAATCTGCTTTGATATCGTTGAGAGAGTCGTTTTCAAGCTGATACTCGAGTTACGTTGAATTCTGACACGAAAACTCGCGATTTTGATCAAAATTGTAGCTTTTCGACGCTGAAATGGCTGTAAATCGCGAATTCGGGTCCGAAAACAAACAGAAATACGACATCCAACGAAAACTCGCCAAATTATGTAAAATTCTGCCATGAAAAATTGATTTTGATTAAAATTGTAACTTCTTTTCGACACGAAAATAGCTGATCGTTGAGTTACGGCGAATTGGGAATCGAAATTGATCAGAGAGACGATATCTAAAATAAACTCGCATTGCTATGACTAAATTCTTCCATGAAAACTCAATTTGTATCAAAATTGTTGATTTTCGTCACGAAAAATGCTCTTACGGCGAATTCTGCATCGAAAACGTTCTTCAGAGAGACGTTATCCAATCCAGAAACTCGCCCTGTGTTACTCAAATTCTGCAACGAGAAATTGATTTCGATAAGTTATGTAGTATATTTTCGTCACGAAAATCGCAGTTTCGGCGAAAAAAATCTGCTTTGATATCGTTGAGAGAGTCGTTTTCAAGCTGATACTCGAGTTACGTTGAATTCTGACACGAAAACTCGCGATTTTGATCAAAATTGTAGCTTTTCGACGCTGAAATTGCTGTAAATCGCGAATTCGGGTTCGAAAACAAACAGAAATACGACATCCAACGAAAACTCGCCAAATTATGTAAAATTCTGCCATGAAAAATTGATTTTGATTAAAATTGTAACTTCTTTTCGACACGAAAATCGCTGATCGTTGAGTTACGGCGAATTGGGAATCGAAATTGATCAGAGAGACGATATCTAAAATAAACTCGCATTGCTATGACTAAATTCTTCCATGAAAACTCAATTTGTATCAAAATTGTTGATTTTCGTCACGAAAAATGCTCTTACGGCGAATTCTGCATCGAAAACGTTCTTCAGAGAGACGTTATCCAATCCAGAACTCGCCCTGTGTTACTCAAATTCTGCAACGAGAAATTGATTTCGATAAGTTATGTAGTATATTTTCGTCACGAAAATCGCAGTTTCGGCGAAAAAAATCTGCTTTGATATCGTTGAGAGAGTCGTTTTCAAGCTGATACTCGAGTTACGTTGAATTCTGACACGAAAACTCGCGATTTTGATCAAAATTGTAGCTTTTCGACGCTGAAATGGCTGTAAATCGCGAATTCGGGTCCGAAAACAAACAGAAATACGACATCCAACGAAAAACTCGCCAAATTATGTAAAATTCTGCCATGAAAAATTGATTTTGATTAAAATTGTAACTTCTTTTCGACACGAAAATAGCTGATCGTTGAGTTACGGCGAATTGGGAATCGAAATTGATCAGAGAGACGATATCTAAAATAAACTCGCATTGCTATGACTAAATCTTCCATGAAAACTCAATTTGTATCAAAATTGTGATTTCGTCACGAAAAATGCTCTCTACGGGCGAATTCTGCATCGAAAACGTTCTTCAGAGAGACGTTATCCAATCCAGAAACTCGCCCTGTGTTACTCAAATTCTGCAACGAGAAATTGATTTCGATAAGTTATGTAGTATATTTTCGTCACGAAAATCGCAGTTCGGCGAAAAAAATCTGCTTTGATATCGTTGAGAGAGTCGTTTTCAAGCTGATACTCGAGTTACGTTGAATTCTGACACGAAAACTCGCGATTTGATCAAATTGTAGCTTTTCGACGCTGAAATGGCTGTAAATCGCGAATTCGGGTTTCGAAAAACAAACAGAAATACGACATCCAACGAAAACTCGCCAATTATGTAAAAATTCTGCCATGAAAAATTGATTTTGATTAAAATTGTAACTTCTTTTCGACACGAAAACGCTGATCGTTGAGTTACGGCGAATTGGGAATCGAAATTGATCAGAGAGACGATATCTAAAATAAACTCGCATTGCTATGACTAAATTCTTCCATGAAAAACTCAATTTGTATCAAAATTGTTGATTTTCGTCACGAAAAATGCTCTTACGGCGAATTCTGCATCGAAAACGTCTTCAGAGAGACGTTATCCAACCAGAAACTCGCCCTGTGTTACTCAAATTCTGCAACGAGAAATTGATTTCGATAAGTTATGTAGTATATTTTCGTCACGAAAATCGCAGTTTCGGCGAAAAAAATCTGCTTTGATATCGTTGAGAGAGTCGTTTTCAAGCTGATACTCGAGTTACGTTGAATTCTGACACGAAAACTCGCGATTTTGATCAAAATTGTAGCTTTTCGACGCTGAAATGGCTGTAAATCGCGAATTCGGGTTCGAAAACAAACAGAAATACGACATCCAACAAAACTCGCCAAATTATGTAAAATTCTGCCATGAAAAATTGATTTTGATTAAAATTGTAACCTTTTCGACACGAAAATCGCTGATCGTTGAGTTACGGCGAATTGGGAATCGAAATTGATCAGAGAGACGATATCTAAAATAAACTCGCATTGCTATGACTAAATTCTTCCATGAAAAAAATCTTGTATAAATAAGCATACGTTGATTTTATGTAATATGCTAATATAATGATTAAGAAAATGTCATTTCAGGAAAAATAATTTTGCAAAAAAATAAATGGCATGTTATTTCATACCATTAGAGAGAATTTCATAATAAAAATTATAAAATTATTATTTATTACTATTTCGCATTGTATAGAAACGAATTAAAAAATGGTAAATAATAATTCTATTCATTAAAAACTGAAACGACGCAATTCTACACGTCTAGTCACACGCATAATGTGAAAAATACATCGTGCACGATACATTAACTAATTGTCAATCGCGAAAAAATCTTTACTAGCTTTCAATTATGATTATCATACCCATCGCCTGTCTTTCATTCAGTAGTATTTGAGCACGTGAGTGAAGTTCTGATAATATATTTGAAAATGGTTAAATCTGAAAATACTGATAAGAATATTAATTTTTGTTCTTAACTAACGGATTGATACTTCTTAACTTAAAATTTATTTACATATTTTATTTATTTCATTTTAAATAAATTTACTTTATAAATTTAATAAACTACTAAATACTAATTTAATATTAAAATATAGAAAAATTTCAACAATGTGAACAATAAATTTATTTACTATTTGATTATAACAAATAATTGACTCTATATATCAGTCAAAATAACCTCAGGTGATTTTTTCGTCAAAGCATATTATCGAAAATATAAATGCAATTTTTAAAAGTTTCGCTTTGATTAAAAAATCTACTCTTTCTGTCGCGAAATGTCTTCTTGCACATAAAATTCATTATTTTATACGCATCAAAAAAAGAATGTCAAATTTTTAAACATATTATCATCACTAACACTGTATGATAATTGTAAATTCTATTTAAATATAATATATTATTAAAATCGGAAAACATCCGATTTTTCACTAAAAAATACTTACTTCAATACTTTTTATGTATTTTCAAATATTAATTCTTATTCATAAATATAATTAATTATATTGTAATAAAATTTTATCAATATAAATTCAATTATAATTTATTTATTTTATTAAAAATGCTTACGTTGTACAAGAAAACCTATCCTCATCTAATAGATAAAATATTAAAAAAAAAAAAATGTTACTATTCACGGATATTGTACATATCCATGGTCACTGTGTTCGTAAAAAATTCTACGTATACAGCCAGTTACCCGTGTCGGTTCGGATCTTTCATTCTGCAACATGATTAAATAACCAGAGGAACAAAAATGCATGCGATTCGTCATTAGATGCGAAGAATCTGTGTTGACATCAATCGTCGTGATCCATGGGAAGTCGTTCTTTGAGAAATACCTATAATAAAACACAATAACTTACAAATATGATAAAAATATTGAAATTTAAAAAAAAATGCAATAGCAATGAAAATAACTAGAAATTGAAATGACTCTATTTTTTAAAAGAAGTAGGAAATTTTAAACAAGTATAAAAATTTAAATAAAAACAAAGATAATTATCTCATCGCATCGATATATCGAATAATCACCTTATTATCTTGAGAGAAACATTGATTCTACCGAAAATAAATATTTTGAATAAAAATATAAAATAAATTACTATTAATATTCGTTAATATAATATACTGTGTTATCGGCATACAAACACTTACTTTAATTTCACGTGTAACTATTATATATGTTATATTATATAAATTAAATTGAGTCACACTTTAAAAGATAAATAATATTACTACGAACCAAGCATGAATCTTACTAATCGCATTGAGCGCGATTACAATTTTCTGAAAGAAAAGTTGTAATAGCAAAGAGAATTGGATAAAAAAAAAATATAATATTGTACCTCTTTGTTATGGAAAATATTATTATTTTTCTAAAACTGTTAATTAAAAATGATCAAGGAATAATGAAATCATTTAAAATAAAAAATATAATCTAACATATGGAAATAAAAATGCAATTTGTTTAATATCCTTTTATATCAATATTCATAAATATTGATATCTTGATGTGTTATGAATTACTTAACAAATAAACAATAAAAGAAATTCATACAAAAAAAAAGGAAAATAAAAATATATTTATTTTTAATATAAAAACAAACATTACCATTTCTCCGTAAAAGAACTATTGATGAGGAATTATATCAAACCGTTACTGTGATATCCATATTGAAATACATTTTCCCGTCTTGAGGTTTCTCAACAACTGTCTATTAATGTATATAAAAAGTAATCAAATTTTTATAGAATAATATACATAATAAATATACATAATAAATATTCATAAAATGTATGAAATAACAAGTACCGCATTAAAAGAAAGAAATAATCCAACCTAAAATTCTTTTGTATAAGTACAACAATTTGCGATTTATCGTAATTTTAATGACGAAAAAGATTAATAAAAAGAAATTTATTCCCTCAAAAATTATCGATTTGAAATATCAGGTTAAAATAATCATCAATTGAAATACGCATTAATTTCGTAATAATAATACGTATATAAAGATAAGAAAGTAACTATTAAAGTAAATTATATAAGTAAGAAACAATTGCGTACCTGTTGCGAAAGGAAGGGACTACTAATTGTCGCGATTTTCAACGACAAAATGGTGGACTGCGATATAATTTCGATTACCGAAATTAGTAATGGCGATGAGAGGGAAAGGGCAGCGATGTTCGGTAGGTGATCAACAAAAGCCAAGCATTCACGAATACGAATCTCCAATTTAGTAAAGATTATCGAATTTCTGGTACAAATTATAGTAAAAACTATACGTTATGTTAGCACTCCGAGCAAAACAAAAACATAACATACAGAAACTTATAGATGTAGATTTAGAAATGGAATATTTGAAACTATTTTAAATATATCTATCTCTGTCACACTAGATACATTACCAAATGTTCATATCCCTAACCACATCGGCTATCACTTGTTACGCTATAATCGAGTATAATCTGTACAATTGGAAATCAAAATCGTAGAATAAATGTAGATTCAAGTAATACTGAAACAAAACAATATTTGAAAGGAAATTCTCGTTCAAATTTACAAACAACCGGTAACTGTCATACGAAGATGCAACGTAGAAACGATAAAAAGATGTAAAAAACTATTTAATTTTGGAATATTACTTTATACACGATTATATAAATGTGTAATAACTAAATAGGGTATTAGTATGTAATAAATTACATGGCAATATCGATAAAAATTACACAAAGTTACGCACCTATATCGGTACTATACCTCCTTTGTCCATGAATTTCGTTGGTAAACAGGTGTCATGCATATTAAAACGCGCACTGCTTCATCTCGTTATTCCGCTGTTGCAACTTTTTGATTGGCTGAATCTTATGTTAAAATTTCTTATATTAAATCGCGCGAAAATTTAAATATTATATATTATAATTTTGTTGAAAATTCATATAAAATTCCATAAATTCATAAAAATTGATAAAGAATATAATAAAAATGAAAAATTAAAATTAATTTAATAAAAAAATTAACCAAAAATAGCATTATAATGAAATAATTTTAGATAAAAATTAACTAAATTTCGAATAACGATGATACAAAAGAAAAATTATGACAAAATATAAATAAAAATAAAAAAAAATTAAACATAAAAGAGAAAAATTAAGCGCATTTCATTTTAAAAAATTTCTTCTTATATTCGTAACATATAAAAATGAAAAAGAAGAACTAAAGTGAACAAATGGATGGATAAATAAATAAAATATATAAAATTTACCAAATATATTAAACTAAAATAAGAAAATTTCATTCGAAAATATAGAAGAACAAAAAAGAAAAAATTTATTAATTAAATAAGAATTAATAGTTTTGAAAAATTCATTTAAAATTCATTTTTAAAATTGTAATATTCTAATATTAATTTTCAACTGCGTAATATAACGAAAAAGAAAAAATATTAATAATAAGATATATATATTTATATTGAAATAATTTGATGAAATAAAATTTATTAGAATTAATTATTCTATATTCATTTCGACAAAGAAATTCATTCTAACTTCTATTCTTATTGTTAGGAAATGAAATAAAATATTATTATCTAATTTGTTGGAAAATTATCAGATAGAAATCGTCATGCTATGTACATATTATCCATTACGTTTGTTCTTTCAATTTCACTATACACATTTGAACTATAATTTGTATAAATAAAAATCAAAATCAAATGTAAAACAAATATATATGATAAAATTACAGCTTGGTAAAACAAACTTCTGAATTTCCAAAGAAAATTATTAATGAAATATTTTATATACCAAAATTATTGAACCTTTTAAATAAAACATATTTAGATATTCTTTTTATAAGCAATAATTTTGAAAAGCAAAATTTTGAAATGTGATGCCAATTACGAGATTTCACTAACAGAGATGTGACTACGCATTGAAATGTAAAATATTAAAATTAATATTTAAAGTAAAATAAAACAAATTAAAACTTGATTAATCAATCGAATTATTATTTTAAAAAGAATATAATTCTAAAGAAGAAGAAAGAAAAGAAGCGTAAAAGAAAAAATGGAGAGAAAAAAACAAACACTTTCCAAATCGCCAGACAAACGATTATTGAATTAAAGCGATAGCGGACAAACAAGAACTATTTGTTTCAATGGCATAAAAAGAAACATAAGAATCTTTCACGGAAGTTTAATAAAATAGTACCTGCATCTCAATTTAGAAAAAATCCAAAAAGAATTTAATAATTTAAATTGAGTTGCAGGTACTGCGTAGTTCTTAGCTTCGTATCGTTTTTTAAAGAATAATCTTTGGAAAATTTTCAAAGAAAAATTTTCAAAGATTAATCTAATATAAAAATCGATACCAATTACCAGGTCTCACCAACGAGGAGGTGATACGCATCGAGACCCACCTAAAACTAAAAAAAAAAAAAAATTAACGATTAACATTAACAAATTAGAAAAATATAAAATATATAAAATGAATTAATGACAAGAGTTAAATAAATTATAAATAAATTAAATATATCATATATAAATTAAATAAATCTGAAATATGAAAGAAATATTAATTATGAATACATAAAATGAAACAATTATTTGAATTATTATACAATGATATTTGACAATGATCTTTACATTAGCATTTTTTAAATATATTTTACAATACTTTGATGTCCAATCCCATGATGTCCAACGATAAGATCAAAATCTACCTCGATTTAGACCTAATAATAATACTAAATGAAAGATTCATGCACCCTATTGATCATACCACTGATATTAAAGATAACCACGTTTTACTTCAAACGGAAAAAAGTTATTAAAAGTTATTATTAATAAAAAAATAGTGTAAGAAAAAAAAGAAATTAAGAAAATCTAAATTCTATAATAGTCGATTTACAAGAATCATCAAACAAATGATAAACATGTTGATCAGCAGAGAGTTGCGACAGCGACCTAGTAGTTGAATGCATAGTGTCCACAAGGACCACAAGAAAGAACTAGAAATTCTTTCAGGACCACCGAAGCCGAATTACCGAGGCATAGTCCTAACGATGTACAGGAGGGAACTAAAAATCATTCTAATAGAAAGACTGAAGTCAAATTACCGAAGACGACACTCAACATATAGAACTTATCTCTGCTCTGATCAAATATCCAAAGATATCAATCGATCAGAGCGCGGACCTTCGACTGACTACCGGAAATAGAGCACCAGTCTAATGAACTCTTGCAATCTTTTCATGACGATTCATGACGAAAAAAGTCACGAAAATAATGAATTATGAAAGATGAGAATAACATAAAAATAAAATTAAGAAAGAAATTAGAAAACGATTCTAATCCATTTCTAATAGAAATGAGAAATTCGATTTATTAATTTTTATTAATGTCTGTAGTCTAGTTTGCCTAAAAAATTGACCAAAATAATTAAACGGAATTATGGAAAGTTTAAACTGATCACGGAAGGAATTCTTGACTTGTTCTTCGAAGACTATTATTGATAAAATATATTCGATATTTTTAAATTTAGAATATTTCGAAAATTTTCTAACGAGATAAAATTTATAATAAAGAATTTCGAAGAATAAAGTTTAGAAGGCGATGTTAAACCACCGAAGAGATGATTACGCATCGAAATCTAAAGCTAACAAATAAAAAATATACATAAAAAAAAATTATATAAAAATTAAACAAATCCGAAATCTAAAATAAAAATTAATTATTTAATGAACACACAATAAATTTTTACAAAAATTTGTTACATTTTTCGGTATGTAATATACGTATATCACATATAAAATTTCTATTAATTATAGGAAATATATAATAAAATTAAAGATTAAGTCGTCCATTGTCGTCCACGTTGTCCAACGATGACAGCTTATACTAATTATTTACTTAAATCTATAATTTACAATACATAACATTTCATTAATATTACCCGTATCAAGAATACTCTCTTCTAACTTAAAGCGAAAAAAGAAATATTTAAAATCATTTATACTAAATCATTATAATAAATAAAACTTCAATAAAAAAAAGAGAGAACTCAAAAAATTCAAAAACTAAATGCACACCAATAAAATAACAAGCATTAAAAAAAGAACTTAAGATACGTAATCGATGAAAAATCAACCCTCTCTATCGTTCTCATATCACGACTTACATCAATGGACTTACGAAAATCGATGGACGGATGATACTTGCCAGTCGTGACCAATCGAGGGTTACGACAATGGTCTAATAGTTGAACGTTTTATGTCTCAACGACACAGGAAGGAGCAAGGCATAAATCCCTGACCACCGGAGCCGGATTACAAAGACAACGTTCAACCACGAGACCTAACTCTGATCGAGTACTTGAGAGTACCAATCGATCAGAGCGCGAACCCTTAACTGGTCACCGGAAGCAGAGCATCGGCCCAACGACTTCTACCACTGTTGCATGATTTGAGATAAAGAGAAGAAGAAAATATAAAATAATCAAAAGGATAAATTGAGGAAGAAAGTAAAGAAACGATTGAAATAATGATAAGAATAAAAACTTGATATGAAAAATAATGAAAATGAAAAGCGAGAATATAAAAAAGAGTAAAAAAATTGAAAATTTTTAGTTTTCGCTTTAAATTATGGAGTATATCTTGATACGGATGGAAACGCACTTATTATAGTAAATTTAATATAATTTATATAATACATTAATACTTATAACTAATATCTGCAATCCAGTTTAATCAATTAAAAATTAAAAGTTAAAATAATTAAATGATTAAATTTGTAATATAATTAATTTATATTACAAATTATAATATAATATAATATAATATAATTTATAATATAATTAAAAGAATTATGCAAAGTTTATACTGGATTGCAGATGTGCGTAGTTCTTGGCTTGCCATCGCTTTCCGTACACTATCATTGATGAAATATATTTGATATTTTTAAATTTAAAATATTTCGAAAACTTTAATGAAAAATAATAAATTTTGTGATATACGATTTTGGAAAGCGATGCCAATTACCGGGTCTCACCGACGAGGAGGTGACTACGCATCGAGACCCACCTAAAACTAAAAAAAAAAAAAAAATTAACGATTAACATTAACAAATTAGAAAAATATAAAATATATAAAATGAATTAATGACAAGAGTTAAATAAATTATAAATAAATTAAATATATCATATATAAATTAAATAAATCTGAAATATGAAAGAAATATTAATTATGAATACATAAAATGAAACAATTATTTGAATTATTATACAATGATATTTGACAATGATCTTTACAGCATTTTTTAAATATATTTTACAATACTTTGATGTCCAATCCCACGTTGTCCAACGATGACAGCTTAAACGCTAATATTAACTTAATTTATAACTTAAAATCATAAATCTATAATTTAAAATACATAACATTTTCATTAATATTACCCGTATCAAGAATACTCTCGTCTAACTTAAAGCGAATAAAAGAAAAATTAAAAATTATTTATACTAAATCATTTATAATAAATAAAACTTCAATAAAAAAAAAGAGAAGTCAAAATGTTCAAAAAGCAACTAAATACAGGCCAAATAAATAATAAGTATTAAAAAAAGAACTTAAGATCGATGAAAAATCAACTCTTTCTGTCGCTCTCATATCACGATTTACATCAATGGACTTACGAAAATCAATGGACAGACGATACTTACCAGTCGTGACCAATCGAAGGTTACGACAATGGCCTAATAGTAGAACGTCTTATGTCCCAACGACACAGGAAGGAGCAAGACATAAATCCCTGACCACCGGAGCCGGATTACAAAGACAACGTTCAACCACGAGACCTAACTCTGATCCAGTACTTGAGAGTACCACTCGATCAGAACGCGGATCCTTAACTGGCCACCGAAAGTAGAGCACCACTCCAGATGATACTTTCCAGTCGTGGCCAATCGAGGGTTACGACAATGGCCTAATAGTTGAACGTCTTATGTCCCAACGACACAGGAAGGAGCAAGGCATAAATCCCTGACCACCGGAGCCGGATTACAAAGACAACGTTCAACCACGAGACCTAACTCTGATCCAATACTTGAGAGTACCAATCGATCAGAGCGCGCACCCTTAACTGGCCACCGGAAGTAGAGCACCAGTCCAGATGATACTTTCCAATCGTGGCCAATCGAGTTACGACAATGGCCTAATAGTAGAACGTCTTATGTCCCAACGACACAGGAAGGAGCAAGGCATAAATCCCTGACCACCGGAGCCGGATTACAAAGACAACGTTTGACAATGAGGCCAAACTCTGCTCGAATATTAGAAGATACCAATCCATCAGAGCGCGGACCTTTAACTGGCCACCGTAAGTAGAGCACCGATCCAATGACTCCTGCCATCGTTGCATGACTTGCAATAAGCGACGAAAGAGAAGAAAAAAATATAAAATAACCAAAAGTATAAATTGAGAAAGAAAGTGAAAAATGATTCGAATAATGATAAGAATAAAAACTCGAAATGAAAAATAATGAAAAAGAAAAGATTGTAAAAGGGGTGGAAGTGAATTAAAAAATTTTATTTTTCGCTTTTATAAATTAAGGAGAATATCTTGATACGGGTAACGCACTTATTACATTAAACTTAATCTAATTTATATAATACATAAACTTATAAGTAATATCTGCAATTCAGTTTAATTAATTAAAAATTAAAAGTCAATATAATTAAATGAATTATACAAAATTTACCCTGGATTGCAAATGTGCTTAGTTCTTGGCTTGCCATCGCTTTCCACAGATCCACTATCATTGATGAGATATATTTGATATTTTTAAAATTAAAGTATTTCCTAAAACAAATTAACGAAATAAATTTTGTGATATACGATTTTGGAAAGCGATGCCAATTATCGGGTCTCACCCACGAGGAGGTGACTACGCATCGAGACCCATCTAAACCTGACAAATAAAAAAAAAGCATTAAAAATTAATGATTAAATTGAACAAAATAATTGAATAAAAATAAGAAATACACAAACAAAATATCATATAAAAATTAAAAAATCTGAAACATAAAATAAAAATTAATTATATAACTTAATGAACACGCAGTAAATTTTTACAAAAATTTTTTACATTTTTTGGTATGTAATATACGTATATCACATATAAAATTTTTATTAATTACAGGAAATATATAATAAAATTAAAGATTAAGTCCCACGTCGTCCATTGTCGTCCTACGTTGTCCAACGATGATAGCTTAGTACTAAGTTATTCCGTACCTTAAATCTATAATTTACAATACATAACACTTCTATTAATATTATCCGTATCAAGAATACTCTCTTCTAACTTAAAGCGAAAAAAAGAAATATTTAAAATCATTTATACTAAATCACTTATAATAAATAAAACTTCAATAAAAAAAAGAGAGAACTCAAAAAAATTCAAAAACTAAATGCACACCAATAAAATAACAAGCATTAAAAAAAGAACTTAAGATACGTAATCGATGAAAAATCAACCCTCTCTATCGTTCTCATATCACGACTTACATCAATGGACTTACGAAAATCGATGGACGGATGATACTTGCCAGTCGTGACCAATCGAGGGTTACGACAATGGTCTAATAGTTGAACGTTTTATGTCTCAACGACACAGGAAGGAGCAAGGCATAAATCCCTGACCACCGGAGCCGGATTACAAAGACAACGTTCAACCACGAGACCTAACTCTGATCGAGTACTTGAGAGTACCAATCGATCAGAGCGCGAACCCTTAACTGGTCACCGGAAGCAGAGCATCGGCCCAACGACTTCTACCACTGTTGCATGATTTGAGATAAAGAGAAGAAGAAAATATAAAATAATCAAAAGGATAAATTGAGGAAGAAAGTAAAGAAACGATTGAAATAATGATAAGAATAAAAACTTGATATGAAAAATAATGAAAATGAAAAGCGAGAATATAAAAAAGAGTAAAAAAATTGAAAATTTTTAGTTTTCGCTTTAAATTATGGAGTATATCTTGATACGGATGGAAACGCACTTATTATAGTAAATTTAATATAATTTATATAATACATTTTTTTTTTTTATTTATTAAATTTAGGCGGGTCTCGATGCGTAGTCACCTCCTCGTCGGTGAGACCCGGTAATTGGCATCGCTTTCCAAAATCGTATATCACAAAATTTATTATTTTCATTAAAGTTTTCGAAATATTTTAAATTAAAATATCAATATATTTCATCATGATAGTGTACGGAAAGCGATGGCAAGCCAAGAACTACGCACATCTGCAATCCAGTATAAACTTTGCATAATTCTTTTAATTATATTATAAATTATATTATATTATATTATATTATAATTTGTAATATAAATTAATTATATTACAAATTTAATCATTTAATTATTTTAACTTTTAATTTTTAATTGATTAAACTGGATTGCAGATATTAGTTATAAGTATTAATGTATTATATAAATTATATTAATTTACTATAATAAGTGCGTTTCCATCCGTATCAAATATACTCCATAATTTAAAGCGAAAACTAAAAATTTTCAATTTTTTTACTCTTTTTTATATTCTCGCTTTCATTTCATTATTTTCATATCAAGTTTTTATTCTTATCATTATTTCAATCGTTTCTTTACTTTCTTCCTCATTTATCCTTTTGATTATTTATATTTTCTTCTTCTCTTTATCTCAAATCATGCAACAGTGGTAGAAGTCGTTGGGCCGATGCTCTGCTTCCGGTGACCAGTTAAGGGTTCGCGCTCTGATCGATTGGTACTCTCAAGTACTCGATCAGAGTTAGGTCTCGTGGTTGAACGTTGTCTTTGTAATCCGGCTCCGGTGGTCAGGGATTTATGCCTTGCTCCTTCCTGTGTCGTTGAGACATAAACGTTCAACTATTAGACCATTGTCGTAACCCTCGATTGGTCACGACTGGCAAGTTCATCCGTCCATCGATTTTCGTAAGTCATTGATGTAAGTCGTGATATGAGAACGATAGAGAGGGTTGATTTTTCATCGATTACGTATCTTAAGTTCTTTTTTTAATGCTTGTTATTTTATTGGTGTGCATTTAGTTTTTGAATTTTTTGGTTCTTCCTCTTTTTTTTATTGAAGTTTTATTTATTATAAGTGATTTAGTATAAATGATTTTAAATATTTCTTTTTTTCGCTTTAAGTTAGAAGAGAGTATTCTTGATACGGATAATATTAATAGAAGTGTTATGTATTGTAAATTATAGATTTAAGGTACGGAAAACTTAGTACTAAGCTATCATCGTGGACAACGTAGGACGACAATGGACGACGTGGGACTTAATCTTTATTTTATTATATATTTCCTGTAATTAATAAAAATTTTATATGTGATATACGTATATTACATACCAAAAATGTAAAAAAATTTTGTAAAAATTTACTGCGTGTTCATTAAGTTATATAATTATTTATTTTATGTTTCAGATTTTTTAATTTTTATATGATATTTTGTTTGTGTATTTTATTTTTATTCAATTATTTTGTTCAATTTAATCATTAATTTTAATGCTTTTTTTTATTTGTCAGGTTTAGATGGGTCTCGATGCGTAGTCACCTCCTCTGGGTGGACCCGAAATTGGCACGCTTTCCAAAATCGTATATCACAAAATTTATTTCGTTAATTTGTTTTAGGAAATACTTTAATTTTAAAAATATCAAATATATCTCATCAATGATAGTGGATCTGTGGAAAGCGATGGCAAGCCAAGAACTAAGCACATTTGCAATCCAGGGTAAATTTTGTATAATTCATTTAATTATATGACTTTAATTTTAATTAATTAACTGAATTGCAGATATTACTTATAAGTTTATGTATTATATAATTAGATTAAGTTTAATGTAAGTGCGTTACCCGTATCAAGATATTCTCCTTAATTATAAAAGCGAAAATAAAATTTTTTAATTCACTTCCACCCCTTTTACAATCTTTCTTTTCATTATTTTTCATTTCGAGTTTTTATTCTTATCATTATTCGAATCATTTTTCCACTTTCTTTCTCAATTTATACTTTTGGGTTATTTTATATTTTTTCTTCTCTTTCGTCGCTTATTGGCAAGTCATGCAACGATGGCAGGAGTCATTGGATCGGTGCTCTACTTACGGTGGCCAGTTAAAGGTCCGCGCTCTGATGGATTGGTATCTTCTAATATTCGAGCAGAGTTTGGCCTCATTGTCAAACGTTGTCTTTGTAATCCGGCTCCGGTGGTCAGGGATTTATGCCTTGCTCCTTCCTGTGTCGTTGGGACATAAGACGTTCTACTATTAGGCCATTGTCGTAACTCGATTGGCCACGATTGGAAAGTATCATCTGGACTGGTGCTCTACTTCCGGTGGCCAGTTAAGGGTGCGCGCTCTGATCGATTGGTACTCTCAAGTATTGGATCAGAGTTAGGTCTCGTGGTTGAACGTTGTCTTTGTAATCCGGCTCCGGTGGTCAGGGATTTATGCCTTGCTCCTTCCTGTGTCGTTGGGACATAGACGTTCAACTATTAGGCCATTGTCGTAACCCTCGATTGGCCACGACTGGAAAGTATCATCTGGAGTGGTGCTCTACTTTCGGTGGCCAGTTAAGATCCGCGTTCTGATCGAGTGGTACTCTCAAGTACTGGATCAGAGTTAGGTCTCGTGGTTGAACGTTGTCTTTGTAATCCGGCTCCGGTGGTCAGGGATTTATGTCTTGCTCCTTCCTGTGTCGTTGGGACATAAGACGTTCTACTATTAGGCCATTGTCGTAACCTTCGATTGGTCACGACTGGTAAGTATCGTCTGTCCATTGATTTTCGTAAGTCCATTGATGTAATCGGATATGAGAGCGACAGAAAGAGTTGATTTTCATCGATCTTAAGTTCTTTTTTTAATACTTATTATTTATTTGGCCTGTATTTAGTTGCTTTTTGAACATTTTGACTTCTCTTTTTTTTATTGAAGTTTTATTTATTATAAATGATTTAGTATAAATAATTTTTAATTTTTCTTTTATTCGCTTTAAGTTAGACGAGAGTATTCTTGATACGGGTAATATTAATGAAAATGTTATGTATTTTAAATTATAGATTTATGATTTTAAGTTATAAATTAAGTTAATATTAGCGTTTAAGCTGTCATCGTTGGACAACGTGGGATTGGACATCAAAGTATTGTAAAATATATTTAAAAAAATGCTTGTAAAGATCATTGTCAATATCATTGTATAATAATTCAAATAATTGTTTCATTTTATGTATTCATAATTAATATTTCTTTCATATTTCAGATTTATTTAATTTATATATGATATATTTAATTTATTTATAATTATTTAACTCTTGTCATTAATTCATTTTATATATTTTATATTTTTCTAATTTGTTAATGTTAATCGGTTAATTTTTTTTTTTTTTTTAGTTTTAGGTGGGTCTCGATGCGTAGTCACCTCCTCGTCGGTGAGACCCGGTAATTGGCATCGCTTTCCAAAATCAAAAATGTATATCACAAAATTTATTATTTTTCATTAAAGTTTCGAAATATTTTAAATTTAAAATATCAAATATTTCATCAATGATAGTGTACGGAAAGCGATGGCAAGCCAAGAACTACGCACATCTGCAATCCAGTATAAACTTTGCATAATTCTTTTAATTATATTATAAATTATATTATATTATATTATATTATAATTTGTAATATAAATTAATTATATTACAAATTTAATCATTTAATTATTTTAACTTTAATTTTTAATTGATTAAACTGGATTGCAGATATTAGTTATAAGTATTAATGTATTATATAATTATATTAAATTTACTATAATAAGTGCGTTTCCATCCGTATCAAGATATACTCCATAATTTAAAGCGAAAACTAAAAATTTTCAATTTTTTTACTCTTTTTTATATTCTCGCTTTTCATTTTCATTATTTTTCATATCAAGTTTTTATTCTTATCATTATTTCAATCGTTTCTTTACTTTCTTCCTCAATTTATCCTTTTGATTATTTTATATTTTCTTCTTCTCTTTATCTCAAATCATGCAACAGTGGTAGAAGTCGTTGGGCCGATGCTCTGCTTCCGGTGACCAGTTAAGGGTTCGCGCTCTGATCGATTGGTACTCTCAAGTACTCGATCAGAGTTAGGTCTCGTGGTTGAACGTTGTCTTTGTAATCCGGCTCCGGTGGTCAGGGATTTATGCCTTGCTCCTTCCTGTGTCGTTGAGACATAAAACGTTCAACTATTAGACCATTGTCGTAACCCTCGATTGGTCACGACTGGCAAGTATCATCCGTCCATCGATTTTCGTAAGTCCATTGATGTAAGTCGTGATATGAGAACGATAGAGAGGGTTGATTTTTCATCGATTACGTATCTTAAGTTCTTTTTTTAATGCTTGTTATTTTATTGGTGTGCATTTAGTTTTTGAATTTTTTTGAGTTCTCTCTTTTTTTTATTGAAGTTTTATTTATTATAAGTGATTTAGTATAAATGATTTTAAATATTTCTTTTTTTCGCTTTAAGTTAGAAAAGAGAGTATGTCTTGTCACGGAATCAATATTATAGAAGTGTTATGTATTGAAATTATA